>NC_060139.1:836638974-837276846 GCF_021461385.2 Schistocerca piceifrons | reverse complement strand
CTGACATTTTTACGATATGTGCTTCAGATCCCGGTCTCAAATAATCTTGAAAATTTTATTGATATCTTAATCCGTTTCCGAGAGGCAGAGGCTAAAAGTTACCTTACATTTACACTCAAAATATGCACATCATTTCCGAATGAGACGAAATGTAAATAATAAATAACGGCAACAAATCGCTCAATTTTAGCGTTATATTCGGTATCTCTAAGCATTTGTCTAGAAGTCCTATCTTCCCATAAAACATGGTTTTTGGATACAAAAACCATGTCACTGATTCCAAGATGGCTATGCACAGCAAGTGGGTGTAATTTGTACGATATATTTCTAAGATTCAGATCTCGAACAACTTTGAAAATTTTCTTGATACCTTTATCCGTTTCCAATATGCAGAGGCTGGAAGTTACCCTGCTTGTGCACGTGAAATTGGCACGTAAAATAAGGTTTGAGGTGAAAACGTTGTAAAAGGTCCATGACTAAGGAATTTATTGTTAGTTTTGTGGCGGCGTTCGTAGGGACAAACAATTCGCTGTAGAAACGGCCTACGAAGTCACCGCCACACTTTTAATAGCGGGCCGACCGGTCCGCTGGAACAGTGAACAGAAAGATGAAAACCCAAACACTCTGATTAAATAAAAGTCGGTACTTATCTTTATTAACGAAGATACAGAAACAGTAGTGAACTTGGTGTCTACAGAAATCTGTCTAGTTCGAGTCGGAGCGGCTAGGTCAGCGTCGGCTGACGACAAACAACAACTCCGCTGCGATGAACACACAACTGACTAGCAAGTACACAATTCGGTGGCGAGTATACAACTGAGCGGCGAATACAGAACTGTCCTAGCGCTCGCGACTCCAGCGCTTAAGAACCCAGAAGCCAGCGGTGGCGCGCGCAGACTTTCGGCGATTTCCTGTCTCGCTGGCGCTGCTTATGCGGACGGCGTCCGAACTTTGATGCTGCCAATCTTTTGGCAGCGGGCTCGGGTGGCATTACTGGCTAGGATATAACAGCTAGCGCACTCGAGCAGATGTAGCTTCGATGGACTGCTCACGCGCTTCCTGCGATATGTAAGCTACAATAGAATCGCAGACCAGAGATCTGTGTCGGAAGCAGTAGTAGGAATAGTAGCTCGCAGTCCGGCCTTGGGTCAGGTCGCTCTTAGAGAGCAGCTGTCTAGTTGTATAGCTGACAGAGAGCACTTGTGTCCTGTATGGAATTACCAAGGCCGATCGAAGAGAACGATGACGGTGCCTGAGTGATGTAGTATAAGGTAAAAGCAAAAATTATTATTATTTATTGCCGCGCGCATATGTAATTTGCAACCACTCATTTTGTGCTATTGTTATATCAAAGTCACATGTAAATATTTTTCAATAATAATCTTTCTTATAAAGATAAAAAAAAAACAAGTGTAACCTCCCAACAGATAAATTCGGTAACCTCGCAATAAAAATGGGACTAAAAGAAAAAACCAATTGTAACTTACCAACAGATAAATTCGGTAACCTCGCAATAAAAATGGGACTAACCTCCCAATAAAATGTGACTCATATACAACCTTTCAATAATTAACTGACTGTGAATCTAAAGTGGTAAATCTAGACGTCAGCAATGATGCGTCATGGCCCTGAAAAGTCATTCTGAATAAACTGAAGATTCTTACCTCAATGACGTTGCCGGATGACGCGTACATATCTGCTCCTATAAGAAATTTTTCTGGCACAGCCCAGTGCAATGCTGGCCTCTAGATTGTGTTATGTGGAAAAACAACTGATTTTATTTACGATAATTGGCATGACTATGGATAGGAGAAATTAGTAAAAACTTTAAATTCAGATGAATGACTGCCAAAAGTTATCTTTATAGGAAAGATTATTATTGAAAAATATTTACATGTCACTTTGATATAACAATAGCACTAAATGAGTTGTTGCAAATTACATATGCGCACGGCAATAAATAATAATTTTTGCGTTTACCTTATACTACATCGCTCAGGCACCGCCATCGTTCTCCTTGATCGGCCTTGGTAATTCCATACAGGACACAAGTGCTCTCTGTCAGCTATACAACTAGACAACTGCTCTCTAAGAGCGACCTGACCCAAGCGCCCGACTGCGAGCTACTATGGTTCAAATGTCTCTGAGCACTATGGGACTCAACATCTGAGGTCATCAGTCCTCTAGAACTTAGAACTACTTAAACTTAACCAACCTAAGGACATCACAAACATCCATGCCCGAGGCAGGATTTGAACCTGCGACCGTAGCGGTCGCGCGGTTCCAGACTGAAGCGCCTAGAACCGCTCGGCCACACCGGCCGGCCGAGCTACTATCCCCTACTACTGCTGACACTGCTCTTTGGTCTGCAATTCTATTGTAGCTTAAATATCGCAGGCAGTGCGTGAGCAATCCATCGACATTACATCTTCTCGACTGCGTTAGCAATAAATTCCTTAGTCATGAACCTCTTACAACATATTTTATAAATGGCACAGCACGGAGAAATATGAAGTAAAGTGTCTCCATTATCAGCAGAAGGCTTCTGGGAACCCCACGGTGTGGTACTGAAGCACATGCAAAATTTTTATGTTCGTAAAATGCGGTCTGATGTGTAAAATTAGTTCTGCGTTATTTCAATTTTACATAAGGAAAGTAAGAGTGGATAGGCATGAGCGACTTGCAGCGATGGGCTGGTGGGCGTGAGCGAGTTAGGGGAGCACCTGAGAGTGTGAGGTGAGTTGCATTTTGGAAAGAGGACGAATACATTCGCATGCCAAAATACTTGGATCGTTTTTACACATGTTGAGAAAGGTAGAATAAGGCAGCTGGTAGCACACTTTTCAGTCTGTCCAATAGGAGCATTTTTCTGCTGGCGTTGCTGCACGTAGTTATTGTCAGTTTGTGATTAACGATTTTTTGTCATTGTAGGTGTTAAACATTCACTGTATTAGTAATTGAAAGAGTACGGGAAACCTGAGTGGACCTATGAAAGGCGGGACAGTGTCCAGGAAACGTTCAGTGTACAACTAATCAAAGTCGTTCGACAGTAACGGATTGGCACCATGCGAAATCCTGCATTGAAAGCGAAGATAATTCAAAAGCCAGAGCAGTAGAAGTAATTGCTATGTCCTACTTTGATTGGTTGGTGGTCTTTGAAATAGATGTTATAATTGCAGTTTCCATTTTTTATCACTGTAGTCCCCATTTTTATAACATATCAAGTAATTTAGACAACATAAACTTTATGCACTTCCTACAATTCAAGGACGAGACGGCATCATACATTGTCGAAGCTACAACCATGGCTTCCACCTAAAATACATGTATCTGTGGCAGTAGTTTAACTACGGATCCGATGCAAGACTGTATTTCATTTTTATCTGTTGAATAGCCCCAAGCAAATTAATATCCATATATAAAATTGTTTATCAACTTTTGCTTGTTCTCACAGTTGCTGACTCTTTCCCTGTTTTTATTAGTGGTTAGCCGGCCACGTGTATCAGTAATTTTTGTAGCTAATTCTCTGACATGTGCCCATGCATCATTATCACAAGTATATTGTTTTCGTGGTAATGCGCTGTTCGTCTAACTAAGGATTTACTCCATATTCTACCAGGGCACTGATAAACTTACCGTTAAGCACCCTGAAAGCAATATCATGATCATCATCATCACATCTATTTTATTCTCTGAAATACATTTTCCTGTCCTGAGATACATTTTCCTGCACGCTTCTTCGTGAAGAATAACTAGTTAAAAGAAAACGAGGCCGATCCAACATATGGCCCTCACATTTCACAGGAACTTTGCCGACAAGAAAAGACTTACTGTGTCATTGAACCACAACAAACATTGCAATGTAGATGACTATGATTTACCAAAAAATCTGTGCTAAAATATTAATGTCAGAATACATAATTTAAACCCTAAAAAGCTGTGTATGTTATAAAATGTGAGTAGGGAAGTATATAAGTGACCTATTTCAGAAGCAAAGGGCACGAAGTACAAACGTAAACACACAAAAACCATCTATTTCTGTAAATGTCATTGCAAACCTTGTATATAGAAGGCCTTGGCAGTAACTTTGCTCTTTGTTTGTCGTTAGATACATAGTGTTCAGACAGTGATGTAAATTCTAGTAACTAAGACTTGTTTATTCCCAATGTTATTGTAGTTGCTTAGTGAACGTAGTACCATACTTGGAAGAAAATATTCGTCACTCTACGTCATATAGCGTTAACTGTCATGTTGTATCCATAATGTTATGTGATGTAGCGAGACATTTAGGCACAAAATGGAACAGGCTATTCATAAGGCAACGCACACATTTGAGGACTGCAATAGTAAGTATGAACTAGAATAGTAAGACAAAACTACCTGTAGAGATAGAGGCTGTGATGTTCTGAGCTTGGTACAAACGGAATACCTCCAAAGAATTTGCAGAAGTAGGTAGCTATTTTCATGTGATGGAGTGTCGTTTTCGATGCTCTTTTCGGTCTGATATTAACTGTTCACAATGAAAAAGTTTTATACTAAAATAGTGTAATATATATCCGGCCTTTGTTGAAAAAATAGTAATGATTCATGAACGAACAGCAACAATTTAATAGACTGGTTGATTAGTGATTTTCAGAAAAATGAAAAGAGAAATTTTGGAAGTAGGTGGTGGTTCTTCCTATCACAAAATGAATGCGCAGATTAATCTTTATGAGTGTTCGTGATAATTTGAAATACGTTACCAACCGCGTTCGTCAAATAAACCCCACATCTGCGAGTAAAGACTGGTAAAACCGATTGTTATAGCAGCGGTGAGACTGCAATATTTCCACTCACCGCTAGTTATAGATAAAATTTCTGCCTTTCGTGCTTTCAGAAACTGAGACAGAAGATTTAGTTGTGTAGATGTGTCTTCTCGTTTCATCATGGCAAGCGGTAATAAAGGGAACATCATGTAACTGGTGTCGAAAATAAGGGCAGTGGGCATGCTTACTTCCAGTAAACCAGTATCGTAAACTTATAAGAGACGACTAAGCACCAATCGGACATATTCTTCTATTAGTGTATTAGGGACTGAAGGGCATATTTCTGTTCATAGCTGACACATTGGATACTTGGTTCGGTTATACTGTAGCACAAATTAAGAGGCTTCGTTCACATCGCAGTAAGGAGCCTATCTACAAAATAAAGTGCTTCTAAAAATTATTACGAACTGCCGTTCTGCCTAAAAGCCGCTTCCTTTCCTTGCCATCATTTGGCCGGGAAGTGAGGAGACATTAAACCACTACGTTCTGAGCCAAACCCTCCTCAGTGCCTAACGAACTGAAACTTACGGCATTTGTTTATTATCAAACCTCCCAAAGTAGAGCACACAACTATTCAGCAACAGTTTACACCATCTACCATCTCTCGGCAGTAATAACAATGAATTATTGTTGTAAATCTCGAATAATTTAGAAATCGTTATTAAGTATGACTCTGCAGACTTTTCTGTTGGATCCATTGAATACATGACTTTGGAATCTACCGCGCCGGCCGTTGTGGCCGAGCGGTTCTAGGCGCTTCAGTCTGGAATCCTGCCCTGGGCATGGATGTGTGTGATGTCCTTAGGTTAGTTAGGTTTAAGTAGTTCTGAGTTCTAGGGGACTGATGACCTCAGATGTTAAGTCCCATAGTGCTCAGAGCCATTTGAACCATTTGAATCTACCGCCGTATCAAATTGTATTAATCGCACAGTATTTGTTCAAGGCAACAACACGACATGGTCAAGTGGTTGTTACTGGTTACTGTTGGCAACTAGCAACTGCCAACATTAATGTTGTTGCTACCTGCCGGCAGTAACCAGCAACAACTAAGTGACTAAGTCAAGTAGCTGCCCCGACAAAATATCGTGGGATTTACAAAACGTAATCCGGAGGCAGAGCTTAGAGACACATTGGCCGCTACAACAGTTTTCAAATAAACGTGCAAAAGCAAAAATGAGGAAATGTTTCCGACTTGCTGGCGGAACTACCTTACAGGCAAAAGGGTTATTCACACAGTGGTACATGGAACCGAAATTTTTATTGCCTGAGTTTCTTGTGTGTTACAAGAGGTTAGTACCAACAGGGTAGATGAATGATAAACGGCTACGGTTAAGAGTTTACTATAGACAAAAGTGGTGATTCAATGAAACCGAAGTTTTTATTTCCTGAGTTTCCTGTCTGTTACAAGAGGTTAGTACCAGCACGGTAGATGAATGATAAACGGCTACGGTTAAGAGTTTGCTACAGACAGAGGTGGTGATTCTATAACATTTTAATGCAACATGCGTGCTTTCTATTCCTAAACATATTTATTTGATGGTAACCTTCCGGTCAACATGGTTCTCTTGTCGGTTCCTCTGCACCACAAAGAAAATTTGCCAGTTGGAAAATTGATTCCTAAAAAGACACAATATTATTATAGTCATTTCCATATTTTAATCAAAAATTGCAACGGGAACCACATGGCAGGTATCGCTATACAGTTAAACCCGTGAACACAAACCACAGTTTTTGTGGCTGGCTGCACTGTATATGGGTTCCAGTGCTAGCGTGACGCATGGCATGCGGTGGAGGCAGCGGAACTGTCTAACATTCTTCTGTGAATATCACTTCACTAAATTTACCCAGCGAGCTTTCGTAAAAACACGTCACCTATAATTTAATTTTCCTATGCATTTCTGTTAGAATTTTACGTGGCCTAAACCGACACATTAGTAACGTAGCTACTCGCCTCTGATTTCGTCCAACGTTTACAGACATGCTCCCTTCTCCACCGTTTCTATTTATTGACTCTGTAAGTTATTTAAAACATATGAAATCACGGAAAACCAGGATGGCCCGACGCGGGTTTGAAGCGTCGTCCTCCCGAATGCGAGTCCAATGTGCTAACCACTGCGCTTCGTCGCTCGGTCTTGAAGTGGAAAAAAAAAAAAAAAGATTAGGAGCGAAGTAGTGTGTAGAGTAGAGAAAGTGTTGCAGTCATGCCATATTACGAAACTTCATCGAAAAAGTGTAAAGATGGGTATGATATGTCCAATCTTAAACGCATTTAATAACTTCACCTATTTCTATCCACATACTGTTTCCTTCGCTCATCGTCAAACTTTTTGATTAGCTTTACAAATATCAAACAGCCGTATTAGGTATGAAGCTTGCCGCTATAATACAAGTAATTTGACCATTAAAATGTATCGTAATTATGTTCTGTACAATAACAGTACTGTACAACCATTCACTTCTAAAATGTTAACTTAGTGGGACTAATCTATTTCAATGCTGCAGTAGTAGAGAAATAGGTTATTAACCCACATCTAGTTTCGATACTGCTTTTTAGCTTGTGAAGAGTTGATAAAAAGATCACTGCAGCTCTCGACACACGGCATGACACGTTTCCCCAGTAGTCAAGCCTGCCAAGTTAAGAAAGAGCCAATGGGTGTATGTCACCAATACAAGTACCTTTTTCAGGTGAACCGTCTCGACTTGAGCGGAGTACACGATACGTGGAACACTTATGACGAGTTGAAATAATTTGTTGAGTACAAATCTCGGGTGCCTGTCATCCATCAGAGCCCCAAAGACCATTTAGCTAACAGCGTTTACGTTGTTAAGCACATTAAGTTCCAAATTTCTCCTCCAATTTCCGGAAAAGAAGTAGCGTGAGAACTAAGAGTCTAGAAGACGATCCGAATTCTAGAAACTTACCAGTTACGATTAACACAGGATACTTTCCCACTGCTTGCCTTCGGGCAAGCCCGCGTGAATGGCTTTCTGACGTGACCAACTTCAGGAAACATGCCAGCCAGATATAGGCACGTATAAGCTTGCAATGTCTGCTGGCAACGACGAATTCTTCATGATTCTACCAACAAAACTAGCAATCCATCGGATGCTGAGAAAGACAACACAGAAACGGAAAGACCTTTCACTAAACAAAAAACAGTTAACCGTGGCTTTCCCGAATGTAGGCAGAAACGACTGAAACAATTAGCGTTCCAAACCGTTTACATGCTAGCTTACCGATAGTCTGCATATTTCCGTTCACAATCATAGTGATATGTGAAACAGTGATAAAGATGAGTGCACACACAGATTTTACATACGTGTAAGATATGCTGTTTTTAAACTTGTGATAGTGTGTTGCTGCTGCAGATCTCAAATCAATTTTTCGAACGGCGATTTCCAAATATGTACATTTCTGAATTGTAGTTTCTTGGAAGTTACGTTGAAGCGATGTACTAAGCATTGATTTAAACAAATTATTATTATTATTATATTAATCATTTTATCACTCAGAGGAACACAGACTTACTAAAAGCTGATATACACATTTTGATGTTCCACAACAATATGTATTTGATAGTTGGTTGTTAACTGGCTTTCGGCTTTCTAGAGCGTCCTCAGACAACTTAAGACTAAGCAGACAGCCCATACAATATCAGCTATAGTACAAAGCTTGTTTTGCCAACGATATATGAACATTTAGGGTTGTATATCTATACGAAAAACACAACTACAACGAAATACAGCAAGAAGCTATGAACCATAAACCTTGTATTACATTATAAACACTGAGTGAAATTATAAGAAAGTACAGGCTAAAACAGTACACAATTAAATGCTCATTTAACCCTTAATGATCAAAAATAAGGTTCCATTATTAACCCTTGCTGAAGCAGCAGCAGCCAGTTAATATTTTCACCATAATATGCTTGTTGTAAACAGTATAACTGTTCCTCAACCACATTACTCCGCCTGCTTCTTCTCCTATGCTCCCCTTCCCTCTTTTTTTCGCCTGTTCCTCACGTCAACCAGTCATTTTGCCCCTATAGCATAGTACTCTGTGCCAGTACCCATCCGTGTACTATTTTGGCCAGCACATTCTTATTCATTTAACCTTTTGAGCATAATGTAATGAGAGGTTTGTTTGTCCATAGCTTCCAAGTGTATTCCATTACGCTTGTGTTTTCCGTTTAGATGAATAGTCATAACAGGCCACATATCCTGGAAAAAACAATCTTTTCACAGGTGTAAACTCTCGTTGTCGTTGTGTGGAATATCCGTTTAGTCTTCAGTTGTCAAGGCGGGCCCTGAAAGACGAAAGACGGTTAGCAATGGTTTACTACATGCAAATTATTGTGGAACATCAATACCAGTTTTTCGTCAAACATTTTATATATTTTATTGCTGTTATTATAAAAACCACGTGAGCCTGTGACATGTTAAGAGTGAAACTGACGTCAAATTATATTTTATGGGGGATAGGTGAAATCTAGTAACAAACTATGACCCCTCTGACAGCCGCTCTCCCAACCCAGAACTGAATCCACGATCCGTTCCTGAGTCAGTGCACGTGTCAACGGCCTGCTAAAGTCAAAGATGTTCCTTGCTACGCGTTCCGCGACGCTAGTCTCTGGCCATGCTACCAAGAGAAGAAAATCGCCCTGTAGCGGAGAATTCGTATTGCCACTACTCTGAGGATGTTTCTCAGGCTTTCACTGCCCAGCGGTGTACGCGCTACTTTTAACACCTGGCTCGTGTTTGAACTTTCCGATAAATGTTCTCAAGTGCTTTTATCTCCTGTTCTACAAAGTTACAGAGAAGAAGACAAAAAGGAAGATAGACGTGCTTCGACAGGATTAAGTGAATGAGGCGTCACGAGTGTGGCTGCCGGATGCAGTACCTTAGTTCTGTACCCTGTACTAACAAGGACTTTATCTTTGCTGGTGCATTGGTATTGAGACCCCTTGTGATGATATGTGCGGAACTACCAGACGGAAAAACAGTGTCTCCGGTATCGAAAGCCGGCGCAAATGATCGAGAGAGCTGTACGCTGAACCCGCGTCCCTGCAATAACGTCGTCCAGCAATGCTTCGGCAACAGTGGGAAGCAGCTGTCACAAGATTGATTTTCGCAGTTACGCCTAACTACAGGTTTAAGCACTGACTGACTTAAGTGGAAACGCATCTTCCGCTAAAACTTAACTAAATATGTTACTATTACACAACTTAACTGAAAAAATAACTATCACACAAGGAAACAGAAATTTGGCTTTATTCCTTAACTTCAAATGCACGTGTTCTGGGCTCAAGGTTCCAAGCCGATTTTCCAGATGGCATTGGCATTTGTGTTTGCGAGATACCATGACTGACAAATTTTATTCACATTTTTTGTGGTTTCAGTCGTTTCTTTCTTTGAATTCTCAAAATAGGACGGTATCTGTGATATTGTTTCTATACCATGCAATACCATAAAGTGATTGTACTTTGAAATGACAAAAATAGTTGAAATTGCAATATCAGTTAATAAAGAAGGCCAGGTGCCAGAAGAACGATACTTTCATGCCATTTTCTAGCATTACACCGAAATTTCATTAATACCCGAAACGCAGTTCGAGAGAATTGAAGGATTGTGGTACACAGCCAGATATGTTTTTTCTTGTGTAATAATTTCAATGTTTCATGACTGTAAAGTCAACTGAAATGGGAAGTATAATGACTGGAAATTTCAGATCGTCATAAAACATCTGAGTTTGCTAGTTGTTGTACTTTGGTGGGACCAGATATCACCACGCTGGGTCTTATTACATTTTCCAACGAATTTTTCTGTATTTTGCACCTTAATGCTCCCAGTCTGAATTAGTGGCCCACTTTCATCTTTGAGATAACTTGGATTGTTTTTGGTTGTTTTCGTATGTTTACCCCATTGAGAAAAATTATTGTTAAGAATACATATTTCTAGCAAGCATCATAGGGTTCGATTCCTAGCATTATGAAGTATCCTTCGATTCGTGTAACGCAGATCAATGTTGTTTTTGTCATTTTGTATATACTAAGTGTCCTAAAATCGAAGGATATGCAGAGGACACTAAACAGGTAATGGGTTAAATAAAAAAAATGCAGTTACAAGTATGTATGAAAAAGCACACGAAGAAGTTTACTACCTCATATCTGATTAGTGAAAAAAGGATAATTTCTTATTATTAAATTACTGTGATTTAGACAATTTTTACATTTGTGATCAGCTAACTTAAGTGTTATTAACTTCCACAGCTAACCGTTGTTTTATTATTGGAATCGAATATAATTCATTAGAAGTGACTTCTGAAATGGGACTACAGCGATGTCCGTTGCTATCTACATCTACATCTACATCCATATTCCGCAAGCCACCTGACGGTGTGTGGCGGAGGGTACCTTGAGTACCTCTATCGGTTCTCCCTTCTATTCCAGTCTCGTATTGTTGTGGAAAGAAAGATTGTCGGTATGCTTCTGTGTGGGCTCTAATCTCTCTGATTTTATCCTCATGGTCTCTTCGCGAGATATAGGTAGGAGGGAGCAATATACTGCTTGACTCTTCGGTGAAGGTATGTTCTCGAAACTTTAACAAAAGCCTGTACCGAGCTACTGAGCGTCTCTCCTGCAGAGTCTTCCACTGAAGTTTATCTATCATGTCCGTAACGCTTTCGCGATTACTAAATGATCCTGTAACGAAGCGCGCTGCTCTCCGTTGGATCTTCTCTATCTCTTCTATCAACCCTATCAGTTGTAAGTAAAATACGTACGACAGTCATAGTATTCTTCCATTCTGCTCTACGTCGTTACAACTCGGTCATAATCGCTGTACCTCGTGTATACGAACTAAATATCATCATCAGATGTCGTGGTCAATATCCTACACATAACGGACCTGGCACCAAATTAAATTGTATTTGAAATACTGGTCGTATACCCGAGTGCTTCAGAGTGACACAGTAACTGCAGGGAAGTAGAGTGCATAGTGTCCATTCACAGCTTTTCACGGCTTAAATAATGTACTCGTCCAGATTTCACTTCTACAACTGACATTTCGGGTGTGTGTCACCCTCGGGAGCAGTCAAGAGACGTAGATGTGGATGCAGAAGAAGAGGTAGCATGTGGCGATACGGTGCCATGTCGTCAGCCTCTTAACTCATTGCAAGGATGGTCGGAAGACGCGGTCGAAATCTCAGTTGAACAGGTGGAATTTACGCGCCTGCATACCCTAAATTTAGTGGCTGCATACATAGTTTTACATATCTGCATCACAAAAATACAATGTCCTGGACAAGAAGTTCCTATTCACAGGATTGCCTACCGAAATATACTAATGTATCCTGGTAGTTAAAAAGCGAAAATCTCCCGTGCGTCGTATAAACACTTTTACAGTATGTTTACATTTACATCAACGCCTACACTCCATGAGCCACCTTACGGGGTGTAGAAGACGGTACTTTGGCACCGCTGACTTCTCCCTCCCCCTCCCCCTATTTTATCCCTCCACTGTTGATTCACGAATGGCGTGTGGGAAGAATAATTGTCGTTTATTCTCCCTGTCAGCTCTAATTTCTCTGATTTTCTCGTATCTGTCACTGGCGAGACGTGTGTTGGAGGAAGTGATATGTTTCGCGGCTCTTCTTGGAACACAACATCTTGAAACTACAACAGTGATCCCCTCTGTGAAGCACAATGCCTCTTTTGTAGCATCTGCCACTGGAGTTTTTGATCATCTCCGTAACGATCACGCGTCGACTAAGCGATCCCGTGACAAAATACATCGTTCTTCATTAGATCTTCTGTGTGTCTTTTTAACTAGGGGGCAATACTCAAGAATTGGTCGAGCAAGTGTTTTGTAAGCAACTTCTTTCGTGGATGTATTATATTTCTTTAAAATCCACCCACAGAATCTCAGCCTGGCATCTGCTTTTCTTACAATCAGGTTAGGTTTCTCCGAATGGTTACTCCTATGTGTTTTAGGGTAGTTACTATGATCGATTGCAATAGTGTACTGGAACGGTGACAGATCTTCACGTGCTCTGCGTTACATTTATTAACGTTGAAACTGCCATTCCTTGCAGAAATCTCCGCTTCTCTGTAGACTTTTCTGCATATCAGTATGATGTATCGCAAGCATTTAGCATATCGCTATATATGACAGAACTTGACTAAAAAAAAGGCTATCGGTTGATAGGACGAATCCTAAGGCAACAAGGAATAGTCAAATTAAACATGGAGGGATGCGTGTGTAACGGGAGGGGGGCCTGGAGGATTGTAGCATTGTACAGACAACAAAGCCTGACAGCGGCACGCAGTTACACGTGGATGTAGGTTGCGGCAGTTATGTACAGATGATGGGTTTTGTTCTGAATAGACAAGCATAGTCAGCTGTATTACACTAGTCTTCAGACTGAGTGAAGATCGCAACAAAAACGTCTTCTCACCATGAAAATGCTACGTCATTGTATGAAAGCATCTTTGCATAGTGATAACTGCCTAGAGATCCCATCGCAGCCTGTTAGTTGAAAGAGAAACTGTACACTTTATTTCAGTCGATGATCACACAAATTGTTTCGACTGAAAAGAAGGGATTATCAGTAGGCCATAAACACTTCTTGGCCGATGGGTGCGTCAGAATAGGCCAGGAGTCAACACTGCATTGAGCCTTGTACTAGAAGAGGCTGCTACTCCTGCCCAATGAAAGTAATTGCTTAAGGGTTGATTGACTGGGAGTCCTTCAAGACGGATGTTCAGCCTCCTGTTCGTAAGTTCTTTGAAATGCACATCACTTCGTGAACTTGCATGTCCATAACCTACCACAGTAAACCCATAGGGGAAAGGGGCCTACGGTTTAACGCGTCGTTCCTGGCATATATTCGCTTCACTGAGAGCAGAAGGCTAGGGTAAAGGCAATCTGGAAAATTCCTGTGTCCGACCGGGTAGATCTCGCGAAATTTACTGTTTCCAGGTTCACACTTCACATCACTAAATCACCAAAGTTTGACTATCCAACGAGATTTGACATTGTCAGACTGGGGAACGCGTTCTATTTGGATTACATTATTTTATCCACAAATGCATTGATAGCGTTCGTCTCATCATCAAAAGTCAAAATCCAATATTTTGATACGAAAGCAACAGCTGAAGCCATCAGCAGAGAGTCATTGTGGTCACTTGAAATCGATTGTGAGTGACCAAATTTATTGTTTGTTGGCGACTTGACGTGGTGCTTTCGTAACAAAATATAGGATTTTTACTTTCGGCGATGAGTCATTAGAGTCGAAACCGATTAACTGTAACATATCTATTAAACACACGCTACGGTCGCAGGTTCGAATCCTGCCTCGGGCATGGATTTGTGTGATGTCCTTAGGTTAGTTAGGTTTAAGTAGTTCTAAGTTACGGGACTGATGACCATAATGTTAAGTCCCATAGTGCTCAGAGCCGTTTGAACAATTTTTTTGACTTAAGAAGTTAAGTCCCATAGAGCTCAGAGCCATTTGAACCATATTAAAGACAATCAAGGCAACAAAGGTGTACCGTTAAGGTATCCAGAATGGACGCGACCGTGGTGAATAATTTGGTGAATAATTTACGTAGTCTGAAATTCGCTGAATAGTTGCAGATGAAGGAATTGTGATGCAGAGAGAACCAGAAATCAGTGTTTCTTCGTTTATTAATCCATTTTTTAAGCGTTTCGGCGACATCCGTCTACGTAACCCTGGTTCGGATAAAAACCAGAGGATCACAAATATACTTGGTTGAAACGACCTTGATCAGGCTCCTCATCTGCTCAAGTTCGTTTCAAGTCAACCATGTAACTTTGTGATCCTTTGGTTTCTTTTCTGAACGAGGGTTCTGATGACGGCTGACATCGAAACTCGTAAAAAAATGCATTAATAGAAATTCTTCCAGTCCATATGTGACATAACAGGAAACCAGTGCTTAACAGTATTGGTTAAAAACAGTCTTGGTTGCAATTTTAGTTTTTTTTTTATAATTTTCCAACAGTAACAGTTACTCGCTCCTGTGAACGGGAACGCGTTATGCAGATCTTGGTGCCTCTCGCGTCCATCTAGAAAAGATATCCTGAAGATGCCTAAATAAGGCGAAACGCGTCGTTGAAAAAAAAAAAAAGAAATAAAATAAAGTTGCAACCAAGACTGGTTTGAAGCAATGATGGATTAATAAATGAAGGCCTACTTGTTTTCTCTGCAATGCAATTCCTTCATCTGCGACCAATTTAGCAAACTGCGGGCTATGTAAATGAAATAATCGAGGCATTTGTGGTAAAAGAGTCGGCTGGTACTCCCAACTTGCTCTGACACATCCCACGACCGAGAAATATTTGTGGGGTACCGGTATAGTCACTAAACAGTTTATGGATTTTGGATTTGGATTGATTTGGGAGAAGAGAGCAAACAGTGAGGTCATCGGTCTCGGATTAGGGAAGGATGGGGAAGGAAGTCGGCCGTGCCCTGTGATTGGAACCATCCCGGCATTTTAGGGAAATCACGGAAAACCTAAATCAGGATGGCCGGACGCGGGATTGATCCGTCGTCCTCCCGAATGCGAGTCCAGTGTGGTAACGACTGCGCCACCTCGCTCGGTAAACAGTTTATGTACCCATCGACTCAAATAAACCCTATGGCGGAATGTCCTCCCTATTGTTTCTCGGCAGTAGCGTCGAAAATGTGAAATGGGAAAATTACGAAAGCCTCGCGTACACACAGGCTTCAGTGGATTGGCAGATTGTAGGGGGTGTTCGCCGGAGGGGGCGTCGCACGGCCTGTCACGACGCTCGCCGGGCGCCACGTGGAGTAGCGTCGCGGCGCGGCGCGGCGGATCGATGGCGCGTGTGCGGCGCGGCGCGGCGCGGCGCGTCGTGGGACGCGGGCGACGCTGCGGCCTACCTGGCAGTGGGCGCAGCCGAAGCTGACGGAGTAGTCCTGCGCGCAGTCGTAGCGGCGCAGCAGCTCGTCGAACTTGCAGGCGAGCGTGGCGGCGAGCGCGTCGAGGCGCGCGAGGGCGCGCAGGTGCGCGCGGCAGGCGGCGGCCGGGCCGCGCAGCGCGGCGGCGCGCGCCTCGGGCTTGAGCGCGTCGAGCGGCGCGCGGCCGCAGCACTGGCGCAGCCGCAGCCGCCGCAGCGCCGCCTCCCGCCGGCCGGGGGCCGCCGCGCACGCCGCCGCTGCCGCCGCCTCGTCCAGCCGCACGCCCCCGCAAAGGCACTCTCGGTCTGCTCCGCCCCCGCCCCCGCACGGCGGCCCCGGGCCCTCCGACACCTGCCCGTTGAGCCGACCCGTCGTCATCTCGGCCTCCACCGCCGCCGCCGCCGCCGCCGCCTCCGTGTCCCTACCGTAATTACTACTACTATTATTGTTACGCTGCTTATTAACTCCGCTATCGTAATTATTACTGTAGTGATTATTATCCGAGAGAGAGGGCATCGCGTCCCGCGCACTGCAGCTGCCCCTGAGGTCCGGCGCGGTGGCCGGGTCCGCGATATCACAGGCTGACAACCAGGGGTTCAGGAGCGAGAGCGGCGTCGTCGCGTTGTGGTGCGCGCCCGTCGCCGCCGCCGCCGCCGCCGCCGGGTCGGGTGCCGCCGGCAGTATCAGGACGAACAGGAGGATGGCGGCGACGGTGCTCGAACTGGGACCGCCCTGGGCCGCGGCTTGCTCTCCCGAGACCGATGTCGCTGCTTCCGCCGCTGCTGCTGCTGCTGCTGCTGCCGAGTTTCTGACGTGGCTCCGGCGCCGCTGCTGCTGCTGCTCGATCGCTCTCGATGTCGCTCTTGTTCCGTTTGTCGTCTTCGTCGCTGGGAGAATAGGTGGCGCCGTACAGGCCAGGGGCATTGTCTGACGACGACTTCACGACGTGGCGTGGTTGTCAACAGCGCGCCGGGGTGGTGTCCGCTGCTCCCCTGCCGCTCGTCCGCGACGCTGCTGTCGTCGTTCCAGTCGCTGTCGCCTCCGTGCCTCTCGTCGTTGTCGTAGTTGTGGTTGTTGTAGTAGTAGCGGTGCTGCTGATGGTGGAGAGTGTTGACAGCTTCGACAGAAAGAAGAGCTAAGAGTTGTCGGCGCCGCCTTGTGAGGTGCATTTCGGTTGCAGGGAGCCGATCCTGCCACCGCCCGAGTTGCTGTGCCGGCCGCGGTCGCGTTCGCGGGGCGCCGGCGGCTGCGAGCGGGAGCCGGCGGCGGCGGCGGCGACGGAGCACGGGCGGCCCGCCGCGCGCTGCTGACGCGGCCGCTGCTGCTGGGCGCTGAGCTGCTGACGCTGCTGGCTGTGGGGGGCGGCGGGCGCCGGGGCGGCCGAGCGCCGCCTGCAGCGAGGGCGAGGGAGGCGGCCGGCCACGAGCACGGCCACGGCCACGGCCAGCACGACCAGCGCCGCCCTCAGCCTGCCCCTCGCTCCCGCAGTACGAGCCGCCACTGACCCGAGCTCTGGAACCGGCCGCCGCGATTCGCACAGGCAGCCCGTTACCATGCTGGCCCTGCCGAGGGCATCTAAGGCTATCGCTCACACGCACACTCTCGCACTTGTCCCCTCTCTCTCTCTCTCTGCTGCTGCTGCTGCTGCTACACTTCTTCCTCCCTGGGCGCTCCGGCCGGACCGCCGGACGACGAACGCGAGTACGCACACGAGCACACCGGAAGAAGCACACGCGGACGCGCGAGCGCCTCTCGTTCGAGGAGGGAGCGGCGGCCGCTACTGCCACTGCGCCATCGCCGTCGCACTCCTAGCAGGCGGCGCGGCCTGCCTTCTTGCGCACCCGGTCCGCCATCTTGGCACACTGCGCGACTGGGACGCGGCTACGGCGAAGGTCCGGCCGGCGCGGGCTGGCGCGCTGCTGCTGCTGCTGCTGCTGCTGCTGCCGGCGCTGCGGCTGCGGTCCCGGCCGCGCCCCGGGCGCCGCCAGGCGGCAGCACCGTGCGGCCGCCGCGGCCGGCTAGCTCTGCGCGTGCGCGCGCCTGCCCCGCCCCCGCGGCTCGTGCCCAATGCGCCCTGCGTCGCTCAATAGCGGCGCCCGCGCCCCAAAACACTTTGCACTCCTTCTAATAGCTCTTCTAATTATGCCCGCACATCATCCTTCGACACATTACCTTCCTTTTCAAAGAATCCTTAAATATCCTTTTCACCACCAATGAAATTTCACTCGTTACTCATACTCGTCGCTGGAGAATTCTGCAAATGTATCGATAATTTAAACATTTTAACTCTTTTACTTTCCAGTCTCAGTTCCATATTGTAACAGTACACGTTGTCTCGAGCTCCCTGGCTTATGTATGTAGTAGCGTCAGCATCCCATCATCTCTCTATCGGACCGTCACAGTATTCCGGTACGTAGTTCCGACTCAGACACGACGATTTGATGCGCAGCTGCATAAAACTTAAGATGATCTAGGAAGACCGGAACTACTCATACATTAAACATATATATCTGTGACTGCAACATAAACATTATGTAATTCTTTAAGAATGTGACATTCTTACGCTGTGTTTATCTAACATACACTACTGGACAATAAAATTGCTACACCAAGAAGAAATGCAGATGATAAACGGGTATTCACTGGACAAATATATTATACTAGAACTGACATGCGATTACATTTTTCACGCAGTTTGGGTGCATAGATCCTGAGAAATCAGTACCCAGAACAACCACCTCTTGCCGTAATAACGGTCTTGATACGCCTGGGCATTGAGTCAAACAGAGCTTGAATTGCGTGTACAGGTACAGCTGCCCATGCACCTTCAACACGATACCACAGTTCATCAAGAGTAGTGACTGGCGTATTGTGACGAGCCAGTTGCTCGGCCACCATTGACCAGACGTTTTTAATTGGCGAGAGATCTGGACAATGTGCTGTCCAGGACAGCAGTAGAACATTTTCTGTATCCAGAAAGGACCGTACAGGACCTGCAACATGCGGTCGTGCATTATCCTGCTGAAATGTAGGGCTTCAGGGGGACCGAATGAAGGGTAGAGCCACGGGTCGTAACATATCTGAAATGTAACGTCCACAGTTCAAAGCGCCGTCAATGTGAAGAAGAGGTGACCGAGACGTGTAACCAATGGCACCCCATACCATCACGTCGGGTGATACGCCAGTATGGCGATGACGAATACACGCTTCCAATGTGCGTTCACCGCGATGTCGCCAAACACGGATGCGACCATCATCATACTGTAAACAGAACCTCGATTCATCCGAAGAAATGACGTTTTGCCATTCGTGCAACCAGGTTCGTCGTTGAGTACACCATCGCAGGCGCTTCTGTCTGTGATGCAGCGTCAAGGGTAACCGCAGCCATGGTCTCCGAGCTGATAGTCCATGCTGCTGCAAACGTCGCCTAACTGTTCGTGCAGATGGTTGTTGTCTTGCAAACGTCCCCATCTGTTGAATCAGGGATCGAGACGTGGCTACACGATCCGTTACAGCATTGCGGATAAGATGCCTGCCATCTCGACTGCTAGTAATACGAGGCCGTTGGAATCCAGCACGGCGTTCCGTATTACCCTCCTGAACCCACCGATTCCATATTCTGCTAACATTCACTGGATCTCGACCAACGCGACCAGCAATGTCGCGATACGATAAACCTCAATCGCGATAGGCTACAATCCGACCTTTATCAAAGTCGGAAACGTGATGGTACTCATTTCTCCTCCTTACACGAGGCATCACAACAACGTTTCACCAGGAAACGCCGGTCAACTGCTGTTTGTGTATGAGAAATTGGTTAGAAATTTTCCTCATGTCAGCACGTTGTAGGTGTCGCCACCGGCGCCAGCCCAGTGTGAATGCTCTGAAAAGCTAATCGTTTGCATATCACAGCATCTTCTTCCTGACGGTTAAATTTCGCGTCTGTAGCACGTCATCTTCGTGGTGTAGCAATTTTAATGGCCAGTAGTGTACATACTTCTTCACATGAACCTTCATCGCTTTTGGTGGATTCATGGCAACGTGTTTCGACTCTTAGTGAGAAACCATCAGAATCAGTCTCTTGATAAGAAAATGACGTGTTGTCTTATGTTGCTGATCGCTGTCATTTAATATCATCACCTGTTTGCCTTTCTATATGTAGTTGTGTATTAGAAGTCTTACGTAACTTGCTGTAGACTTCGGTGTTGCATGACACTGTACTGAGGCGCGTCAGTGATTCCAGGTTGTCATTTGGGTACCGCGTAATCATCATTACACGTCCCGTAGTACAAAAAAGTTGACATCCAGTCTTTCCAACGTTCGTTCCTGTATATGGTTTGAACTGTGGCAGCACTTCGTCCAGCAGCTGTCCTGCAGCCGTTCACAGCATACGCAGGATAGGAGACTGTAGAGACTGGATACCGATTCTTTTATATTATGTGAACTCTAACGATGATTAACCGGTATCCACACAACAACATGGTATCACTGACAAGCCCCAAGATAGTGTAATGTAACACCGAAATCGGCTGCAAATTAAGTAACACCTATACTAACAGCCGGCCAACGGTCTTGCCGCAGTGGTAACACCGGTTCCCGTCAGATAACCGCAGTCTGCCTTCGGCAGTGACACAGTGCGGACCGTGTTGCCTGCCGGCCGCGCTGTGGTGCGCGCGCTTGTTTGTTTACGCCGGAGCAGCTTCGCGTGTGCGGTGTTGTGAGTCTAGAACGAGATGACACACTCGTACAGAAAAACGACTTTGAAGTTCAGTTTTGCGAACGACTATACACGACCAAAGGCACACGAGATTGAACGTTTCTTCAGAGAAGAGGTAAAAATCGATCCACAGGAAATCGTGGGAATCAATTTATCGCTCGTTTCAAGCGTCGTCTATGTCAAGCTTGTTGACGAGGCTGCTTGCGAAAGACTTCTACAACGATCACCGAACGGGTATCGTTTCTGTCATGCCGACGGGAATGTTGGTCCGGTTACAGTCGATCACGCGGGAATGGGGATCCGCACTATACGAGTCTTCGAACTTCCGTTTGAGGTACCGTCTGAACTTGTCACCGACGCCTTTCGACCATACGGTACAGTTCTATCCCATGTGGCCGAAGAATGGACGAGTTTTACCACGTACCCCGTTTTAAATGGGGTGAGACAAATACGGATAGAACTGCGCAAGCACGTCCCCTCTTATTTGTACATAGGAGGTTGTCGAGCGATTATAATCTATGATGGGCAACCTCGCACTTGCTCAGGGTGCGGGAAAGAAGGTCACGTCCGCTCGGAATGCCTCCAGCGACGTTTAGTGCACACTCCACGGGATGACGTTCAGGCGCCACAACAGACGACTGTCTTACCGTTGACTTTTGTGGAAGCCCTGAGAGGCGACGTGAGGGAGATTTCCGATGGGTACCAGCAGCTGCCCCCTATAGAGAACATGGACACTAACGGAGTGGCACTCCGACCACCGGTTCCACCACAGCAGACACAGGACACCACACAAGAGATGCAGCTGACGGCCGCTCCAGACTCATCCGTGGTGGCTGCCAGTGCTTCCACCGAGAGCGTGATAGGCCAGGCCCAAGACGGAGGATACGCAACCCAAACAGCCGATGCGGAAGCAAGGCAACGGAAACAGCGTTCGCCGAAGAGAAGAAAGAAGCGTCGACTGACTTCTGCTGACGATAGCCATAGTCCCGAGTGGACAGTGGACGACAACGACAGTATCGACCTGAGACCAGTGGATTCAACAGATACCGAGATGACGATGCAGGAACTACACAGCGACGATAACTTGACCTCTCCTTCTGGTGACCAGAAGGCGGAAGTGGAGATGACAACTGTCCAACATCAGAGCGATGACAGCCTTACCTCCCATCCTTCGACCAGTTCCGGAAATATGCTGGGGGACTGGGTGCAAGAAATGGACCAACAGGAACAGGATGAAAATACGAACGCGACGATTGAGGACAGTCCTGGCCAGAGGCCGGGAGGGGTCGGGAAATGTTGACCAACTTAGTGTGTTGAGGAGCGCCGGGGGTGGGTGGAGATGGACGCTTAATGACACCGCCCTACAACTGATGAACACAAGCCAGGCGTACCGCATTGCCACGATAAACATTAATGGCATACGGACACCGCTTAAAATTCAAATGCTGAAAGATATGTTACGCGCTGCGGACGTGGATATTGTACTCCTACAAGAAGTGCGTTTCACATCGCCGCCAGAGTTCTACGGTTACGAGGCACATTATTCAGTGCACGATGAAAGTGGATGCGGTGTGACGATTCTCACCAGGGAAGGAATAGGAGTGGAGGACGTCAGGTCTCTCCCTTCGGCACGCGGCATAGCGATCACTGTCGACGGCGTTCGTTTCATCAATTTATACGCACCATCTGGCTCCACAAAACGAAGAGAAAGAGCGACTTTTTACACCGAAGAGATAGCACCGTTGTTCGCTGGACGCTTTGATAACTATATAGTGGGCGGCGACTTTAAGTGTGTCGTCGACAAAAAGGACCAAGTACCTCATTATGTGCCATGCATGGAACTGCGTGCGTTGATTACCGAAATGGCGCTTCTGGCTACCTGGGAACTGCAGCATGGTGACAGACCGGGTTATACGTTTATCACGGGACACTCGGCGAGTAGACTTGATAGAGTGTATGTGACACGAGCTCTACGGACGACGATACTGGATGCCGAAATCTGGCCAGCGGCTTTTACGGATCATATGGCGTACGTCTGTACGATTTCACTAACGCGCCAGAAGATATGGCGGAGCAAAGGTCACTGGAAAATGAATTGTGCACTTTTACGTGACACTGAATGTCACCGGTCGATAGAGGCGGCCTGGGAGACCTGCGTTCGTCGCCAACGAGCATACACCTCGGTTCTCCAGTGGTGGATTAAATGCGCAAAACCAACGTTACAGAGAACGTTGATACGATACGGGCAGGACAAATCGCAGTGGAACCGCACGGCGGCTGATTTTTATTTTACAGCCCTGAGGGAGCTGATGACCCAACAACCATCGCCGGAAAGGCACACGGCCATGCGCAGGATAAAAGCCAAGTTATTACAGCTGACGAGACTGAGAATGGAAGGTATGATGGTCCGGGCGAGATTGGCGGACACAGTTGCTGCCGAAACCCCCACCATGCACCACGTGGTACGTGAACGCCAACGACGACGCAGGACATTGATCATGGAACTAATCTCTGAAACTGGCCAGCAAGTTGTGCACCAGCGTGATATTGCGCATGTGTTTACCGACTATTTCCGCCAGTTATATGGACCTGTACATGTGAACCACGAGACACTACATGATGTCATCTCGGAAATGCCAGATAGAGGACCACCACTGGATGCAGAGACTTTCATCACAGCGATAACAGAGGACGAGCTGACAGACGCAATTGCCAGGGGGGCTCCGAACAAGTCCCCAGGACAGGACGGCTTCCCAATTGAATTTTACCGCGCCTTTGCATACCTCATGGGACGGACCTGGATTCAGATGTACAACGAACTCCTGTTACCGCAGACTGAGATACCTGCCGAATTCACGGAGGGTATCATCATCCCAATACCCAAACCACGCTGTGGCAGAAATCCAGGAGATTATAGACCACTCACTCTCTTGAACTGCGACTATAAGATTTTCGCGCGCATCCTTGGGGCTCGCCTGCGGTCTTCACTTTCTGATAGACTCCTCATAGATCAAACTTGCCTCGGCGGTAAGAGCAACGTACATACGGCGCTCGGTGACTACCGAGATATCATCGCATTAGCAGCGGCATGCCGAGTGCGTGGGGCACTCGTCGCTATTGACTTCGATCATGCGTTCGACAGAGTGGATCATACCTTTTTGCATGCGGTGATGGGCAGATTGGGAATCCCACAGGCCTTCATCCTAGTGATCATGCGACTGTTACACGGCGTACGATCAAAGGTCTCGTTGAATGGGCGGGGCACTGACTACATTGTTATTTCAAGGTCAGTTGGTCAAGGTTGCCCCCCTTCGATATTTTTGTATGCAATGGCTTTGGAACCCTGTCTATATGGTCTCCGAAGACGGTTGGAGGGAGTGCCGTTGCCACAAGTGACCTTTCATTGACGCGCTTATGCTGACGATGTGATGCTGGTGGCAAGGACAGGCGAAGAAGTACGTACGGCGTTGGCTTGGATACAGCGATACGGGATGGCGGCAGGAAGCGTGCTTAATCTACAAAAATCACGCTGCATGAATGTCGGTCGAGGATTACAACCGGGGGAGGAAGGCCCGCTCATCTTAGTTAAGACCATAAAATGCCTAGGTATTACGTTCCACACGGATGTGCAGCGGACAGCAGCGGATAACTACCGACGCATATTGAAGCTGATGCGGACAATGGTGCTGTTACAGAAATTAAGAGCGTTGGATATGATTCAGAGGGTGACCTATGTTAACGTATACCTAGCACCGAGACTCACTCACGTAGCGCATGTCCTGCCTTTAACGCGCACAATGGCATCACGGATACAAGCAACTTTCGGAACCTACGTGAGTGTGGGACACCTGTTTAAGATCCAATACACAACGCTTACGCTACCACCTGGAGAGGGTGGACTTGGTCTAGTGAACGTATATGAAAAGGCACGGGCGTTATTCATCAGTACGATTTTCCGACAGTGGCGCGGTCAATTTCGCAATATCTCGGGTGCGTTGGCCGATGTACTAGCACCCACTTCAATGCTGCCCCCAGTCAATGTGGGCCATATTTCACCGAAGCTGTCACATTTCAAGTCTTTTTTTTTTTTGGAGCTTAGCTATGTCAGAGATTCCTTCCCAACTACACGACTACCGACGACGCGAGACGTATACCAACTCTTACTGCGCCGGTGCCCCAGGAATACCCTGGAAAAGAAGTACCCAGACAAGAACTGGCGACAGATATGGCGCGTTATACGGAACGTTTACCTTCCAACGTCGGTACGCTCAACATGGTATGTGGTGATAAATAGGAAGTTCGCAACGAATCAACGGCGGCATCCGATTCATTTGGCAGACACTCCACTATGTTTAGGCTGCGCAACAGTGGACACTTGATGAACATCGTTTAGTATGTAGTGGGACGGCTTCAGTGTGACACTTGGCACAACAGATATTGGCGTTCCTGTTACGCTCCGCCCCTCACACAATTTCATCAGACACACTTTTTTTCCCCCAAGAATCTTATTTCCCGGTCCAAAAAACCAATGCAGTGACATGGGTGCGGGGAATGGTGGTGGGCTACGTGTATAACGAATCGGAAAAGGACAAAATTGATTTTTGGCATTTTCTCCTGGATGGACACACGAAGCTGCAACAGCATAAGAAATATAGGCAAGACTTCGCTAATTACTTGCGACTTACATTTACCGACCCACCAGCCAGATGGGGTGTGACGGGTGAGAGATGAGATAGACGAAGAAGCCGAGATAGACATCGATCACACTTACGGACCCTTAGTTAATTTCGAGAAAACGACCCAGTCTTACACCAACGTCTGGAGAACGAGTCGATAGATGGCTCTCTTGCTCTATCGAACGTCGGATCGTGAGCAGGTGTCGCCCCAGACACGAATTTCATTTCCTTGCTACAGGAGCACGTTTCTTTTGTATTTGTACTATCCGCAATGTCTTCATGTCTTTTATTTGGGCATTTTCAGTTTTATTCATTTCCTTAATTAATTAATTTTCTAATTAGCCACTATTTGTCAACATATGGACTTTGTCGACGCTATTTATGCGATAGTACAACATGTATGTCAGCAAACGTGGTAAGCCTGACATTGGATAAAAAAAAAAAAAAAAAAAGTTGGTAGAGCACTTGCCCGCGAAAGGCAAAGGTCCCGAGTTCGAGTCTCGGTCGGAAAAAAAAGACCGAAGTTAAGCGCTGTCGAGCTGGGGTAGCCCTAGGATGGGTGGCCATCCGGTCTGCCGAGCGCTGTTGACAAGCGGGGTGCACTCAGCCCTTTTGAGGCAAACTGAGGAGGTACTTGATTGAGAAGTAGCGGCTCCGGTCTCGGAAATTCACATAAGGCCGGGAGAGTGGTGTGCTGACCACATGCCGCTCCATGACGCACAAATTCTGTTCCAAAAAAAATCTCTCTTCCGTAATTCCCACTAAATATCTCGTTTCTTTCGCTCAATGGAAATTTTATTGGATGGTGTTTGATGCCATGTAACAAATAAAAAGGACAAGATTAGCTACAATTCTTTATGAATATCTCCACAATGCGTATCTTATATAAATTTTTATTCCTTTGAGTTTTTTTAAAAATTTGCGTCCCTGTTCGGGCGCCAATTATAACGATATGTTTAGGTAATGTGTACACATAAACATACAGTTATAAATGTCCCCGTTCGTTGTCGCTAATTATAACAATATGTTTACTTTTGTGCTGTAACATATAGCTATAATCAGTGGTGGAAATATCTTTGCGAACGCCGACCGTGTGCGGCTGTTTCTTGTTGGATCATTTGATCAGTCGGAAGTTGCATTGCAGAGGAGAGCTAATGCCTATTCAAAATATAATTATTTTTGGATAGCTCAACATGAATTTCCTAAGGGACGGTAGTTTATCATGCACTGACCAGTAGAATATGGCGCGGAGAAAATATTTCGCCGCATGCAACTTCCGTCCGATTTCGATGAAAGAATTCGTGACTGTGAACTCTCTATTTGGCAGAAACATAAAGTAAATTAAATAACTTCATGAAGGAGTGAGACATAGATTCTATACTAGATAAATAGTCCATACACTAGTTCCATTTAACTCTGAATTTATGGCAATTAATAGATGAACTTACACTGCAATGAAGGATTTAACATGGATGCCGTTTTGACTGGCACTTCTCTTCTCGTAATGAAAATAATTCCTTTGACGTTTTCAGATACACGTCGCACAATAAATCTACTGCTATGCAGTATTGCACTTTTAGTATTGGACTTTTACTTTACACTAAAATAGTATTATTTTTAACAATAATAATACGGCGGCAAGACATGCGCGTCCGACACACTTTGCAAGAGACAAGAGAAAATGATTAACTGAGTAACTGTTCATCGAGAATATCTGGAACATCAAAAGAATGTGTAAAAGTGTTCTTCTTCTGTCCGTTTTTCGCGCCGCAGTTTTCAAAGTCAGTAACTCACCGCATCTCTGACAGCGTTTCGACAATAAACACATTACGTCACAGGACGCTCACCTTTTACATTCTCGCAACATTATTTGCTAACTGTAGCTGTTGCCGAGCGTCTGCTCGATTAGAGAATGATTTAAAATGATAAGCCAATCACATAATGTTACACCATGTATGGAAGTGAAACGTGGACGATAAATAGTTTATACAAGAAGAAGTTTTCGAAATGTGGTGCTACAGAAGAATGCTGAAGATTAGATGGCTAGATCACACAACTAATGCGGAGGTATTGAACAGAACTGAGGAGAAGAGAAATTTGTGGCACTACTTGACTAGAAGAAGGGGTCGCTTGGTAGGACATATTCTGAGGCATCAAGGGATCACCAATTTAGTACTGGAAGGCAGCGTGGAGGGTAAAATTCGAACAGGGAGACCAAGAGATAAATACACTAAACAGTTTCAGAAGGATGTAGGTTGCAGGAGGTATTGGGAGATGAAGAAGCTTGCACAGGATAGAGTAACATGGAGAGCTGCATCAAACCAATCTCTGGACTGAAGACCACAACAACATCAACCGCCACAATGTCACAGTGAATCTTTGTGCGATTTAGACGTTTTCTCCACAATAATTGTACAGTACCGCGTACTTCAGTTTTGGAATTCGTTTTCAGTTGCGATATTGTTTCAGTCGCACACTCTGTTGCAGTTGTTATGTGCAACGCAACAGAACTCTCTCTGCAGGAACCCCGGAGCTTATACTCTCTTCAGACAATGTGCCACTCTCGTTGTTCAATGGTTTTAGTGTCGGATGACATGTGGAATATATTTTTTCAAGTGCCCTCGTACATCCTTCAACTTCGACGGTGCCTTTTCAACATTCCTAGCAAACTATTCCGCATTCATTATCGCACTAGGTAATTAAAGGGGGTAGGACGTCAAACGGGCCGTCTTGGAGCAGGAGAGACACCACAGGACATTTTAATTTCCACTGTCTATACTTTTACGAATAAATTCATAAAACTTTATCAGCATGACCAGGAAGGATTCAGGATTCACAATCATAGAAGTGGAAGTTCAAAAAAATAACAAAATAATTTTTAATACATGTGAAAGTTCATCATTTTTTCACTTTTATTGGCTGCGTTTGTTGCTATAGGTACACGTTTCTTCATAAGTAAGAGAGATTCTTCGATGAATTTTGCACTGCATACAAACCATACTTACAAATTATTTAATTTATGAAAAAATGTTTAGAAAAAACTCAAATTGTACAGTTAATTATCTAAATTTTTACCATAGTTTTAATAGATTTGGAAAATTCGAGAATTTCATACACCTGTAAGTATGGTTTGTAGGCTGTGCAAAATTCATCGAAGAATCTCCCTTACTTGTGAAGAAAAGTGTACCTATAGCAACAAATGCAGCCAATGGTAAGTGAAAAAAAAGGTGAAATACAAATGTAAAAAAATATATTATTTTCTTATATTTTTGAACTTCCACCACTATAAGTGTAAATCCTGAATCCTTCCTGGTCATTCTGACAAAGTTTTATGAATGTATTTTTAAAAGTATAGACTGCGCAAATTAAAAATTCCTGTGGTGTCTCTCCTGCTCAAAGTCGTCCCGTTTGACGTCCTACCCCCCTTAAGACGGAAACGAATTCACCGTCTTCTGATGCGGTTCTCTGTACCACTGAACTAGCGTAGCGTATCTTAGGTATGACGAAGTACAGTCAAAGAGTTGCAGAGTTATGTTTATTTACCACTGTTTAAAAGCTGCATTCAATGCGGTAGTCATCTACTTCTTTGGTGCATTTGTTTTGCGACCGGTACCAAGTGGACGTACTCCAGTTTCCTCTCTTCTGTGTTTCTTCCGTAGTCTGCTGGTAACTGCACTCAGTTCTAGTGTCTTTTAACACTCCCAGACTTCAAGATGAACTCCTTCAAACAGCTCTTTCAATTCCATCAGCACCGCATCCCTCGATAGGATTCTTCGATTTTAAACCATCCTCCAGCTCTTCACATCATGTACCAAACTTTTTATTTCTGCACTCATACTATGTCTTATAGTCTAATACTGTTAGCAGTACTAACCGGATAAACATGGGTGTTGAATCCCACGACTATATCCCATACACACAGAACCCTGCTTCTCCCAACATTTGTCCCTGCCTCTAAAACCTAGAAAGACATGTACTGTGCGAGGTGCGGGGGCTAGCAGTGTATTTAACACTAAATTCTAGAATCTACACATGTAAATGATGCTCTAAGCCCCCCCCTATTCTAACTCCGACTTTTGCTGTTGCACAAGGATTAAAAAATATACGCGAACTGACTGTAATCAACCCTGCAAGTGGAGTAGAAAAGAGTTTGGCACCTGCAATAATTTAATTTGATAAATAAGTTAAATAAAGGAAGGTTTCATTAACGTAGTGAGAAATGATGGGTTGCTCTACCGATTAACAGAATGAAAGTTCTGTCCAAAATAACAATATGATTTATTAAGACTAAACACAAAATAATAAACAAAAACACATGAAACATTTATAATACATCAAATTGGCTCAAATTGGATACACAAACAAACGCTGTGAAGGTGAAGTTGTCCCTAAACTAGATTGTGAGGTTTATGACGAAGTGGTATGTGGAGCCAATTCCTTGCCACTCAAATCTTAAGAGAGACACACAGCTAACCCAACATTAATTGCTGCTACTCAAGACAGAACAAAGTTAGAAAAAGACGAACAGGCGCACTCTGCTGGGCTCTGATTATCACCTAGGAAAATCCCTATCTGCCGGTGCTGCGGACATACATTACCAAACTGTCTCCTTAACTGCCAGAACACGATCTGGCGTACCGGAGGCGAGGGCTGGTTGCTTCGACGTCCTCGACCGAAAGGCGAGAGCCGACTACTTAGAGCACCCGTACAGGCCGAACACACAACATTCCCGCCCCCACGACAGTGGCCGTGGTTAAACGTTCCAATCAGCAACTCCAAAACCGGCGGAAAATTCCACTCCATTGCCGGAGCACTACCATTCCACCAATGGAGATTCTTGGCGCCAATTTCTGCGCTGATTTTGCTACGTCACGGAGCTATGCCCTGAGCCAGCCAATCACAGTTACTATTTTGCAGAAAGCGCGGGAATTTTCCCGCCACAACTGCCTGGGTACACAAGTCATTGCCACGCCTCGCTGGTAGCCCGCCAGAAAGTGTTTTCGCTAAGATTCTGCGAAGTAACGGAACCTCTAGCCCAGCCGCTACTTCAGACCCCTCCTGGCGTGTCTTTTGACAATGTCGGCGTCTGCAAAGCATTCACTCGACTTCCTCACACCCGTCGGCTTAACCCTTTCCAGATCAGGAGTGCCCGCCTGTCACCGGACCACCCGGGTGACGAGAGACGCTGCGTGGGAAGTCCGCGTGTGAAGGAATAGCGACTTTTCACCGCATGCAATTAGAGACGAAAATCGTAAGATAGAAATATGAGAGGGGGCTCATGCCACCTCTCAACTGCGCCTCACTTTCCGTATCCCACTACCTTGGTACACTGGTAAACTACAATGAAGCACCAAATAAACTGGTATATGCATGAGTATTCACATACAGAGATACGTAAACGTGCAGAATACGGCGCTCACGTCGGCAACGCTTGTATAAGACAACATGTGTCTGGCGCAGTTGTTAGATCAGTTAACTGCTGCAACAATGGCAGGTTATGAGGACTTATGTGAGTTTAGAGGTGGGGTTATAGTCGGCGCACGAGCGATAGGCCACATCATCTCCGAGGTAGCGATCAGGTGGGGATTTTCCAGTACGACCAATTCAGGAGTGTACCGCGAATATCAGGAATCAGGTAACACACCAAGTCTCCGACATCACTGCGGCCGGAAAAACATCCTGCAACAACGTGACCAACGACGACTGAAGAGAATCGTTCAAAGTGACAGAAGTGCAAAAAAATGGCTCCGAGCACTATGGAACTTAACTTCTGTGGTCATCAGTCCCCTAGAACTTAGAACTACTTAAGCCTAACTAACCTAAAGACATCACACACATCCATGCCCGAGGGAGGATTCGAACTTGCGACCGTAGCAGTCCCGCGGTTCCGGACTGCGCGCCTAGAACCACTAGACCACCGCGGCCGGCGACAGAAGTGCAACCCTTCCGCAAATTGCTGAAGATTTCAAGGCTGGGCCCTCAAAAAGTGTCAGCGTGCGAACCATTCAACGAAACATCATCGATATGATGATGTTCCGGAGCCGACAGCCCACTCGTGTACCCTCGACACAAAAGCCTTACGCCTCGCCTGATGACGTCAACAACGGCACTGGACTGTTCATAACTGTGAACATGTTACCCGGTCAGACAAGTCTCGTTTCAGATGTATCGAGCGGATGGACGTGTACGGGTATGGAGACAACCTCATTATATCCATGGACCCTGCATGTGTGCAAGGGACTTTTCAAGCTGGTGGAGGCTCTGTACTGGCGTGGGGCTTGTGCAGTTAGAGTGATATGGGACCCCTGATACGTCTAGAGACGACTGTGACAGATGTCACGTACGTAAGCGTCCTGTCTGATCACCTGCATCCATTCATGTCCATTGTGCATTCCGACGGAGTTGGCCAATGTCAGCAGGACAATGCGACACTCCACACGTCCAGAATTGCTACCGAGTGGTTCCAGGATCACTGTGCTGAATTTAAACACTTCCGCTGGCCACCAAACCCCCCAGACATTATTGAGCATATCTAGGATGCCTTGCAACGTGTTGTTCAGAAGAGATGTCCATCCCCTCGTACTCTTACGGATTTTTGGACAGCGCTACAGGATTCATGGTGTCATTTCCCTCCAGCACCACTTCAGATATTAGTCGAGTTAATGCCATGTCGTGTAGCGGCGCTTCTGTGTGCTCGCGGGGTCCCTACACGATATTAGGCACATGTATCAATTTCTTTGGCTCTTCAGTATATATCACTTAGTAAAATTCCCACAAGTCTTCACACACATAGAACACTTGTGCCTTGCCTCCATCTGCGGTAAACTTAAGTCAGTACATCCTACCGCCCCCACACAATGTGAGTCATTGTAATGGAGCATTTATTAACAATGTTAAGAATGCGGTAATCCCAATTCCAAAGAAAACACTTGCTCACAGGATTGAAAATTACCGAGTTATCAGATTAATAAATCATGGTTGCAAGATACTAACACGAATTCTTTACAGAAGAATGGAAAAACTTGTAGTAGCAGACCTCGGGAAAGATCAGTTTGGATTCCATAGAATTGTAGGAAAACGCAAGGAGATGCTAACCCTACTACTTCTCGTAGAAGATAGGTTAAGGAAAAGCAAACCTACATTTACAGCATTTGTAGACTTAGAAAAAGATTTTGAAAATGTTGACTGGAATACGCTGTTTCAAATTTTGAAAGTAGCATGGAGCGAAAGGTTATTTACAACTTGTACAGAAACCAGACGGCAGTAATGAGAGTCGAGGGGCATGAAAGCGAAGCAGTGGTTGGTTGATTAGTTGATATGGGGAAGTGGATCAAACAGCAAGGTCATCGGCCCCATCGAATTAGGGAAGGATGAGGAAGGAAATCGGCCATCCCCTCTCAAAGAAACCATCCTGGCATTTACTTGAAGCGACTTTGGGAAATCACGGAAAACCTGAATCAGGATGGCCGGACGCGGGATTGAACCGTCGTCCTCCCGAATGCGAGTCAAGCGTGCTAGCCACTGTGCCACCTCGCTCGATGAAAGCAGTAGTTGAGAAAGGAATGAAACAGGGTTGTGCCTATCCCCGATGTTACTCAATCTGTACACTGAACAAACAGTAAGGGAAGCTAAAGAAAAACCTGGAGTAGTAATTAAAATACATGGAGAAGAAATAAGAACTTTGAGGCTTACAATGACATTGCAGTTCTGTCAGAGACAGAAAAAGACTTGGAAGAGCAGTTGAAGAGAATAAACAGTGTTTTAAAAGGAGGATATAAGATGAACAACAAAAGCAAAACAAGGATAATGGAGTATAGTCGAATTAAGTCAGGTGATGTTAAAGGTATCATATTAGGAAACGAGATACTTAAAGGTGTAGATGATTTTGCTATTTAGGCAGCAAAGTAGCTGATAATAGCCGAAGAAGAGAGGATGTAAAATGTAGACCGGCAATGGCAAGAAAAGCATTTCAGAATAAGAGAAATTTATGAAAAGCGTTTCAAAGAAGAGAAATCTATTAACATCAAATACGTAGTTAAGTATTAGGGAGTCCTTTCTGAAGATATTTGTCTGGAGTATAGCCATGTGTGGAAGTGAAACATGGACGATAAACAAGTTAGATTAAAAGAGAATAGAAGAGTTGGAAATGTGGTGCGACAGAAAAATGCTAAAGATTAGGTGGGTAGATCACATACCTAATGAGGAGGTACTGAACAGAATTGGGGGAGTCGAGGAATTTGTGGCACTACTTGATTAGAAGAAGAGGTCGCTTGGTAGGACATATTCTGAGGCATCAAATGATCAATAGTTTGGAATTGGAGGGAAATGTGAGTGGAAAAAATCGCAGTGGAAGACCGAGAGATGAGCACAGTAAGCAGATTCAAGAAGATGTATGTTGCAGTAGTTATTCAGAGATGCAAATGCTCGCACAGGATAGAGTAGCATGGAGAATTGCATGAAAACAGTCTTCGGACTGAAGACCATAACAACGATAAGTTAGAGTGATGTTGTAACAGGACTGTCAGTTGAAAAGCGAGAGAGAGAGAGTGGAGTACAAAGCCAGTGCTACCTTATCTATCGCAAACCAATGGTGTCTACCACCAAGTCGCAGCCTGCCTCGGAGCTTAAGAGGAGATGTCACGTAGGGTGTGTCAACAACGAGATCATATTACGCACGAATGCTTTTTCGAACTTGTAACTTTTTCTGAAGACTGTGTTGGAACATTCTTCACGCTAAACACTACAACAATACAATCATAAAACTCAAAATCATAAAAATACATGTGCATTGATTTTTAATCATTTTTACATCCTTTGGATTTTCAAGTGTAATTGAAACATTTTAATTGGACCTTAAATTGTTATAAAAATTATACCAATAAAAGTACAAGTTACAGATCTCTGTACAAAGTTTCGTCGGGGGAAAGATGACACAAATATGCAAAGGTCCACAGTAAAGTTATTAAAATTTTGAATAGAATAAGCTTAAATCAAAATATTTAACATTTTGTGAAACAATGACGACACGTATAGTGAAGAACGTTCAGCTCACTGTCCAAAGGGCCCAACCCTTTCAAATGGGCACTGAATCCAGTCTTCATCGAACGTTCCATTGATCGTAAAACATTGTTTCAAGCTCAGCACTAATTGTTCTCATTAAAAAAATTCGTTATATCTTAAAACGGGTTTCATATCACCTATTATTTCTCTTAAGGCCTTTAGTCTGTCACCTAATGTATTTCATGGTATTTATTTCTCGCCCACATCCTAGATTGTCTTTTAAGAGGTCTGACTTTTTCTACGGCTTATTTCACGTTATTCGTTATTTTCATTCCTTTTATGTTGGTCCTTCTCAAGGTTTGGCTGTTATAAAAAAGGTAAGAATTTAAATTTTTATAATATGTGTTTCGTCTAACGCAACCTGAAATTGCTTTGACCGGTACGATCTGTGTTAATTTAACATCGCCACTGTTATTATTTGGGCTAGACATACAGTACAGAGACCAATATAGGTTGTACCGAAAGACGCAATAAAAATGCAATATTACTCACTTGGAAACAAAAAACAGAACTTCAGACTTAAGTTCTTACACCAAAAAACTCCCTATAAACGAAAACTTGTTGCCACTCCGAAACCCACTGCTGTTTTGATTCAAAATTACGCGAGCGGTCTAGTTGCTTCATATGTCACACTTAACGTCGTGATAAGTGCTTCCACTATAGCTGGAGTTCAGATACAGCTCTTGTACGATACTATCCGCTCTGCAGTACTACCCGACCTACCCCGGCCAGCCGTCGTGGCCGAGCGGTTCTAGGCTCTTCAGTCTGGAAGCGCGCGACCGCTACGGTCGCAGGTTCGAATCCTGCCTCGGGCATGGATGTGTGTGATGTCTTTAGGTTAGTTAGGTTTAAGTTCTAGGGGACTGATGACCTCAGATGTTAAGTCCCATAGTGCTCAGAGCCATTTGAACCTACATCTCGAGGAAAGCCTGAGTCTACAAAACATATCGCAAAGGAGTGCGATAAACGTTATAAAGTCATGAATATGATCACAGGAACATGACCATGAATTATGAATATCTTCCATTCAGCCTGAGAGTGAACCAAGATACGGTAGTAACATCTATCACCTCTATGTGAATATTTTAGGCTACGCTTTACCGTGACTGTTATTGACATCAAATGAAACAACGGGTTTCCTGTTACCAATCACTGTTTAGTTACCTCCACGACACGTTCCTAGGGTTTAAACCTCCATCATCAGGTGGATTTACATTTGTTACTATGACATGAGTGTGTGTGTGTTTTTGGAGGAACGCACTGTCTGCAGTGGTCCAGGTTCCTTTCACTGTTGTAACACATCACATGTGTACTATCATATTCTGTAAACAATATGGAGGTTTAAGCCTTTGAAAGGCGACGTGGAGATAAGTAAACAGTGACTGGTAACAGTAGCCTCGTTTCATTTGATCTATCGCCTGGTGCGTATGATCAGCAAGGAAGTTACAAAAAATGCAGAGGCCGGTGCTTCTGAGGATCACGCAAAACCATCTGGGTGTAAGTGTTCATGGTGACGCTTAGGCTTAAGCATTTGGACTGAAAGAAACGCAAGTGTGGAACCGATTACTGGCTTTGGAGGTGAGAGATGTGCCACTACACCCTTACTTATGGTTAGACTTAAAAAAAATGGTTCAAATGGCTCTGAGCACTATGGGACTTAACATCTATGGTCATCAGTCCCCTAATACTTAGAACTACTTAAACCTAACGACATCACACAACACCCAGTCATCAGGAGGCAGAGAAAATCCCTGACCCCGCCGGGAATCGAACCCGGCAACCACGAGCTGCGGACGGTTAGACTAACTGTAGAGGGAGAGAGCAGAGATATGTATTTAGCGCGGCTGATCACAGGATACAGAGTCGGTCATAAGTTGGAAATGAAAAGGTAGCTTGACAGAAAGTAGCAAATTGAATGGCACAATGCTAGAATGAATAGAAGAGTTTACGAGCTCTTTCCAAATGCCAGTGAGCGACGCGAATTCAGACGTTACATGGGTTAATACATGTTTTGACAGGACACGGACAATGTCCCGGCTATCTACACAGAATAAAAAGCAGAACAGGGAGGAGATTCGTGTGTGTCGAATGTATAGGTCTCAGCCGAATTAGAGACGACGGGAAAGATCTCCTGAGGCGTACCAGTGATTACACTACTAAAAGTCTACCGTTGCTTTTTGGTTCTGCGTGGGTAGAAATGATACAGCTTTATTCTTCGTCAAATAATACGAGGTGGAATCCAAAATTTTCGGGACTGGTGCCGCCATCTGGACAGTAGGTACATCCTAGTAAAATGATTGGAATGGCTCTGAGCACTATGGGACTTAACATCTATGGTCATCAGTCCCCTAGAACTTAGAACTACTTAAACCTAACTAACCTAAGGACAACACACAACACCCAGTCATCACGAGGCAGAGAAAATCCCTGACCCCTCCGGGAATCGAACCCGGGAACCCGGCCGTGGGAAGCGAGAACGCTACCGCACGACCACGAGCTGCGGACATATCCTAGTAAATCCTTCACACAATCACAGGCGTAGTCTACCTGAAGTTATACAACTTCAGTCAACTGCAGTGACCATGCTGCCAATACCACATGGGCGATTGGAAGTAAATGCCATAAATACATATTCACCATGTAGGATCGATTTTGGGTTGTTAGCAAAATTCCACACTTAAGACACTCAAACCGCAAGAACGTCCGTGCAGCCAGCAGCCTGTGGATGATTGGAAGTCAATGGCACAAACACATACTCACCATGTTTGATCGTTCTAGGATTAAAAACAAGACTTCACACCCGCCACGCGCAAATTCTGTCCTTAACTAACTTACGAAAGAGATGATCCTTCCTCTGTGCAACTATGCTGACGTGGGAGCATTGAAACAATAACCAGCAGAGTAAAATAAATAAACGCAAATAATTCCACACGTACAAATACTCAAATATGTCACACTGTTGAGTCGGTTGTAATCCTAACTTGAAAACATTAAAGGAAACTGCCTACGCTTTCTTGTAACGATAGCGGCCACATGGCTGGCTGATATACAGTGGGTGAGGCCCATATCACAAAGAAAGAAAACGTTAAATATTCTGCAAAAAAGGTTAATGAAATCAAATAAATGCACGTGGAGGGAAGAGTGAATGCAAGAAACATTGGAGGTGGTGGAGGTACTACAGGATTAACTTCAAACTCCTGTATTTGAAATGAGCTCTAAGTGATCGTTAGAAATCTAAGACCTAATCACTGATTTTGCTTGGAAAACTCTTACGAAAGGTAGCTTCAACATATCTGTGACATATTTGAGTATGCTGAAAAGAACAGCATAGTTATTTTAATTACGATATACCTCATATTCTGAGTCTTACCAAACAGCTTGACGGAGATTTGCACAGAGTCCGTCCACCCTCTACGCCACCGGAAACAAAATGCCTAAAAATGGTGGAATGACAGCTAAAGGTCACTCTTCTGGCCTCTGACGAGGAAGGGAGGAGGCTCCTACTAGCCTCGGAGATTCCACCATCCTCAATTTTTCACCTCAGGCACCAAAGCTTAAGTAAAATATTTATCTTTGCACTATAGACGCTCAATTCACGAAACCACATTCAAAACACTCACTCATTCCATAGTAGAGAGCAACATTCGAGGATGAGTCAAATGAAAACCTGCGCTGGAGGACTTGCATTGGGCGTGGGGCAGATTATGTTGAAAAGTCATACAGCTTCGAACCACTTCTGCACAATAAATAATATTTAAAAAAAATATTTAAGGTTTTCGTTTGACTCACCCTCGGACTAGGGATGGGAAAAGGATGTCCAGCATGCAATAAACAAGAAACGCAGTCGTGCCAATCCCTTCGCAAGAGGTTCTCGGTACTCGAATAAAAAATGTGAAGGTGAACAAGTGTCGTTAATGATAAAGAATATGGGGTAGCGTGAGGCGAAGAAATCGGGTGGAACAGCCAGTTCCGTCTTATTACTCCAAGTAGTGTGGAATTGTGTTCAGTGCTGGACAGGCTGGCAGACCAGTTCTCCCAGAGAGGTAATGATGTCCTTACGAAGCACAGCTGTAGGTGGGCCGCAGGTAACATTACAACATGCGACTGAGGAAACGGTGAACCAGCAGAGAGGAATAGTACTCGGAGTCTGGAAAAGCTAATGGGAATTTCTGATCTGATCTCAGATGAACTTGAGATACATTTGTTAATATTTGGTTGATCTGGTTATCGTCTGCGTTTTGTGGTGTTTGTAACTTTTGAGGTTGATTTTCACTGTGGGTATGGGGATAGTTTGATTCTAGTTACACGCAAATGATGAAATCCAAACCTGCCCCGTGGAACCACATGTAACTAGAATTTTGTGGCACATTCAAGTGTTTGAGTCAGCACTCAGTCACCTGATGTGACACATGGGACTAGAGAAGCCATACCCTGGAATAGTACTCTTTAGTGAGGACTTCTAGACTGGTTTGCTGGAACCGTCTGTCATCGCCAGTGACAATGGGCTGACCCTTTCATGCAGTAGATGGGTTTTAGGATAGGCTGGAGTGGTGGTGGGATTATATTAGGACTAGATTTTAGTCTGCAACAATTTCGCCTATTCTTTACACTTGTATATTGTTGAATTTGTACGGGGCAAACACGATCAGCTATAGCCTCTGGCTTGAAAATCAATACACTGAAATAAATAAATGCCCTTGAAATGCCTGGAGTGCGCATCTACCTATACGTAATGTTGCTGTCTAGGAGTGTTACAGTGATTAATTAGTTAGAGGTGAGGACGTTTTGCATTTGTCTGTATCAGCAGATGCTGTTTTGATTTACACTTTCAAGAGTTGCACTTGCACCAACTGTTGAAGCAACTTATCCTGCTTACAGGTTATTGTTACTTGTCCTGAGCATAATCTCTTTTTAATTGCCATTGGGTCTGTGCGTACAAGAGATCTTCCTTACAACAAGGGTACTAACGCGTAGACAATATATGTGTTGTACATGTCGTAATTGTGCTCCTGCCGACTGATTATCGTTCGCGCTTTCAGTCTGTTCCTATACTATACCAACTTCCTTACAACAAGCGAAGAGAACTGTAAGTATATGTGATGTGCATATCGTGGTTGTGCTCCTGCCGACTGATTATCGTTCGCGTATTCAAATTAATGACACAATGTCTTTTCTTCCTGACTACACTCTACTGTTACACTCCCACGCCGTATGATAGAAATACGGCTTTATTTGTAAAGAAACGTAATATAACTAGCTGCGAGGGAGAGTCTGGTTTTATACCGTAATACACGAATATTTCCACTGCTGGTTTACTGTCTACTACCTTTAAAGTTTTGCCTCTCAGAACATCTTAATTAACTAAGTTGAAATGGTCTTTACAGATCTGTAGCGTTCGTACAGATTTCTATACTAGCTATTTGTTTCATTTGATTTAAAACAACGGTTGTGAAATCAGAGAGTTCTGTACCTTGCACTCTTGAGCATCTGTCTGTGGATTCTAGCTCCGAAACTGATTAGCGCCTGTCTTCGAATCCATGACACAATGTCTTCTCTTATTGACTACACTCTCCCATGACACAATGTCTTCTCTTATTGACTACACTCTACTGTTACACTCCCACGCCGTATGATCGAAATTCGGCTTTATTTGTAAAGAAACGTAATATAACTAGCTGCAAGGGAGAGTTTGGTTTTATACCGTAATACACGAATATTTCCACTGCTGGTTTACTGTCTACTACCTTTAAAGTTTTGCCTCTCAGAACATCTTAATTAACTAAGTTGAAATTGTCTTTGCAGATCTGTAGCGTTCGTACAGCTTTCTATACTAGCCATTTGTTTCATTTGATTTAAAACAACGGTTGTGAAATCAGAGAGTCCTGTACCTTTCACTCTTGAGCATTTGTCTGTGGATTCCAGCTCCGAAACTGATTAGCGCCTGTCTCCGAATCCCAGCTCCGAAACTGATTAGCACTGGCTGATAATATGGCGACGTGACGTCTCGAACAATTACATAAATTAACTGAAAATTTCACAAACACAAAATGCAAACTTTTAGCGCTGTTCGACTGCAGAAATACTTTAACTCACTTCAGGTAGGATTTATGGGTGGGACACAGAGAGTTATTTCTTAGATGTACATACAATTGTTATAATCAACAATATACACCCACGTAATAATTTATTTAGCTTGCGAGGTGTCACTTTATTGGAAATTTCACTCTCGAGTATATACCACTCCATCACTAACATAAATGTAGCTCTAATTACTTTGTGAACCACTTCACTCCTCACGAAAAAAGATTTGTCCCCACTAAAACACACTCCAGGCACTCTCCCTTTTTACGTACACGTCTACATTGATACTGACATATAACAGACTACACGACTTCAGTTGCTCGTAAACTCAGTCTTCACTCCCTCCGTCCATCCATTATGAATAGGCTGTTGCTAATTTCCTTCAAGATGTCGTTATTCCTGTCCACCATCAAACTTCCTCGTGCTGTCTTTTCTCTTCTCTTCTGTCTTATGTACTTTCTCTACTTTAGTTAATTCTTCCTTCTTTTGAGCTTCATCTCTTCTTTTCTCGCAGTGGACTCTTCTCCGTCCAACGATTCAGAAACTTAATGGTCAGCTGAAAAGCTTATTGACTCATTATAACTCGACGCCATTAAACGGCCTCTGACAACTTCTTTGTCACACTGACACAGTCTCCATAAAACATTAGTCCTACACCTCCCAGTAACAATATCCCCTTAATACCCTTCTTGACACTTCACCGTCCGTCCACTACAACAAAATACTTCCTCCTTCCATGAATACGATCCGCTTCTCCACTAATGAACTTCATATCTCAGTCCATCCTTATACTGTGTTCGTGCTCGTCTTTAGTTACAGAGATGTTAATGGTGGTCTTACTTGCTGTAGCAGTTATTTTACAAATAACATACAATTTACATTTACAGTGTCCGCTTCCTTAGCGCAGCGGTAGCGTTACCGCCTAGCACGCACGGGGCCCGAGTTCGATTCCCGGCAGGAGAGTGGGTGTTGTGTGTCCTTGATCATCGTTTTCGTTATCATTGACTCGCAAGTCACCGAACTGGCGTCAACTAAAGAGGACTTGCAATACGGCGGCCGAACTCCCCCGAAAGGGGCCTCCCGGCCAACAATGCCATCCGATCATTCATTATATTGACATTACATAATACAGAAATCAAAATATATATCTAGAGATAATATTACATAACTTAATTACGAGCTTCGTTGTAGGTTTTATGTGTATAAAATAATCACATCAACATACAAAATTAGCATTTCTATCATAGAATGTAAATAAAACAATACTAATCGAAACTATCTTACAGTGAAGAAAATCTCCGTCACAATACAAGCAACATTTATATGAAAATTTACGAAGACTTAAGTAGCTAGCACACCATCATTACGTCCTATAGCCGAGGAAAAAAGAGAGCATTGATTTGCAATAAAATATGCTGCAACAACTTTAAAGTACACGGAAAAGGTCAGCTTCATAGATGAAGCAATATTTTAAAACAACTAGCCGTCCACTCTACTTTCTCGAAGAGAGTATATCGTGAGTTTGTGAATAGATGAAATACACTGCCGAAAAAAAAATAGTATACCTGGAAAGACGACGTAGATTTTGATCTGATGGCAGCATATGGTACGTGGGGAAAGTAGACGTCCTAGTAATGGATCAAATGGTTCAAATGGCTCTGAGCACTATGGGACTTAACTTCTTTGGTCATCAGTCCCTACTTAAACCTAACTAACGTAGGACATCACACACATCCATGCCCGAGGCAGGATTCGAACCTGCGACCGTAGCGGTCTCGCGGTTCCAGACTGTAGCGCCTAGAAGCGCTCGGCCACTTCGGCCGGCTTGGTAATGGTTTTAAAGTCGTCTGTCAACAGGTAGCTTATCAGCATAGCAACAAAAACGCCATCTATGTTTCCTTTTTAATAGGGAATGTTCACAGCCAGAGGGCTCCATGTGGCGCAGGCAGGGGCTGAAGAAAGCGGACAGTCGTGAAACGGAGACGCATTCGTGCTTCCTATAGCCAACTGAGCGAGTTTGAAAGGGGTGGCGCGATGGTCCTTTCGGCGAAATGCCACACAAGTTGGACGTACTGCGTCAGTTGTGCAACGATGCTGGTATGAGTGAGTGGTCACGTCAACATTCTCATACAAGTCCCGAGGTTCTGGACGTTCGCGCAGCCCGAACGCCCGGCAGCATCGCCGTATTGTAAGGGCAACAGTGGTAGATCGTAGGGCTACCACAGCGCAGATAAGAGGGCTTGCGAGCCCAGACATGTCAACACCAACTGTTGCGAACCGGTTTTTAGCAGTGGGTCTACAGGTTTGCCCACCTCTAGCCCGCCTCCCACCCACGTCACAGCATCGACGTGCACGAACGTGCTGTCAGAGAGTCACTTGTAAGATACGAGGTGCATTCAAGTTCCAAGGCCTCCGATTTTTTTTCTAATTAACTACTCACCCGAAATCGATTAAACTGGCGTTACTTCTCGACGTAATCGCCCTGCAGACGTACACATTTTTCACAACGCTGACGCCATGATTCCAAGGCAGCAGCGAAGGCTTCTTTAGGAGTCTGTTTTGACCACTGGAAAATCGCTGAGGTAATAGCAGCACGGCTGGTGAATGTGCGGCCACGGAGAGTGCCTTTCATTGTTGGAAAAAGCCAAAAGTCACTAGGAGCCAGGTCAGGTGAGTAGGGAGCATGAGGAATCACTTTAAAATTGTTATCACGAAGAAACTGTTGCGTAACGTTAGCTCGATGTGCGGGTGCGTTGTCTTGGTGAAATAGCACACGCGCAGCCCTTCCCAGACGTTTTTGTTGCAGTGCAGGAAGGAATTTGTTCTTCAAAACATTTTCGTAGGATGCACCTGTTACTCTAGTGCCCTTTGGAACGCAATGGGTAAGGATTACGCCCTCGCTGTCCCAGAACATGGACACCATCATTTTTTCAGCACTGGCGGTTACCCGAAATATTTTTGGTGGCGGTGAATCTGTGTGCTTCCATTGAGCTGACTGGCGCTTTGTTTCTGGATTGAAAAATGGCATCCACGTCTCACCCATTGTCACAACCGACGAAAAGAAAGTCCCATTCGTGCTGTCGTTGCGCGTCAACATTGCTTGGCAACATGGCACACAGGCAGCCGTGTGGTCATCCGTCAGCATTTGTGGCACCCACCTTGATGACACTTTTCGCATTTTCAGGTCGTCATGCAGGATTGTGTGCACAGAACCCACAGAAATGCCAACTCTGGAGGCGATCTGTTCAACAGTCATTCGGTGATCCCCCAAAACAATTCTCTCCACTTTCTCGATCATGTCGTCAGATCGGCTTGTGCGAGCCCGAGGTTGTTTCGGTTTGTTGTCACACGATGTTCTGCCTTCATTAAACTGTCGCACCCTCGAAAACACTTTCGACACATCCATAACTCCATCACCACATGTCTCCTTCAACTGTCGATGAATTTCAATTGGTTTCACACCACGCAAATTCACAAAACGAATGACTGTACGCTGTTCAAGTAAGGAAAACGTCGCCATTTTAAGTATTTAAAACAGTTCTCATTCTCGCCACTGGCGGTAAAATTCCATCTGCCGTACGGTGCTGCCATCTCTGGGACGTATTGACAATGAATGCGGCCTCATTTTAAAACAATGCGCATGTTTCTACCTCTTTCCAGTCTGGAGAAAAAAAAATCGGAGGCCTTAGAACTTGAATGCACCTCGTATAATGGCGGGCCGTGGTCTTCAGCGATGGAAGCATGTTCAGCCTGCACGCAAGTCATAGTCGTTTACGCGCTGGTGAGGGCTGTCTCGTAGAGTACGTTTGTCCAAGACGCACTGACCATACCCCAGGATTTATGGTCTGGCGCCGATAAACTGAAAAGCTTGTCCACCTTTGGTATTCGTGGAAGGGACGCTAACCAACTCGGTATGTGTGGAATATTATTAGACCCTTTCTTTTGCCTTTCTTGTAACAGGAAGGTGATGTGTTTTTCCAACAGGATAATGTTCGCCCACACATTACCCGTGAAACTCAACGTGATCTGCATGAGGTGCAGCAACTTCCCTGGCCAGCACGATTTCCGGACTTGTCTCCAGTCGAGCACGTGTGAAATACGATGAGTCAAGAAGTGACACGTATCCAGAATGAGATTTTCACTCTGCAGCGGAGTGTGCGCTGATATGAAACTTCCTGGCAGATTAAAACTGTGTGCCCGACCGAGACTCGAACTCGGGACCTTTGCCTTTCGCGGGCAAGTGCTCTACCAACTGAGCTACCGAAGCACGACTCACGCCCGGTACTCACAGCTTTACTTCTGCCAGTATCTCGTCTCCTACCTTCCAAACTTTACAGAAGCTCTCCTGCGAACCTTGCAGAACTAGCACTCCTGAAAGAAAGGATAAGCGGAGACATGGCTTAGCCACAGCCTGGGGGATGTTTCCAGAATGAGATTTTCACCCTGCAGCGGAGTGTGCGCTGATATGAAACTTCCTGGCAGATTAAAACTGGTAGAGCACTTGCCCGCGAAAGGCAAAGGTCCCGAGTTCGAGTGTCGGTCGGGCACACAGTTTTAATCTGCCAGGAACTTTCAAGTGACACGTATGATTAAATAGGCAGAACTACGTGAACAGGTGGAGCAGGCGTGGCAAAACATATCCCAGGCGAGTATTTGCGATCGACTGCATTGCCGCCCGTCGTGGCAACACGAAGTACTAATAGGGGTGTTTCAGCATGGCTCTATACCTGGTACCTCAGAAACGCTTGCGCTATTGATCGGTAAACGTAATAATTTCATGGACTCCATATGCACTATTGTAACAATAAATCTTGAGTGAATTGGAATCCTCTTAATGGCCATACTGATTTCTTTCTGGCAGTGTATAGCCTGCCGCTGTGGCCGAGCGGTTCTCGGCGCTTCGGTCCGGAACCGCGCGACTGCTACGATCGCAGGTTCGAATCCTGCCTCCGGAATGGATGTGTGTCATGCGCAAACTGGGAAAGCCAGCCACGTTACCAAAAAGAAATGTGTGATGTCCATAGGTTAGTTAGGTTTACGTAGTTCTAAGTCTAGGGGACTGATGACCTCAGATGTAAGTCCCATAGTGTTCAGAGCCATTTGAACCATTTTTGAACCGGCAGTGTATAGCGACGAGTCGGCCATAAGCTCACGCGGAGACATGGTTCACTTGTCGTTACTCTTCAGTCATTCTTGACTAATGTGTGTAACAGAGTGAAAAAGTGAATAAGCGCCTGAAAGAGAACGAACGACTGTCCTTGGCGACGTTACAGCCTAACTGAGCGGTGTGGTATCTGAAATAGGAACGGTCGAGGTGAGAGCCAGGTCGAGGGGGGGGGGGAGGGGGGGGGGAGGAGTATGGGAGAGGACGGCGCATGAGACGGAGAGTACTAGTTTTGATTCAAATGCCTCTGAGCACTATGGGACTTAACACCTGAGGTCATCAGTCCCCTAGAACTTAGAACTACTTAAACCAAACTAACCTAAGGACATCACACATTTCTTTTGGGTAACGGGGCTGGCTTTCCCGGTTTGCGCATGTTCCAGCAGCGGGCCCCGTGTGTAGGCGCTGACAGTATAGAGTAGAGCTCTGCGGCAGTTACTGCGGCGTGCCAGCCGTTACTAGCTTATTTCAGTCAGACCTTTTGGTGAATAGTTTCACCGGACATTTATTTGCCCGGCTTGCTTGTCACGCTTGGTCGAAGACAGAGCTTGGGATCTGTCGCTACCTATTTTAATGGTGATCGTTCTTTGACATCTCTGTAACACTCGTTGCGACCGGTGGCTCTTGTTTCTGCCGCACTGGTTTAGTGGTTATTGACTGCTTGGTGCTCAACTCTGCCGTCCGTTTTGCAATCCAAATTTCCATCACGTGCGATCAAACTAAACCTTTGTATCCAAATTAATGGATCTATTAAGGAGCCGCGCGGGGCAGCCGCGCGGTCTAAGGCTCCTTGTCACGGTCCGAGCGGCTCCCCACGTCGGAGGTGCGAGTCCACCCTCGGGCATGGATGTGTGTGTTGTCCTTATCGTAAGTTAGTTTAAGTAGTGTCTAAGTCTAGGGACCGATGACCTCAGCAGTTTGGTCGCATAAGACCTTACCACAAATTTTTCCAGTTTGTAAAGCAATAAATATTGTAGAATATTATAGCACTGCCGTGTGTTTTTCCATTCGCAATGTTCTTAACATTTTCCAATGACTCTCAGCTTGGTATATGTTTTACCAGCAATTTGTTTTCTGTTTATTCCACTTTAGGTCGCTACAGACTTACTCCTAGGCACTTAGACTGATCAGTCAGAACATTATTACCACCTACCTAATAGACGGTATACCCACCTTCGACACGGGTAAGCCGGCCGCGGTGGCCGAGCGGTTCTAGGCGCTTCAGTCCGGATCCGCGAGACTTCTACGGTCGCAGGTTCGAATCTTGCCTCGGTCATGGATGTGTGTGATGTCCTTAGGTTAGCTAGGTTTAAGTAGTTCTAAGTTCTAGGGGACGGACGACCTCAGATGTTAAGTCCCATAGTGCTCAGAGCCATTTCAACCTTTTGACATGGGTAAGGGGGGCGGCGCGTTGTGGAGTAGAAGCAATGAGGCCTTAGAAGGTCGCTGGAGGGAGGTGGCACCACAAATTTCCAATGTATTAAGGCTACTTCATCTTAAACTAAAAAGGCAAATACCGCAGGGACATCGTTATAGCTAAAGACTTTTTGATGTTACTGGTGCTTGACTTCCTTTAAAGGGTCTTGCGACCTGGATATGTTGTTTTATGCTTTAACTGTTCAGCTTCTGTTTATCAAGAAGGGAGCTCCCCTTCGTAGTAGTAATAACTGTTGTGCAGAGCCGGCCGGTGTGGCCGAGCGGTTCTAGGCGCTTCAGTCTGGAACCACGCGAACGCTACGGTCGCAGGTTCGAATTCTGCCTCGGGCATGGATGTGTGTGATGTCCTTAGGTTAGCTAGGTTTAAGTAGTTCTAAGTTAGGGGACTGATGACCTCAGATGTTAAGTCTCATACTGCTCAGAGCCATATGAGCCATTTTTTGTTGTGCAGAGCCATTAGTACTTCGTAATCCTTGTCAGATTTAGTTAATGGTTGCCAGAGTAATCCTTCAGACGTATCGAAGTGTTTGTTACTTGTTGGCGTGGTTAACTATAATTTTCTAACCGAACATTTATGCATGGTTGGGCTGAACCGCAGCCGATGTGTTACACCATGAAATGATACCTTGCATTGTTTGGCACACTTGATTAACTATAATATGAAATGTTTTTTGGAAATTAATGTTCGTGTTTTGATGCTGTTAAGTGTCTCGTGTCCGCTCCTGCTCTAGCCTTACGTACACTGTGTTCTGAGTTGGGCAAGTGAACTGTTGTTTCATCCTTGCTTTATTTAAGACAGGTTTCATTATGTTCAAGTTCGTACAGTGTTAACTTCAGACCTTATCGCCGCGGATCGGGTTCCCGAGGTCTACACCGGAGTGTAATATGCCGTCTGCGGGGCTGCTTCGGCCACAGGTATGAGGAACAAGCCCGGCGTGAGATCTGGTCGAAGCAACCTCTTGGAGTAGATTTGTTTCGACTGAAACGTTTGCAGCAAAAAGAGTACGTATATTACACAGTTTTAATAAAAAAATGGTTTAATGCCTGAAGCTAGTAAAATGACTTTGTAACGCTTATGGAATATAATGCACAATTTGGTTTCTCATTGCATATGAGCACTGTTTTAAAATAAAAAATAATTCTTGCGGCTACAAAATGGTTTATTCTCAAAGAAAAGAACTTATGAATATTTGTAATATATTGGTGAACTGAATTCTAAGAATACATTTTGTCAACATATTATTTAAAAGAAAGAAACGATATTGATATTGTCACCCAGTCCATCCACTAGGACCTGTTGATTGCGTCCTCCCATTAATTAACGCCCTTGTTAGGCTGCATCACTCACTGTCAAAAAAATCCGCCCTTGAGTGGCTCCACCACCACCTGACAGTGTGCGACAACACATAGAAGGGTGTCCAGAAGAAATTACTTTCGACGTTACCTGGCTTACACCACAGAAAGACTGATTCTTAAGTTGATAGAACAGACCAATTAAGTACTCGATACCTCGCCGACAGGTTAAGAAGAAATGTGGTATTATTCCGCCTAGCGGTTCGTTTTGCCACTCTTTTTTCTTATGAAATCAACTACAAGTTGATAGTTCCTGTTTTCGTTGCTAAATTACATTGAATAAACGGTAGTCCTCACCAGTCTTGAAATTCATGGAATGCGAATCCAGGCATTGTGCAGTTAACACGTCGTTCTGAATATGCATAGCATTCACATATAAATAACTGGTTAAGATTGGGCACTTAATTGCCAAGACCCAAATGTAATACTTATTCACAGTAAAAGATACGTCATTCGACACTCATTCATTCTTGCATGTTAGAGTACAGTAATAACTAGAGCATATTGAGGTCTTAGCACACTAAAGTCCGGGAGCAGCTGCAATTTTCTGAAACGATGTGTTACAGTCATATGTCACCTTCCCTTCCTCTCTAAACTCTCCATGTCCTTTCCCATCGTCGTTTCAGTCGCCTTCCCTTCTCAGTCCATAGCTTCATCCTAGACATCCAATCATAATTTACATTACCCATCACCCTTTCCTTGCCCAGCTGTAGTAATTTATGAGCAAAATTGTTAAGATAAATAACCTCTGTACAAAAGCATATCATAATCTGTGGAAGACCTATAATGTTATCTCTGTGGACTACCTGTAAGAAGATGTTTGTAACTTTTTTGTTTATGTAAGGTATTTTCGATGTGTAAAGTGTACAACACGTTGTGTGTGATGTTTAGTGTGTGTGAGACTCTGCACAAATGGACCATTAGAAACCTGTAAGTACAAATTCTTCTAAATTTCACCACTAACTTCACCGAAAGAATCGATACCCAACTAAAAAATCAAGTGTAAAAGTCAACGAAATGGAGCAGACTCTCATACATTGACAACATCGATAGAAATGGCTTAATAAACGCAAAAAACACAATTGAAAATTGGAATCATTTCACGAAACGCGTCGTGCGAAAAGTAAAATAAAGAAAAATAGTGACTGGTAGCAGAAGATTTATTTATAAACAAACCTATTGTTTTCACAGTCGCAGGCTTTCAAAAACCATTTATAATGGATCAAATCAGACTGGCAGAGTTAGTCATCAAGCGTGCATGAGGTGTACTTGCTTGTGTGAATGAATGTTGCATGCTACTGTTTCTCTTTCTGATGGTGGCTGTTGCCAAAAGCTTACGGTTAAGTGTCTTTTAATGTGCCTGTCTGAAACTTAACGTGTCATCTTTATGGTAAGTAGAAATCTACCTTTCCCTGCATTGTTGATATTCTGACTTGGACTTCCGATTTTTAAGATTTAGTAAGTACTATTAGACAGATTAAATACTCTCACACATCAAGCAGGATACAAAATTTAAATTCCAAAGGAGACAGGTGCTGATAGCTGTGAGTATTATGGAACCATCAGTTTCATAAGTTATGGTTGCAAAATACTGACATGAATTATTTACATAAGAATGTTCTACCCATTCTTGAGTATTGTTCAACAGTCTGTGATCCTTACCAGGTATTAAATGCAAGAGATAGAGAAGACCCAGCGAATAGCGGCACGTTTCGTCACTTGATCCGTTAGTAGCCGCGAGAGCGCTACAGAGATACTAAAAAAAGAAAAGAAAACACTAATGGTAGTCGTTAAAACAGAAGCGATATGTATTGTAGAGCATATTATTCACAAAGCGGTATTTGAAGAAAAATCAGGCAATATACAGGATTTAACATGTGTAAGTGCAGATATTTCTACTGGTGACTGTGGACGGTGTACTGAACAACACTACATCAGCATATACGTCATTTGTAGCATAATAATTACAACTATTAAAAGTCGTGTGTTTTTAAGTTGGTTAGTGCCCCCAAGAATGTGCGGCAAGAGCAGCGATTAATGTTTATTTCTTCCGGGTAGCAGGCCATGGACTCGCATTCGGGAGGACGACGGTTCCGGCCATCCTGATTTAGGTTTTTCGTGATTTCCCTAAATCGCTCCAGGCAAATGCCGGGATGGTTCCTTTGAAAGGGCACGGCCGATTTCCCTCCCTGTCCTTCCCCAATCCGATGAGACCGATGACCTCGCAATTTGGTCTCTTCCCTCGAACCACCCAACCCAGCAAGCCATGTGTTTGTAGTGTGGATACATGGACGCAAAACGATTAGTCTATCCTAACAGGCGTAGTCTACTTAGTGGTGCAATTATGACATGGAAAGAACGTCAGGTCGTAAAGTTTGTGATGCTTTTAGGGATCAATTTTCTCGACATAGAGAAAAAGACAACCTACACACTGATGTGTCTTCATGTTAAATTACAATATATAAAAATATCTTCACTAATACCTGTTACACCCTGTACTACTTCCTCTAGGTATGTCTCTAAAATGACCTCGACAGGAAAATAAAGGAAATTAGAGTTCATTCGGAAGTTTATGGATAGTCGTTCTTACCACGCACGATTGTAAAATGGAACAGAGGAAGGACTAAATAATCGTCGTATAATCGTCGTATAACTGTCGTATCAGAGGGAGGCACCCTCCGCAACACACCGTCAAATGGCTTGAAGAATATAGGTGGAGAGGTAGTGGCTGACTCACATTTACAATGGCGAGAAGGTACTCAGTCGAAATACCGCAAGAAGAAGTAATAATGTCGCATATGGACGCTTGAAAAAATGATGGAATTATCTAGCTACAGGGAAAATTTAAAGAATCATTTCCGAAACCTGCTAGTTTAATGCGGTTAGTCGAAAGTCTGTGCAACCTTATCTTGAGTACTAGTAGATACTTAGAGCATCCGCCAGATCTCAACTGTAAAGCAGTACTAAGGACTTAAGACGGGACAGGCGAGTGAGATTCGTAGTCCGACTAACACAGCGGCCCCTCGCAGATTTGTGATCTTATGAAGACGTTGCTTACATTACTCACCCGGACGTAAACGTTCGCGCTCTATATATCGCAACGTTTGTAGACATGTTATGCGATCGTATCTGGCCCGGTGATCCAGTTAGAATCCGTGTTAGCACATTTCGCAGTCGTAAAGCTGGTACAAACACTCATCTGAAACAGTTTCAACGGAATAAAACCCTCGGATGACGGAAGATAAAGCGCCGATACAGACCTTACAACAGAAGTGGGACTATTCACAGCGACGACTCAACTTTTCAGGGCAAGTACTCCGTCTGCTCAAGTAAAAGGAGTCAAAGATGTCTCAGAGTCTTTCTGTGGCAGGACACTTTCCTTCTCTCTAATTGCTCCTTTCATTACGTTACACTTCCTTCTTTGCAGCTGCTGCCGAAACATCTTTCATTACCAGAGCCTAAAAGACAAATTCTATGCGGAAACGGTTCCTCGACTTCATTCATATATATTCGCACCTACGATCGGCAAATACCAGCTTACCTCGAAGAACTAGGTCACTCGGATGAATCAAGGTTCAAATTAGCGATTGCGCATTCCGTGGCTTCCTGAAATTACTTGAGGCGAACGTTGGCACAGATTCGTTGAACTGGACATGTCCCCGTGTCTATTTTTGTCCTTCTCAAACTGAACTAGAGTAAATAATTAAATAAAATATCAACCCAGGACTGTACTATGTAAATGTGACGGTTATCTATTTAGCGATTGCCAAGTACCAAGCTTTTTTTTCCGCTAATGGACAAGGTGAGTTTGCGAAGATTCTACCCACGATAGTGATCAGTTCCCTTCAGCCAAGTACAAGTGACTGTGAATGGGCCAAGGGGTTTCTCAGTGGAGTTTATTTGGGAGCGGTTTACCAATCGCCGGATTATCCTTACAACCAAAAATAACGATGCGAAAACTTTGGCGAGAAACATGCACTGTGTAACAGCTTAACACAGTTTTTCTAGCAAGTAAATGCGTTTGCATTCATTAAGTAATCTTTGCACCCTAGTTTTGACCATATAGAAGGTGCCCATAGTTAAAGTTTCAAAATGTAGAAAAAGAACCACTTCTCAGAATAACGTAAAAATTGAACAACATATCAGCAATAACAGAATGTTATTGACGCAGTTAGGAATGGTATGAAACAAAGAAAAGTTAACGACATTTTTACTAACCGTCAGGGTATACACGCCAAGAGACGCGCGGCACAAGGCTATTTCTCAGTTTGCGCCCGAAGCGGCCAATGACTCTCCACGAAGGATTCTTTTACAGGAATGGTGACTGCGCCAGTAGCCTTGCAGAAGTTTCGCACACTCAAGCGTATAAAAAAAGACATTGTTTCAGTGCCTGTTAAGGGTCTTAAGCAAACGATTACAAAATTCGAAAAGACAGGTTCTTTTGAAGTCCAACGTGGCAGAGGTAGGTAAGCAGTTGATCAGGCGTCTGTCGAAGATATGATCACAGCTCTGCAGGAGGGGTCGAGCGGTGGTGTGCAAATATACAATCCATGGGGAATTGTCCTATAATCTGACACGCCTGCGATCACCGTGCATAACATCCTGCGAAACATCCTATACTGCTATCCATAAAAAAATCATCCATGTTTAGCAGTTGGCACCTGCTTAGGCTAGCAAGACAAACGTTTGCTCTGGAATTTTTTGCTCGCATGTAAGGGGATAACGAATGTCCTTTGAACATTCTGTGGACAGATGAAGCCCACACCCATCTTCAAGGACCTGTCACTATGCAAAGTTGCAGAATATGGGGTACGGAAAATCCGCAACCACGTTCACCGGTTCCACTTCATTCGGCACAGTTGAAGTGTGGCGATGGTTGACTGCGTCGTTTATCGTGATGCCGTATTTATTCGAGGTAGCGAGTGCCATGGGTCCTTTTACCCGTACTGGCACTACTAAACGCTATGAGAGTCTTTTGTACTCCAACACCATTCCAATCCTTTAACAACGTCTTGTGTGGGTAGGATCGTTTGTTTGCAAAGTGGCGCTCCTCCGCACATTGCAAAGCGAGCGAAGTAGCTGCTGCAGAAGCTTTTCGGAAATGGTAGTTGTCAGTCATCATTTTCTTGCAACCTGGCCGTCCAGGTCACCTGATCTTAATCCGTGTGACTTCTGGCTTTGAGGTTATCTGAAAGACGTCGCGTTCATTGCTTGAGTTACGAACGTAGCTGAATTGAAGACACGCATTCCGCAACGCATTCTGACCGTGACCCTCGAGACACCCCGATTTCTTGTAGAACAAGCTGTTTCTCGATTTCAACTTGTAGCAGAAAAATGTGGATAGCATACGTACATGCCCTGCGCCGGTCTCATGACAATTAGATATCGATTTCATTTTGCTTTTTATGTGGTTTTTGATCGCAGGACAATTAAAAACAGATGTCATTTAGATTTGTATGTGGTTTTTGGCCTCAGGACAATTAAAAACCGGTTGTTTCTATCCTTTGTAGTACTACCTTGCCGTGATCGATGGGCTTAGCTAAATAACAGGGCCAAAACTGTTCACTCCTATAACGAGTGAATATTTTTTTTTTTTTTAATTTGTGGTAAGTACCTATGGGACCAAACTGCTGAGGTAATCGCTCCCTAGGCTTACACACGACTTAATCTAACTTAAACTAACTTACACTAAGGACAACACACACACACCCATGCCCGAGGGAGGACTCGAACCTCTGAGGGGGTAAGCCGCGCGAACCGGTTAAAGCGCCGCAGACCGCGGGGCTACCTCGCGCAGCAGTGAATATTTAATCTGGTGGTTGTAGATTATAACTGCTTCTCATGTTATCTCAATCCTTATACTTTAAAACAAAGAATAAACTAATGTTGGGTAAAGTTCAGCTTTCTGACTTCACGTGACATTATAGTGGGCGTATCATCTTGTGACGTTTGATACGTCGCACGGCTCGTGCCAATACCCCTTTCTTGTAGTGTCATCTTTGCCATAGATTTCGCTTTGGCCGGCCGCCAATCGGTTGTTCATCGCGGGTTCGGCTATTTAAGCCTGCAGGTACCAGGGCTATCTGCGTGGTCTGTCGGCTGCGGTTACAACACTTTCGAGAGGTTCGCGCTTACCTGGTACGAATGCTCATGCCCGTGGTGTTACTGGAGTGCTGCGGGCGGAGACGGCAGATAGGTTTTTGGCTCCGCCAAGAGGCGTGGTGTTTTGGCTTTTCTCGGCACACAGTGCATGTTGAGAAGAAGACCTCGCCGGAGCGTCGCCTGGCATTAACTGTTCGCCTGGGCATATGATATGAGTTCGATTTAAACAGGTGCAATTGTTTGCTTATATATATTTGTTAATGGTTAACTAATGTTGTCTTCAGTGACAAGTTTGATACGTCAAAGTTATGCCACACGTGACATGATAACGGAGCTTGGGCTTTCCGTCTTAGTTTCCTACCACTTGATGACGGATCTGCAGTTATACGTAAGAAAACCCGGTGAGCTCCTCAGTATTGAGTGAGGGGATACATAAAATTGTTGTAAGCTTGGTGATTAAGTACCAAAATTTGCACCTTAATTAACGAGTAACGAAATGTTGTTGTTGTTGTTGTGGTCTTCAGTCCTGAGACTGGTTTGATGCAGCTCTCCATGCTACTCTATCCTGTGCAAGCTTTTTCATCTCCCAGTACCTACTGCAACCTACATCCTTCTGAATCTGCTTAGTGTATTCATCTCTTGGTCTCCCTCTACGATTTTTACCCTCCACGCTGCCCTCCAATACTAAATTGGTGATCCCTTGATGCCTCAGAACATGTCCTACCAACCGATCCCTTCTTCTGGTCAAGTTGTGCCACAAACTTCTCTTCTCCCCAATCCTATTCAATACTTCCTCATTAGTTATGTGATCTACCCATCTAATCTTCAGCATTCTTCTGTAGCACCACATTTCGAAAGCTTCTATTCTCTTCTTGTCTAAACTATTTATCGTCCATGTTTCACTTCCATACATGGCTACACTCCATACGAATACTTTCAGAAATGACTTCCTGACACTTAAATCAATACTGGATGTTAACAAATTTCTCTTCTTCAGAAACGCTTTCCTTGCCATTGCCAGCCTACATTTTATATCCTCTCTACTTCGACCATCATCAGTTATTTTGCTCCCCAAATAGCAAAACTCCTTTACTACTTTAAGTGCCTCATTTCCTAATCTAATTCCCTCAGCATCACCCGACTTAATTAGACTACATTCCATTATCCTTGTTTTGCTTTTGTTGATGTTCATCTTATATCCTCCATTCAAGACACTGTCCATTCCATTCAACTGCTCTTCCAAGTCCTTTGCTGTCTCTGACAGAATTACAATGTCATCGGCGAACCTCAAAGTTTTTATTTCTTCTCCATGAATTTTAATACCTACTCCGAATTTTTCTTTTGTTTTCTTTACTGCTTGCTCAATATACAGATTGAACAACATCGGGGAGAGGCTACAACCCTGTGTTACTCCCTTCCCAACCACTGCTTCCCTTTCATGTCCCTCGACTCTTACAACTGTCATCTGGTTTCTGTACAAATTGTAAATAACCTTTCGTTCCCTGTATTTTACCCCTGCCACCTTCAGAATCTGAAAGAGAGTATTCCAGTCAACATTGTCAAAAGCTTTCTCTAAGTCTACAAATGCTAGAAACGTAGGTTTGCCTTTCCTTAATCTTTCTTCTAAGATAAGTCGTAAGGTCAGTATTGCCTCACGTGTTCCATTGTTTCTACGGAATCCAAACTGATCTTCCCCGAGGTTGGCTTCTACTAGTTTTTCCATTCGTCTGTAAAGAATTCGTGTTAGTATTTTGCAGCTGTGACTTATTAAGCTGATAGTTCGGTAATTTTCACATCTGTCAACACCTGCTTTCTTTGGGATTGGAATTATTATATTCTTCTTGAAGTCTGAGGGTATTTCGCCTGTCTCATACACCTTGCTCACCAGATGGTAGAGTTTTGTCATGACTGGCTCTCCCAAGGCCATCAGTAGTTCTAATGGAATGTTGTCTACTCCCGGGGCCTTGTTTCGACTCAGGTCTTTCAGTGCTCTGTCAAACTCTTCACGCAGTATCATATCTCTCATTTCATCTTCATCTACATCCTCTTCCATTTCCATAATATTGTCCTCAAGTACATCGCCCTTGTATAAACCCTCTATACACTCCTTCCACCTTTCTGCCTTCCCTTCTTTGCTTAGAACTGGGTTGCCATCTGAGCTCTTGATATTCATACAAGTGGTGCTCTTCTCTCCAAAGGTCTCTTTAATTTTCCTGTAGGCAGTATCTATCTTACCCCTAGTGGGACAAGCCTGTACATCCTTACATTTGTCCTCTAGCCATCCCTGCTTAGCCATTTTGCACTTCTTGTCGATCTCATTTTTGAGACGTTTGTATTCCTTTTTGCATGCTTCATTTACTGCATTTTTATATTTTCTCCTTTCATCAATTAAATTGAATATTTCTTCTGTTACCCAAGGATTTCTATTAGCCCTCGTCTTTTTGCGTACTTGATCCTCTGCTGCCTTCACTACTTCATCCCTCAGAGCTACCCATTCTTCTTCTACTGTATTTCTTTCCCCCTTTCCTGTCAATTGTTCCCTTATGCTCTCCCTGAAACTCTCTACAACCTCTGGTTCTTTCAGTTTATCCATGTCCCATCTCCTTAAATTCCCACCTTTTTGCAGTTTCTTCAGTTTCAATCTGCAGTTCATAACCAATAGATTGTGGTCAGAGTCCACATCTGCCCCTGGAAATGACTTACAATTTAAAACCTGGTTCCTAAATCTCTGTCTTACCATTATATAATCTATCTGATACCTTTTAGTATCTCCAGGATTCTTCCATGTATAAAACCTTCTTTTATGATTCTTGAACCAAGTGTTAGCTATGACTAAGTTATGCTCTGTGCAAAATTCTACAAGGCGGCTTCCTCTTTCATTTCTTCCCCCCAATCCATATTCACCTACTATGTTTCCATCTCTCCCTTTTCCTACTGACGAATTCCAGTCACCCATGACTATTAAATTTTCGTCTCCCTTCACTACCTGAATAATTTCTTTTATCTCATCATACATTTCATCAATTTCTTCATCAGCTGCAGAGCTAGTTGGCATATAAACTTGTACTACTGTAGTAGGCATGGGCTTTGTGTCTATCTTGGCCACAATAATGCGTTCACTATGCTGTTTGTAGTAGCTAACCCGCACTCCTATTTTTTTATTCATTATTAAACCTACTCCTGCGTTACCCCTATTTGATTTTGTATTTATAACCCTGTAATCACCTGACCAAAAGTCTTGTTCCTCCTGCCACCGAACTTCACTAATTCCCACTATATCTAACTTTAACCTATCCATTTCCCTTTTTAAATTTTCTAACCTACCTGCCCGATTAAGGGATCTGACATTCCACGCTCCGATCCGTAGAATGCCAGTTTTCTTTCTCCTGATAACGACATCCTCTTGAGTAGTCCCCGCCCGGAGATCCGAATGGGGGACTATTTTGCCTCCAGAATATTTTACCCAAGAGGACGCCATCATCATTTAATCATACAGTAAAGCTGCATGTCCTCGGGAAAATTTACGGCTGTAGTTTCCCCTTGCTTTCAGCCGTTCGCAGTACCAGCACAGCAAGGCCGTTTTGGTTAATGTTACAAGGCTAGATCAGTCAATCATCGAGACTGTTGCCCCTGCAACTACTGAAAAGGCTGCTGCCCCTCTTCAGGAACCACATGTTTGTCTGGCCTCTCAACAGATACCCCTCCGTTGTGGTTGCACCTACGGTACGGCCATCTGTATCGCTGAGGCACGCAAGCCTCCCCACCAACGGCAAGGTTCATGGTTCATGGGGGGAGGATATTTGTTAATGGTTAACTAATGTTGTCTTCAATGACAAGTTTGATACGTCAAAGTTATGCCACACGTGACATGATAACGGGGCTTGGGCTTTCCGTCTTAGTTTCCTACCACTTGATGGCGGATCTGCAGGTATACGTAAGAAAACCCGGTGAGCTCCTCAGTATTGAGTGAAGGGATACATAAAATTGTTGTAAGCTTGGTGATTAAGTACCAAAATTTGCACCTTAATTAACGAGTAACGAAATACTATCGTAAAATTATTTATTTCAACATTCTGCTACCAGTCACTTTTTGTTTTATGCTTAATCTAACATAATGCAACGCGTTTCGAACATGTTCTGTTCATCTTCAGGTGTTTATACATACATACACACATATAGAGAAATGTTACTTAAAAATAGACAGTCTTAAACTAGATTAATCTAGAACTCTTTGTCCATTGTTTTTTACTGTAGCTGCTGGCGTGGCATTTGACGGGAAGGAGGGGGGCAGTGTATAGCTAGAAATCGAAATCAGTGATGTCTTCTGCTGGTTTTCTTCTTTGTGGTTGACTATGTATATCACAGCAATTTCATCATCTTGCTGCTTCACTTGCATCACTGGTGTAATGGCGGAGCTGTTGATTGACATTACACTATTGCACATTATATTTTGTCACTGATTGCCAAAACATCAAATTCCATGAAAGTGTAGTCCTGGTGGGATCTTTCCCCTTTTAAGATACTCAGCTGTTGCTACTACGTTTCAAGGAACAATCTTATTTACGCGTGTATTGCAGTGTTTAAATGAGTTCTTAAGAGTTGGATTTAAAAAAAAAAAAAAATTTTTTTTTGACGAGCCTTCCTGTTTTAATGTTACATTTTATTCTTTTATGTAATTTGAATGTGCAATCGCAAGTGTGCTGTTATAGTTGGTTTATGTTTCAGTTGGGCGGAGAGCAGTGTATTTCCTCCATGACGGTGGGACGTGGACGCAGCCGTTGCCAGTGGAACTGTGTTTCGTTAGACGGGGCTCCATGTGCCTGGCCTGCCGTTTCGATCTCGTTCTTAAGTTGAGTAATACTGTTCTGTTTGTTCCTGGCCCTGTCAGGTCAAGCTTTGTAGCTCGTCCCTCCGCCGCCTTGGCGAATGGACCTTTCGCTCGAAATGTGAATTTAAAAAAATGGTTCAAATGGCTCTGAGCTCTATGGGACTTAATTTCTGAGGTCATCAGTCCCCTAGAACTTAGAACTACTTAAACCTAACTGATCTAAGCACATCACACACATCCATGCCCGAGGCAGGATTCGAATCTGCGACCGTAGCGGTCGCGCGGTTCCAGACTGTAGCGCCTAGAACCGCTCGGCCACTTCGGCCGGCCTGTGAATTTAAACTTGTAACACTGGGTCACCCTCTAATTAGTGTCAGCTCGGATTGCTGGAGGCTCCGCCTCATTAAATCTGTATTCCCTTATCAGCCATTTGTATTATATTTGTACCTTGTATGCTCATTGTGAAGCTTAATTCTTATAAAGGAGGGTGTCAGGTGCGTATGTTCTCAGGGAATGTTTAGATGCTGAGGCGCTGTTTTTTTATTAATTGTTATTTAATTAGTGTCTACCTGTACTGGCATCAACTGGATTATTCAAGTGGTTCAAATAGCTCTGAGCACTTTGGGACTTATCAGCTGAGGTCATCAATCCCCTGGAACTTAGAACTACTTAAACCTAACTAACCTAAGAACTTCACACACATCCATGCCTGAGGCAGGATTCGAACCTGCGACCGTCGCGGTCGCGGGGCTCCAGACTGAAGCGCCTAGAACCGCTCGGCCACACCGGCCGGCCTGGATTATTCCTTAGTCAGAAGTTCGTGTGCTCGCTGTCTTCATTGCCGAGCGTTCAAGATTTGGAAGTTGCCTTATTGTTACTTGTGTGCATTATGTTATGCCTTAATGTTACACCTTGGTATCGATTTACACTGCAATAGAGAAGTCATTGTACAGGATAGTCTTGCGGGTTCAGAGTTTGACAAGTTTTGACTGTATTAAGTATTCACATCAACAGAAATTTTCTTAATGTTTTATGCGTTTGTTATGCAGATTTCAACAGGGGTTTAAGAATGTCTTATTGTGGCTTGTTAAATTGATCGATTTTATTGTATTTAAACTGTGCGAGCAAATAAATATTGTTTAACACAAGCTGTGTATGTTTGCTAATTATGGCCTTGCTGCTACCTGTCGTATTATTGGACGCAAATAGCTCTTTCCAACATAACTTGGCGTAAGTCGAGAACACAGGCTCATTTATTTAATGGGTCAGGTTATAAGATAGATCTGCATGTAGACACAAACCACAAGTTTCTTATTGTTCATTTAATACCTTACCTTCAATAAAACAGAAATTACTTTTGAAATGGCTACATGTTAACATACTCGGATTGTGTACCCCAGTATAGACAAAATAACTGAAATTATTACAATCTTCCGTGATGAACGTTAAACCTTTGTAGTCTTCTTACAATTGCGACTGCTGGCCGTGTTAAAGCAAAATCCGATTGTGTGTCGTAATGGCGGCCAACAAACAAATAATGCAAATACGCTAAAGGCGTTGTTTTTTTATGATAAATATCATTCATTAATCGTACGTATGGCACGGGATACTATTTCACATGAATGAAAAACGCTGACGTTTAACAATACTTAATATATTCTCATGTTAGCTTACAGATAATACACTTAATACTCTGGGAAATAATTATATCAAAGCAATGCCTCTGTTTTTCGGACATGTCCGAAAGAACACATCCCCCGCATTCATATACCGGATTCGCCTAGATGGTACTACCTCATCTTCCCTTGGAGGCTTGTTATTATTTTTATTATTATTATTTTTATTATTATATATTAATTATTTAAAGTCTGGGTTGAGTGCAAGTTTATGAGTGTTCATATGTGTCTTGTCTACGAAGAAAGTGTAACACAGTGCAGTATTAGTAAAACTGCTTTATCAGCGTGTACCGTTATCGGTTAGAGGACGTAAGTGTTAATTATGTTCTTCTCACGTTCACATGAATTCTGTCTTTAGACAGCTGTGTCAGTATCAGGTACAGTAAAAAGAGCACTGAAAACAGTTCATGGGAGGCTGCTCAAATATGTACAGAGAAACTGTAGAAAGATAAGAAGTTAAGGGGCTCCGGAACGCCCTATACTTGCAATGTTAAAATAACGCTTATAAATTACATCTTTCCTCACAAAGTATTTGAGGTAGGAAGTTGAACTTTTTACAGATTATTTATTGGAATATGGGCTACAACTTAACACAGGGATTTTACAAAATTTTAGTTCAGTTATTAAAGATGATTTTTTTCAATTGTAATGAAAATTCACAACATTTTTTTGCAATTTTTTATTTATATATTCAAAAATATACAGTTTTTTGGAAAAAGGCTGTGTTAAATTATGCAGAAGGTACTGTGCAACATTTACTGAAAGTTTGAAACAAATATGTTTGGAAGATCCTTAGAAAACATATAATTAGTATGAGAAAATAAAAGTTTTGGGAATCGAGCGACAAAGATTGGATTAACTTTTTAGTGCATTCCAGGTCCATAGGATGGATTATCTTCATCCTCTGCAAACTCCTCCTCCAGCTTCCTCTTGTTCCTCCTCCTGTTTACTCTTGCTTGTATTTCTAGACTCTTTACAGCCCTGTCTGCAGCCCGAAGGCGTTCCTTGTCTAAAGCAAGCATCGCTCGTTGTTGTGTTCGTAGATTTTGCTACCATTTTCTTCAGTTGCAGTTACTGCAACACTGTTCCAAAAGGTGGTCATGTATGAACACTTATCACATTTCAGTTGTATTTCACTAGCAAGTCCTACGTGCTTTATTATGGAGAGTTCCAGACCAACTTCACTACAATGAATACATCTTACACAGTTTGAAAAAATTCCTTTGAGAACCGACATATCAAATATTTCATTCACATCCGATTCGCCCATAAAACATTCATAGTTTTCACTCATTGAACCAAGCTTCTTCTGTGAAGTATTTTCTTTCCCACTTTGACTGCTATGGGCAGGTGTACTTGAGAGGTTAGGTTCACTCACTTGGTTATCGTCTTTATTGTTTACAGTAATAACACACACCTTTGGCTTTCCAACATTTCTCCTTTTCTTAAAAGCCTTCAGAGGATTTCTAATAACATTACTTTTACTCGTTATTATACTTCAACAAAACAGTGACTCAAGAAACAGAATTAATTACGAATATTTTCGAGATAACGACAGAGTAAATAAACATTAAACAATCGACAATCACACCAGCGATATATATTGAACCATCACAGGTTAGCCACAACACATACTTTATCTCACATCACTAAAATGTACCTGATGAACACGGACGTTAATAATAACACCATTTGACAGCAGTTTAACAGCGCCACAGTGGGTCACGCCCATTTAGAACACATTTCAAAAAAAATTTAAAAATAGTTGTAGTCTTCGGAATTGAATAAATTATATATCTATTAAAAGGTAATAGTCTGCAGATTCAGAAAACGCAAAAAAGTAAAAATTGAACTTTTCATGATTTTGAGCCTTTCCGGAGCCCCTTAAGCAGATGAGACATGAGACCCGGATAAGCTGAAAGATCCGTAGGTTTTTGACAGTTTAGAAGAGACCATTGTGTAACGATAGTCTAAAATGGTCGTAAGGAACACGACAGAAGAATAAGTAACCTTGACAGATGAAATAGTGAAGGCAGCGGAGAATCACAAAAGTATAGAGACATCTAAAAAGTAAGATTGATAGGAGTGCAAACTGGCAACGCAGGAATGGCTAGACGAGAAATGCAAGTTTGCAGAAGCAAGCATGGTTAGGAAAATGATAGTTGCCACCCATACAAATATTATAGAGCTCTTGGGAGAAAAGAGAAGCAACTGTATGTATGATTTAAAGACCTTAGATGCAATTACTAAACTGCAATAATTAAGCTGAAACTTGGAAGCCCAGAGCAGAAAGGTGAATGGAACGTATACATGTACTGAACAAGTGAAATGCGCTTGAAAATAATAATATAGAAAGAGAAAGGAAGATGATGAAAATAGGGTGGTAGATATGATACTATGAGAAGTATTTGACGAAGCTCTGAAAGCTCTGTGTCGAATCAAAGTCCCCTGAAACAGGCAGCAAATGCCTCAGAATTACTAATATCCTTGCAGGGCCGGCCATGAGAAAACTATTTCATCTTTGTATATCAGACAGCTCGGCGCACAAGTCGCCGAAGTGGCGTCAAATCGAAAGACTTGCACCAGGTGAGCGGTCTACCCGGCGGGAGGCCCTCGTCACACGACATTATTATTATTATCAGGCAGTGAAATACGCTCAGACATCAAGAGACTGTAGTAATTCATATTTCAAAGAAGACAGGCGCTGCCAGATCTTAATATTGCTGAATCATCACCTTAATTAACCATGCCTGCAAAAATAATCACACGAATTATTTACTGAAGAGGGGAAAATTAGTAGAAATCGGCCTTGGGGAAGATCAGTTTGAGTTTCCGACAATTTTAGGAACACTTCAGGCCATACTTATTAGGGATAAAAACACAGTGAGTGAAAAGTTATCTATAACTTGCATAGATATCAGACTCCAATTATAAGATGTTATTCAATCTGTATATTCAACAAGTAGTAAAGGAAATGAAGGAGGAAACTGGGAAGGGAATTTAAGTTAATGAAGAACAAATTAAAACTTTGAGATTAGTCGATGAAATTGTAATTCTCTCAGAGACGGTAAAATACTAATAAGAGCGGGTGAATTGATAGGGTCTAGGAAATAGGTTATAAAATAAACATCAGCAAAAATAAATGTTGTCGAAATAATGAAGCGATGGTGACACAATTAGACTGGGAAATGAAACACTGAAAGTAGTATATGAGTTTTGCTATTTGGGCAGCTACTTCACTGACGATGCCCAAAGTAGACAGGATATAAACAGCAGTGTTACTGAAGATGAGAATTTTGTTAACATTGAATATAAATTTAAGAGATAGAAAGTGGTTTTCGAAGGCATACGTATGGCGTGTACCTTTGTTTGGAAGTGAAACATGGACGATAGACATTTCAGACAAAGCGGAAATGGAGGCTTTTGAAATGTGGTTGAGGCTCGATACCCAGGGAATGGCAGTAAACCACTGGAACGGGAGGTCCGCAGAAACCCGTGTGTCCTGCCAACATCTAGGCCTCGTGTGATGAAGGGAAAGCTACCGAAGCAGAAGGAAAACGCCCCCCGGCCCCGGTCCAACAGAATAGCAGCATGTCAACCGCTGGCGATACGAGGCTGTCAACATATAACAAACAGCAAACAAGTCTGATAGAAATTAACATATACAGCAATGCTTAAACGGGCGTTAAAGATTATTTTCAGGGAAACCAACTATTAAAACTTCAGTATAGGTGCGACCCGTTCTTAAACACTGCAACATCTACATCTACGTGATTAATCTGCTATTCACAATAAAGTGCCTGGCAGGGGATTCAATGAACCACCTTGAACCTGTCTCTCTACCGTTCCACTCTAGAACGGCACGCGGGAAAAACGAGCACTTAAATTTTTCTGTGCGAGCCCTGATTTCTCTTATTTTATCGTGATGATCATTTCTCCCTATTTAGGTGAGTGCCAACAGAATGTTTTCGCAATCGGAGGAGAAAACTGGTGATTGTAATTTCATGAGAAGATCCCGTCGCAACGAAAAACACCTTTGTTTTAATTATTGCCACTTCAATTCACGTATCATGTCTGTGACGCTATCTCCCCTATTTCGCGATAATACAAAACGAACTGCCCTTCTTTGTATTTTTTCGATGTCTTCCGCCAGTCCCACCTGATGCGGATCCCACACCGCATAGCAATACTCCAGAATAGGGCGGACAAGCGTGGTCTAAGCAGTCTCTTTAGTAGGCCCGTTGCACCTTCTAAGTGTTCTGCCAATGAATCACAGTCTTTGATTTGCTCTACCCACAATATTATCTATGTGATCGTTCCAAATTAGATTATTTGTAATTGTAATCCCTAAGTATTTAGTTGAATTTACAGCCTTCAGATTTGTGTGACTTACCGCGTAATTGAAATTTAGCTGATTTCTTTTAGTACTAATGTGAATAACTTCACGCTTTTCCTTATTCGGGGTCAATTGCCACTTTTCGCACCATACAGATATCTTATCTACATCATTTTGCAAGTCGTTAGGATCATCTGATGACTTTTCAAGACGGTAAATGACAGCATCACCTGCAAACAATCTAAGACGGCTACTCAGATTGTCACCTATGTCGTTAACATAGATCGGGAACAATAGAGGGCCTATAACACTTCGTTGGGGAATGCCGGATATTACTTCTGCTTTATTCGAAGACTTTCCGTCTATTACTACGAACTGCGACCTTTCTGACAGTGAATCACGAATCCAGTCGCACAACTGAAGCGATACTCCGTAGCCACGCAGATTGGTTAGAAGACGCTTGTGAGGAACGGTGTCGAAAGCCTTCTGGAAATCTTAAAATATGGAATCAATTTGACATCCCCTGTCGATAGCACTTATTACTTCATGAGTATAAAGAGCTAGTTGCGTTTCGCAAGAACGATATTTTCTGAATCCGTGCTGACTATGTGTCAATAAATCGTTTTCTTCGAGGTGCTTCATAATGTTCGAATACAAATGGCTCCGAGCACTATGGGACTTAACTTCTGAGGTCATCAGTCCCCTAGAACTTAGAACTACTTAAACCTAACTAACCTAGGGACATCACAAACATCCATGCCCGAGGCAGGATTCGAACCTGCGAGCGTAGTGGTCACACGGTTCCAGACTGTAGTGCCTAGAACCGCTCGGCCACATTGGCCGGCTGTTCGAATACAGCATATGTTCCAAAACCCTACTACAAATCGACGTTAGTGATATAGGCCTGTAATTCAGCGGATTACTCCTACTTCCCTTTTTGGGTATTGGTGTGACTTGAGCAATTTTCCGGTCTTTAGGTACGGATCTTCCTGTGAGCGAGTGGTTGTATATAATTGCTAAATATGGAGCTATTTTATCAGCAAACTCTGAGAGGAACCTGACTGGTATACAATCTGGACCGGAGGCCTTGCCTTTATTAAGTGATTTAAGCTGCTTCGTTACTCCGAGGATATTCACTTCTATGTTTCTCATCTTGGCAGTTGTTCTTGATTGGAATTCAGGAATATTTACTTCGTCTTGTTTGGTGAAGGCAACTTAGCCCTCCTACCAATAACAAGAAATAATGTACTACGTCATTTAAAAGAATAATTTCATAATAATTCAAACAAGATTAGATAAAGCAAGGTATATGTTTAAGGGGGGCTCTCAGGGTGTAATGGACATTGTAATTTGGATACGCACCAAATGGCAGATGGCAGTTTAAAACTCATAGGGCTCCTAAACACGGAGTAAGAGTGTGTGCAAATACAAGGACACACGCACACACATGAGCTACACAAGCGTATCTTCACACTGAGCGCACACAACTTTAGTTACAGGCCAAAACCAATAACTCGCCCCAGGAAAGGCCATAAGATCCACAACGAACAGAAATTACAATCAGTAGTATCAAATGCTGAAAGATAACAAATAATAATTTCAAGTATCAGATTAACGTTGCAAAACAGTAGCTTGGCGCTTACAGAAACCTCTAGATTGACAAATACAGCCCCAAAAGGGGCCACCGAAAGGCGTAAAGTAACAGGATTCTTGGCCAGCTCACACCGGGGCAGAATTGTCTTTTAAGTACAGTGCTTAGTGAACAGTCTTCACGTATAATTTCAGATAGATGCCAGGGAAGCCAATAGCTTGAAGATTCAAGGTAGGCACCGGATAATACTGCCCTCCTCTCATAGCGTTTAACAAGTTGTTCAATACTTCTGGGCGTATTTAGCACACCACAGTTTACTGATGCACTTCGTAACCAGGTTGCACGCGACAAGAGCCGCTCCTTGCCCGCTAAACTCACCGGTAACAACGGTCAACGCTGCAAGAAAACGTGGGTCTCCATGGCCCAACCGTCAACGGTTTCAGCTCGCTGCAGTCGCCAGGACCCGAGTACTGAGGCACTGAGCTCTGTGCTCCACTCACCACTCCCTACCACACAGCGCCTGATGGAACACATACCCAAGCGAAGATTGTACGCCGCGCGGGATTAGCCGAGCGGTCTCAGGCGCTGCAGTCATGGACTGGGCGGCTGTTCCCGGCGGAGGTTCGAGTTCTCCCTCGTGCATGGGTGTGTGTGTTTGTCCTTAGGATAATTCAGGTTAAGTAGTGTGTAAGCTTAGGGACTGTTGACCTTAGCAGTTAAATCCCATAAGATTTCACACACATTTGAACATTTTTTTGAAGATTGTTCGACGAAGGTCAGAACCGATGGAATGCGCGCACAAGTGGCGCCAGGAGGATCGCGCGCACCCTCACAAAAACCGCCACGGCCCAGTCGTGGTACAGAAGAATAGTGAAAATTATGTTGGTAAATTGAATGTTGATGAGGAGGTACTGTTTTCAAAGAAGAAAAAAAAAAGAAATTTGTGGCACATTTTGATTAAATGAAGAGATCGTTTGGCATGACAATTTCTGACGCTTCAAGGAATCGTTAATTTGGCAATGGACGGAAGTGTGGTGTGGTGTGTGTGTGTGTGTGTGTGTGTGTGTGTGTGTGTGTGGTGTGTGTGTGTGTGTGTGTGTGTGTGTGTGTGTGTGTGTGTGTGAATGTGGAGGGGGGCAGCGGGGGGGGGGGGGGGAGGGGAGGTAATTATTGTAGAGAAAGACCAAGAGTAGAATATAATAAGCAGGGTCTTCTGGATCCACCTTCCTTCCCCCACATGACTCCTGTATGACCGCATCCCCTTCTCCCCCCTCCTTCTTTTCCTCCAACATCGCCGCATCCCGCATCCTTCATACTGTCCGCAGGACTGATCCCCCACCCCCCCAACACCCCCTGGTTTCCTCCCACTCTCCACCCTCTGCCCATTGCCGCTCCTCTATCGCTGTATCCCTCCCTCTCTCCGTCTCCAAACTCTCCATCTCCTTCATCAGCGTAATTTCCAGCACCTCCCCCTCCCGGATGTTGAACTTTGCCGTGACATATACCCTTCCTACCAACTGTAGCTGGTCCTGTTCCCCCCCCCCCCCCTCCCCAGGGCCCCCTTTTTCCTCTCCCCTCCTTCTCCCAAAGCAGATTTTCCTCCCTCCCTCCCTGAGTCCCTGCACCCCCTCCTCAACTACTTCCCTCACAAGTCCTTCCCTCCCCAACCCTTTCCGGCGTGCCCCCCGCCCATTCCCCCCTCTCCTCCCCAACCTCCCTTCTTCCCTTCTCCCCCCTATCCACCCCTCCTCCCTTCTTCCCTCCTCCTTCATCTTTATGCTCCTGGCAGATCCTCTCAGTATGCTCATCGTCACCAGTGTGCTACATCAGTGTTGTGTTTCGTGCTGTTCTCCCGTGCGTCAAGAGCTATGATTTTAATTGTGTGCTGGCCTTGTACATAGTCTTACTGTCAGTGATTGTTATGTGCTATGCCGTCCGTCAATATTCTTCTGCTCCGGTCATGCTTCGCTTTGTGTTCTTTAATTGCCCCAGTGTGTGTGTTTTTTTTTGTTTGCACTACGTTTTTATTGTTTTTATCTCCATTTTACAGTTGCTTCCCTTTTTGCCTGTTATCTTCCATACTGTTCCCCATTTCTTATATCTATGTATGCCCTATTTTTCTCCATTCTGTTATTTTAAATGTCTGCTTTGCATAATTACTGTCTTTTGGCTGAAGACCAGCGCATATGCTGCTGCTAACCCGCCCCAAATGGGGCATTGAAACACAAGAAAGGAAAAAAAAAACAATCAGGTCAAATGGATGTAGGAGGTGGTAGTTATATAGAGATGAAACAGTTTCAACAGGATAGACTAACGTGGAGACTTGCATCAAACCTGTCCTCAGACTGAACATCACAGAAACTACTCCACTGAACAGTTTTCATCACGAGATTGAACCAACCAAATTAATACTTAGAAGAAAGATAGAATCAACCCCATTGATGTGTAAAAGAATGCTCTACATTGGTAGTTGAAATGCCATAAATGTACAAACTTGTCTTTGAAACAGTTCCACATTCCCAAGATTTTACACCATGTGACTTTTCCTGTTTCGTAGTCTCAAAAACTTGTTTGGAGAAGAGAAATTTATTTTGAAGCTAAATATTAACTGTGTTGTACACGTTTCATACAAAATGGTAACAAGTATCTACTTTGAAGAAATAATAAAAACTGGAGTCTCGTACGACTAGTTCATTCAGCTTACTGGCGACTACACTAAGAATTAAATTCTTGTCTTTGCAGAAATGATGTTAATTTCTAAATTTTTCTTCTTCATCTTCTTTTTAATTTTCTATTTTAGGCTCGTAACTGCTTGTTACAGATTCCACGTTTTCCACAGTCTTCCACGGTGGTTTTGGTTTGTAATTATCATTATTTTCTTTCAGAGTCCCATGTTCCTAAATTTCCAGTCCACCTCGCCTTATCTTCTTATACGATTTCCTTATGCTACGTATGCCTAGTTTATTTCTGATGGCAGCGTGTATGATTCTGTCTATTCTGTTACGTCCCTATACACGTCTTAGAAATAGCACCTCTGTGCTCTGGATATACATTTCTTCTTGTTTAGGCTCATGATTTAATTCCGTATGACAGTACTGGTAGGGGAACAGTTTTATAAAATTGTAATCGCAAATGTTAAAGAGTCTTATTTTTCAGATACCTGCCAATTTTTCCGCAAATACTGTACTATTGAAGTTTTTCTTTATTTTCTTTTTCTTTATCACAATCTTCCCTTATATCGCATTTGAGGTAGCTGAAGTGTTTGACATCTTCTATGATTTTATTCTTACCGACAATAAGTCAGAGCTGGGTATTTACGTACAGTAACCATTGTTTTAGTTTTCTACTCCGAAATTTTTAAGATATAGTCGTAACAAGCATCAGCAGGCTATTTTCTTTCCGTGGAGTCAAAGTAAAACCGTCAGTATTCAAAAGTGGTTTTAATTCTTACAGACCATTTAGATGGGCGCTTGCCTTTAAAACTCCATGTGGAAGTAGCATCACAGATGCAAATACACGGCTGCTATAAAGGATTCATTCATTCTTAAGGTACTATATTGTCCAAAGTATTACAGGTGGAAATATGATTGACGTATGGACAGAATCGTAAGTTCGCCGAGTTTGCATTGTATTCACCTGCTGGAATTACGAGTGCAGTGCCTTGACAAAATGGCGAGAAAGAAAGAAAAGAGTTTTTGTGTGTTGGAATATGCGAGATGTATATCTGTTACTATAGTGCAGAGTGCTCTCTGAAAGTATTAGGGAAAGGAACCGCCATGTAAACAGAGCATTGTGCGTCAGTGTCGTCAATTTATGGATAGTTGTTGTCTCTGTAAAGAGAAAACTACCAAGTGTGCCGGATGCGACCGTGGAGAGGCTAAGGGAAAGTTCTGTTTGCACAGTCCAAAAAAATCAACGGCCAACGCAGGACACGAACATTGAATGCCGCAGCAAAATGTGTGGATGGCGGTTACATTTCGAACCGAACTGTGTGCAACTCGTGCAAAATTATTAAAACCGGAAGATTATGGCCAGCACATTGCATTTTGTATCACAATTCAGAAAACACTTGAGAATGAACATTTCGCCTCTAAGTCGACACTAAGGGACGAAGCAACCTCTTGTTTATATAGAAAGGTTAATCACTACAATATGAGAGTGTGGCAGACTGAAAATCCTCATGAAACTGTGGCGTTTTCCCGAAGTTTATTGTTTTTTTGCAGTGTCACTAACTAAGCTGTATGGGCCATTTTTTGTACTGTAAGAAGGCTGTGACAGGTACTTTTTACCTTGATATCTTGCAGTTATAGTTGTTCCCGAGAACTTCATCTTCCAACAAGATGTGGCACACCTTAATTACAGCATGGATGTTCGGTGCCACCTAAACGACGAACTTCTGCATCAGTGGATTCGGCGTAGTGATGAAGATGATGTGGCTCCGTTCCCTTAGCCCCACCACCCCCTTCCCTTCCCAAAGTCACGTGACCTAATGCCATGTGACTTTTCCCTTTGAGGGTATATTAAGTACCGTGCTTAAGTACCACTACCGCCAAGAACACTGGAAAAACTCAGAGAATACATCAATGCTATTGTGATGGCTAGTGGCAGGGTGATGCTACATAATGTATGGAACGAACCTGATACAGCTAGGATGTGTGTCGTGTGACCAGAGGGGCACAAACAGAACCTTTGTAAAGTGTAAAATGCAAACTTCGTGTGTTTACGGTTCTCTTCGTGCATCAATTACTTTAGTACATGCTATATTTTGGGAAATATAGAGATTTAAAAACGAATGAATCATTTATAGTAACCCTGTATTAAATACATTAAAAGATAAAGTACGAGGTGCGACAATAAAGTAATGAGACTGATGTGAAAAAATGTTGCTTACCGTTTCCGTCAATTTTAGTGTCGTCTCCTTCACAGTAGTTCCCTTGTTATTGCACACACATTTTCCAGCGCTTCTGCCATTGATGGTACCATTTCTGGAACTCATCTTCTGTAATATCCTCCAAGACCCTCGTCACAGCTTTTTGGACATCTTATGTTGTTTGAAAATGGTGTCCCTTGACCGCCGTTTTGACTCTTGGAAATAGAAAAAAGTAGCATGGAGCGATGTCTGGTGAATAAGGTGGCTGTGGTAGTACTGAAATTTGTTTTGTGGTTAAAAATTGCTGTACTGACAGAGCAGTATGGGATGGCGCATTATCGTGATGCAGAATCCAATTATCAGCAATGTTGCCACAGACACAAAGAACTCTTTTACGAAGTCTTTCTAAAATTTCTTTATAGCAATATTGATTAACTGTTTGTCCAGGACGCACCCACTCTTTATGAACAATTCCCTTGGAATCAAAGAAGCACACAAGTATGCATTTCGCTTTTGACTTTGACATGCGTGCTTTATTTGGTCTGGGTGATCCCTTTGAGCACCACTGTGAACTTTGGCGTTTTGTCTCTGGATCGTACTGAAAAAACCAACTTTCATCACCAGTGATAACATGGCTCAACAATTCTGGATTGATTTCCGTTTGCTCTAACAGATCGGCTGCCACATTTTTCCGTGTTTCTCGCTGTAGTGGTGCTAGATTTTTCGGGACCAAATCTTTCTCATACCAAGATCCTCAGTTATTATTAGACTAACCGTTTCTCTATTGATGTTCAGTTCTTCTGAAATCGTTTTCACCGACATTCTTCGATCAGATCGTATGAGTTCACGCACCCTGGCCAAGTTGACATCCGTCTGTTAGGTTTACGGTCGTCCACTGCGATCTTCAACATTCGCTCTGCTTTCACTAAACGTTTTATGCCAACGAAAAACTTGAGCTCTTGACATAACCTACTCTCGAAAAGCCTTCTGAAGCTTACCGTAAGTTGTCGCGTTTTCAACCAATTTAACGCAAAAAGAAATGGCATACCGTTGCACATTATTATGCGGTTCCATTTCTGTGACGAGAGACACATACATGTGTTAAATTATTACAGCACAACTCACAACTGAACAGTTGCATCGATGTGCCGCTTGGACTAGAAGCAGCTTATAGATCAAGGTCAAAAATGTTGTGCCTACACAAGCCTACAGGGTTGCCACATCGTGCAAAAAAAATCAGTCTCGTTACTTGTCACACCTCGTACACCATATATGCGAGGCATGCCGATCTTAAGATTTAGCTTAGAAGATAGGTTACAGGAAGGTTAACATATGTTAATAGTATTTGTAGGCTTAGAGAAACCGTTTCACAATGTTGACTGGAATACTCTCTTTGAAAGCAACAGTAAAATACAAGGAGCGAATGGCGGTTTACAACTTGTACAGAAACCAGGCGGCAGTTATAAGAGTCGAGGGGCATGAAAGGGCAGCAGTTGAAAAGGGACTGAGACAGGGTTGTAGCCAATCTCCAATCTTATTCAATCTATACAATGAGAAAGCAGTGAAAGAAGCAAAAGAAAAAATTGGAGTAGGAGTTATTCAGGAAGAAGAAATAAAAACTTTGAGAATTAACAATGATATTGTAATTCTGGCCGGCCGGAATGGCCGTGCGGTTCTAGGCTCTACAGTCTGGAACCGAGCGACCGCTACGGTCGCAGGTTCGAATCCTGCCTTGGGCATGGATGTGTGTGATGTCCTTACGTTAGTTAGGTGTAATTAGTTCTAAGTTCTAGGTGACTGATGACCTCAGAAGTTAAGTCGCATAGTGCTCAGAGCCATTTTTGTAATTCTGTCAGAGACCGCAAAGGCCTTAGAAGAACGGAATGGACAGTGCCTTGAAAGGTGGATATAAGATGTCTTAAAAGGTGGATATATGATCAACATCAACAAAAGCAAAGCAAAGATAATGGAATGTAGTCGAATTAAATCAGGTGCTGCTGAGGGAATTAGATAACAAAACGACACACTTAAAGTAGCAGATGAGTTCTGTTATTTGATGAACAGGGTAAATGATGATGGCCGAAGTAGAGAGGTTATAAAATGTAGACAGGCAATGGCAAGAAAATCGTTTCTGAAGACAAGAAATTTGTTAACATCAAATATAGATTTAAGTGTTAGGAAGCATCTGAAAGTATTTGTATGGAGTGTAGCCATGTAAATTGGATGTAAGTGAAAGATGGACGATAAACAGTGTGGACAAGAAGAGAACAGAAGTTTCTGAAATGTACTGAAGTGCTACAGAATAATGGTGATGATTAGGCGGGTAGATCAGGTAACTAATGAGGAGGTACTGAATAGAATCGAGGAGACGATAAATTTGTGGCACAACCTGACTAGAAGAAGAGATCGGTTGATAGGACACATTCTGAGACATCAAGCGATCACCACTTTAGTAAAGGAGGGAAGTGTGAGGGCCGGGTGTGGATGGACAGACCGGGGGGGGATTGTAGTGGGAGACGAAGAGATGACTACAGTAAGCAGAGTCAGAAGGATGTAAGTTGCAGCAGTTATTAGTAGATGAGGAGGCTTGGACAGCATAGAATAGCATGCAGAGGCGCATCGAACCAGTCTAGGGACTGAAGACGACAACAAGAGCTTCTGCCATTTGTTTGTCGGTGCAGTGTTGCATGGGGGCTTAATTATATATTTAATGCAAATATTTTTAATTTTTTAGTAGCTAACTGTCCAGTTACGCAGTCTCGTAAACGGTTGAGCCTGACTAGTATTTGTACGCAATCTGACTGCATAGAACAACAACAAAGAATGAAAAGAAATTTTCATTAACGCAATTAATTAATTAAGTCCCCAGCAACTATAAAACGTAAGAAACCAAAGCATAAGTGTAACTGTTCTGTGTGTGGAAGTGTGATTCAACGTACACATCTGGCACGGTTCTTCTTCAATAAGACAAGAAATTTTAAATACCATTTATACTGAAGTAATTAAAAAAAATAGAAATACTATAATTGCGCAAGAAAACCATAATTACACTCTAATACAAGAACACGAGCCAGATGCTTTGTTGACTGAACCTGTAATGACGCATTATTTAAGACACTGAAATAATGAAAAAAAGGGAATTTTTTTACTTTCATATATATTGACGAAAAGCACTCTGATCATTACAATATCTCCATTCTAACATCTGCTGTCTAGCCCCTCAAACAACTGCATAAAACATGGAACAAGCACTCCCTACTACAACATCTCAACACCGACTGACTCCTACCACCTCTCAGCAAGCACACTCCACCACGACTTCTCGACAAGAACTGCCAGTGGAGGCGGCTGAATAATATTCTTTGGCGCAATCTCTGGCGCTGTGGCTCAGTGTAGTCACCTTTCATATGCCCTTTCTCCACGGGCCAGAATTTGATGGTGTTTTTGCCAGCATTGGTGGTGAAAATACCACGAAATTCGTCCACAAAAATACAGATAAAAATAAAAGATAATATTAATACGTAAATATCACATAATTAGATAAAATTTTGGCTTTGCACCGACCTTTAAATAACCTAATATATAAAATACAGTAAGCAATACAAATTCTTTCATACATGTGACTTTACATAATAGTTTACACAATACACAGAAAATCAGTTTATACAAATGTGCACATAAAATGCTTTCAATGATTAAAAAAAAAACAAGTAGTTGATAGTTCCAGCAGTAGCACCCAGCAATGGTCAACAGGTGCAAATACCAACAAGTAACATCATTTTACTAAAAGCAGTTCCATCAGTGGCACCCAGCAATGTTGAACAGGTGCAGACACCAACAAGTGACATTTTTCAGCAGAAGCAGTTCCATTAGTGACACCCAGCAATGTTGAACAGGTGCAGACACCAACAAGTGACATTATGTCAGTAGAAGCAGTCCATCATTGGCACCTAGTAATGTTGAACAGGTGCAGACACCAACAAGTGACATTATTTCAGTAGAAGCAGTTCCATTAGTGGCACCCAGCAATGTTGAACAAGTGCAGACACCAACAAGTGACATTATTTCAGTAGAAGAAGTTCCATCTGTGGCACCCAGCAATGTTGAACAGGTGCAGACACCAACAAGTGACATTATTTCAGTAGAAGCAGTTCCATTAGTGGCACCCAGCAATGTTGAACAAGTGCAGACACCAACAAGTGACATTATTTCAGTAGAAACAGTTCCATCTGTGGCACCCAGTAATGTTGAACAGGTGCAGACACCAATAAGTGACATCATTCAGTAGAATCAGTTGCACCTAGCAATGTTGAACAGGTGCAGACACCAACAAGTGACATTATTTCAGTAGAAGCAGTTCCATTAGTGGCACCCAGCAACGTTGAGCAAGTGCAGACAGCAACAAGTGACATCATTTCAGTAGAAGCAGTCCATCAGTGGCACCCAGTAATGTTGACAAGTGCAGACACCAACAAGTGACATTATTTCAGTAGAAACAGTTCCATCAGTGGCACCCAGCAATGTTGAACAAGTGCAGAGACCAACAAGTGACATTTCAGTAGAAGCAGTTCCATCAGTAGCACCCAGCAATGTTGAACAGGTGCAGACACCAACAAGTGACATTCCAGTAGAAGCAGTTTCATCAGTGGCACCCAGTAATGTTAAGCAGGTGCAGACACCAACAAGTGACATTTCAGTAGAAGCGGTTTCATCAATGGCACCCAGTAATGTTAAGCAGGTGCAGACACCAACAAGTGACATCTTTTCAGTAGAAGCAGTCCATCAGTGGTACCCAGTAATGTTGAGCAGGTGCAGACACCAACAAGTGACATTATTTCAGTAGAAATAGTTCCATCAGTGGCACCCAGCAATGTTGAACAAGTGCAGAGACCAACAAGTGACATTTCAGTAGAAGCAGTTCCATCAGTAGCACCCAGCAATGTTGAACAGGTGCAGACACCAACAAGTGACATTTCAGTAGAAGCAGTTTCATCAGTGGCACCCAGTAATGTTGAGCAGGTGCAGACACCAACAAGTGACATTATTTCAGTAGAAACAGTGCATCAGTGGCACCCAGTAATGTTGAGCAGGTGCAGACACCAACAGGTGACATTATTTCAGTAGATACAGTTCCATCAGTGGCACCCAGCAATGTTGAACAAGTGCAGAGACCAACAAGTGACATTTCAGTAGAAGCAGTTCCATCAGTAACACCCAGTAATGTTGAACAGGTGCAGACAGCAGTCCATAATATTCACTATCACTAATCACACAGTTCATCAGCAGAAATTAAACATTTCTAAATGGCACCCATTATGTTGAACAAGTGCAGGTAATATTCACCGTCACTAATCAGACAGTTCAGGCATGAACAATAGTTTGAATGCACACACAATTGCTTTTACAAAATTATTATCAATACTCTTACACTAAACTTACAAATTATAATAAACATACAAATGATATCAGATAATTGTCATATTAACTATTACAAATACCCAAATATGAGTAAACCTATAATATTTATGGGTGTCAGTGCAAGCCACTACAAACGAATAAAATAATATTTAGGAGATAGGTTGGTACCAATTATTTGTGATTAGGAAAGGAAAACACACAAAACACACACTCACTCATCTTTCATCCACATTAAGTGCTACTGTGTAGTTGAATAGTGTTAACTGTGTAAATGCAATTCTGTCAAAGATTTGATGTTCGACATGTGTATCAAGTAGTAGTGGCAGCAATGTATAACAGTCAATAATAGCTAGTCAACGTCATAGTCATCATGTAAAGACCAATGTTAGCCAAGCCAAATCAAATGTACGGTTGCTGAAAAACTGTCAGTGTGCCAAGTTATGCAAATACTTCCTCTCTCCAAAAAAAAGTATATACTGCTTAGTGATTTAACAAAGTATGTGTGTAGGCAATCTTCTTTCCACTTGAGTGTTCTAGTCTGCCATCTTCATCCTCCTTGTTCCATATAAACCAACAAAAAAAATATGCTCCTCACTTACTTTACCTCTTATCCACCAAAACTCCAATAATCATCAGCATCACATAATCTCAATACTTCAATAATACCTCTTACGTCGATACATATAAACCTTATCATCAATATCATTTACCTTACCTCTTGTCCACCAAAACTCCAATAATCATCAACTTCACATAATCTCAATACCTCAATAATACCTCTTCAATACGTCAATACATATAAACCTTATTACCAATATCATTTCACTTCCATAACAACTCTTTCTTCTAGTCAGTCTCCTCGAACAAGTACAGATAAAATCCTAATGCAAACTTCAGTTCATCATCCCATACAATACGTAGATACAATGTCCACACACAACCTCTGTGTAATCCATCTCACCCAAATTTTCTACTCATTATGAATTATAAAATACATTTTTGTTACCTTGTCCATCATTAAATAAGAGAAATGCATACATGACTTCTAACAGACTTTAGTTCGAATAACTCTCAGTAATTAAGTACGATTACAGAGTGTGAATGATCATAATACTTCACAGTGTGTACACCACTTCAAGAATCATGGCAGAAGCAAACATGTGGAGTATTTTTTGTGTCAAGTGCCACGTCCTATTTCAATTGCTCACGAAGAATGCAGTGTAATAACTGTCAATGGTCTAATCCTAGTGTTGGTATGTCATGTCGTTAGCTTCCTTCCTATTAGCATAAATTTATACAGCCTTCATAAAACCTCCAGCTCATGTGACTTCTATGAAGTTTCTTGTACTAATGTCGTTCGTCGAATTATAGCAGTTCATTATCTTATCTTAAAAATATAAGGCACTGAGCGTAAGCAAAACATGCAATAGCGAGTAAATAAACCAGTAGAGAACAGAATGTCAACAAGTGGATGCAGCACAATCCCTACAACGAGGCTCTCCCAAGCAATATAATATATAATTAATACCACAGTGTGACCTAAACTCTATGTTTGTACACAGTATATCAGCATTTCTATATACCTAATGAAAGAGTAGTTATGACAACAAAACAGAAATGTGTAAATATGCAATCCACAAGCAAAACAGCAAATATATATCTTACATAATAAACAGATCATTAGCATCATATCAGCATAAGCAAATAAATGTTCATATGTAATCTTAATAAGTAAACATGAAGGCGCAAGCAAATAAATCACAAAGTATAACTTACATACATATCAGCACAACTAATCAGGTGACAATTATAATTTAAATAAATAAGCACAGCAGGCACATAATAAAAAAATATGACATCAGTGAAAAAGCAGTGCAGCCAAGCGATGCATAATATATACAAATAACAACCCTGTTCATTAATCAATCATTGTCAAAATCAGTTAATGTACGCAAGCACGTCGCTTCACAAGTAAATTCATAGAACATAAAATTTAGCACAAAGTATAAATCACGTAATCGCGAGCAGCAAATTACGTCTAAAGTACGTACCAAGTGGAAATATTCTACCTGAAAAGTAAACTCAATTAATAGTTACCTTTTTAGTTTATTAGTTTCTTCTTCGAAATTACATTCTTCCTGAAATTTTCTCGATAGCAAGTCCTCTTAATGTCGTGCACACACAGAATTTACCTGAAGTTCTTAAATATTTTATACAACCATATCCTGAAAAATACTAAACGTTAATAACATAATTTATCAAGTCACTATAGCTTTATACTGAATTTAATCGGAGAAATTAGACTGTGTATTTGTTTACGGCTGTCAGTGAATTCGCACTGAGCGCTCGATCAGCTGTAGGTACGCGTGACGTAGGAAGTAATTGTTTGCGGTCAACGACTGCCTTGTGCGGCGCGCAGACTTGACTGTTGCTTTGAGTATGTGCCGCCGCCGGAACACGGCGCGGTATCCTAGTACTCCCCGTGTGTTTACGTGTAACTGTTAGTCTCTCAAAAGTATCTCATTCCACAATAATTTTAACGTTAGATATATGATGTATTTCCTTAGAGCGTCGAGATTTAAGAGTTTCTACTTCGACAGTGTTATCATGAATAATTTTGCGAATTCTATATGGACCGTGATAAAGCAGAAAAAATTTGCGACACAAGCCTTTTCCTTTGTGAGACAAACGATGAGACCTTCTGACCAACTGACAAGATTTTTAAACGACCAGGATGTTTAGCTGATTTCTCTCTTTTAGCAGCCGCAGATGCAATATTTTGCAGAGCCAGGTTGACAACTTCAGAATGCCGCAGTTTCCGTGAAGGCGGAAAAGGAACGATTTCAGAAATGCGATTTGTCGGTGCTTTATTTTTTAATATCAGTATAGGCGGTAAAGAAGTTGAGTCATTAGGAAGTTCATTCAGAATGTTTTTAAAAATATGAAGATACTGATCCCATGTTCTGTGATTCTGATGACAATAAAGACGACACAATTTATTGATTTCCTTCATCCATCTCTCTGAAGCGTTAGATTGAGGATGAAAAAGTGAAATGAAAATTGGTTTAATCTTACGACGCCGTAGAGTACGAAGCCAAATTTTAGAGCGAAACTGTGATCCATTATCTGATATAACCTTATCAATATGACCCACTTCTTTAAGAAAATGTTTGATGAAAGCGTTAGATACTGAACGAGCTGTTGCTTTGCGTAAAGGTGTAAAACACACATATTTTGATGTCAATTCCACTGCTACTAAAATGTACGCAAAACCATTAGTAGAACGAACAACTGGACCGAACAAATTGACTGCAGCCATCTCCTTTAATTTTGCTGGAATGATAGGAAACAACGATACTCTGTGAGAAATAGTTGGCGGCTTAGCCTTTTGACATAATTTGCATTTGACAAGAACAAATCGAATACGTTTTTCCATATTACTGAAGTAGCAATTTTCTCGTAATTTATGGAAGCATTTTCTGGGACCAAAGTGTGCACAACTGAAATGTGTGTACCAAATCAATTTATTAACCCACTCATCAGGAATACAAACTAACCAAACAGAGTTGTCGACCGATTTTCGTTTAAAAAGAATGTCATTACGAACTAAATAATACTGTCTGATCGCTACGCTTTCCTTTCTCCTCCACTTCTCCCTAATGTCCTTCCAGATTGGATCCTTATTTTGCTCCTTAGCGATGTCCTGGAGCGAAGACGAAATAAAATTCTCGAACGCAACACCTTGAATATACATCAAACAATAATGGTTTTCTTTGCAGTCCTCTTCAGCACTTTGTTTCAAACCCATAGGTGCACGTGATAAAGTATCAGCAATAATATTTGAAGAACCCTGTATGTAAACAATACTAAAATCAAATTCCTGTAGATACAACGCCCATCGTGACAATCTTCCATGTGTTAATTTTGTTGACATAAGAAATTCCAGAGCTCGATGATCGGTGTAAACCTTAGTATGTCTGCCAAACAAAAATGTCCGAAATTTTGTAAAAGCCCAAACAACAGCCAAAGCTTCAAGTTCCGTAATCGAATAATTCTTTTCTGATTTAGAGAGAACACAACTTCCAAATGCAATAGTTTTCTGCACTACAACGCCGTTTTCTTCTATCTCTTGAAATAAATGTGCACCTAGGCCTTTGTATGATGAGTTCGTCGCCAAACAAAAATCTTTAGATAAATCCGGGTGTGAAAGAAGAGGAGCAGCAACTAAAGCATCACGAAGTTGTTCAAATTGTGATTGAGCTTCCTCATCCCAACACCAATTAGATTTCTTTTCAGACAGTTCACATAAACGAGGTGTGGACAAATCGTCCAATCTAACAAAGCGTCTAAGAAAATTACAGACACCAAGGAAACTACGAACATCACGTTTTGTAGTAGGAACGGCATAATTACGAATAGCGTCTAATTTTTCTGGATCAGGAAGAATACCTTCTGTAGAAATAATGTGACCGAGAAATTTCTCCTGAAAACGACCAAATTCAGATTTTTCCAAGTTCACAGTAATGCCAACTCTTGCAAAGATACGTAATAATAAATCCAAAATTTTGTTGTGTTCACTCCAAGAACGTTTAGCAATAAGAATGTCGTCAACATATAAAGTAACATTGTCACGAATATAAAAAGGTAAAATTTCATTTAAACTACGAATGAATGCTGCTGAAGGTACAGTAAGTCCAAACGGTAATTTCCGAAATCACTTTTGGGTAAAATAGTCATATCCGGTTATTCTTTACCGATTCTCTAGATAGATTGATAGTCGAAGAGTTGTTTTGACAGATGCAAAGAATAGTAAAAGAGTAGGCAGCGGTGCAGAAAACTAAAAGAGAAATAGCACCACTACAGCTCGGGGCCCTATGCACGCTACGGCACATATTCACTTAGTGTAGTGAATCCCCTGAGGACTTTGATAGCCGCACATGATTTCCAGTTTGTGACTTAGTGGCCAGTTTCGTGGAAGTGCGTACATAAATTGATCTATCCATGAACATGGATGTATGTCATTCTTAGAATTGCGAAAGATCTTAAATTTCCGAACAGTTAAGAAGTGTTTATAGTCAAAGTTTTCTCCTCGTGGCGACAAAGACCTACCGCGTCTGTCCCAGTCCCAATGTCGATTATTGACAAGTTCGCGCGCCTGGCGCTCTCTTGTTGCATCCCGTAAATGAAACAAATTACTTTCTTCAAACCCCTCTGCTATTTGTGATTCTAAATTTCTTTTGCTGTCTTTTCCTACTATTTCGCCTTCAATTTGTTTGACTTGCTTTCGTAATGCCTCAAATTCCCTTTTGACGCGTTCATTAAATTTTCCCTGATTTTCAACATGCTTATTTATGTTCTGGTACTCTTCGGTTTCTGCAAACGGCAATGGTGCTGTATCATCTGAATCTCTGTCCCAATTTAAACTAAGACTTGTCAGTTTATCTGAAATCTCCTCACTTCTTTCCGATAAGTCACCTATCTGTTCTTTCTGTTTATTTACGTCTTCCGTAAGTGTCGCGACTCGGTTTCAGTATTGACACATTTGGTAGTTAACTGTTCATATTGTTGTGTTAGGTTATTTAATCTGTCATTTGGTACGGATTCCTCGATTCTCTCAAACATTTCCTCCTTATCGTGTGCACGTTGTAAATTTAACTCTGAAAATTTTTGTAGTATCTCGCGATCTCTTTCTTCCTGTTCTCTATCCTGTTCCCTTTGTCTAATCTCTACTGCAATTAATCTATTATTGTGAGCATTCAAAATCGGTTGTACTTCCTCTCTAATTTCTTTCTTTGATTCGTCTTTCATATTTTTGAAACATGTCCCTATTCGTGAGTCTAACCGTGTTTTTAATTCAGATCCCAAATTTAATATTACACTCATCAACTGCTCCATATCTTCTGTCCTAACAACGTATTCTGAAAATTTTTCGATTGTGAAAAATTTTGAACTGTTTCCGGACAATTTTTCCGACTTATTAAATTGTTATTATTCATCATACTGTTGTCCTGTGTTGGCGAGTTCGCCATGTCAACAATTTCGTTATTCTGACTATTTATCATTTTTGCCTTTTTCATCGATAGCGTAATCATTTACAAAATGTACAAAACTCGTCACTGTACGAAAATTACACACAATGACTCTTTATCTCCAACAATACCATTCACACGAAATGTTTCCCTACAACACGATTAACGAACAATTGATATAATTGCACTAAATTGTCAAACCCGTAGACAAGACAACAAAAATTAAATTCTACAAAAAAAAAAAATACCATTAGAAGAATGACAATTACCAAATCTACACATGCAATATAGACTACAATTACTAAACTACAAATTACTACAACAATACTACTGTCTACTATTTTTACAATTAGAAGAATTCCAAGGGACGACCCGAAGCAGCGGTCGCCACGTGCATGGGGGCTTAATTATATAAATATGAAATGCAAATACTTTTTAATTTTTAGTAGCTAACTGTTCGGTTACGCAGTCTCGTAAACGGTTGGCCCTGACTAGTATTTGTACGCAATCTGACTGCATAGAACAACAACAAAGAATGAAAGAAAATTTTCATTAACACAATTAATTAATTAAGTCCCCAGCAACTATAAAACGTACGAAACCAAAGCATAAGTGTAACTATTCTGTGTGTGGAAGTGTTATTCAACGTACACATCTGGCACGGTTCTTCTTCAATAAGACAAGAAATTTTAAATACCATTTATACTGAAATAATTAAAAAAAATAGAAATACTATAATTGCGCAAGAAAACCAGAATTACACTCTAATACAAGAACACGAGCCAGATGCTTTGTTGACTGAACCTGTAATGACGCATTATTTAAGACACTGAAATAATGAAAAAAAGGGAATTTTTTTACTTTCATATATATTGACGAAAAGCACTCTGATCATTACAATAACTCCATTCTAACAACATCAGCTGTCTAGCACATCAAACAACTGCATAAAACATGGAACAAGCACTCCCTACTACATTTCAACACCGACTGACTCCTACCACCTCTCAACAAGCACACTCCACCACGACTTCTCGACAAGAACTGCCAGTGGAGGCGGCTGAATAATACTCTTTGGCGCAATCTCTGGCGCTGTGGCTCAGTGTAGCCACCTTTCAGTGTCCGTTACCTTTACAGATCCGACACAAATCACAATCTGTGTTTTGGACCGCTGGTTTCAAAAGTAAAAGGTATCCTCTATATTCAGCAGATTTTGTCTGTTATTACTGTCGAAGTTTTCTCAGAGGATTTGACTACTAAGGTGTTTCGTAATTAAATTCTCGTAGTTTTTTGTGAAGCTTATCTATGCTATATAATACTAACTTAATGTATGGAAAGAAAATTTCTAATTAAGAGTGTTACAGTCGCTATTAGTTGTATACTTTAAGGTAACGTGTGTGTCACACTCACACAGAAAACGGTAGGTGTCAGCGGCAGGCGGCCTGTTTTCTCGCGAGAACTTGGCCGCAGAGTTGAACGAGCTGCCAACTTTGGCGATAGGCCCGCTCCCTGCTGCCTCAGACGGCAGGCCAACTTCCCCGCCAAGTAGCACGCCGTCGCGCCTTTCATTACACTCCTTAATTATTTCCCCCCTTATTTCAAAACTTTTCTGCCGTCACGTTTACCACTTGCCTCGGCGCGGAAAGCGCTGCGTGTTAAAAAACCTCTGATTTGCAACACTCCCAAAAACACTGCTGACCTAGCGCTCACGTCTGAGCAGTTAGAGAAAAAGAAGCGAAAGAATTTCGCCGTTTAGGAAGCGAATATACGGAAAATGAGAAGTTACGCCCCCGTGAACACACACAGCCAACTCTTCACAAGAGGCCCCAACGTCGCGACGCACGCAGAAGTCGCCAGGTACTTACATATGCATTTAACTCCGCAAGCTACCTAATGATTTGTGGCGGATGGTAATCTGTGTACCACGGATACGTCCCCCCTTTCTTGTTCCAGTCGCTAACGGTGAGCGCGAAGAACGATAACAATCGTAAGCCTCCGCATGGGCTCGAATCTCTAATTTTAGCTTCGTGGTCTTTCCACAGGACATACGCACTTATTATTATTAGGAAGAAATATACTGCTTGACTATTTTAAGAACGAAGCCTCTCGAAATTTCAATAGAACCGTTGAGTTGGAAGGATGGGTCATAACCCATAAAGTAAATTTTTCAGGAGAGACAAAACTGTTTTACTACACAACTGTTTCAACCACGATGTCCTTGAGTTGCCATTTAGGAATTGGCGCCAGGATAACAATATACACCATAACAAGGTACTTCAGCCACCGAGTGTGGTCAGTAAACGGGTCTGAATGTGCTGGAGATAACCCTTTTTCGATCCTGATGATGTTGATGAGGCAACTGGCGTACTATTTGTAGCGGAAGGATTCTGTAATGAAAGTTTATATTATTCACATTCATTGTAGCAATAAAAGAGTGTGTTACGAGCATACAGGTTTATTCATAACGTACTCAAAAGACAATCACAGCAAAACAGAAAATGGTGGGCACGCTTCATCTTTATCTTGTCCACCCTTCGCTGGCCGTTGGCAAATGCTGTTATAAAATAGTTTTTGGCTCGTCGGGTATGTACTGTGGAATTTGATTTACACATCTGGACACAGGTCCACTATACGTGTGTTTATACGGGCATGGCCCCTTGTCTAACTCAGTACCCTCCTAACTAGCACATCTGTCGGGGGGAAATAACCCTCTGTTAAACAAAACGATGCGTACAGACAAAAAAAGTTAACGGAATTTGAAAAACAAAGTGGGCGTGACCCCTCTTCTAACTCGTCGATTCGATAGTAAGACACACTGTGATACACGATTGGAGTTGGAGGAACATCTCCTTGACGCTTTGCCGCTCATTAAGTGAACCTGTGATGCAACGCACTGCTCCCCTTTGGATCTTCTCTGAGTCCCCTATAAGCCATATCTGGCAAAGGACCAAGGCTGATGACCAGTACCCAGTTACTGGTCGAACGACAGTTTGTAAGTTACCTCCTTCGTGGATGGACTATACTTCGTGAGGATTCTTGCAGTGTGTCCTAGACGGGCTTCTATCTTTCTTACTGTTCATTTTATGAGACGATTCCACTTTCAGTCTTTCCATTCGTTTACTCCCAGATATTTAATGGATGTGATTTGTCGGCAATCTTCTAATAAGACAATAACGGCGATTCCCGCTTATTTGTGTGCAATACGTTACATTACACCCGATTTCAACGTATCGGACCGTATCCCGAATTTAGAACGAGGGCACATAACGCATAGAAAGAACAGTGGGAAATAAATGGAGAGGCCACAAGTGCTATATTGCGCAGTGCACTCTCCTTCCCCCGATCATGGACATGAGGCAGACTATACATAAGCATCAATGACAAGGATACGCTTCCATCACGGGAACTTTCCCACTTGTTTCCTCTGCACTGGCGTGGGTGTCCTCCCACCTCCCCCCCCCCCCCCCCCCCCAGGTTCCTCGTGCGACTCAGCATCTGATGGTGGTTTTAAACGATACACTCTTTTTGGTGTGAGTGGTATGGCGATTTGCAAGTATACTCGTCAAGATAATCAGAAAACTAATATGGCAACTTCCCGATAATATCATAATTATTTTCGAATTGGAGAAGGTAATAACTTACAAAATTACCACGGATTTCTCGAGAGGCCTAGTACTGGACACACGGGATGTTCATACACTACTGGTCATCAAAATTACTACACCACGAAGATGACGTGTTACAGACGCGAAATTTAACCGACAGGAAGAAGATGCTGTGATATGCAAATGATTAGCTTTTCAGAGCATTCACACAAGGTTGACGCCGGTGGCGACACCTACAACGTGCTGACATGAGGAAAGTTTCCAACCGATTTCTCATACACAAGCAACAGTTGACCGGGGTTGCCTGGTGAAACGTTGTTGTGAAGCCTCGTGTAAGGAGAAGAAATGCGTACCATCACGTTTCCGACTTTGATAAAGGTCGGATTCTAGCCTATCGCAATTGCGGTTTATCGTATCGCGACATTGCTGCTCGCGTTGGTCGAGATCCAATGACTGTTAGCAGAATATGGAATCGGTGGGTTCAGTACGGTAATACGGAACGCCGTGCTGGATCCCAACGGCCTCGTATCACTATCAGTCGAGATGACAGGCATCTTATCCGCATGGCTGTAACGGATCGGGTAGCTACGTCTCGATCCCTGAGTCAACATATGGGGACGTTTACAAGAGAACAACCATCTGCGCGAACAGTTCGACGACGTTTGCAGCAGCATGGACTATCAGCTCGGAGGCCTTGGCTGCTGTTACCCTTGACGCTTTATCACAGACAGGAGAGCCTGCGATGGTGTACTCAACGACGAACCTGGGTGCACGAATGGCAATACGTCATTTTTTCGGATGAATCCAGGTTCTGTTTACAGCATCATGATGGTCGCATCCGTGTTTGGCGACATCGCGGTGAACGCACATTGGAAGCGTGTATTCGTCATCGCCACACTGGCGTATCACCCGGCGTGATGGTATGGGGTGCCAATTGGTTACACGTCTCGGTCACATCTTGTTCTCATTGACGGCACTTTGAACAGTGGACGTTACATTTCAGATGTGTTACGACCCGTGACTCTACCCTTCATTCGATCCCTGCGAAACCCTACATTTCAGCAGGATAATGCACGACCGCATGTTGCAGGTCCTGTACGGGCCTTTCTGGATACAGAAAATGTTCTACTGCTGCCCTGGCCAGCACATTCTCCAGATCTATCACCAACTGAAAACGTCTGGTCAATGGTGGCCGAGCAACTGGCTCGTCACAATACGCCAGTCACTACTCTTGACGAACTGTGGTATCGTGTTGAAGCTGCATGGGCAGCAGTACCTCTACACGCCATCCAAGCTCTGTTTGACTCAATGCCCAGGGGTATAGGGGTATCAACGCCGTTATTACGGTCAGAGGTGGTTGTTCTGGGTACTGATTTCTCAGTATCTGTGCACGCAAAATGCGTGAAAATGTAATCACATGTCAGTTCTAGTATAATATATTTGGCCAATGAATAGCCGTTTGTCATCTGCATTTCTACTTGGTGTAACAATTTTAATGACCAGTAGTGTATATTCCCGTTACAAACTTCTAGGTCTTGTAGAGGAGAGTGAGTACGTAATATTTTGAACAGAACCCATATCCGGAAACGTCAGCCAACGACGCTACACGGCGTCAAAGTTATAGGCGCCGGCGGCTGTAATTGTATGTGTAGTATATACAGGATGATTCCGTAATGATGTTACAAATTTTCTAGGATGGTGGAGAAGGATAAATGTATCAGTTTTAAATAAGGGTCTCCGTAGCGGAAACAAACGAGTTGAAAGTTGTTGACGAAAATCATTCTGCTATCTCTGACAGTAGAACACACGTACTGGGGCAGTTGTTGCTAAGATTGTAGGGTAGGCAACTTTCAGTGGTAGTAGTATGGACCAAAACAGAAAAGAAATATGTAGTAGACATGGACAATAAAATGCATACGTTAATACGTATGAGCCTTGTTCAGTAGAGGAGATGTGTTTCACAGTAGCGAGGATGAACAAGTGCTGACAGGTTTTAAGGTGTGCACTGTAGGCGGTGCCGTGCTGTTGGAAAGGCTCCCGCCACGGTCCTTTGCTGCCATTGTCTTTTAACGCCAGATTTAGCGGCACTATCCTAACGAATACGTTCGTCGTGCGTCTCACACTGATTTCTGCTCTTATTTCAGGCAGCATTGCTTCTCTGTTATTATGACAACTACACAAATACCACTGCTCACCGTCGCTAAGTGAAGGCCGTCGGCCAGTTCGTTATCAGTGGTGAGAGATAATATGTGAAACCTGGTATTCTTGGAACACTGTTGACGCTGTGAATCTCGGACTGTTGAATTCCTTATCGATTTCGGAAACAGAATGTCCCATGCGTCTAGTTGCAACTACCATTCCACGTTCAAAGTCTGTTAGTTACCATCGCGAGACCATAATCACGCGGGAAACTTTTTCGCATAAATCATCAGAGTAGAAGCAACAGCTACGTCAATGCAACGCTCTTTCATACGTCGTGTACGCGATACTACTGCCATCTGTATACGAGCATATTGCTGTTCAATGACTTTTTGTCACCTCAATGTACAATGACCAAGAAGTTTAACTGCCATATGTTGCGCATGCGCTGATTGGATATGTATTATCGTGTTGATTTAGTTTTCCAAAGTCAGATATATAACGTAGTATCCAACTTTTTTCAGTTCCCCTGGTCAATTACTAGTTATTTAAAAGCTCTGAGTGAATTTCATTCCGCAGCCATTAAGCGATCGCTTTCTTCAGTGTACATACAGGGTGTCTCTCCTAAGAGTCGTCAGGCGCATTTTCTGTGGTGTTTCGGCAGATATTTGCAATTTCGTTTTCGCGTTGTGTATCTGGAGTCAGTCCGAATAAATAGTTTTTGTAACATCTTTCATTCGACGCTCAGTATCGACGGAAGGCATCGATTTTGTTTTCATTACGAACAAAATGATTTTTAAAGCGGACTTTTACGTGCCTATCCGGTAGAGCGGTCCCAGATTAATCTAGTGCGACACATGGTTCATCGACGTGTATTAACAAGGACAGTAAAAAAGAATAACCAGAGCTTTAGCAGCGACAGCACCGTCCTCGCCCGCGCTGACTGCACCGCCAAGAACGCAGCGCCAGTGAATCGCTATTGGATTGCTGTTTATTCTTCGTGTTTTACTGTCCTCGTTAATGATGATGATGAGGTCCCATACTCCGCGGAGCGTAGGGGACGATGCGGGTGACCCTTACCGCCGTACTAGGCAAGGACCTAGTCCGCCATTGCCTTCCTCCGACCGTAATGGGGATAAATGATAACGATGAAGACGACACAACAACACCCAGTCATCTCGACGCAGGAAAAACATCCATGACCGCGGCGGGAATCGAACCCGGAAACCTGAGCCCGGGAAGCGAGAACACTATCGGAAGACCATTTTTTTTAATCTCATTTTGTTCGTTAGTAGTTCGTTGTAATTGTTTGTGGCGGACGTCCCCTGACGCCCGTTGAAGTTCATTATTGATCCATTCACGCAGTTTTTTTTTTTTTTATGACAGAGGGCAGCTAACCCTCTGACCGAACACGCTGAGCTACCGTGCCGGCACGACCATGAGCTGCGGGCTTACATATCGCTAAAAGAATATAAGACTAGACTAATTTGGGAACACTGTCGAATGGATGCGTAAAATTCCGATGTAAAAATACTTTTCTTTTGCAATGGTAAATAACCCGCTGGTTTCTCTTGACAATGGGCGTCGTATGCAAGACGTTACGAGCCGTAGTCATTAGGGGTGACTATCTGCATAATGAAATAAGGAAATTGCAAATATCTGCTGAAACACAAGAAAAAATGGGCCTGACGTATGTCTCACCACGTGCTTTCCAGCATACAAGGTAAACTGTGACACTAGTGCGACATTGAGAGACGTTGTAATTGTTTCCACAAAAGTGCATATAAACTGCCGGAAAAAATTACGTACTACAGCCTTTTAAGGATTTATAATTCACTGAAGCGTTATTATGGCAGCCGGCCACTGTGGCCGAGCGGTTCTAGGCGCTTCAGTGCGGATCCGCGCTGCTGCTACGGTCGCAGGTTCGAATCCTGCGTCGGGTATGGATGTGTGTGATGTCCTTAGGTTAGTTAAGCTCAAAATGGTTCAAATGGCTCTGAGCACTACGGGACTTAACATCTGAGGTCATCAGACCCCTAGAACTTAGAACTTCTTACACCTAACTAACCTAAGGACATCACACACATCCATGCCCGAGGCATGATTCGAACCTGCGACCATAGCATAGCGCGGTTCCAGAATGAAGCGCCTAGAACCGCTCGGCCACAACGGCCGGGTTGGAGGTTCGAGTCCTCTCTTGGGCATGGTTGTTTGTGTTGTTATTAGCATAAGTTAGTTTAAGTAGTGTCTAAGTCTAGAGACCTATGACCTGAGAAGTTTGGTCCCGTAAGAATTCACACACACATACGCCATGGAAGTTACTGCACGTCCTGCAGCACAGGCAGTGTGCGAGCAAGTATTATCCTGTTGAAGCAACACATCATACGCCTCTTGCAGAAACGTCAAAAGAATGGGTCTAACAATGTTCTGCAAGTACCGAGCTCTGGTTAGCGTCCCCTCCAGAAACATCGAAGATGAAAGGGTGTTGTATCTTATCGCGCCCCACACAATAAGGCCTGGGATGGAGCCAGTGTGTTTTGGGCGAATTCATTCTACGAGACAGCATTCACCAGGTGTACGTGTTTCAAGAGAAAGAGCTTCACAAGATGAGAAATTCAATAATATGTTGGTCCACCTCAGCACCTTATGAAAGCAGTTATTAGGCTTGCCATTGATTGATAGGATTGTTGGATGTCTTCCTGAGGAATACCGTGCCAAATTATGTCCAATTAGCACGTAAGATCGTCAGCATCCTCAGCTGTTTGGAGGGCCCTACCCATAATGCTCCAAACGTGCTCGATTGCGGCAAGGAAGGGTTCGGCAAGCACGAAGACAAGCAGCAGAAACTCTCGCTGAGCGCGGGAGGGAATTATCTTGCGAAGTGTAAGCCCAGGATGGCGTGCCATGAAGGGCAACAAAAAGGGGCGTAGAACATCGTCGACGTACCACTGCGCTGCAACATTGCCGTGTATGACAATATATTCACCCTTCTAAGCGACACGTTTTTGCCCATGATGGATTTATTTAATTTAATCATATGGCTGAGGCTCCCCCGTCGGGTAGACCGTTCGCCGAGTGCCGGTCTTTCAATTTGACGCCACTTCGGCGATCTGCCGGTCGATGAGGATGATATGATGATGATGAGGACAGCACAAGACCCAGTCCCTGGGCGGAGAAAATTCCCCGACCCAGCCGGGAATCGAACCCGGGCCCAGAAGATTGACAAACCATCGCGCTGACCATCAGCTACCGGAAACGGACAACCCATGGTGGATGACCTTGGTTGTAGAAGTCTGCACTTTAGTTGTGAAGAAAGCGTTCCACCTTGAACAACGCCTCGCTGTCACTCTGAAAATGCCTGTCACGCAACGGGTTCTGCGGTGACCGCCACTTCACGTCGTAGCCAGATGTGAGAAACAAGACAGACCGAGCAGAGACAGCATCGTGTCCCGCTACGGCTACTTCGACCGATCCGCCAAAGAGATTAACAACAACAATACTAGCCACAGCATGCTGGGAAGAATCACCGGCTGACCAGACAGGTCGATTTGGACACGTCCGATAGAGGGCGAATCATCGCGACCTGGAAGCGAGTCTCGCCTTTGGCCATCAACACGCTCTCACAGGCGCATATACTACGAGCGGCCTCATTTAAATGCGTATGCAAGCCTGTATAGTCTCTTTCGTTAAGTACAGACTTTCTTTATCGCCGCACTACAAGAAAAAGCAAAGTAGTTGTGCTTCCTGTCAGGAAGAACTAGAGCTAGCTTTAGTAGTTTGAATAGCCAGACTTACGGATGGATAATTTGGAATTTGGATAGGATGTGCTGCAGGTCAGCACCATGTCCGAGGACAGGCTGCCCGCGTCTGCCGAGGTTAAGACACAGAGTTTAGGGTCACAACTAGAACACTCGAAACACCAAATCTGACGCAACCAACCGATCCCCAACAATCTCAGCAACCTCAACAGTCTCAGTCCGACCCACAGCCTGGTATACTCATTGTTGTCAAACCAACGATTCTCCTCACGAAACGGAATCTCTTGAGATTCATCATACATGACAACGAAGGTTTTCAAAAGGTACACTCCAGGCTTAATTTGAGACGAAACTCCAGTGCGTCCCCAGAATCCGGTGAAAACCCAGTAAAGTCTATTCAACCTAGAATTGTTATCATTGAAAATCTGAGTCCCAAGTCTTTTCGTACAGCACTGGGGCAATTCAGCCTTGCACAATTCGTGATTGACTTTAATTTCAGAGAGACCAGTGTCAAACTCACCACTTACCAAACTAGACTTTCAAAGCAAACACAATTGGCACCACTTATAGACCAGAAGCAACTATCAAGACAATAAAATCAAGCAATAAACCACAACCCGATTGAAATCCAAATGGACCCTTCCTAAGTGTCATCATCACTAACGTCGATCACGACGTAACCAATGCGGAAGTCGAAGATGAACTAAAAAAGCAGGGATACCACTTCAAAAAAGCAACGGATATCTACTCGCGGCTCACAAAACGACTCATCAAAAAATACGTGTCATCACTGATCACAAGAAAACCGCAGGAAACGTCTTGAATACCACTGCAGGATCCATTGCGTACTACATAATGTTGAATCATCCAACAATGCAAAAAATGCAACAGTTTTAGAACACTTCCGAAAACTGTCACAACGTATCCAAATGTGCGAAATGTAGTGCACCTCACGTGTTTTTCAACCGCAAACTAGATTCTAGAAAGGAAACATCTAAATGCAGAAACTGCAATGGTACCTCACTGCTGATCCAAATTGCTCAGAAAGTCCGAAGAAGCCTATCTCCGCCGAGAGAACAGAGAAGATCAAGTGCACTGATGAACAAATTTATCCCGTCCAGAAATGCCCACAAACTTAGAGTTTTCTGAGAGCATTCACCACTGCACTAGTCAATATTCTTCCGGAACACAGATCTCTCATTACTGAAACGATAAAAACAGGCTCCAAAAAGTTCCTCTGGCGGGGTATGGAGGTTACACACGCCTGGAACAACATACACATCTACATCAGGAAGCTGCCAGACTCATCTGTCTAAGCCGAATCTATCGCTAACTCTACAAATTTGATAATCTTTTCACATTCACGTCCAGAAAAAAACATTGTAACTGAACGCTTTCTCAACAAAAAAGAGAGAAAAATAGGTTCGGGAACAAAACATTACAATTGTTGGAACTGCCGAAACCAAATTCTTCGGCAGAGACATATGTCTTCTCGATTGTGTATGTCATAGATTAGACAAACCCAAAACAGGCAGAGGAAGATATTCACAAGGAGGGGTCGTCATCTTTCATACAAAACAACTGGTCGCTGTAAGACTTGATGTACCAGGAAAACTGAACACTCAGCAAGTTTTTTGTCTTAATAACAGTAGGAAAATATAGCTAGCCGATCTTCTTCGCAACTGTAAATTTACCTCCCACTGAGGATAGGTCTCTTTGATTACACCTCTACACGTGGCCTAGCAATCATCACAGGAGACCTTCATCCCAGATCCACTGTTCTTGGCGACAAAACCAAGAACAAAAACGGCGGTCTCCTCACTGCAACTCTAAACGGCAATCTGATCTACCCAGAAGATAATTCATCTACTTTCATCAATCACACGGGAAGCTCCATAGATGATCACATTATTCGCAGGTCGCAAATTGCTAGTCACTGGAGTGAAGTGGAAATAGGTGAAAGCATTTCCAACGATCACCTTCCCATTATCATAAAAACAACGGCTATTAGCCGAGTCAAAAATGACAACCACAATAGGAAAATTTACATCGATTCTAAAAGCCTTAATATAGCGAACAATTCACAAAAAATACCATTATAGAACATAAGGATTGGCTTCCTACACACATTCTTAAACTAATAAAAAAAAGAAAATTATACAGATATATTACAAGACAACCTAATGAAGAGGCAAAAACGGAATAGAGCCGTCTTAAGAATCAAGTCAGATCAGAGATTCGCCAATTCAGAGCAAATAAATGCGAACGTGAGTCACGAGGACTTGACCGACAAAACCCCACTCTCCTTTTGAGCAAATTCAAGAGAATCATGGGCAAAACCGTCAGCTAAGAACGGCTTTGCCAACCGATTAGCTCATCATGGCAAACGAAAGGAGGAAGGCTGAAATTTGACGACAACCAAGAGGAAATTATACTAGGGAACTTCATTCATTTCTGTACAAAAATACCACACGAGCAAACCATGCACTATTGAAAGAAATAACAATATGAGATGGCATCTGTTATACTAAGCGACAAAAAACCAGCTCCTGGAGATGACAACACTGGACAATTTCATCTCAAACTACGTCTACCACAGGGACGTTCTCAACACTAAATTCTTAATTAACTCAGCCTTAACTCAAAAAAACTGTACCATCCCAATGGAAACACGCTCATGTTAGGATGATTTCGAAACCTGGAAAACCCAAAAACAACCTTAACTCACGCAGATCTATCACACTACTTTCAATTATTGGCAAAATCGTTGAAGCAATAATTAACAACAGATTAAAACAATTTGCAGGAGATAACAGCATTATACCACATGAACAAGCTGGTTCAAATGGTTCAAATGGCTCTGAGCACAATGGGACTTAACATCTGAGGTCATCAGTCCCCTAGAACTTAGAACTACTTAAACCTTACTAACCTGAAGACATCACACACTCCCATGCCCGAGGCAGGATTCGAACCCGCGACCGTAGCAGTCGCGCGGTTCCGGACTGAAGCGCCTAGAACCACTCGGCCACGACGGCCGGCCGAACAAGCTGGTTTCAGAAACATTCACAATACCGCTGATTCATTATTAAAGGCTGCAGTTTAACAGATGCGACTGCTGCCCCCCCTTTCTGGACATAGAATGCGCCTTTGATAAGATATGGCATGCGGGACTTCTCCAAAACAGGCTAAAATACAATTTCCCACCTGAAACTACAATTAACAGCTAACCTCATTGGAAATAGAAAAGTACAAGTACGAACTGGGAATCAAAAACCATCCTACTTCGCACCCAAAGCGGGAATCCTTCAGGGTGCCATCATCTGACATCCCAAGATCCAGGTGGGGATATACACAGCTAACATCTCAAGATCCAGGTGGTGAAATGAAGGTATAGCTCTTTACGCGGATGACACCACTTATTGGTGTAATGCACCCACCTGCAGTGCAATGAAAAAACAAGCCAACAGCTACATGAGCAGCATGAAACCTTGTTCAGTAAGTGGAAATCCGATCTAAAACAACGAGAAGTCGAGTTGTCCTATTCAGATATAGAAATCTTACTAATCGTCAACAACAGGACTTCCACAAACTTAACATTCGGCTTTGGGAACAAGAAATTACCGCACAACCAAACGTCAAAATATCTTGGAATCTATCACGATAAACTCTTAAATTGTCAGAAAAGCGCGACTAAAAAAATTAAATAAGCTGAAAGTTGACTCAGTTTGGTACGTCTCTTGGAACATCGAACAAGTTGAGTGCAGCAACCATTACCCTTCTTATATATAAAATATTTGTCCGACCCATTCTCGAATAATGATCTCAAGTGTGGATCATGTCATCTGACCAAACGAAAAAAGTCTACCTGCCGACCGGAGGATGCTTCGAATAGCTGGAGATCTACGCTATGGCTTCCCAACAAACTCACTTCACTAAACATTTAAAACCAAGACCATACTAGACAGAATAAAGGAAAAAATTACCAGATCCGGTCTCAACAGACTACGCAACAATGAACCTATAAAATCACACTTGCAGCACGATCCTACAACGTTTAATTTTCCGAAATTAAAATATGCATTTCATCCCTACATTTCTCTCGAAGCAGTATAGAATTCACTCCAACAGAATCCTCTGGAAAACGAAGAAATCAATGAAACTGTCCACAGACCAAAAACTCGTACAAGGATTTGGGATGATGCATCAGCCTGATATTGAAAGGACAACTTACTGAGCAAAATTACTTCAATCAACTACTATAGAAGATGATAATATTCTCTACATCGACTAGATTTTCTAGTTTTTCACCTTCTACAGAATTAGACGGAAATTTGCTACACGTTAACAAAATCCCAAGATCACACTATAACATTATCAAGACCACTCAGATAATATGAAGATCCATATGCCGAACAACATTGACCGGTCTCAGCTGGGGTTTTTGGAAGGACGAGGTAATGGTGGAAGTAAAGCTGCTTACTTGGGTAGCTCAATCGGTAGATTAAAAAGTATGAAGAAGTAAAAGAATTAATATGGGTGTAGTGAATGAGGCTAAAGCGACTGAACACGGTCTAAAGTCCCTTATCGATCCGTATTTCGAATTTACTAACGAGGAACCCCGTGAGTGCCAGTTCACAATTTCAGTCCTTTGTAAGGCTCATTTGAAAGTGTTGTGTTAAAAATTGTAACAGGAAAAATATTAGCTGCTAATGACTCACCACGTGCATCAGGGGGACGACAGAAAATGTGTGACTTGGAGGTGCAGAGGTCACCTTCTATAGGATGTGTGTATTACACTTCACAAAATGGGCATCGTCGACATTCAATAAATGATCACCGCAAACCGCTAACTTGCACCATGAACACCGAATGAAGAATCGCGAGCCACAGTGATCACAAAGTATCGCACCAACCAAGATCGAAGACGAACTGGTTGGGAGTTACAAACCGTGCAAGACGTTCAGCTAGGAATAGACTCTTAAAGAATGCATATAGAATCACGTTGGTGTAACTGGGTGATGGGAACTGATGGAATGTGATAATATGCAACCGAAAGAGGGACAGTCTGTCGCGGAGCTTATCGTGAAACTGGTTATCCTTTAAGGCGTAGCTGCAGATAATATAATAACATATTTAATTGGCTCAGAAAAACAAACGTCCAGAGGCTGAATTTGTACAATGGTTCCACTTGGTATGAACGGCAATCTCACACAATTTTCAGGGGGAATAATTTGCTCTAAAGGAATATGATTTTTATACACAGACCTAGAATCAAGGAAAAGTAAGTTATTTTGAACAGCTATTGGCCAAAAGTAGTGCCCACACCGTAATTGTAGTTTTCTTATGCCCATTTTCCCACTCTTTCTTCCTGTGTCGTAAATATTCCCTACTGCCCTTGTAAGGCCACGCACACAAGAATAAAACAATAGTAGGGGGCAAAGCGCTTCAAACTTTTCGCTGCACAATAAATAAGTTCCCAGCCAATTTACCACCCAGATTAACAGCCGGAATAATTGTATATGAATGCGTTAAGGCATTGATGTTAATTCATCTTAATAAAACTCTCTTGGTATCTCTAATTTCCAGGTTTCCTTTCATATTCATTTCCTCATCAAATCCCGATTGGTCGGAGATGAAAACAAACTTCTTACTGAACGACTGGATAAGAGCCTTTACCTCATTCAAAGTTTCGGGTCGATGCCGCAGTTTGCTGTGCATCGTCAAGTTGACGCTTTGTTTGAAATTTCGTTATCTTACGTCTTGCAACTCTGCAGCACTGTTTGGTGTTATACAACCATCCATTGCTTCCTTTAAAATCACTGCAAACTACGTAGAGCACAGTCTGACGTGCATAACGTAGCAGATTACTATCACGTACATCCTGTGAATTGTGTCGATCATCCTAGAACCTTGCAAACACCAGTTTTTGTAAAAAGTAGACCTTGTCCTCCTTGAATATCCGTAGTTTTTCTTATTCACTACACGGTAATATTGATGAGGACTTATTCGAAACCGAGCGAGGTTAGACACTGGACTCGCATTCGAGAGGACGACGGTTCAATCCCGCGTCCGGCCATCCTGATTTAGGTTTTCCGTGATTTCCCTAAATCACTCCAGGCAAATGCCGGGATGGTTCCTCTGAAAGGGCACGGCCGACTTCCTTTCCCATCCTTCCCTAATCCGATGAGACCGAAGACCACGCTGTCTGGTCTCCTTCCCCAAAAACCAACCAACCAACTTATTCGAAATCTGTTCATGATTGTTTTTTTTACTTATGCTGCGGATGAACTTATGTTTAGCACACGCTCTTTGGACAATGACTGTTCTTTATTGTGTTTTACTGGAGACGGGATTTGTGGCTCCTTGTCCGACAAGGATGATGAACGGCATGACTCGACACTTGTTTTAATATAATTTTTAGTTGTTAAGGATGTATCGTCATCACTGGACGCCTCATGTACATTGTCTGCTCAGTTGAGCGTATACGACACCACGCATTTCACTGACTCACCTTGCAGAAACGCTAATATTTCATCTGCCACTTCTTTCTCACACTGTGAAATTCCTAGGGTTCCTTTCTGACGACATGTCAGCTTCGGTAACTGTTATTGTAGATATAATACAATGTTTGCTTTCTTTATCGTTGCCATTGCTCTGCTTTGTATCAACATCACTTGCACTTTAGCGCTGTTGTGAGCTATTCCGTCACCTAAGCAGTTCAACTACACTTCGTAACCTCATGCTGTGCTCACCACGCTGCATCTCGAGTCCCATCCTCTGTTGCCATTAGCATCAAATAAATGTCGTGTGACTAGGGCCTCACGTCGGGTTAACCGTTCGCCGGGTGCAAGTCTTTCGGTTTGACGCCACGTCGGCGACTTGCGCGTCGATGGGGGTTAAATAATGATGAATATGTCAACACAACACCCAGTCCCTGAGCGGAAAAAACCTCCGATCCAGCCAGGAATCGAACCCGGGCCCTTAGGATTGACGTTCTGTCGCCCTGACAACTCAGCTACCGGGAGCGGACATTAGCAGTCAATACTGTAGTTGCATGGTAGACAGTATGTGAGGCGTCGAATGCCGTAAACATCACTGGTCTTATGCGATCTCGCACTCAAGGCGTTCCTTGTAAGCCTTTTCGCATCTTCACGTTTCACACATATTACCTCAGGTTTTTTACTGTGACGTGTTGAAGTCATCACGCTCGTGATGCTGTCTAGTTAGGGTACTGGATAATTTTACGGGCACTACATTCCTTGCTGTCGTGCGCCCACACCAACCATTTCATCATCATTGTTGTACTTGACGCAGGCTATAGTTATATACAAACTGAAAGAATAATTGGACTTTAATACAAAACAAACTACAGTAATATTAAATTTCTGTATTTTTCCGAAAGTCAGCTGCATTATTTGTCTACAAAGACTTTTCTTTCCATTCCTTCATCGGTAGAAGTGTAGAAATGCAGGGTGTTACAAAAAGGTACGGCCAAACTTTCAGGAAACATTCCTCACACACAAAGAAAGAAAATATGTTATGTGTACATGTGTCAGGAAACGCTTACTTTCCATGTTAGAGCTCATTTCATTACTTCTCTTCAAATCACATTAATCATGGAATGGAAACACACTGCAACAGAACGTACCAGCGTGACTTTAAACACTTTGTTACAGGAAATGTTCAAAATGTCCTCCGTTAGCGAGGATACATGCATCCACCCTCCGTCGCATAGAATCCCTGATGCGCTGATGCAGCCCTGGAGAATGGCGTATTGTATCACAGCCGTCCACAATACGAGCACAAAGAGTCTCTACATTTGGTACCGGGGTTGCGTAGACAAGAGCTTTGAAATGCCCCCATAAATGAAAGTCAAGAGGGTTGAGGTCAGGAGAGCGTGGAGGCCATGGAATTGGTCCGCCACTACCAATCCATCGGTCACCGAATCTGTTGTTGAGAAGCGTACGAACACTTCGACTGAAATGTGCAGGAGCTCCATCGTGCATGAACCACATGCTGTGTCGTACTTTTAAAGGCATATGTGCTAGCAGCACAGGTAGAGTCTCCCGTATGAAATCATGATAACGTGCTCCATTGAGCGTAGGTGGAAGAACATGAGGCCCAATCAAGACATCACCAACAATGCCTGCCCAAACGTTCACAGAAAATCTGTGTTGATGACGTGATTGCACAATTGCGTGCGGATTCTCGTCAGCCCACACATGTTGATTGTGAAAATTTACAATTTGATCACGTTGGAATGAAGCCTCATCCGTAAAGAGAACATTTGCACTGAAATGAGGATTGACACATTGTTGGATGAACCATTCGCAGAAGTGTACCCGTGGATGCCAATCAGCTGCTGATAGTGCCTGCGCACGCTGTAAATGGTACGGAAACAACTGGTTCTCCCGTAACACTCTCCATACAGTGACGTGGTCAACGTTGCCTTGTACAGCAGCAACTTCTCTGACGCTGACATTAGGGTTATCGTCAACTGCACGAAGAATTGCCTCGTCCATTGCAGGTGTCCTCGTCGTTCTAGGTCTTCCCCAGTCGCGAGTCATAGGCTGGAATGTTCCGTGCTCCCTAGGACGCCGATCAATTGCTTCGAACGTCTTCCTGTCGGGACACTTTCGTTCTGGAAATCTGTCTCGATACAAACGTACCGCGCCACGGCTATTGCCCCGTGCTAATCCATACATCAAATGGGCATCTGCCAACTCCGCATTTGTAAACATTGCACTGACTGTAAAACCACGTTCGTGATGAACACTAACCTGTTGCTGCTGCGTACTGATGTGCTTGATGCTAGTACTGTAGAGCAATGAGTCGCATGTCAACACAAGCACCGAAGTCAACATTACCTTCCTTCAATTGGGCCAACTGGCGGTGAATCGAGGAAGTACAGTACATACTGACCAAACTAAAATGAGCTCTAACATGGAAATTAAGCGTTTCCGGACACATGTCCACATAACATCTTTTCTTTATTTGTGTGTGAGGAATGTTTCCTGAAAGTTCGGCCGTACCTTTTTGTAACACCCTGTATATCTTCACAACAAGCTTTTGGTAATATGCATTCGTTAGGGATATAGTTAACCGTAAATTAAACACCTCAGTAAAAATAGTTAGCCTCAGACCTGTTTTAGCGACAAGCTGTGATACGGTATTGTGCGTAATAAGCGCAAAACCCATCAATTATTGTACAGATGAGGACACCAGCTATTGTTTTAATTTAAAAATATGTGTCAGAGGTACTCGTATATTATTGAAGCTATATTCAGAGACACTATGGTCATGATAAAAGGGTTGTTTTAATCCAAGAATTCATAGTCTCTCTCCACATCCGATTAAATCCGATGTTTTATAAACAGAGCACTTCAGCAACACTACCGATTGTACTGAAGGGAACACCATCTTCGTCATCTGTGAGGAAAAACGTGTCTGATTTCTGGAAGCCGTTTGGAATCAACTGACATGTCCAGTGGTACTGGATGTTCCATTAAGTCTGTAAGTCGCTACCTGACACTGCCAGTAATGATTTACTGTACATGGCTGTTTCCTGTACAATTTAGAACACAATCTTGAACCAGCTCTTCAGCCTTCAATGTGTCGCACGTTCATTTAGCCTCGTAGTTTCCTAACTGCATTACTTTAATGAATTTCTTGAGACTAGATTATAGGTTATTGCCGCAATAAAAAGGTAATTATACATGCAACGGCAGCACAAAAAAAAAGAAAATACGGAAATCAGTGAAATACTATTCCCGCCTTCAACTGCTTTTGCGAAAATCAGCAGTATACTCTCTTTAGTCAGCGGCTCTCTTCATCCGACTCTGAATGCGAAACCTATAACGTTTTTATAGTTACTGATTCTGCGTTTACGGGAGCTGCAATGATCAGTTTAACAGTATTACGAGAGGGTTTTCCGGAACCATCAAATTTTAATGGCACTGCAGCCCAGTTTCCATCAATATTGCCGGGAATTGTTACCGCTCGGTTCTCCGCTAGCACGTTCCCAAGTTCAGGAAGAAAATCAGTAGGAAAGGGAGAGTTTCTGCGAGAGTGAAATTATGAGTTATGTGTGAAGCTTGTCTGTATAGCATTGTCAGAATATCCGTTCCACGCGAAAGAAGCCTGCTTTCTCATGGAGTTATATTCTTTCAGGAAGTTCTAGTTTAATATATGGGGTTCTTATATGGTCAGTAATAACAACATAAGAGAACGTACATATTTTTTCAATTTGCCCTGAATCTTGTGTTGGTGGAGACGTTAAATCTTTGCGAATTAAAGCAACACTCCAAAATCAGTTCTTATCAGATCAGTAGAAAATTATGCTCCAGATTACTGTAGCGTATTGAGAGACATCATACCTATATATAAAAGGATATGTCCTGACTGGTTGACTAACTGATTCGTCATCCCGCAGCACTTATCGCTAGGGATAGAAACTTGAAGCTTGGAAATCGTGTTGATCTTATACTGCAGGTATCGTTTCAGAAGGGACTTTTCAGAATGTCACCCCTAAGGGGGTGATATATGGGATAAAAGATTTATCTAAAATATATTCTATTAAGGCAATTTTGAAGCTAGAACTACGGAAATTGATATTTGGTTCCTCGGTCAGAAATAAAAGGTTAGTTCTTCAGCATTTTTAGTAATTCAACTACTAAGTGAATAAAATAGTAGGTTAATGTATTTTTAATCATTGTTAAAGTACTCTCAAAGCATTTTTAAAGCTACATCTAAATAAAATAGTATCTGGCAGGATAGAAATAATAATTACGTGTTTTTGGATATTCAGCCCCTAAGGATGTGCAATAGGGGATGAAAATATTTATGAAAAACTTCATTATGAAAGCATTTTTACAGCTAAATCAAAAACAAATTTATTTGGCTTTTCGGTTAGACATAAAAAATATGTATTTCAGTGTTTATGGAAATTCAACCCCTATGGGGGTAAAATAGGGGATCAAAGTTTTTATGAATATATATTGTCATATAAAAACGTTTTTAAAGCTAAGTCTATGAAACTTATATTAGACTTCTAAAGAAATATGGGTTAGGGGATGAAAGTTTCTGTTAACAAAGATCTCCGATTCTAGCTGCCAGAATCGCTTTTCGGTCAGAACAAAATTCCGAAAACACCACGCTCTGTGGTCTCAATTATGGTGAAAAGCTTAGAAGATGTGATTTGTGAACAACATAAAAATTCGATTAACGAAAACAAATAAATAAATAAAAAACAAACAAATCTGTGCAGACCATACAGTCTAGCGAGCGAAGCAGTGGACGCTAAGTAAGTTGTTTAACAACAGCAGCTACAGTATCAGTGCCCATACGACAGTGAGTCAGTAGTTGGCCTGATTATAAACAGCAGTTCACACTTGTGTGTTTTTATACGCCCACTGCGTGGAAAGATCACTTTCTCTGTCCACTGGTAGTTAAATTGGCATTATGCAATTTTTGAACAGTCTTGTGATGACTTTGCGGCCGCACACGTAACGTCGTCATTTCCCACTTATTTGCATGCTTTCACATGCTACAATTCGGCGCCAGTTAACAAGCCAACCAAATATAACCACGACAGAGTTAAACGGACAAAACACAAGAACTGAAGCACATATTCTCATGATTAATTCTCACACTAACTGGACTATGCGTGGACACCAGCTTCTCCTGCTCCACCCTCCCTCTTCCATCACCTCTGCCCCCTCTCCTCTCCCCATCCATCTAGTCACTCCCCCTATATCTCACCACTCCCTCCTCCCCCCTATCTGTCCATCGCCTCTCCACCCTCTCTCTGACCTTGAGCCTTTTTAATTGTTATTGCTAACTAAAACGCTAAAAATGAATGGGTAAACCGATTAGGGTCATTGGCGAACGGAGTATGAGAGACCTCTCCTGCTGCTGGATCGGCAGGGTAGCAGCATCAATGACAGTATTTCGCATATTTTTAACTGGAGTGAACGAGGTGAGAAATTGTTACATCAGCTAAGAGGCGGGTATGAGATACCCGAAACACTGATGACAAATTTTTGATACTATAATCGTGTATTAAGTATTTTTAACTGGAGATATTAATAATGGTGTCTATTAAACAATATGAGTATGTAAAATATTACGTTTAATACATAAAATCTTTTTTGGGGTGAAATAATGAAGTGTCTATACTTCCTCAAAAAAAAATGCAAGTTTCGGAAGTTTAACAGTTTTTCATACAAAATTCAAACAAAATTACAGTTCCTTTGATTAATTACCATAATGACATTATCTTCTAATACCTTTTATGTCTGGAGAAATGGTAATAATATTCTCTGAACGAATATGAACACTTTGCCTAGGCCAATCCTTCATCCATTTTGTACCATCTTTGGACGCATAAAAAATCCCACATACATCAGTTGACGGACTAGGAGCCGCTAACGCAGATTTTGGCTCTTCCGAATCATACAGAATACGCCCTTGCGCCGAATCAGTTTCTTCATTTCCTTGAGAAACTTTCTCAGTATCTTCTTTGTGCTCAGAGTTACAGGAACTAGCATTTGAACAGTTTTCTAAAACTTCTTCTAGTAGTTCTTGTAGCCGACGTTCATTTTCTTCATAAGACATCTTGAGAAATGTAAAATACAAAAATAAATCAAACAATACTATAAATAACTACACATCTCATAAACTTGCTGACAGCTCAAAAATATAACACCGACTCCGAGGTCGGGTGTGACGTACTATAGCCACCTTTGCACACTGTAATGTCTCTTGCAGCGGTCTCTCCGCGATATTTTCAGAAATTTTATAAATTATATAACTCAGTACATATCTCGAAATATCTCTTCTTAGCTTACCGATTCCTAAACTTTAATATACAATGATTATCAATGCAAAGTAGTTTCAAGCCTTATTATTCCTTGGAGCGCCCATTTACACCATGGAATAGCTTCTCTGCTATCTATGTTTTCTCTTATGAAAAGAATGAAGGAGATCTTGGCGATTAGCTGTGAAAGAAGGAGGATGTATATGTATGTATTGTTGAGCTAGTCGCCATCTTGATAAGATTCTGTATGATAAAGAATTTAATACCTGAACTAAACTAAAGTAAGTGTGTTCGCGTATTATTTAGCTCATTATTATTGACAGTGTCTGCTTACTACGCTGTGTTGCACGGGATCAGTGGGGAACGTCTGATTTACACTGGACGAACCTGCCGTTTTGTATGCTCAAGATATCCAGTTTATTACTTCAAATAAATAGGCTAAAACGGTCTTACCAGCAGATCTCCGGTCTTCCCCCTGGGATCACCGAAAGTTAATAATTATTACAAATGTTTTTAGGAGATCGACTGACAATTTTCGTCGCACCGAGACTTCGAAATTGCTTCACTGCCTTATGGAATTTAAGTTAAGCTCAATTTAATCAGGATAGAACAGTATTGAACTGTGTGAGTGTGATAAGCCTGCTTTGTGAATGAAAATTCCCTTAATATATGCATGTTTTTTACTATCCTGAGCAGTGAAGCTAAATCAGGCCGGTGTGAAAGAGGTTTTTAAATTTTAGATTCCACAAAAATATTAAAACACGTGTATCTCCCTCTGATGCAGGAGAAACAATAAACTCAACACTGCATTTTGCCCCCTCTCCCTTCCCTCCACCTGCTCTGACAGCAATATTGTGTGGCAACAATGACATTCAATAATCAGCATTTCAAAACCTCCTCGGGTATGACATACCCTACCTCACTCAGGCCGGGTATCGGCGAACGCGTAGCATAGGTGATTCAGGGTCTATAGGAGTATTTAAATCATAAGCCCATAAGCCATATATACAACTTTCCTGCTTTCTGTTAAAAGCGACTGCAAGGAAGAAAACAAAACAGCACAGTTGCCTATACGATTTTTGTTAAAACTTTTATAAGAGGAGAGATAATGTAGTATATGGAATAAACAATTTGACTAATTGTTTAAATGCCCTGCTGTAGTGTTTCAAACCACCTGCGAGAAAGAAAACTAAATTTAACATTTTCAGAGCAAAGCACAGCATTTTCTCCATCCGTGTCAGTTTTAACAGTAAAACTGAGCATTGAAGTTTATAAAAAATATAGCCTATGTCTATCTGAATGTTTATTATAGTATCGTGTAAAAATATGAAGTAAGTCGCTCAAGAACTTTTAGAGATTTTTGGTAACAACGTGAAACGACTTGTCTTTATGTCGTAGTACAAGGTGCAGATTAATGCGAGTAGACATCAAGCTGCCATCCAAAATAGATCTGAGTGTGTGGGAATTTAGGCAACCGAAACAGTATTTAGAAAAATGAGAGAGGAAGTGTGTATGTGAGAGAGAGAGAGAGAGAGAGAAAGAGAAAGAGAGAGAGAGAGAGAGGTAGGGATCAGAGTTCAACCCCCAGCTTATGAAGCTCTAATTCTACAAGGATGGTGTCACGTCGGTGGCATTTGTTACGTCATATACAAAAAATTATATATGTATTTTGTATATATTTTTATTTTTAATTTATCAGCATGAATTTTTCTTTTGTTAGAGCATGATTCTTTCTCTCAGGGATATTGTCTTATCACTTTTACTGACGTGCATAAGTAAATATGAAACGGGTTCTTTAAGCGCCGCTGTTATTCATGTACCAAGTTTAAATTTTGAACGTAGTTGCCGTTAACTGAACTGAATGTAAATTTGTTAATTTCTATTTATTGATTGCAAAGCAAGGCCCGAGAGAATTTCGATTGTTGCCGTGGAGCGGCCAAGATAAAACTTATTGAACTCATGGAATCTGTATAATTTAAAAAATGAACTTTAACGTAAATTAATTATCTGTTGCAATTTAGAAAGGTTCTTACAACGAAATCTCTCACATTTACGTTTACTGTTAACACTTTGAAAAATAAATTAATACTTCGGCGCGTAATGGCCGACCAGAGGCTGCATCGGAAGATGAGCTTCTCGCAGCGCAAATTACTGAAAAACTGCTTATTAAAAATAATTAGCCACTGAGAGCATTTGAGGTGATAACTATTACAAGGAAATTCAATTTGTGATAACAATAACAAGTTTATTGTATCAAAAATACGAATAACTTACATAAAATATGTGTAGCCGCTCAGTGGCTGCCTTCCGTATAGCGAAACAAAACAGTGTGTGTACCATAAAATACGTCCTTCCTCCTCGGCCGTATAATCGCGTCTCTTTCGATCCTTTTTTATTTTCATAGACATTAAATAAAGATGCTATTCTCAAATTATCGCTGCGTATCTGTTGTATCAAGAACATTAATTATATCTTTCACACTGATTGTATTCATAAAATACTTTAACTACAGTTTACGACCGATAAAAATGTCAATATTTATGTGACGTACGGTCACAATGGGTAGAAAATCGGCTGTGTCCTCATCCTCGCCGGCCGAAGTGGCCGCGCGGTTCTGGCGCTGCAGTCTCGAACCGCGAGACCGCTACGGTCGCAGGTTCGAATCCTGCCTCGGGCATGAATGTGTGTGATGTCCTTAGGTTAGTTAGGTTTAACTACACTCCTGGAAATTGAAATAAGAACACCGTGAATTCATTGTCCCAGGAAGAGGAAACTTTATTGACACATTCCTGGGGTCAGATACATCACATGATCACACTGACAGAACCACAGGCACATAGACACAGGCAACAGAGCATGTACAATGTCGGCACTAGTACAGTGTATATCCACCTTTCGCAGCAATGCAGGCTGCTATTCTCCCATGGAGATGATCGTAGAGATGCTGGATGTAGTCCTGTGGAACGGCTTGCCATGCCATTTCCACCTGGCGCCTCAGTTGGACCAGCGTTCGTGCTGGACGTGCAGACCGCGTGAGACGACGCTTCATCCAGTCCCAAACATGCTCAATGGGGGACAGATCCGGAGATCTTGCTGGCCAGGGTAGTTGACTTACACCTTCTAGAGCACGTTGGGTGGCACGGGATACATGTGGACGTGCATTGTCCTGTTGGAACAGCAAGTTCCCTTGCCGGTCTAGGAATGGTAGAACGATGGGTTCGATGACGTTTTGTATGTACCGTGCACTATTCAGTGTCCCCTCGACGATCACCAGTGGTGTACGGCCAGTGTAGGAGATCGCTCCCCACACCATGACGCCGGGTGTTGGCCCTGTGTGCCTCGGTCGTATGCAGTCCTGATTGTGGCGCTCACCTGCACGGCGCCAAACACGCATACGACCATCATTGGCACCAAGGCAGAAGCGACTCTCATCGCTGAAGACGACACGTCTCCATTCGACCCTCCATTCACGCCTGTCGCGACACCACTGGAGGCGGGCTGCACGATGTTGGGGCGTGAGCGGAAGACGGCCTAACGGTGTGCGGGACCGTAGCCCAGCTTCATGGAGACGGTTGCGAATGGTCCTCGCCGATACCCCAGGAGCAACAGTGTCCCTAATTTGCTGGGAAGTGGCGGTGCGGTCCCCTACAGCACTGCGTAGGATCCTACGGTGTTGGCGTGCATCCGTGCGTCGCTGCGGTCCGGTCCCAGGTCGACGGGCACGTGCACCTTCCACCGACCACTGGCGACAACATCGATGTACTGTGGAGACCTCACGCCCCACGTGTTGAGCAATTCGGCGGTACGTCCACCCGGCCTCCCGCATGCCCACTATACGCCCTCGCTCAAAGTCCGTCAACTGCACATACGGTTCACGTCCACGCTGTCGCGGCATGCTACCAGTGTTAAAGACTGCGATGGAGCTCCGTATGCCACGGCAAACTGGCTGACACTGACGGCGGCGGTGCACAAATGCTGCGCAGCTAGCGCCATTCGACGGCCAACACCGCGGTTCCTGGTGTGTCCGCTGTGCCGTGCGTGTGATCATTGCTTGTACAGCCCTCTCACAGTGTCCGGAGGAAGTATGGTGGGTCTGACACACCGGTGTCAATGTGTTCTTTTTTCCATTTCCAGGAGTGTAGTTCTAAGTTCTAGGGGACTAATGACCTCAGCAGTTGAGTCCCATAGTGCTCAGAGCCATTTGAACCATTTTTGAACCTCATCCTCGGAATAACACCACACTTTACCGTAATCTGTTCAGGGAAGCCACGATAAACTTACTTCTGAATGGTTGGACGAGAATATGGATTCCATTCCTCCCGAATGCAAGTCCAGTGCCTTGCCTGGCAGCAAGGCAAGTGCAGTATGAGTGGGAACGAAAAAAGAAACGAAGATTGGGTTTTAGTGTCCCGACGACATCGACAACATTAGAGACACAGCACAAACTCGGAATGTTTCAAGGACCGGTAACGAAATCGGCCATGCCCTTTCAAAGAAACCATCGCGGCAGTTACCTTGAGCGATTTACGGACATCACGGAAAACCTAAATTGCACCTGAACGGTCGTCCTCACGAGTGCGAGTTGGCGATGAGAACGAGCTTCTAGATTAATTATGATCTGAAATGGAGACAAATCAGAATACAAATGGAGAGTTTACACTCCCAGCTGATACCGCTAGAGCGAATGGAAGGATTGGGATGACCGTGGCTGGTCTGTTCCCTTTAAAATATTTATTCGGTAGGTTCTCATTATAAATTTTACAACAACTATTCAGGAAACTTATGTGGCACATTTTAAATTTGCATCATACAACGTAATGTCTTTGAAAGTTCAACACCGAGGAGTGCCACAATCAGATTTCACATTCTAAAGAACAAGATCAAAATTTACAATAAAAAAGAAACAATTAATACACTTAAATAATCTTAAAATCAATGGCAACAAATTCCTTGAATAATTCTGCAAGTTCTTGAATTATGGAAACTGCCCAATACCAGTAAAAGCTCTTTGAGATACAACTAAGGTCCAATTGTGCGAGATGCGCAGCACTGAACACAACAAGATTTGACAATAACAGTAATTACTCGTACATAAAACTTGCACACATCGTCTGGCAATGGAATGTCTGATCAGATGTGTCAGATATAAAACGCCTCCAGTTGGGCAACAAATTTTCAACTCCTTGCGTAACTTAAAATATATGTTTGGAGGAGGTTCATTCGAATATTTTGAAGAAACAGTCTTTCCATTATGATAAGTGAAAAGAACCAGATCAGGACAAGCGGACTATGAAACAAAAACACACTGAAGCGTCAAAGAAACTGGTATAGGCATGCGTATTCAAATTCAGATATATGTAAAAACGCATAATAGGCGCTGCGGTGGGCAAAGCCTATATAAGACAACAAGATTCTGGCGCCGTTGTTATATCGATTAATGCTGCTACAATGACTGGTTATCAAGATTTAAAATGAGCCTGCACGTGGTGCTATAGTCGGCGCACGAGCCATGGGACACACCGAGGTAGCGATGAAGTGGGGATTTTCTCGTATGATAATTTCACGAGTGTATAGTGAATATCAGGAATCCGGTAAAACATCGAATCTCTGTCATCGTTGCGGTCGGAAAAAGATCCTGCAAGAACGGGACCAACGACGACTGAAGAGAATCGTTCAAGGACAAAAGTCAATTCTTGCGCAAATTGCTGCAGACTTGAGTGTTGGGCCATCAACAAGCGTCAGCGAGCGAACCATTCAAGGAAACATCATCTATATGGGCTTTCTGAGCCGAAGGCCCACTCGTGTACCTTTGATGACTGCACGACACAAAGCTACGACTCACCTGGGTCCGTCAACGCCGACATTGGGCTGTTGATGACTGGAAACATCTTGCCTGGTCGGAGGAACCTTGTTTCAAATTGTATCGAACGGATGAACTTTTCCAGGTATAGAGACAACCTCATGAGTCCATGGACCCTGCATGTCAGCAGGGGACTCTTCAAGCTGGTGGAGGCTCTGTAATGGTGAGGAGCGTGTGCAGTTGAGTGATATGGGACCACTGATACGTCTAGATACGACTCTGGCAGGTGACACGTACGTAGGCATCCTGAATGATTACCTGCATCCATTCATGTCCATTGTCCATTCCGACGGACTTGGGAAATTCCAGCAGTACAATGCGACACCCCACACGTCCAAAATTGCTACAGAACGGCCCCAGGAACACTCTTTTGAGTTTAACCACGTCCGCTGCCCACCAGACTCCCCAGACATGAACGATATTGAGCATATGTTGGATGCCTTGCAACATGCTGTTCAGAAGAGATCTCCACCGCCTAGTCGTGTTGTGGCACTTGTGCGTGCTCGTGAGGACCCTACGCCATATCAGGCAAGTGCACCAGTTTCTTTGGCTCTCGAGTGTGCTATGGGCATGTTGTCACTGTATTTGCACACAAGCCGAGATAGTAAGCACAAAATACCTGTAGTGCGTCGAATGTTACCGCACTGCTGTCGTGATGATCCCTCCATTGGCGAAAGATTCAGTTATAGTCTAATACTCAGTGTAGGTGTATTTGTCGTACGTGAAGAGAACCGTAAGGAAGACCAGGATTTCTGGTCAGACGAACAGAGGGTAATATCAGCAGTAGCAGAAAATTACGTAACGGGAGTAAGGTTTTTATGAATGAAAAGGTAGGACAGAGAGTGAGCTACTGTGAACAGTTCACTCATAGGGTTGTTGCCATCCGAACCGACAGCAAGCCAACACCGACAACAATAGTTCAGATATACATGTCGACGTCGCCAGCAGAAGATGAAGAGATGGAGAAGGTATATGAAGATACTGAAGGGTAATTCAATATGTAAAGGGGGATGAAATCCTGATAGTCAACGGGGGAATGGATTGTGATTCTAGGGGAAGGAGTAGAAAAGGTTACCAGAGATATGTGCTTGATAGTAGAAATTAAATAAAAGACTAATGGCGTTTCGCAATAAATTTCAGCTTATAATATCAATTACTCTATTCAAGAATCACAATAGGAGGAGGTACACTTAGGAAAGGCTAGGAGATACGGGAAAATTTCAGTTGCATTACATCATGGTCAGGCAGAGATTCCGAAATGAGATACTGAACTGTAATGCGTACCCAGGGAGATATAGCCTCAGATCACAATTTGGTAAGCATGAAGAGTAGGGTGCAGTTTAAGAGAATAGTTAGGAAGACTCATTGTGCGAAGAAGTGGTATACGATAATACTAGGAAATGAAGAGAAACGCTTGAAGTTCTCGCAAGCTATAGATACTGCGATAACGAATAGCTCAGTAGACAATTCTGTTGAGAAGGAATGGACACCTCTAAAAAGACTATAATAGAAGTTGGAAAGAATAACATAGGTACAAGGAATGTAACTGCGGAGAAACGATGGGCCATGGGTAACAGAAGAAATACATCAGTTGATCGACGAAAGAAGGACATAGAAAAATGTTCAGGGGAGTTCAGGAAAAGAGAAATACAAGTCACTTAGGAATAAAATAAATAGGAAGTACAAGGAAGCTAAGGCTAAATGGCAACATGAAAAATGTGAAGGAATCGAAAAATTAATAATTGTCGGAAGGAGAAAATCAGGATATGGAAAAGTCAAAATTAAAAGCACGGGTAGTAACATTAAGAGCGCAGTACGAATTCCACTGTTAAATGCAGGGGTAGGGAGCGGATAGGTGGAAAGATTACACTGTGGGCCTCTGTGAGGGAAGGATTTACTGATGACGTTATAGAAGAAGAAACAGAACTCGATAGGGAAGAGACAGGGGATCCACTATTAGAATTTAGAAGAGCTTTGGAGGATTTAAAATCAAATACAGCAGAAGGGATGGATAACCTTTTATCGAAATTTCTAAAATCATTGACGGAAGTGGCAACAAAACGATTGCTCACTATGGTGTGTAGAATGAGTGAGAGTGGTGATATGCCATCAGATTTTCGGAAAAACGTTATCCACACCCCAAGATTGCAAGAGCCGAAAATTGCGAGAATTATCGCACAATCAGCTTAATAGCTCACGTATACGAATTGGTGACAGGATTAATATACCGAAGAATGGAAAACAAAGTTGAGGATCTGTTAGATGACTATCAGTTTTGCTTTAGGAAAGGTAAAGGCACCAGAGAGGCAATTCTGGCGTTGCAGCTGGTAATGGAAGCAAGACTAAAGAAAAATCAAGACATGTTCATCGAATTAGTCGAAATGTAAAACGGCGCAAGATGTTCGAAATTCTGAGAAAAATAGGGGTAAGCTATAGGGAGAGACGGATAATATACGAGGGTTGGAACTTTAATAGTGGTGGCTATTTGTTTACAGCTCGTTCAAAATAGATACGTGTTTCAAAGTTTTACTGACCTTCAAAGTAGTCACCAGCATTGTGCATAACTCGTTGCCAGCGACGTGGAAGTCGTGGGATACTCTCAGCAATGCCAGTTGTGTTGACAGTTCAAGCATCGTGGCCTATTGCCCGACGAATTTGTAGCAGTTCTGGAGCGAATGCCGTGAAGTGTTTCCTTCAGTTTAGAAATCGAGTTGAACTTAGGAGGGCTTAAGTTAGGGGAGTACAGCAGGTGGTATAGCACTTAGCAGCCCTATCAGGTCGTAGGTTGTGTTCCAAAACTGAACAGCATAGAGACAGAAGTGATGACAGTTTCTGCAGGACCTGACCATCATTTTGCAGGACAATGCTCAAGCATGTACAGTGCAAGCTGTTACTGATTTGTTTGACTGATGGGGCTGCTAAGTCCTATACCACCTACTGCACTCCCCTAATTTAAGCCCTCGTGAGTTCAACTCGATTTCTGAGCTGAAGGAAACACTTCACGGCATTCGCTTCAGATCTGCTACCAATTCGTCGGACAATAGACCGCGCCGCTCGAACTTTCAACACAACTGGCACTGCTAAGAGTATCCTACGACTTCCACATCGCTGGCAACGGGTTGTACACAATGCTGGTGACTACTTTGAAGGTCAGTAAAACTTTGAAACACATATCTATTTTGTACGAGTTATAAATAAATAGTTACCACTATTAAAGTTCCAACTCTCGTTCAACATGTGCAAGAGCCAAGAAGGAAAAATAAGATGGCCGCGGGGGATAAGCCGAGCGGTCTCGGGCGCTGCAGTCATGGACTGTGCGGCTAGACCCGGCGGAGGTTCGAGTCCTCCCTCGGGCATGGGTGTGTGTGTTTGTCCTTAGGATAATTTAGGTTAAGTAGTGTGTAAGCTTAGGGACTGATGACCTTAGCAGTTTAAGTCCCATAAGATTTCACACACATTTAAACATTTTGGAAAAATAAGATGGACGACCAAGATCTAAGCGCTCGGATTAAAAAGGGTGTAAGACCGGGATGTAATCTTTCGCATCTACCGTTCAGTCTGTACATCGAAGAAGCAATAATGCAAATAAAAGAAAGATTTAGGACTGGAATTAAAATTCAAGGTGAAAGGATATCAATGACACGATTCGCTGATGACATTGCTAGTCTGAGTGAAAGTAAAGAAGAATTGCAGGATGTCCTTCATGGCATTAACCTTCTACCGAGTACAGAATACGGATTGAGAGCAAATCGAAGAAAGACCAAGGTAATGAGAACAGTGAGAAATTTAATATCAGGACTGATTGATACGAAGTGGATGTAGTTAAGGGATTCTGCTACCTAGGCATCATAATAGTCAGTTGCGGACGGAGAAAGGAGGACATCAAAGGCAAACTAGCGCTGTCAAAAAGGGAATTAATGTCCATGAGAAATCTGCTACTCTAATTTAATTATTTTTTGGTTTTACAACTTTCTTCGGTCAGTGTATTAAACTGTCTGTTTCTTAGATTCCTGTCTGAGCACAGATTTCCTTGTCTTCAATATCTCGTTCGGTCCCACTGAAAGACAAGGCAGGCGACAAAAAATATGAGATATGCAGGCACAGAAAAGGAAAGGAAAGAAGCCAAAAGAGAATTCGCAACAGTTTTGACATATCTGGGCAGCGGAATCAACTGAACAAAATGTGAGTGTGCTGCAGTAGAAGGTATGTGCATTTAAATTGTTAACAGTAACGTACTACTTGGAATAAACTTACACTATATGCACTTAGTACAAAAGGAGCATGCGTACACGAAAAGCACCTAAAACGAAAGTAAGTGTACAAAAACAATATAGTTGTAAACAGATAATTAAATGGACTGCCAAAAGTCACTACATACCTTTTATCCAAATGTGTAAAATTAAACAACTATCTCGTATTTTGTAGGCCATTGAAGATGCGTAGCACGAAGAGGCGAAACTTGTTTCGTTTACACAAATAAAACATTCAGTTGCAGAGTATATACTTTTCCCTTTTTAAATCTATATGATTAAGCATTATACCAGATAGAAATGTTTTTAAAATTCTGAGATGTCAGTGTCATTTATCTGTAAAACTCTACATTTGAGAAAATTTGTGTTTCAAATCTAACAAACCTATATCATAAATCTTTAAAGAAACAATACCGTATTACAGATGAAATATGTCGGCTTCATGCACTCCAATCTCCTTCATAAATCACAGGTTCTGAGCAAGTGCGCTCTGCGTGAGTCACTTTTTTACAAATCTAACATGCCTCCAGTGTGGACAGACAGGCGGCAAAGATCTTTACACCACCCTGTACGTCATATCTCAGTGAATTGTGATATTTGGAACGTCGCTAGGCGATGAGAAGGCAGGCCGCAAAAATTCGCTTTATTCGGCTTGCTCTGAACGAGAACGACACGCACTTGCTACTGTGCCACGGTCGGTGTCGTCCTGGTGGTGTGTCGGTGTTTCAGCAAGCTGTTTCGGTAAGACGGTTACCGTTGCAAGCGACAATCGAATATTTCATTTGCGATTCGTTTGTGGGAACTACGATCCACAATTCAGTGCAAACACTATAGTAATACACACTTTATTAAATTGCCAAATGAATACATGCCACACACAATAGATGAGACACGTTAGGGAACAGGGCAAGATGACAAATGCGGGGAAAACAGAATACAGGGTATTTATAAATGAATATCGGGGGTTTACGCTTTATAATATTTATTACATTAAACTTTAAGCTATAAATGATATGTCAAATGAAAGAGCAACTCAGACAGTTGTGTTTGCCACCAGTGCGCATGCGCAGCGCGCAATGTTCCCGCAGCTATCCGCTAGGCAGCGGTAATGAACTTCACAGTAGCCAAGCGCTGGATAGGCCGCAAGGGGCCCAATGACAGGGCTTGCTTTGCTTGGCCTCCACATTCACCCGACCTAACGCCATGCCATTGTTTTCCTTTGGGGCTCCATCAAGGATCGTGTGTACGTGCCTCCGCTGCCAGCAGACCTCCCTGAATTAAGAAACCGGATTGAAGCAGGTGTTCCTACAATCACTGAAGACACACTATCAACGTTTGGGAAGAACTCGGCTATAGACTTGATGTCATATCTTATATAACTGTAAGTTTAATGTAATAAATATTATAAACCGTTAAAACCCCGTTATTCATTTACAAACAGCCTGTACATCAAAGAACTCACCAGTAAGAAAAATAAAGATGTTCCAGAGTTTCGTATTGATCTTAATGTTCGCCTTATTGTATCGCCACTCATTTATGGTTCTAGTGTTTCAAATATTTATTTCGAATAATGTTCTTTCAAATAAATTTATCGAACCATGTGTATGACGATTTGTGATTCCTTCTCTGAGCTTTTAGAATCCACGAGCATATGTGGGAGCTGATATCGACTTATAACACTCTTTCTCATGAAATCCACTAGAACATTTTGTAGCTTTCACACGTACTGTCTCCTTATTTAGTGATTTATCAGTTTGTCCGTCACTTGTACTAGTGAAATATACACTTCCTTTGTGGGACTACAATTTTTGTATTATTTATCCCCAAACATTGTAGTATTCATTTTCTCAGATTTTTCTTTCGCGTGTTTATTGAAGTAAAGAGTTTTAGATTGTCTTCCCATATGACCACTAAGCACCATTCACTCATAATGATACGAGGTGGCTTCTTGGCGTCTAACCCCATTTAACTGGGAAGTCTATTTAAGAACCAAAACGCCTATACGATTCCAAGGACGCCGTGACACATATGACTACTAGGTTTCTCGCGGCAGAGTTCTTGCTTAAAAATTTCTCGGCTTGCTTGCTGCGTGAAATTTGTTAAAATTGCAAGCTTTCGATGATATTCACCATTATCTTTATATTTGTTTGAACAAACGAGGATAATTGGTCACGCTTCGAACTATTGAGTCTCTGTGATCAGAGAAGCTGTTGAAGTCAGACTTTGTGAAAACAACTTCAGCAGACACATCGGCTATGCACTTAACAATGCGTGGAAGTGTGCACTAGACAAGGAAAGAAACGCAGAGCAATAATTCTCCCAGTTCACCGCCTGATGCGATGGGCGGTGCTGCAAGCAACGCTAGATAGAGAGCGCCAGCAAAATCTATGGAGGTAGAGCGCACCATATCTTTCCGCGTCATTATGACGTAATCCAGCCAATTGGATGATGTTTCAACTGCGAAAGTTTCACGCACGTTGTGACACAGATTGTGAGGTGGAGCTTGGGGAGCAGCTTAATAATTTTAAGGTCCACAGCAGCTCGATGTTTGGAAATATTGTAGTAATATCTGCAACATTTGTCCGTCACGAATTGAGCCCAAAAGCAACATTCAGAACACTTTTGGTCTTTGTTTAGGGACCAATTATGCATAATATTCAATCGACGCTGGTTGGAAATATTTTGCAGAAAACAATCACATTGTGCTCCCGAGGCCTCTTCCACGTATTTATATAGATTGTGTGGGTTGAAAACGGATAAAATTCATGATGGTACCGGCGCTTATTAAAAATTAATTTGAACTAGCATTAAGGCTTTTGCGAAGATCTGGCCAGCTTTCACAGACATGGCCAGCAGATACATAACGATCGTAAATAAGATTTTAATTGTCAAAAGTCACACATTTTCCTGAAAGAATATATGTTAACACATTTAGTACTCACAGAGTCATACATCACAAAATAGAATCTACGAGTTGATGCGCTGTCGAATGTTCATCCCTTCTGTAACATCAAAGCGAAAATGTACAAGTGATCAAAACAGCTCGTGGCTAAGAACTGAATAATGTGGTCACTGTGGGTTTTGATACTGGACTCATGAAGTGCGGGTGCACCGAAAATTACATATCACGACCACATTCTGCCCCTGTGAAATGCGCGTGCAGCTCAGTTCTGCACCTATTTCGATAAATATGATTCTGTGAGTACTGCAGGTGCTAACATCTACAATGTGATTAAAAAAAAAAGTCGCATGTTCTTACAGGAAGCGGTACTGATGAAAAGTAGAAGAAAAGTTCCTGCAATCGATACTTCCAGAAATCAATTAATGTTGGTATATGAGCGTATCTATCCTCTCATTCCACACTGTGAGTTATGTAGAATCAGAATCTGTAGACTGTGCTGTGTCTAGTTACCACACATCCTGACACAACCTTCAGTCTTTCATCACAGCGGGTTACGCACTCTTTCAAACATACCAGGCTCCATTCGTATTGCGTCACCTAGCCGGCCGCTGTGACCGAGCGGTTCTAGGTGATTCAGTCCGGAACCGCGCTGCTGCTACGGTCGCCGATTCGAATCTTGCCTCGGGCATGGGTGTGTGTGATGTCCTTAGGTTAGTTAGATTTAAGTACAGGGTTATTATAAATGATTGAAGCGATTTCACAGCTCTACAATAACTTTATTATTTGAGATATTTTCACAATGCTTTGCACACACGTACAAAAACTCAAAAAGTTTTTTTAGGCATTCACAAATGTTCGATATGTGCCCCTTTAGTGATTCGGCAGACATGAAGCCGATAATCAAGTTCCTCCCACACTCGGCGCAGCATGTCCCCATCAATGAGTTCGAAAGCATCGTTGATGCGAGCTCGCAGTTCTGGCACGTTTCTTGGTAGAGGAGGTTTAAACACTGAATCTTTCACATAACCCCACAGAAAGAAATCGCATGGGGTTAAGTCGGGAGAGCGTGGAGGCCATGACATGAATTGCTGATCATGATCTCCACCACGACCGATCCATCGGTTTTCCAATCTCCTGTTTAAGAAGTGCTGCCGAACATCATGATGGAAGTGCGGTGGAGCACCAGCCTGTTGAAAGATGAAGTCGGCGCTGTCGGTCTCCAGTTGTGGAATGAGCCAATTTTCCAGCATGTCCAGATACACGTGTCCTGTAACGTTTTTTTCGCAGAAGAAAAATCGGCCGTAAACTTTAAACCGTGAGATTGCACAAAACACGTTAACTTTTGGTGAATTGCGAATTTGCTGCACGAATGCGTGAGGATTCTCTACCGCCCAGATTCGCACATTGTGTCTGTTCACTTCACCATTAAGAAAAAATGTTGCTTCATCACTGAAAACAAGTTTCGCACTGAACGCATCCTCTTCCATGAGCTGTTGCAACTGCGCCGAAAATTCAAAGCGTTTGACTTTGTCATCGGGTGTCAGGGCTTGTAGCAATTGTAAACGGTAAGGCTTCTGCTTTAGCCTTTTCCGTAAGATTTTCCAAACCGTCGGCTGTGGTACGTTTAGCTCCCTGCTTGCTTTATTCGTCGACTTCCGCGGGCTACGCGGGAAACTTGCCCGCACGCGTTCATCCGTTTCTTCGCTCACTGCAGGCCGACCCGTTGATTCCCCCTTACAGAGGCATCCAGAAGCTTTAAACTGCGTATACCATCGCCGAATGGAGTTAGCAGTTGGTGGATCTTTGTTGAACTTCGTCCTGAAGTGTCGTTGCACTGTTATGACTGACTGATGTGAGTGCATTTCAAGCACGACATACGCTTTCTCGGCTCCTGTCGCCATTTTGTCTCACTGCGCTCTCGAGCAGAAACCTGAAGTGCGGCTTCAGCCGAACAAAACTTTATGAGTTTCGTGACCATATGTCAATGAATGGAGCTACAGTGAATTTATGAAATCGCTTCAATCATTTGTAACAGCCCTGTAGTTCTAAATCTAGGGGACTTATGACCTTAGATGTTAAGTCCCATAGTGCTTATAGCCATTTGAACCATTTGAATTGCATCACCTGCATTGTTCATATGCTCCAGTAACTATACTTATTGTCGGTGGGTTGGCAGTACAACAGTGCTTTTATAAATGTCTCCACAGCTATAAACCCAATGGATTCAGGTGTGGTGAATGGTGAGGCCATACTAACCGACATCCACGACCGATCCATTGCCCATTAAATTTTGCGATGAGGTATAGCCGCGCTGTCCGTACAAAATGAGTTGGTGTGGTGTGAATAAGCAACAGTCGTGTTTCTGCAGTGGTAACGTTCTCTAATAGAAATTCTACACTAAGGTGACAAAAGTCATGGGACAGCAATATGCACATATACAGATGGCAGTTGTAACGCTTACACAAGGAGGGTCAATGCATCGGCGGAGCTGTCGTATGTACTCGTGTTCTTCATGTGAAAAGGTTTCCGACATAATTATAGCCGCATGACAGGAGTTAACAGACTTTGAACACCAAATGGTAGCTGGAGCTAGACACATGGGACATTTCATTTCGGAAATCACTAGGGAAAGCCAAATTTCGACATCCACAGCATCAAGAGCGTGCCGAGAAGAGCAAATTTCTGGCATTATCTCTCACCACGGAAAACGCAGTGGCCTACGGTCTTCATTCAACGACCGAGAGTGGCGACGTTTGCACAGAGTTGACATTGGTAATAGACAAGCAACAGTGCGTGATATAACCGCAGAAATCAGTGTGGGACTTACGACAAACATATCTGTTAGGACAGTGCGGCGAAGTTTGGCTTTAATGGGCTATGGCAGCAGGCGACCGACGCAGGTGCCTTTGCTAACAGTACGATATCACGTTCACCGCGTCTCCTGGGCTCGTGACAATCTCGACTGGACCTAGGCGACTGGAAAACTTGAGCTAGTCGGATGAGTACCGATTTCAGTTGGTAAGATATTATGGTAGGGTACAATTTTGGCACTGACTCCACGAAGCCATGGACCCAAGTTGGCAGCAACGCACTGTGCAAGCAGGTGGTGGCTCAATAATGACGTGGACTGTTTTTACATGGAATGGATTGGGTCCTCTGGTCCAATTGAACCGATCATTAACAGGAAATGATTATGTTCGACTACTTGGAGATCATTTGCATCCGCGATTGCCGGACGGGGTGGCCGAGCGGTTCTAGACGCTACAGTCTGGAACCGCGCGACCGCTACGGTCGCAGGTTCGAATCCTGCCTCGGGCATGGCTGTGTGTGATGTCCTTGGGTTAGTTAGTTTTAAGTAGTTCTAGGTTCTAGGGGATGGATGACCTCAGAAGTTAAGTCCCATAGTGCTCAGAGCCATTTGAACCATTTGCAGCCATTCATGGTCTTCATGTTCCCAAACAACGATAGAATTTTTATGAATGACAATGCGCCATATCACCAACCTGACAGTTGTTCATCATTAGTTTGAAGAACATTCTCGACAATTCGAGCGAATGATTTGGCCTCCCAGATCGCCCAACAAGAATCCCGTCGAACTTTTGTGGATCATAATCGTGATTTCAGTTTGTGCATGAAAGCCTTCATCGGGAACAATTTCGCAATTATGGACAGTTATAGAAGCAGTATGCCTAAATATTTGTGCAGGGGACATGCAAGGACTTACTGAGTCCATGCCATGTCAAAGTGCTGCACTACCTCGGGCAAAAGGAGGTCCGATGCTGTACTAGTAGGTATCCCATGACTTTTGTTACCACAGTGTATATCTTGTTGGGCCCATATTGATCACGTGTTCCTGTAACGCCTACACATTGTTGATGGGCTGGTCGTACACCAATGCCTTTAAATGTCTCCATAGCTAGAAACTCAACGCATTCAGGTCGTATAAACGGGGAGGCCATGCTACTGAAACGTAGCAGTCTGCCGTACGATCCATAGAGAATGAGGTGGTGCCCCGTCGCGCATAAACGACTGTCATTGTCTTTCTGCAAAGGTAACGTTCTCCAGTAGCAATGGTAATCGATTGCGCCGTGAAATGGAATGGTAGGATAGCACACAACACTGAATAGTCCACATAACTCGTCACAAGTCGCAACAGGTACTGGCTTCTGGACATATAATTAGGCCTACGGGAACTTTTCCTCTAGATTTGACCAGTACTACCTCCTGCTGGAAACTGTGACACTTTCTTTTAACACATTCTGCACTATTTCAAGCGATGATATATTCTTAAGGGGGGTAGGACGTCAAACGGGCCGACTTGGAGCAGGAGAGGCATCACAGGACATTTTATTTTCTACTGTCTATACTTTTACAAATAAATTCATAAAACTTTGTCAGCATGACCAGGAAGGATTCAGGATTCACACACATAGCAGTGGAAGTGCAAAAACATAACAAAATATTTTTTTTTAAATATGAAGTTTCATCATTTTTTCACTTACTTTTGGGTGCATTTGTTGCTATAGGTACATTTTTCTTCAGAAATAAGAGAGATTCTTTCATGAATATTACACAGCAAACAAACCATACTTACAGGTGTATGAAACTCTAAATTTTCCAAATCTGTTAAAAACTATGGTAAAAATTGAGATAATTAACTACAAAATTTGATTTTTTTCTAAACATTAAGTTTAAAACGTAACAGCTCATTCATTTTTTCATAAATTAAATAGATTCTAGAGTTTCAGACACCCGTGAGTATGGTTTGTATGCTGTGCAAAATTCATCGAACAGTCTCTCTTACTTACGAAGAAAATTGTACCTATAGCAGCAAATGCAGCCAATAGTAAGTGAAAAAATGATGAAATTTCACATGTAAAAATAATTATTTTGTTATGTTTTTGAACTTCCGCTGTTACGAGTGTGAATCCTGATTCCTTCCTGGTCATGATGACAAAGTTTTATGAATTTACTTGTAAAAGTATAGACAGTGGAAATTAAAATGTCCTGTGGTGTCTTTCCTGCTCCAAGTCGGCCCGTTTGACGTCCTACCCCTCTTAACATAATACCTCATTTAAGAATTGTGGAGTGTTTTAAAATCGTTCTATCTGGTGAACTTCGCTTGCTAGTTATAATTTCACACTCTCGGACCTCTGGCGCTGTGTTGTGGAGACTACGTGATGCTCAAAGCTGCATCCTTTCTCCGCGTCTCTGCCCGGCAGCAGGCGTGTGCTCGCGCGGCATTCCGATTCGACAGAGGCGCCGCTACCCCGGCAGTCTGCGAGTGGCGGCCGTAAATTCTGGCCAATCCGCTCCATCCCGCGCAAAGTGGACGGCTCCGTCGCCCTCTAAATCAGGCGCAGCGCCTCTGGAGCGACTCTCACCTGAGCCTCTTTACGTCTCGTCGTCGCGCCCCAACTCCTTCCTGCGTGCACGGCTTGAACAGTAAAATATTTGAATCGCCTCTTCCATTTAAGATCTGTCTGACATCATTTATTTCATATTCTTGGTTAGTGAATTTTATGGCAAACTGTCCTTTCATACTAATTAAGGACTCTTCGTTTCGCCACTGTCGTTAATACCAAGTGATTAACGGAAAGACGAGCCACTGCTGGTAATGTCGATGCAGGCATTCTTTTTTGTCGTTGGCTGTTCGTTTCAGTTCCACGTATCTGTCACACGCTGTCCTCTTCTCTAAGTCTTCTAAATACTTCATCCTAGACCGCCCTCTTCCTTTCCCCTTCACGAGTGTTGTCTGATGACGTGTCGAATGAACTTTTTTCTCTCTTTTCCGCTTTCTTTAATAATCTTTTGTCATTGTTGAATTCCCTTGAGACTTGCAGGTTGATGTTTGATTTTTATTTTCGTCCAGCTCGTTCTTGTCATTTTCCGCCATATCTGCATTTCAGCAGCCTCGAGTCGATTCGTTTTCGATTTACCCAGACTTCCCCGATTCTCTAGAGCAGTGTATTCCCTACCAGTTTTGTAACCGATTTTCTGATACACTTGTTCGTCCGTTTCCTGGTGAAAAAGTTTTTCTTAATCAAAAGTGCCTGTTTCGCCAATGCAATCCTCCTCTTTACTTTCATTAAACATCTATTATCCCCTGTGATAACGAAAACGTTTAGTTTGAGGAATCCTGTTGTCAATAATTTTTACATTGGTTTCAATCTTCTGCATTATTTCGCACCACCATTTCTTTCCTTTTCCGTTTATTCACTTTTAATGTCCATAGTTTAACAGGGTGTGATGGGACTTTCTGCAGTCTTTCCATTTCTTTTTAAAAGTCTGTAACCACTACGATGTCATCAGCAAACCTGACACCATGTATCCTTTCACCATCGGTTTTTATTCCTCTGTTTTCTCCTTCATGATCTGAACAGCATCGGGCAGAGTGGCCTCGCGGCTTAAGGCGCCATGTCACGGACTGCGCGCCCCCTCTCGCCGGAGGTTGGAGTCCTCCCTTGGGCATGGGTGTGTGTGTTGTTCTCAGCATAAGTTAGTTTAAATGGTGTGTGTGTCTAGGGACGAGCTCAGCTGTTTGGTCCCTTAGGAATTCACACACACACACACACACATACACACACACACACACACACACATCTGAACAGCTTCCTCAATAAACACTTTAATTAAATACAAAGTCAGAGGACGTCCTTGTATTAGTCCTTCTCTAATCCTGAGCTCTTCCTGTACCTCGCTGATCTTTACTTTGGTGTTTTGGTTCCGATGGCTCTGAGCACTATGGGACTTAACATCTGTGCTCATCAGTCCTCTAGAACTTAGAACTACTTAAACCTAACTAACCTAAGGACATCACACACATCCATGCCCGAGGCAGGATTCGAACCTGCGACTGTAGCGGTCACGCGGTTCTAGACTGAAGCGTCTAGAACCGCACAGCCACACCGGCCGGCGCAGTTGGTTAATCATCCTTCTATCCTTCCAGTCCAGTCCTATTTTCTTCGTAGTTCTAAAGAGTAGTTTCCAGTTCACAGTATCAGTACCTTTTTCCAAGACAGAGAGCATAAATTCTTCTGTTCACAGCCCAGGAGGAAGGAAGGAAGGGAGATTGGCCTCTAACGTCTCGTCGATAGCGTGTTCATTAGAGCCGGAGCATAAGCTCGGACTACGAAAGGACGGAGAAAGAAATCCGCCGTGCCTTTTCAAAGGAACCATCCCGGCATTTTCCAGGAAGGATCTAGGAAAATCACAGAAGATCCTAGTCTGAATGGTCGGATGAGGATATTCACATCTGCTCCTCTCTCCAGTAGCATGTGCAAAAATGAAACTGCTCTTGTTCCTCTCACTTCATTTATTTGCTATTATAAACCACACGTTACGGTGCACTTCTCCCTCCTTCCTTCAACTGCCTGTTTCTCTGATTTTGCACAGATATTAATCCCCCTTCTCATAGCACTAATGTAACTGAAAATGTACGTCTAAAACACCTATACACGCAAAGATTTACATATTTTACGTACAATATATAATAAAAATTAACGAAAAACTTAGATAAACAAGCAAGAAAAATACTGTCACACTAACATGAGTTTCTAGAGGATTTCTTAACAAAATTATTTTGTATCAGAAATGCAGAATCACTGCGAATCCTGGAGTCATGTAAGAGCTTTATGAATCTTATCGGACGCTTTATATTAATTATGTGACCAATCACTTTAATGGTATTTCAAAATATTTATTCTTCCGCCACCTAGGTTTCGAGGCACTGAAAGATCGTCTTCAGACGACTCGCTTTTACATGTACTTGACACTTTTACTTGGTGCAGCTATGTAGTTTCTGAGGTAGTTGGTATAGCACTTTAAAACGATCCATCATACACGAGCATGGAAAACGCTGCCCTTAGAAGCACTTGATTTAACAAATCCCTTACAAACAAAGTTTCTTGGCACAGTTACATTTATGTTGCAATACTGGAAACGAATGAATCTATACCAACACTGCTGGCCATCAAACCTGAAACACAATGACGTCAAACTGGTATGAACTGTGCTATGTCCTTGGATAAGCAAATCAGTACAATAGCACAAAGTAGGTTGGAGGAAACTTTATTCATCGCGTTTGTCATTTGGAAACCGCATATGAATGTTGGTTGTCTGTGAAAATATCGTGTCATGTATCGTGTAAGAAGGAGAAAAGTCGACCTACGAGTATTGAACATCTACAGTGGCAGGATGGTTTGAAGAGCAGAAACGTTTTCCTATGCTACTACAAGGCGTGCGGTAGGGAAGACTGCCACCTTGTCCTGACAACGAGAGGGTGTCCCAGTAAAATACAATTTGCATTTCCGATGTTGCATTCAGACTGTACACAAATTTACGAATCATTTGATATATGTCTTTGGCCGCTCCGAATAGTATTCTGAAATTCGATGAAATTCGTCATTAATTAAATGTGACAGACGTATGCAGACTGAAGGGACGAATGAAAATTTGTAACATGGACAAAATTTCAGTCGTAATCTCGTGCTCACTAGGCACACGCGCCACAATCCAAATTCCCATGAGGTCTCAGCCCACTTGGTATTGCTCCTAAACGGCAGCTGTATTGAAACATTACCTTAGCATCAAACGACATGGGAATCCTCCCTGAAACACAGACATAGGTGTTTTGATCACATGAAACTATACGGTCTCAGAGAACTTTTCAAGTCTCAGACATTTGTGATATACAACTGCAGGCTGAAACGACGAATGAAAATTAGTACTTAGGGTCGGATTTAAACCTGTTCGACTTAGGGGAAAATACAAAGTGCGCTGAGGCGTAAATAGGAACTTGAAGTGAGAAGGAAGGTGTGCTGGGTTAGTTAATGTAGTTGTGCACAGCCACTCTAACAGGGTGTTGTAGTGGTTTGCGCATCTACCAAGGGAACAGGAAACCTAGGTTCTAATCCCGGCCTTGATATCAATTTTCAGTCGTCGCTTCAGTCTGCATTGTCCATCACAAATATTTGAGACTGGGAAATATCTCTGGAACCATATAGTTTCATTTTATCTTGTCCAAGATCGGTAATTATCCTCCATGATACTTATGAACTTCTTAATCACTTCAGTGTTGTCATCAAACCAATCATTTCTCTTCTATGAATCGAAACCAATGACCGTCTTCGGGCCTTTTTGATCGTGTTTTTAAAGCGGTACATCTTTGTTCAACATCTGTTGTGTTAGCTGGCGTTTCGCTTAGGCGGTGTAAAGGTGTGTCGCCCAAAAGAGAGGGATAGTTTTATTTTACAGACTGTTGATGATGAATTTCCTCCTGAAAACATTTAAGAACTGCATGGTTATAGAGACCTTTTCTACTCTCGGACATCTGTGAAGAACATATGCAGAATGAAGCGACATGGTATCAAACTCATTTTCCCTGGCACTGAGATCTCTGTGTGCTTGCCTAGTCAGAGGACTGTTTCCCCGTAGGACGGAGGAACTTTCCGAGCTTTAGTATAATTTTATGTGTCCCAATAGATTTTGCTTGACCACTGTCGATTCCAACGACATTGCTGGTACGTGAGTTGTGGACACATGCCCCGTGGCGGAGGTCTGTCTTAAGCCTCGTTTATGCTGGTGCTACAGCTTGCAACATTTTGTCATGCAACAGTGCCGCAAGCTACAATGAGGCACGTAGTCGCACGATTCATACGACGTGGGCAACACTTTATGTCATGCCACAAGCTGCCGCCGCTAGCTACGAGTTGAGTGGATTCGTGTGCGGCATTTTCTGTGCAATAGCGCCAAATTTGAAAACATGGACTAGTCCAGCGAAAAGTCTTTTAGAGTTCATGGACGACTACAGACATTCCGAGGTGCTGTGGAACCCCTACGTGAAAGCAGTTATAAAAATAGCCTAGTAAAAAGAGTAGTTATACGAAGTCTCGCTGCAAAATATGAAATTGACGAGTGCATTGTGAAGAAAAAGATTAAAAATCTGAGGAGTGCATTTCACCGTGAATACTCCTGTGCGTCGAATATGAAAATGGCTCAGTCCCTAATACGGAAAAGAAGTGGTACACATATGAATCATTACAATTCATTCTCGATGTGACGGAACCAGCTCGCATGTACGTGTCTCGATATTTTAATAACTACACGTATTTTGTAACTGACTGCTGTAGTATGGCCATCAAATTATCAGGAAGTTTATTTGTAAATTATGAAATTTTATTTTCTCATAGAAAATCTCAGTTTTTTAAATTGTTATCGTTGTAATCAACAGGCTACATATAGCACCTTCCACCAGATGCATCCGAATAAATATATAATCCACAAATGCGATAGCAGTTTCAAAATTTATTCTACTACAGTAGATCACACAAACAAGTTTGTAGGAACAAAGTAACTAAAAAGTTTGAGTTCATTTACATAATTCTGTTTATTTGCATAAATTAATGTACATTAAAGTACAACACAATTAATATACGCTGTAGTACCTAGTATGATTCTGTCGGTACACGTTCTGCCATTCAGTCTTTTTTTGTGGTGTCATGAAATAACCGTTGAACTCTTCTCGTACAGACTGTGCATCACTGGATGGTCTTCGAGATATCCTTGCTAAATTGCATAAACCTGTATATTAGCGAGTACCTTCTGGCCAGCCTCCAAGAACAACTACGTCGTTATCTATGTCTTCTTTGTCAAAACTCGTTGGAGGTGAATTAATTATTCTGCAAGTTGTCCTCTGCTTCAAAAAATTGTGTAGTCATGTACAAGCTTTGCTTACTTATTGAGCTGATGGAATAACATTTTTCCGGAGACATATGAGTTTCAGCTTTATCTTCGATAAAGACAGAAGTTAAATTAATTAATTAAAATTTGCGACACATGTGAGACTGGAACACAGATCCTCTGCAGCTATTACACCACCATAGAATTTTTTATACAGATCTCCCTTTTTTAAGGAGGGGAGGCATGGAAGGGAGGATGAGGAGGGTAGAATGGGCAAGGGGCGTAACCCGAAGACTGGCCACAGTGTCCCCCTCGCTGCTCAAGGTATCAGGGACGATGAGGGGAAATCAGTTGTGGGAATTTTTTTATTTTTTATTTTTATATAGTTATTTATTTTTAAATATATTTGTAATTTGTATTTGCTTTATGCCCCACCAAAAATAAATGTACCTAGCACCGCATCGTGCGCTGAGTAAACAAAACAAATATCTCGGTACTCTCCTACACCGAGGTAATATATATGACGAAACGAAAAATGTGCTTCGTACACGCTTTATCAACCAGGTACGCCTTCACGCATGTAGTATGTTATTCCACCGATAATCGGACATATTCTTGTCAGCTCAGTCAGTGGGTATCTTCTCTACCTGTTGATGATCCAGCTGCGTGGAGAGTCACGTAGAGCACTCCCTAAGTAATTAGAAAAAAAATTGTCCATATTTTGGATTCCATACAATCTTGCAATGACGTTCTTGTAGGTAGTTCCAAAAGTCCAATACATCTTTAGGTCCATCGTGAAATAATTATTGTACGGCATGCCCACATACCCACGTGACTGCGTTGGTTTTGGTGAGCGGGAAATACTGTTCATCCGATAATAGTAGAAGCCGAGGTGTGATGTGTTCCGTAGTCAGCCGTAAAAAATACGACAAAATTTGTCGCACCAAGCATCATACGTCTTCTGCCGCGCCACATGTGAGACGGTGCTTGTCCGCAGTCTGCACATAAAGGCGAGTCCGCCATATTTATCTTGTGGAGGCGTGATTGGGTGATCTGTTTACCACTGACTGTGATGTACCATGTGGATTGGACGTCTGTATCCAGTGTAACCGCGAACCGCGTGTATCGTCCGCCACACCACCTTGCAACTAACCTGAGGGCTTTTGGCCTCCACGATGTTTGGTGGGCACCTCTGCTGTAGGACATGATATATATCCCGCGCCAACACCTGTTTCGTCGCTGGTGCTGCTATACGGACATAACTGTGTTCAATATAGAAGTGCCCGAAGTGGTAGAAGGGTGGGGGTATGTCTTCCGTCGTCAGTGGGGGCATAAGGGAGGACGGAGCTAAGGACTCCAACAGCAAACCTGTCAAACTTTCGGAGTGGTGGCGCCACAGCTTGATGTGCGAGCTGACAAACAGGGCCGCAGCTCTGTCGTGGACATGGACTAGGCCAAGACCTCCCATTCCTAGGGGAAGGGTCAGCGACTCATAACTGACTTTGAAGAGCATGTCTGTACTGACATAGGCTCCAAATGCCATTAATAGACGTTGAGAAGTCAGTAACCGAATTGGAAGGACACACGCTATGTGTGGAAGGCGCGATGCGAGGTAAACAATGACGAAGTGTGTCGTTTGAAGAATGTCAAGCGTCCGCAGACGAAGGTTGAAGATCTGGACCCGAGTTTGTTGTAATAAGCGGCGGTAGTTAAGGGCCGCAGAGCGCCGCATGTCGTCGTGAGACTCTAATCCGAGACATTTGATAGTGCCACTAAGCTGTAGGGGGCCGACACACGCTGGAGTCAACCCGTCTCCTATGGCCATGGCGACCGATTTGGTGATGTTGAGACAGCTGCCGCGAGCCACACTGTATGTGGTAATCCATTGTAGTGCTCTGGTTACATTGTCGCGATTGCGGAGCACGAGAACCAGGTCGTCTGCATATGCTGTGCAGCAAAATGTGACGTCACGTAAGGTGAGTCCACTGAGGCGTTGACGGAGGCCACAGAGGAGCGGTTCCAGTGCCAGGCGTAGAGTAGGGTCGACAGGGGCAGCCTTCACGCACCAATAGGAAAATCGGGAGGGACTGCGTGAGACGCTCGTTAACGAACACCTTGGAAGTCGCCCCTCGGAGGAAGTGCATCACTACGTCTGTAAATTGCTGTGGCTACTGCATGTGTTGGAGAACGGACGTTAGGTGCACGTGATCCACTCGATCAAAAGCCTGGCTACAATATAGTGATGCCAGCGCTCCCGGGATGCCGCGTGCCCTCGCGAGGGCTAGTATGTCACGGTATCGACACAGTGCTGTGTGGATGTTATTGATACCCCCTAGGGAAGCCTGATTTGGTGAGATGACGTGAGGCAGGGTCGGTCGTATACGGTTTGCTAATAGTCTGGTGAATATCTTCAAGTCGAAGTTGACGAGTGTTGGCGGGCGGTAATCGCGTATTCGAACCCCACCTTTAGGTTTGTGAACCTATAACACTAACGTATATTACTCCTCCTTAACAACCGAACCTTTAGTCCTGTCACGGGAAAGGCACATATAACACTCTAACGTGCCGTGAAACACGCTAATTGCTGATGTTACCCTCTGAGAGCATTTCGAAGTTTGACCGCACATTATTCTAATGGACATAGGTATCGGACTATAATTTCAAATTTGGTGAAATTAACAGAAAAACCAAACGGACTTTAACCTGGGGAGTTAATGAAAGGGGAAAAATCAGAAATGAATGAAAAAAGTGAACGATCGCCAGCACAATTAGGCATATTAATTTGGTAATATATATTTGAGAAAACTGAATATTGATTACTGATGTTACTTTCATTGAGATTTCCCTTTGAACAGCAATCAGGATACAAACTGACACAGTGCACTCTGTACTGTGTATAGCAGCAGTTACCAAAATCACACACACACACACACACACACACCAGTAAAATATGGGGAGTAGATTTGCACCAAGCTCATACTAATGACATCCACACTCAAGAGCATTACTTAATCAAATACTGAAATGTCACTGCATGAATTGCAGAAATAAATATGGACGTGAGGGGCTTCAATCTTGACTAGCAGGAAAAACACAAATAAAGATGAATAACATCATAAATACACTGTTTAAGCCCCTCTATAAATATCAGGTTTTCTTAGCGACAGTAATAGGTTAATTTTTTCCTAATCGGTGGAGAATATGATGGGGACCCATAAACTAGTATAGTTACACTAGTCAAAACTCTTTAATTATTACTATAGTAAAGACTAACTCTAAAAGCTAATCATTCACTTCGCTTGGAGTAGTTCATAAATCATTTTGCAAAACAATAAAATACAACACTGCCCTTAACTAACTTCAAAAAAGAAACCATGGTAGAAACCAAAACCACACTATTTTTGAAAATGAGCATAACTTCACTTCTAAAATTACTATCGTAAATTTGTTCATTAAAGATTTTTTATGTATTTGTCTTTTAACCACCTGTGAAGCAGGTATTCTAGACAATAATATTTACACAAGCTTGCACTTTAATACTACAAATAATAAACTAAGGATACTTCAGCAAAAGCCTATCCAACTTCACTTATGTGGTTTTACCTTTAACTTTTACTACACCTTTTACTTTAGGCAGAAAATCACTTTTAATACATGAATGCGAGAATTGTTCATTTTAATCAGGATACTCGGTTTTAGTAGCACTGAGGTGAGGATTGAAAATATGGTTCCGGAAACGAATTTATGTTTTATGTGATTATTACTGAAACAACGCACAAATTAACTGTTCCATCGACATATACATTACTTAACTGAACGTATGGAGTTTGTGATGCAATGGCCAAGATTGGTGGCAGGTGACATGGCGGCTAACTGTACTCACGGTTCTTGATTTACGAATTCTCTGTAAAATCTCTTGGCGTCGGATTTTCAATATATTACAGCCATTCCATTATGCCAGGAATACCAAATAATATCCAGATCCACATATGAGGCAAATCCTTTATAATGCAGCTTCCAATTGCCTCTCTTAGCACCGTCGAAGTGTACCGGGCTAAGGCTAGCCACATACTGGTGTGCCGTTCACACAAAGGAGCCGCTAAGTTTGACCACCAAACCCACTTTTACATCACGCTAAGCCACTTCCGTTGCAGAGGGACTTCCTTAGAGCGTTTGCATGTTACAAATACAAATGCCCTAAGCATGAACCAGCTTTCAACAAACATTATCCTTCTATAAACATATTCATATTTACCATTTCAACATATCTGAAATGCCCGAGCTAGCAGGATAGAGCGGATTAGGTTGTGGAAAGGGGCCAATATAAGTTGCTGTCAGTTCCACTCAACATGCAAACTTTATTCATGAACACACAATATTACAACAAGGATACAAAACACTCAAAACTTTAATCAGCCTCCTTTGATTAACTTTACATCGGCTGAAGGCCATACTCAAAATACAAGACACAAGGCCTAAGCAAGAAACTGAAATACAAGGTTCTTCTGGAGGTCTCACCCAAGAATGTTTTCTAAATCTTCAATTTAAACAGGCTGAAGGCCTTAGCAATTTAATTTTAATGGACCTTGCTGGAGGCCGCATATTAAGCAATAAGAGGAGTTTCAATCAAAAGGCAGAAGGCCTTATCTTAAAACATTTCATGCAAAACTCGGCTGAAGGCCCCCTACAAAAGCATAAAAATCTCATGCCTTAAGGGCAAGACAAGAACATTAATTCAAGAGATATTAATACTCGGCTGTAGGCCACATACCAACAAAATATGTTTAACGGCTTAAGGCCTAGAAAAGGAGTTTCAATTTAAAAGGCAGAAGGCCTTATCCTAAAACATCTCACGTTAAATTCGACTGAAGGCCCCATATAAAAGAATAAAAATCTCATGCCTTAAGGCCAAGACAAGAACATTAATTTAAGAGATATTGATCTCGGCTGAAGGCAACACATCAACCAAATAACTAAAACCCAAACAGGGAATTACTATGTAACACACAAGGAACGACACTCAGAAGTTTCCAAGGGTTGGCCTGGGATTTTAACACTAACGCCCGTTTAGGTGAGACAGGCAGCCTGTCCAACAACTTCTTAATCTGAAGGCACCCCAACCGACAGTCTGTCGACCGACCAATCAACAAAATCAGTTTCGCTCCACTCAACCAGCAAAACGAGCACAAGATTTCAATACAAGGACACACAAAATAGTGGCGCCCACAACGACCAACAACACCTCAATTGCCGATCTACATGCCGCGCTGGACAGCAGCAACACGACGACGAAAATACAACGCCGAAAATTATGTCAACGACCAGGACAGGTAACCAGAACGTCAACGGTCACAAGGCAGAAGATACCACTGGTCAACTTCAATGACAGGGAATAAATTAAGTTAAACTCCACAGGAAGACGGCTGGAATCTTGGCCGACTTCAATACACACACTTTTTTCTCGCGGGAATGTCCCAAAAACGACAACCAGGATCGAACGAAGAAATGTAAACAGTTGAGGCTCGATAATAGGTTAAGTGAGGACTCAACTTTCATGTCCAAGACCGGTGGGCGACGAACTTCGTAGCATCCGCTAGCACCACCTCACCCTCCAATCGCGCATGCACACCACCAGCGGCCCAGGCCAGAATGCCCACGATAGAGACTTCCTTGCTGCTCCACACCAACCAACCGACTGCCCAGGTCTGGAAACGGTGGAAGGACCAAATATACGTCTGCCGATGAGACGACCAACCTAACGACCAACCGAAGGTCGTCCCGCTCCAATCTCCCTCCGTCGGACAGTTTATGTGTGTCGCCAGTGTTCGGCGAGTACTGGCTGTCCGCGCCTCACCGGCACTCCGTTCCCGACTTCGCTGCTGCTGCGTCCCGACTGCACTGCTGGTCCGTCTCCAACTGATTGCCAGACACACGATGACCCGGAAATACTATCTGTCGCTTCAGAGATGGTACGACAGTGCACTTATTGATACGCGCTGTTGCTGCTGCTCACGCGCAAGTAAGGCAGTAAGTTAGCGACGCCAGTAAATGGAATAAGAAAACGAGGAGGCGGTACCGAAATACAAGATAACAAACAATAAATGGCATGAACACGAGCCGTGCACGGCTCAATATCCTTTTGCTTTTTTCGTATATACATCACAAAACTCTGATTTTCTTGCCATAGATCAAGGAGTTTAAACAACATAGAACACACACTTCATAATATAAACCTAATCGATATAAGTGCTACAACGCGGTATAATTATTCCTTTTACGAAGGCCGCGGAGAGCGGCACTGCGGGGGACATAACCTCCCTACAGATGTCTGTCAACTTGAGAGCCAGTAAATCCTGGAAAGTTCTGTAAAATTCCACAGCGAGCACGTCTTCGCAGTTTATGTTCTCGAATGACGTAGTGACGTAGTACATGGTGGGTCGTTCTGTTGCGAGTCTGTCATGTGTTCACGCTCGGACGATCGTCTCTTCGAGGTGTCGGTGCATGTGGGGTTCAATATGTGTCTTTAGTGTGCGTGGTAAGGAGGCATATTCACGAAGGACGGTGAAATAAAAATAGAGGGTCTGCCGCCTCCAAACAGCGGTCTCATGACCATACGTACTCATAATAAAGATTCTCCATAGGGCCTGCTTGGCGCAGTTTAACCACCAACTGATCGATGTAGGATACGTCAGGAGCCGACGGATGCATGAACTGCACGCGTCCTCGATGGTGCGTCGACAATCCGGAGAAGCGAGATGAGCAAGGTTTAATTTCCAGGGATGTCAGCTGCGCCCCACTCGCTGGCGACGAAGGGTGACGGCACATATATAGGCCATGTGATCAGAAAAGGCTACTGGCCACACCTCCGCGTCGCTCACTGTTGCTGCGAGAGAACGGGAGATGTAAATCCTATCGATGCGACTAGATGAGTGACTCGTGAAGTCAGTGTATCCCGGTCGATTTCCTCTGACACGTTTTGATATACCAGCTGGAGATCGCTGATGAGTGTCCCAATTTTGGAGCACGGAGAATGGTGTTGCAGTTGATCCTTAGGTGCTTGGGTGCTATTGAAATCGACTCCTAATACCAAGTCATTGTGCCTGCCCTGAAAAAGCGGTGCTACTCCTTCTGTGAAGAAGAGTGATAGGTCGTGACGGTCGTTCCGGAAGGGGCCTACACATTGATAAACTGGACACCTAGCACCGTTACAGCCATTCCTCTAGCATCGGAGAGATATCGTACTTTGTCCGCCTCGAGGCATTCCCTCACGAGAACTGCAACTCCACTGTTAGTTGGCGAGGCGTGGGACACATGAGCCATATAATCATATATATCCAGGAAATCGGTGAGGAAGACTTCTTGGAGAAAGGCAATGTCAACGTCTGCTGCATTGAGCATGTCTTGGAGCAGCGACAATTTCGTACGTGTCTGATGGTCGCTAAGCGATAGGTCTGTAGATCATCTCCTGCTACGGGGGCTGCCGTCAGCGTCGCTGTAAAAGGTGCGGCTCGTAATGTGCAGGCCGCGTCCACGCCGTCATCTGTTACTACTCGGGAGGAGTCGAGTGTGGGGGGAGAGGCCCCTCTCCTCGCCCACCACAGTGGGCGTAGAATCCTCTTCAGTGTCGTCTGTCCTAAGTCCATAAGTTAAAAGTGGCTGTGGTAGAACACATGTGAGCTGAGTGACCAAGGGAGAAACCATAGTGTTTCTGTTGTATACCAGTGGCGGGTGCTGTGCTTGTCATCTGTTTGCTCGAGAGAGTTGAAACGGTTGTGTCGAAATCAGAGAAAGTGACAGGTGAGGGCGATCCTGTGTCATCCATTTTTCTGGTGTCGTCGGCAGCCCAGTCGTCAACTGGAAAAGACGTCCGCTGGAGGGTATACGACGTCGCTTTTTGTGTTTCCTCGATGACCTTTGTTTGCGGACGTGGGTTTCTGTGTCCGAAAGAGTGTGTGGTTCCCGCATCACATCCACTTCAGGGAGAAAAGCAGAGATCGGTAGAAACCTAGTATCGAGTTCCATTATTTCGCCCAAATCTTCTTGTGGAGTCGATGGGCGGTTGTCTACAATCTCTGTGGACTCCATAATGGTGTTGGTCAGTCCAGGACTGGGTGTAGATTCTAACGCTTCCTGTCTTCCAAATGGTCTTTCGTCTGCCATGACGGTCGAGCATGTCACCTCTGCATAATTAAGGGGGAGGGCTGTGAGTGTAGGAGGTGGTGCCTGGTCATCTAATGGAATTTGTGTAACCTGACGTTGATTACACGCCGAGCATACATGACCCTCCTGGTCGCAACCAGAACAAGTACGAGGCTGTCCATTGTACATTACGATTGCTCGACATCCACCTGTGACTAAGTAGGATAGCACGTGGTTCCTTAATTCAATTTTGACTTGTCGGACGCCTTTAAGCATCTGGTATGTCTCGAAGGTGACCTATTTTTCGGCCACGTGGCTGATTATCGTCCCATACGGGCGGAAAGCTGCGGTAACTACGTCCAGCGGCACTTCGAACGGGAGTTCGAAGACTCTTAGTGTACGTAATCCTACTCCTGCATGGTCAACAGTAACCTCCCCAATGTGACCATCGGAGTGTCTGAACCTGAGAGTGTTCACACATCTGCTCACATCAGCGTGACATAACTCGTCATCAACCATCTTGACGTAAACTACGCTACTTGTGATTGATAGGTGGACACCGATGATGTGCTGTGTTGATATTTGAACTTCGTCACGGTTAAATCTTTCGACTGCAAAGGCTTGTTCTCTTGGGTGGTCGGGATGGAAGCTCATCTTGATGGTAACTTTTATGTGCGAATGAGCCATAGCGACTCATTGTCAATGGACGCGAATACTAGCTGCGGAGAGGAAATAAACTACTCACGCTCTCTACTCTGTGATGGGACGTAAACAAGATGTCCTTGCTGCTCACTGGTCGAAAGCAGACTGCTCACTAGGGAGGTGCGGTAACCACTGCCTTCTAGCTAAGAGTGGTGCACAGACTATCTAGGTCCAGTGGCCTCCCTAAACGAGCAAAAAGTTTGAAGTTTGTGTTAGGGAGAGCACTCGACTTAAGTAGTCTGTGCAACTGTGGTTTAATAGCTAGCACATCCCCTACACAAGTAGGAGACTTGTGTCCAAGTCCTGGCTGTGACAACATTTAATTCATTGCTTCACCTTATATCCTTTTGTTACTTTCTTGGCAATCTCTGTTTTAAGCAACATAGACTTCCAAAAATCTCTAAAAACAGAGGACATTATTCAAAATGCATTTTCGACAATATGTTTTGCTGGAGAAAGTCGGAAATCTCACCAGTGACTTCGCTAATTGCCCAGAAAATGGCTTCATGATATTTTTCTCAATGGAAATGAGTCATTTGCTACTAAAACACATGGGCTTAAATTTTCTCGGCTTGGAAGAGATTCTGGGGAGTAATGTTAAATTCATTCTCTAGTATTGCTTTGTGAAAAGCAGCCTTCTTGAATAGTCCTCCATCAGATATGTGACCCTAACATCCAAAATGCACGCATTGAAAACATAAGCATAATGTTAACTTTTTTTATATTCACTTCCACTCTTCACAGGACATATAATTACTATTTGTTCATGTTTGCCAATTATCACTACTCTACAGTGAGGGAACTTCAACTTCGTCTGTGTGCCTTCTTTAAACATTCGTCCCTTCCACCATTGTTTTCTTTTCCATTTATTTTCGTTTCTGCTACTAGCTGCATTTGCAATGACCAAGTAAACCGCCGTTGCAATCACTTGATCACCTCTTTTCCTGCAAGACCGACTCATTGTGGCAAAAATTCTGTTGCTTTGGTATAAATTAACCTGTCTGATGCAACATACTCCGCAAGATGCCTTTTGTGGCATACTACTAGACGACATTTTCGTAGCAGGCCACGGTGTTGTCCCAGCGCGAACAAGGCTTTAAGCAGCACACTAAAAAGAGCGGAGAAGTAGGCGAGCGACGCGTGAGGTGGTGATGAAGGCCGGTGGTGCCGGCAGCGGCTCTGTGTCAGTGCTGAGTTAGTGCGACGTACGGCTGCCAAGCGAGCATTGCGTGCGAGGTGAGATGCCTTGTTTTATGTGAGCTGGAGTGTGCGGACGTCCTTGTGAGGTTCGGGGCATTTTGGAACAGCTTTGGACGGCATTTAATGTGGTGAGATGGAACAATGAATCGTGAGGGACCGTGCTAGTGGTGAGGTTGCAGCTCATTATAAATGTTATAATAACGAGCATCAAAACCGCTACAGGGATTAGTGAACACAGGGTTTTCGTAGCGAGATTGGATATTGTAATCCCCAAATCCTCCAAAAATAAGCGAAAAATATACGTATTCGAAAAAGCAGATAAAAATTCACTTGATGCCTTCCTGAGAAACAATCTCCACTCATTCCAAATTAATAATATAAGTGTAGACAAGATGTGGCTTGAATTCAAAGAAATAGTATCGGCAGCAATTGAGAAATTTATACCAAATAAATTAACAATCGACGGAGCTGATCCTCCTTGGTACACAAAACTTGTTAGAACACTGTTGCAGAAACAACGAAACAAACATGACAAATTTAAACAGACGTAAAATCCCCAAGATTGGCGGTCTTTTACAGAAGCTCGAAATTTAGCGCGGACTTCAGTGCAAGATGCTTATAACAGTTTCCACAACGAAACTTTGTCTCGAAACCTGGCAGAAAATCCAAGGGGGTTCTGGTCGTATGTGAAGTGTGTTAGCAGCAAGGAAACAATCAATGCCCTCTCGGCGCGACATGAATGGAGATACTATCTACGACAGTGCTGCCAAAGCAGAGTTACTAAATACAGCTTTCCAAAATGCCTTCACAAAAGAAGACGAAGTAAATATTCCAGAATTCGAATCGAGAACAGCTGCCAACAGGACTAATGTAGAAGTAAATATCCTTGGAGTAGTGAAGCAACTTAAATCACTTAGTAAAAGCAAGTCTTCTGGTCGAGACTGTATACCAATTAGGTTCCTTTTGGAGTATGCTGATGCATTAGCTCCATATTTAACAATCATATACACCCGTTCGCTCGACGAAAGATCCATACCCAAAGACTGGAAAGTTGCACATGTCACGCCAATATTCAGGGAAGATAGTGGGAGTAATCCACTAAATTACAGGCCCATATCGTTAACGTTAATATGCAGCAGGATTTTGGAACATATATTGTGTTCGAACATTATGAATTACCTCGAAGAAAACGGTCTATTATCACACAGTCAACATGGGTTTAGAAAACATCGTTCTTGTGAAACACAACTAGCTCTTTATTCACATGAAGTGTTGAGTGCTATTGACAAGGGATTTCAGATCGATTCTGTATTTCTGGATTTCTAGAATTCTTTTGACACTGTACCACGCAAGCGGCTTGTGGTGAAATTGCGTGCTTATGGAATATCGTCTCAGTTATGTGACTGGATTTGTGATTTCCTGTCAGAGAGGCCACAGTTCGTAGTAACTGATGGGAAGTCATCGAGTAAAACAGAAGTGGTTTCTAATGTTCCACCAAGTAGTGTTACAGGCCCTTTGCTGTTCCTTATCTACATAAACGATTAGGAAATGTCTAACACCTATGTCACATCTTAACACTAGAATGATGCATCACAATAACATAATCTACCAAACAAGTTACCAAGTCGTTGAAAAAAATTATGTATGCAATTCCTGTGGGGGGGGGGGGGGGTACGTCTATTTGTGATCCCCTTTTCAGGAAAATAGATCATAAAATTATTATTTAATGCATCTGTAGACAGAAAATAGTTATATTAGTATATCTATTAAATTTTATTATAACCAATGCTGCACCAAACTGTAATCATACGTTTTCAAGTATGAACGTGTCGCATTTGCGATGCTTTCTACAAATAAATGTCGATAGAGAGGTTAATGGCCTCTCTTTTTTCTCCCCCTGTGTCTCTGAAAGGCACACACTAATGACAATTTTTCAGATGACTGTCGCACAGCTGGGCCCCCACAGTGCATTACGTCAAGGTCACCTACCTTCCTTACCAAAATATTTACTACAGCAGTTTCTGCTACAGTGACAATGTCATATAAAAATTTCACAGGTTGAAAGTTTACGTTAGAAGTGTGTAGTAACAAATATATAATGGTGTCCAAAACGTGTGTTAGCATAGTGGTACTCACATTCACGCATGCATGTACACACATTTCATAACTCTTAAAGTATGATTCTTGGTTTCCAATGCCCTTTTCACAAAGCAGAGTCCCTAACCACTGCTCATTATACATATACACACAAACACGTAATCACCTTCCTGATACAGCATCATCTCATTGATCATAAATATATCTCAATATCATAATACACATCGTCGTTGTAATAATATCATCATAGCACATCAATCAAATCTCGAAAACATCGTAGCTTTCTTCAATAATCTGAAACATTTTAAAGAAATGCTCTCTGCTCGTTTCAATAAAGTCATCTATCTCAAAAGTACTTCAAAAATCATCATCCCTTACCAAATACATCATTCAAAGCTCTCATAGTGTCACAATGTATAACACTACGGTATGCTACTGCTATACCATAACCTTAAAGTTGGAGGCAGGTCGTGAAATAAAACTACCTTATTAAAGCAATTGTGGTATAACTCATCAGAACAGTGTTACCCTCTGAGAGGAATTTTGTTATGTTGACCGTGTTGTACTTAACGGAGGTGGCTTATCGGAAATAAAAGTCAGAATTACGTAAATATTCGAACAGTAACAAACAATATCTTTGCCTATCTACACTGTTTAACGGATAAAGAAAACGGTCGCCAGCGTAATTACCCAAGAGAATGATTAACATTCTTGTTCAAGAAAATAGTTATTAGTAACTTTAACAGATAAACACAACCTTTACTTTACAACACACGAGTGCAATGAACTCTGACACCTGTATATGTTCACGGTTAAGATTGGAAGCTGACAGAGCAGGACAGGCTATTTGCGTAAACATTACAGATAACTGAACACACTATTACTTTCAGGGCTTATTCAAATCGAATAAGTTTTATAACACTAGTATTAATATTCACAACAGAATCATAAATTGAACATAGGTTAAGTATTATTTTTCAAACAGTTTCCTAGTTGACATAAAATTATAAATGTAGTTCACTGCAAAATTATGAACTAGCCACAGGTTAAGTCTCTCTCAGTTAAATACTTTACTATTTAAAATGAAACTTAAATGGAATTCACTAACAGGTTACTTCACACTGTCGTTTGAATAAAGAAATTATTGTTTTCATAAATAGTGGTAAAGGATAACCTGTGGATCTTATTACACTGTTAATATGCACTTTCAATACCCAAAAGAAACAAGTGCTTAGCAAGCATGAGTATATAACTTTCCACAACTGCATTTCATGACTTTTACTGCAGTGAGACACAATGTTGACAAATTTGCAAGAAACTGACTCACCTTTTAAAATTTACTACAGGTAGCACTATGATCATTAACTAAGCAAAACTTCATAAGCCTCAATCTTAAGAACTTTTAATTTTGAAGTTGGCAACAACATATTAATAAGCAGTTTTGATAGGAAAATTATTTTCAGCAAGCATCGTTAACTTTAACTCACTCTCTCGCCACATTAACTTTAACTTTCTTTTTACTATGTTCAGGAGGCATTAATTAGCAAAACACTGAGCTTTAATGTTCTTTCAGTAAGGACACTCCGTAATCACTTTAGTTCAAACAGAGGGGAACCTGAGAGGTGTTATGATAAGGAAAAAAATCAAGGTAGGTACATACATTCAGTTATAAATTCCTTATATTTGAGCACACTAACACACCCAATAAGCTGATCCTTCACTGTACATTGCTATGGTGTTCCATTACAGTGATTGCGCAAGGTGGTGGCGATTGCATGTTGATAGGTGAATTAGCAGGTAGAATTGCTGGACTCTGTCATTTCTTGGTGGCGATGATAAATACTAATTTCAGAATAGTTCCAGCTCTTCATCCATTCATCCAAGGCATTGGAAAGCCTCAGGAAAAGCCTCTCTCGGAACCAGCACAATATACAACTTTTACATGGGCAGTTCACAGTTTGGTAGGTGACTCTTGTTCCCCTTTTTCTACCTAGGACAACCACAATTTGCGCGCGCTACTAAGTTCCGTTCCTGAGGGGAACCACACTACCTCTTACACACAAAATAACTAAAAATCCTTAGTGAAGGTCAGCAGTTTACGTAACAGCAAACAATCACTTTAAACAAAAAGTATCATTTGCACATATAGGTAGTTCTAAACAAAATTATTTAAACAAATTCCAAATATATACAGTAATTGGGACAAATAATTTAACTGACAGATATACTACATTGCATAGAATCAAACCATGACATCAAAGTTTTTACAAAGAAAGGAGTATACAATTTTGTGTTATCGATTCAATCAAACAACACTTACAAAAGCTCAACGATGTAACATTAAATAAAACAAAAGCAAAATAAATCAGTAGAGTATTAGAGATATGGTGTTACAAATGGTTCTGAAAAATTATGAACAGTTCACAAAATACAATTTCATAAGTGTGAAGTTATCCAACTGTGTAATTGCGTTAACATGTCTCACTGATGTAGTAAAAAAATGTCTGTTTCTCTGTTAAATAATCAGCTAGCTGTGTAATTCTGTGTTAGAGAAATACGGTAAAGTTGTATAAGCAAATACCATATTAGCTATGGCTCCTAGAGCTTGCCACATGCTTAGTACACAAAGTAGATGTGTACCTCCTGAGGATTAATGTAATTATACCCTCAGTTGTTACAGATTACAGCAACAGAATGAAAAGTCTCACCGAAAACCTTCTTTGTATCTTTGTAATTCAAAAATCTTTGAAAGAAAAATGTTTTAAGTACAAAATTTAATCACTCAAATGCGTGTCTTGTAGCGCTAAACTGTGTGTCTTGCAGTAACACAGTTTCTGTCATTACTTAACGGCAAAAATGTGCCAAGTGTCGTAGTTGTCGTTGTCCATAAGCGAGGTTCTGCAAAAGTCGACGTACTTACCTCATCATAAACAAAAGTGAAAATGCTATTTGTATAGATATCGTAGTTATTGCCATGACCAAGAAAGTACTATACTGTAACGTATTGTTGTGTTACGGAAAAGTCTGTCACATTGTAGCTGTACCACAAAAGTTACTAATAAAACATTTTTAATTTCCCAATGAATACAGAAAAACTGTACAGATACAAAACAGATACAGCCCACAACTGATAATATAAATGGTGTCACTCATTAATAGCTTCATGATATAATTGTGCAGCTGTCAAACAAACCAAATATTAAGTCATATGTAATCTCTGAGAAAGTACTTTAAATAAAGAATGTCTTTTCAAGTATACCAAAATGTTGCATTAAAGTCTCATGTAAGCCTTATAGTCTTTACGTAATCACGTAACCAACAAACAAGAATGTACACACAATAACACTGTGTCATCTATTCACTATAACAATGCGTTCGTAATTACTGTCTAAATAAGTTCGCTAGGTTCTTGACTGGATAGTTGACTTCAAAACATTGTTGCATGTTAACAGTTTCTAAGTGTGACAAAGCATACTAGTAACATGAAGTAGGAATCTTATAGCAACTACTAATTCAGAAAGCAAATTATCTCTCAATAAATTGTTTTACATGTGCAATCTGGTATAAACCTTTACTCTTCCTAGTATGCAGAGTTTCAACTTCCACGCAATTATCGTGTGGTGTATGTTAATAAAGAATACTGCAATTTTTCTCAAGGTTAGCTTCTATGTTATTTTTCTCAGGGCCGGACAGTGCAAGTGGCTGCCTGCAGTGCGAGTCATTGTCTATTGTCTCTTTGTTGTCACGCGTCGTTACTGGGGTCTGGATATCTAACTTCTATAAATTCACCTTGCCGAGAGGGCCATGCCCTGTTTGAATCCCACCAGTTCTGATGAAATTCACGTCTGTCGTTAGGATCATATCGTCTGTTATAATATCGGTAGTTTCTGTAGTTTCTTTCTTATCGGTTAAATGGTGGAGAATTTCTCCCTGAATCGTAACTGGATGGTGGACCATTGTGTGTGAAGTTATTCTGTCTCCCTTGATAATAATTATTTTGGTTCCCATATTGTCTGTTTCTCAGAGAGGTGATCTTTCCCTGTAATTATTATTACTCTGCCAACGGTTGTCATACGGGTGGTGTCTGTTTTGGTCACGGTTTGCGTTGCAAGAATAGCCTTGTCATGGCCAGTTATTATTTCTGTCGTCACGGAATTGTGATGGATATGACCTGTAATTGTTGATCTCCTGGTTTCGCATCCTGCGATTGTCAGTGTCTATTTTCTATTCTTGTAAGAGTCCCTGAAAAGCTTCAGTGTCGCCTTTGCAACGTCCTGCCAAAATAATATGTCGTAAATGTTCAAGCAATTTAATTAAGCAGCTGTAAATAAGTTCTGAAGGGCTGTACGGATTTGTCAAATACTGATTTTTATGCAACATATCTTCATATTTTACAGGACTGGAAAATTCAGATTGCTCGAAATGTTTCATCATTATGATGCTATGTTTTAATCAGTCTTGAGCAGCTTGAGACCAATATGCTGAGAGGAAGGCATGATAAAATTCTCCTTCACTGTGACAGTCACGAATGATCGAACGCATTATTACAGCAGGTTCATTTTCCAAATAGCCACACATAAATTCTAATCTGTGCTCTAATGACCAGTTGGGAGGAAAACAATGAGAGAATTGATGAAACCATGCTTGTGAATGAATGTCGTTGCCGGAATTATTAAATGTTTTGAATTTATGTGTAGTAATGAACAGCTTATAGTCAAAATCATCATGATGGCGAGTCGCATATCGGTCATTGTTACGTCGTGTCGGCGGTCCCATCTCACAATTCGGAGCACCTTGCTAATTTCTTTCAAAATTTCCAAAATGCCCTGTGTTATTATTTGGTGGCTTCCGTATTTCTAACTCCTTCTTCCGGTATTGGAGCACGAGTGTCCTCTGAAATATGTAATTCTTGTATTACTTGTGCCAACTGATCTTGTACTTCCCGGAGTTCTCTTTTGTGTTGCGTATTAATTTGATTCTGATTTTCTTTCAATTTCCTAATTTGTTCGTACTCTTCTGTGTCAGTAAAGGCTACCGGTCTTGTGTCATTCAGATTATCATCTACCTTCGTAGTTAAAATATTTAGCTGATCCGAAAGTTCGACTACTTTCTCTGATAATGAACTGATTTCCTCCGTATGTCTTTCTGAACCAAGTTCAGGGTGTCCATTTGTGTCGAAAACGTATTTACTGTGTCCTTTAAGTTTTACTGAGTTTTTGCAAATTGTGTAACCAAATTGGTAGATACAAATGAGTCAGTTTTAGTCCGCAAGGTGTCGTGATTTTCATGAACAATAGTTTGCAGTTCCTATATAGTTGCTTCGTGATTCTGTAATGCATTTTCATGACACCACAAATTTGTGTTTTTACGTCATTACAAACTTTTTGACATTTCGATTCGATTTTAAGTAACTCAGCAGTTAAACGTTCATGTGTTTGTTCAAGAGTGGTGTCTAACTTTTGAAACTGTTGCTGTGTTTGTCTCTGATTTTGTTCCATGGTGTCTAACATTTGAAGCTGTTGCTGCGTTTGTCTCTAATTTTGTTCCATTTGTTTTTGATTTTGTTTCATTTGTTGCATTAATTGCAATAATAATGTATTAGTGTCTGGAACCTGTTCCTCTATGGTTTTCGGCAGTGCATTCGCATTTTGAAAATCAGAAAGTGTGTCTTGGCTTAATTGAGAAAAAAGGTGAGGGCGCAAAACCTGAATCTACGGTATTTGCAAGATTTTTTCCTGTCAATTCTGATTCCTGAGGCGAGCTATTGCCGACCGATCGATCGACAATACTTCCCTGTTCACTAATTGTTTCACTGTCTACACCATTATTTGTTGCCTGGTCCACTTCCATATGCACAATTACCGAATTACTATTCTGAATATTTGATAATTCATAACACGGTGGCGCTAACACACTACTCTCTTCTTCACCGTCATTTCTCAGTTTACTTTGGAGCCTAGTATTATGTTTTTTACACACCATAATTGTCATAATATTTCACACGATAACACAGAAAAGCACAATTTAAAGAGCAAAATAATAAAAGACATTAAAATAGCACCGAAAATAATATCTAATTAATTGCAAGCATGGCTGTGAAATAACTGGTGCAAATCTACATGCATTCCACAACTGTTTTCCAGTACAACAACGATAAACTACAAGTACAAAGAAGATTCTCTCTACAATTACGCGCTAGCAATAAACAATAACTACACTAATTACGCAATCTATTAGAAAAAATCCGAAGATTCCAATGAGGTGTCATCGACTAAGGGTCGACATATGAAACATCCCCTTAGAAAAATTATGAATCGCGATATTTGATACATAAATGCTGAGTAAAACCGTATGTACTCATACAGTTCTCTCTTTACTTATTCTGATCATCATTAAACTGACACACAATATTTTTTAGCCCAAAGCAATCTGACTTTCAATAATCCCTACAAAAGCATGACCCTGACTAACAATAACCTATACCTTTCATGAATCACTTACCTCACAAAAATCTTCGTTACTCGAACTATTGCAATACTGCGAGCGCCAATACTGCCAGCTAAATAAAAGATTCTAACTACTGAAGGCACTAACTACTGATAGGTATAGTTAGCAAATGAAGGATTTTGATAGAGAACAAACAATGTATTTACCTTAATAGCGTTCAAAAGTCATTATATATATATAATTTTGTGACATCCAATTAAACAAATTTCCTTTTTCTGACGGACACACGTCCAGATCGTCGCTCAAAACTCTGGTATCCCTTTCCCCACATCGACCACTGCTGGCGGCTCACCTCTAACTGCACAAGGCTACGCGCTGTTCACATCCAACTGCCCAACACTACACTAACGAATATTCCAACAATGCCAACCAGCCACAGACTGCACACAGCGCAGTCAGCGATTTTCATACAGAGCCCTATGTGGCGTTACCAATTTAAAAACCTAAAAAGCCTACTTACAAATGTTGCCAATCACTTTTGGGCATTTTTGGCTCATAAACTGGTAGTTCAAACAAGATGTGGCTTAAGTTCGATTGGAGACACACTGTAGTACAGTAGCAAAATCGTCGTCCTTCTTCCAGTTCCTGTAACTGCTCGTACTTTTCTACTACTTCATGTAGCAGGAGAAAGTTTCGTTTGACGCTGGCCCTACACATCATACTCAGTTGGGGGAGGTACAACAACATGCACCTATTTCCACCGATTGGTCGAAACAGGGTCTTGTTGTATTAATTCAGCTCACCCTGTTTCTCCACGGATTGCAGAAGGTGGTAGGTACAGCGCTTTCTAATTTTTGCTCAGTTCTGACTTAAATTGGAATGATCACATGGACAAAATCTGCTGCAAGGAGTGGGCAGAGACTGAGGAACGGTTACAAGATGCAGAGGGGCTGTCTAAAACCACATTGGAGCTTTACTGTATGACGTTCGTAGCAGATAGGTTCGAAAAAGGTGACTCGCTTCGAGATATGAGAGTGCCACAAGTATGATTCACTAGTGACTGTAATCATTAAAAAGACATCTCCATAGGATCCAACTTAAGAATATGCTTGAATGGAAAGACTTGATTCCAAATCGCAGACAGCATTTCTACCAGAATGTACTGGTTACAGGATTTTTGCGCTTCTTATGACCTCAGTCCAGCGTTGCAGTTTTTATGTGATTCATCACACACCACAGCATCTACTGTATGTAATCATTCTCAGTCAACCATCATGCTCTCTCGCCTATAACCCACCGTCTATATTCAATGTCGCGGTATTTGTGTGGAAGACCACCTCATTTGGGAGCAAAATCACACCTTGATTTGCAAAGCTTGTAAAGTTTTTTAACATGGATATCGTTAGCGATACTTGTGTTTGCCTATAGAACCAAGACCAATTTTTATGCAGGTTGATATTAACATAGATGTTGTGATCGTGTTTTTAATAGCTTGCCACTCAAAAGGTGATTACGTCTCTCCTCCTAAGACACAATGGTACCATTCAAAAGAAAAGCAAATGAGGCATGTCCATTCATCGCTGATTTTCGTGCAATATTGTTTGGTGTCACCAGTATTCAGTTACTGACGAAGTGTTATACTTAATAGGGAACGTATGATAGGTTCGCTGTGAGCAGCAGGCTTATAAAGTGTGTGTTGGGTCAGTGCTCGGTGCTCCAAAATGTGCGATGAAAATGAGTGTGTCCTGTCGTAAGGAAAATATGGATTTAATATGGAAAATTGAGATTTCAGTGCACTGATATCTGCAAGGGGAACGAAGGATTTTTATTATGTGGAAACTGATGTCCATTTATAAGGCATACATAGAAATTTATCTTTCCAGAGCCACAGCCATGAGGAGGGAATAATTCCAATACTTTGCCCACTGTCGTATGTCATCAGATTGAGGCTGAAATCGTAATACTTAATTGTTGTAAAAAAAGAAAAAACGGAATTCGAAGCACTGTCCTGAAGATCAGAAACATGGCTGGAATTTTCGATGTCCTACAGCTGCTGGTCTGGAAACGCTGAAAAGCAACAATGGCTGGTGAGGGACAGCATTCCGCCTGTCTGAACAAGAGGAGGATAGTCTGCTTGGACTTGTCTCTGAACAGTCGAACAAGTAAGGCAGCACGTGACTCTCATAAATCGTAGAACTTTCCGTAGATACCTCGCCACCATCTTGTTCGAACCAGTCTGTAGAGGCTCTTGTGCCCTGCATAAAGAATGTCTTGTGGCTCTCTGATGTCATGGAACTTCCTGGGAATGGAGCATTCTGATGGGTTCTTACTGAATTTACCCACCAAACTACTGCTGTTGTTGCTGCTTGTTTGGGAGCACTGTCCGCCATTTTCTGCAGATAGACAAATTACAACACTCTCAGTGGCAAAACTATTTTGCACTTATCGAAAAAAAACATACAGCAGTCATATTGCAATGACAATTAAACCACACAAAAGCGGTCTACAGATCTCATGGCAGCTATCGCTAAAGACACTTCCTCAATTACACTCTCTGCTACTGTCGAGGGAAGCTTGAATTTTTCGATGTGAAACCGATCTCCAACTGGGTTATATCACCACAAACGATTTTACAAATAAATACATTTCGTATCCTGCACCGTACAATACTATCATTTCACCATCCTGCATATAGCTGTCGACTACCAGACACTCATACATATGCTGCGAAGACAGATATATCTCAAAAAAGTAAGCACATTCACTGTATATAGTCGCACTACTAAATATTTCCTGCAAGGCCAATTGGTCATCCACCACAGCCAACGGTCACGAGTCAACTGCCCATCGCATATGCTGGCGTGATGCGCTACTATAGTTGAATTCTTTTATCTTGGCGGCTCGCGCATGCCCGCCCAGACGCGGGAGATTGCTGCGTTGCCTGTTGCACACGACGCACGCGACAAGAGAAGCAGCGCCATAGTATAGTATAGTTCGCAAGCTTACGTTTAGGGGGAGCGCGCAGTTATGAAGTAAAGCCACCACGGCCGCATTAACCCTTTCGCTGCTACAGAGACGTGCTCCCCGCATTCCGCGCTGTGCGCGATTTTGTCACTGCGCTACTCGCCTGTCCTGACACATGGTGTTTCCGATTGCTTTGACACACTTATCATTCGATTCCACATAAATTATTTGACCCAAAAATTAGATTTTTACACATCTTCTTGACTGATACCTTCCCCCCACTTCCTTTGACTGATTGAAGTGCTTTAAAATAAAGCCAAACGCGCCCGGTGTAAATAAAACTTTTATTACAGTCGCGAAAGACGGAATATTTCTCAATATTACATACGACACCTATGTGGTACTTAAATTAAATGAGATATTGTTATACAGTAAATTTTATATGAAATTTAGGTATCTTGTCCACATTTCATTCACAACATTGTGGCAACTAAAATCGACCATACGGAAAGTATACGCTATGGACTTCTACCTCTGCAAACTCTTCAAAATTTCGTGCAATGGTTTACTATATTTAATGCTGCATAATAACTGCGTTGAACATCGAAACAAAATTAAGTCATTTATGAGGGGAAGGCATCAGTCAAGAAGACGTGTAAAAATCAAATTTTTGGGCCAAATAGTTTTTGTGAACTCGAATGATAAGTGTGTCAAAGCAGTGGGAACACCATGTGTCTGCACAGGCGAGCAGTGCAGTGATGACAAATCGCGCACAGCGCGGAATGCGGGGAGCACGTGACTGCAGCAGCGAAAGGGTTAATGAAGAGACAAAGCACTAGAAATTTCAAAAAATTGCATTGAAACGAATAAAATTCGTGAAGTAAGACACTTCGATATTGTTTTTAAATAAAGAAAATTTTTAGCATCGCTCAAGGTTCGAACGCTTTACCTTTCACTGAATACCCAACGCCTTAACCGTTACGCTAGCGCAGCTCGTCCTGCAATGTCTCTCCATAAGGTCTCTAACAGGTCACGCAAAATTCTGACAAACTGTTGGTATGCCTGTGAATTACTAGCACTTTGTCGAAGTACAATAGGAAATAAACAATTACCGCTGTTCTTTATTACGAAAATGCGGTTCGTGAAATTGATACAAACACCTTTCCTTGCTATCGCCTGAATTAAGAGTCTTATTGCTTGTTTGGCTTAATTAATTAATAGAAAATGAAGCAATTGGTATAAAGAATGGTTTTTCCAAACTTTCAAAAAACGAAGTCTGCTATCAAGACATCGCTTTTGTTCTATTACTTTATTTATGACTGAACGTTTCTAAAACTGAAGACACTCGTCCGTGCTCTGCTCTGCTGTCGAGATCTGGCAACGTCGTTCTCTGTTCATTGGCTGACTGTGTTTTGTGACGTCAAATGCGCAGAACGAACCTAAACTCGGCCGCCAACATAAATGACGCGCACTTTAGAGTGCCCTCAGCGGACCCTTGTCACTCTCTGAACTGGTGTATAAAGGCTGGGCTGGTTCCACCGGCACAAAGGTGTTACTGTTTCGGTACATACCTCCTTGCTTGCTTGCTGCCAAGCTATGTTCAGCCACCTCCAGACTCCGGGATTACATGAACATACGTATTTTAAATGGTTTGCCAGAATGTAGTACCAGTTACGCGATAATGCTCGATATCAAGCACATAGCAGTATGCTACCGATCGATTGCACAGTATAATTCCAAAGATAAAGAGTGGAAATTTATTTCTAGAAACCCGAAACTTTAACGAGGTCATTATGTGCGATGTGCTACAAACCACGGAGTAACTAGAAACTTACCTCATCTGGGAATATCTTTAAGTGAAAATTCGAAAATAGAGGAAACTGATAGTTCCACTCATATTTTTTAATGAATACCGATTTCAATGAAATAACAGGTTCCAAACCATCCTTGAACTTTCTGAAGTCAACTAAGGTCTTTCTAATGTCTAGAGAATTAGTGAACATCTCTTCCACATGAATTTCACCCTCTAAATGCACAGAACACACACATCACAATCGATGTTCTCTCAATCAAACAAAGACAGGAAACGGGGAAAATGGCAGTACAAGCACTCAACCGGCAAATTTGCATGGGAGGGAATAATTGTCCAGTGCAAACACATGCCCTGTTTGAATCTTCTCAAAGTTCCAGAGAGAATACTACCGACAGATCCGATCATGAAGGTGTCCCAACGCACACTGAGTATTAGTTCGCTACTCACCTGCCTAGAGGGTGACATGGTTAGGTCAGCTGCCCATTGTACCCCAGCCTGCCCAGTTCACGCAGCTTTCGCCACATGCCGGAAATGTCAATCGTTCCAGCCAGAGGCTACCTCCGCCATGCGCCAACCTCATGCCAGACAGAATCGTCTTAGAAAACCAGCCACATACAAGGTGCGACAATAAAGTAGTGAGACTGATGTGAAAAAAAATTTGCTTCACGTTTTAGTCAAGTTTAGTGTTGTCTCCTTCAAAGTAGTTCCCTTCTGACTGCACACACTTATTTCAGCGTTTCTGCCATTGATGGTAACATTTCTGGAACTCAACTTCTGTAATATCCTCCAAGACCCTCGTCACAGATTTTTGGACATCTTGTGTTGTTTGAAAGTGGTGTCCCTTGACCACCGTTTTGACTCTTGGAAATAGAAAAAAGTCACACGGAGCGATATCTGGTGAATGAGGTGGCTGTGGTAGTACTGAAATTTGTTTTGAGGCTAAAAATTGCTGTACTGACAGAGCAGTATGGGATGGCGCATTATCGTGATGCAGAGTCAAATTATCAGCAATGTTGGCATGGACACAAAGAACTCTTTTATGAAGTCTTTCTAAAATTTCTTTGTAGTAATATTGGTTAACTGTTTGTCCAGGAGACACCCACTCTTTATGAGCAATTCCCTTTGAATCAAAGAAGCACGTAAGCATGCATTTCACTTTTGACTTTGACGTGCGAGCTTTTTTTTAGTCTGGGTGATCCCTTTGAGCATCATTGCGTACTTTGGCGTTTTGTCTCTGGATCGTGCTGAAAAAACCAACTTTCATCACCAGTGATAACATGGCTCAACAATTCTTGATTGATTTTCATTTGCTCTAATAGTTCGGCTGCCCATTTTTCCATTTTTCCCGCTGTTGTGGTGTGAGATTTTTGGGGATTCGAAATATGTCATGAAATTCTCGCTGTTCTGGTTTTCCCGTCTGTGCTTATACACCAGTGAGCTTCGAGAAGTGAGGAAAATAACGTCTATGACAACCAGCAGCAAATATAAACAAACCTCTCTCAGCGTTCCAGAAACGAAATGAAGAACACATCAGCTCTTTGACTTAGAAATTTTTCTCTCTCTGACAGTGCCTTCAAACAAGCAGCTAAAATTCGCGAAGTGGTGAGCATCCTATTTAGAGTTATGGAGATATTTATCTCCAATTCCCAATATTTTCTTTTTGGCATGTAAAATCGCATATTGCAGCTGATATCGGTTTCTTTTTCCCACAAAAGTATGTGAAGTGTCTCAGGGAGGAAGGCTGGCCGGCCGCGGTGGTCTAGCGGTTCTAAGCGCGCAGTCCGGAACCGCGCGACTGCTACGGTCGCAGGTTCGAATCCTGCCTCGGGCATGGATGTGTATGATGTCCTTAGGTTAGTTAGGTTTAAGTAGTTCTAAGTTCTAGGGGACTGATGACCACAGTAGTTAAGTCCCATAGTGCTCAGAGCCATTTTTTTTGAGGAAGGCTGTGGGCTTTCACAAGTGCGCTGCGTTATTTTTAGAGTCTGTGTTCGAGTGTGGCGGTATACATTGCAAAACTGAAGCAACACTACGATGCAGCGATCGTTTTTGAAAGTGTATTTAGAGACCTATTTACATGGATTAAGTAACTACTGAGCCAGCACATTCTCAAAGTCAAGGGAAGGCTTGGTACTTCCCACAAAAGGGCGGGCAGTGTCTCAGGGATTGTTTCACAAGTGTGACGCGATGTTTTTTAGAGTCTGTGTTCAAGTGCGGTGGTGGTATTCCTCGAAATAAAAGGTGTATTTACATCGGAAATTGTTTAAATATTCTCGCATCATCTGGAAAGCTGTCTCTCTCTCTCTCTCTCTTACTCTGTTTGTGCAGTGGTACATTTAGTTCCTACAACGTCTTCAACATATACTCGCGACAATATTCCACACATTGCTTAAGCAGCAGATGTAATAACTCCTGATACAGTTCGTGTTCAACAGCAAAGGATACCCGTGCACTAGGGGTGAGATGGGAGTCTGCAGATATTTTCAGCACAACTGCGAGTGCTTAGCATTGGCCACCCCTGCAGCTGCTGCGTCCCAGTGCTCTGAGCCTTGTGCGTGGCCTCTTCCAGCAAGTGTGGAGACTCTGAGACAGGGGGCACATGTGCTGGCGTGGGTGAACATCTTGCCTCTTGCACTTCAGAAGACTAACTGGACTTTTATCAGTTGATCTACAGGTACAGCACACGCATTTATCGACATGCGTTGCGAAGTGTAAGTTAGGCCTATCCTGCTGCATCTTCATTATTTGATGAAGCATATTCATCTTTTTTGTACATTCACCAAATATCATTGCTTTCTAAACATCGTATAGGTGGTTGTGGACACAGACTTCAGCTGCATCATTACAGCTAATATACCTGTTGAACTCCTCCTTCTCCAGCGCAGACATCTCATACATTGAACACACAGTATACAGTAAACAATTAAGTCCATCTTCTCGGGACGCTCAGCACAGACTGAGCGAATTTCCCACCGTTTTTTCCCTGCACCGTCATCTTTGATTACCTCATGAAAGGAGGGGAGGGGGTGGGGGGAAGGGAAAACAGCACCCTCTTATGGCGTGGTGGTCCTGAGAGCTAGGTCAGTTGGACTCTGGATTTCGAGGTGAGCACACTGGATGGAGCTACTGTCTAAGATAACTCAAATTGTTTAAATAAACAATATACTGTAATGCATACCAAATAAAGAATTACATCCATCCTATCCAGCAGCCCAGCACATCCTGAGTCCCTTTCCTGCCAATTTCCCTATGATGGAAGGGAGAGGATGGGAGAGGACAGGGGTTGTGGGGGGGGGGGGGAGGTGCAGTTAGGTTAGTGGAGGTAGCTCAATTGACCTATTTTCCCGCCAAGATTCGAACTACCTTCCATTACGTCAGTGCGACATTGCCACATCTATGGTCGCCATTTTGGATCCGCCATTTTGAAAAAATTTGGCAATAATGCAATGTGGGGTAGCACTCTCTTTTTCCTACTACTCGTGTTCTCCTCTTCTCACGCTAATTAGTGGACAAAATCACTTTCCAAGATCAAGTAAAATTCGTCGGAGAATATTATGCTCCACCACTGTTGCTGACGCCACCAACATTCTCCCACACCAATGACCCCCCTTTTCGGCTATGGCGGGATTGATTCAAAAATGACTCTAAGCACTGTGGGACTTAACATCTGAGGTCATCAGTCCCCTAGACTTAGAACTACTTAAACGTAACTAACCTAAGGACATCACACACATCCATGCCTGCGGCAGGATTCGAACCTGCGATCGTAGCAGCAGCGCGGTTCCGGACTGAAGCGCCCAGAACCGCTCGGCCACAGAGGCCGGCGGCGGGGAGAAACGGGATGCATTTAATAGTCTCCCGAGCGTACAAAGCAGCCTGATTTAATCTCCATGAGATGCTTCTCGAAGAGACACTTGCACTGGTAGCCGATGCAAGATTTGCATCGATATGTCTATGAGTGAGATGACTGTTTCTTATCGCCCCTAGGGCCACTTATCGATCCTGTTGCGGTATGGACGATGACTACCAGCACGCTTTTTCCAACTTCAACGGATTTTTTAATCGCTAGAGGACACTTCTAGACGCATCCATTACTGAGGGCACAGTAGGCACACTTCCGCTGCTTCTAGCTCTCCAACTGCTGTAGGCACTCAGATGATGTCCTGCACACAAATTGTTGTACCACACGCAATGTCGTACTAATCGTCTCCGCAACACTCTTCCTCAAACAGCATATTGCATAAACTGTCGAATGCATACAGAGCGCTCGGGCACAGGCTTCGCGCAGTTAACACGTCCCGCCTTCTACATTTCCTTTTACTATCATTGGTCGGGTGTTCCGTAGCAACTGTGGGTCGCTTCGTAGCATTCGGCAGTTATTCCTTAGCAAGTGTCAGTTACCCGCTATTTGGAACACATCGTATATGTATAAATCACGCAGTGATCCAGACAAATACTTCTTTTTTACTATTAATTTACCGATCCTGTTCCGAGATACTATACAACGGAGAAATATGACGTATGATGAGTAAATGGAAAACGCAGAGCAGGGAGCGAAGTTCGACTCGCGGCGCAGAGCTAGGCTCATCGACCGCGTCGTAGTACTCGCGGGTGTCCTGCTTCGGGTCGGGCTGCACCTTGTGGTAGTTGAGCGAGAGGTTGAGGTTCTCGGCCATGGGCAGCTGGTCCCAGTAGCGCAGGCGGACGTCGACGCCAGGCAGGTGCAGCCGCGGGCACGCCCTCAGGCGGTCGCCCCTGCGCTGGTCGCCGCGCAGCTCCACGAACCACGGCTGGTCCTCAGACGCCGCCGGCCACACCGCGCCCGCAGCGTCCGGACTGCCCGCCGGCCAGCACTCCGGCTCTCCGCTCGGCCGTACGCGATTCGCCACTGGGTACCTGCAGCACGCAGCACACACGGCACTCTAATACGACTACATCAGCACTCCACAGGCAGACTCAATTTCCTCATGTCGGCAAATCAGGAATGATTTGTTTTACTTGGTAAAAACTTTCTAAAGCCAAGACAGCATGAAAATTTCCTTTGTTTCGACAGTCTTTGCTGTCATCTTCAGGTCTTCAAGATTTTAGTTAACAAATGTATTGATTTTGAGTTGGACCTCACGCCACTTTGTCATATAGAAAACATGTAGCACACTATAAAGGGTGAGCATCAATAAAATGGACACACTGCAGGGACGGATTCCTGACTGGAAATTGAAGAAAAAGGTCCGATGAACATGTGTCCGGAAATGCATCTTTGCCATGGTAGATAGCGCTGACGAGAGGAAGTTTCTCACAAGCGTGTTCTAACCAAACTGCGTGCCTACGGAGCATCGCCTCAGTTGTTCGACTGGATTCGTGATTTCCTGTCAGAAAGGTCACAGTTGGTAGTAATAGACGGAAAGTTGTCAAGTAAAACAGAAGTAATATCCGGTATTCCCCAAGGAAGTTTTATAGGCCCTCTACTGTTCCTTATCTGTATTAGCGACGTACGAGACAATCTGAGTAGCCGCCTTAGATTGTCTGCAGATGATGCTCTCATTGACCGTCTTGTAAAGTCATCAGATGATCAAAACGACTTGCAATATGATTTAGATAAGATATCTGTATGCCGCGAAAAGTGGCAATTGACCCTGAATAAAGAGAAGTACGAAGTTATTCACATAAGTACTAAAAGAAATCAGCTAAATTTCGATTACGCGATAAGTCACACAAATCTGAAGGCTGTAAATTCAGCTAAATACTTAGGGATTACAATTACAAATAACCTAAATTGGAACGATCAGGCCGGCTGGTGTGGCCGAGCGGTTCTAAGCGCTTCAATCTGGAACCGCGCGACCGCTACGGTCGCAGGTTCGAATCCGGCCTCGGGCATGGATGTGTGTGATGTCCTTAGGATAGTTAGGTTTAAGTAGTTCTAAGTTCTAGGGGACTGATGAGCTCAAATGTTAAGTCCCATAGTGCTCAGAGCCATTTGAACCATTTTGGAACGATCGCCTAGATAATATTGTGGGTACAGCAAACCAAAGACTGAGATTCATTGGCAGAACACTTAGAAGGTGCAACAGGTCTACTAAAGAGACAGCTTACACCACGCTTGTCCGCCCTATTCAGGAGTACTGCTGTACAGTTTGGGATCCGCATCAGGTGGCACCGACGGATGACATCGAAAAAGTAAAAAGAGGGGCAGCTCGTTTTGTATCATCGTGAAATAGGGGAGATAGTGTCATCGACATGATACTTGAATTCGAGGGGCAATCATTAAAACAGAGGCGTGTTTCGTTGCGACGGGATCTTCTTACGAAATTTCAGTCACCAGTTTTCTCCTCCGATTGCGAAAACATTCTGTTGGCACCCACCTACATAGGGAGAAATGATCATCACGATAAAATAAGAGAAATCGGGGCTCGCACAGAAAAATTTAAGCGCTCGTTTTCCCCGCGTGCCGTTCGAGAGTGGAATGGTAGAGAGACAGCTTGAAGGTGGTTCATTGAACCCTCTGCCAGGCACTTTATTGTGAACAGCAGAGTAATCACGTATATGTAGATGCAGATGTAGACCACGTGCCGAGTGTTCCTTGTGTGTTGCAGGCTGTGTGACTGGCTTACTGTATGCAGCAGAATAGTCCGGTATTCATGGTGGGAACAAGCCGAGATGGTATTTATGTCGGCGGAGGTTCGAGTCCTCCCTCGGGCATGGGTGTGTGTGTTTTTCCTTAGGATAATTTAGGTTAAGTAGTGTGTAAGCTTAGGGACTGATGACCTTAGCAGTTAAGTCCCATAAGATGGCGGCACGGCTATACAAAAACAAGTATGCTCACGGCACCAATCACATCACGCCCTTTTTGGGCGTGTATGTGATCACGGGTCCTTTCAGACACACGAACAAGCAAGGGAGTAACGGACTGTGCGTACATCGGATTTGGAGGACTGGGTTCCACAGGATATTGGGACGAACCTTACCACAAGCTCCAGGCGAGTGACCCGCCAACATGGTGTAAGCCAAAGAATGATTATGTTTATCCTGCGTGGCAACTGCTACCGTCCCTATCACCTGAAATCCCATGGAGGCATCTTTGAACATCTGTTGTGACGTGCATGCAGTGCAGCTCTCTACTGTGTTAAGGGACGATTTATTTTCACTGCACGCAACCTTCCATTTCAGGACACGTATTCATAGGACCTTTTTCCCTCCGTTTCCAGTCACCAATTCTAGCCTGTAGTTTGTTGGTTTTATTAAGTCCACCTAGCATAAAATTTAGTCACAAATAAAACATTTAAATAATGTACTATCTGTTGTCAACATGACAGCTTCTCGTGATGCCCAACTCAAAAAGAACACATTTATAACAAAAATTTGTGAAGATCTGAAGATGAGGGAAAAGTCTGTCGAAACGTGTTGTTCGTAAATAAAGATTTTTTTGCGATATTCGCCTTAGAAAATTTTTACCAAGTCAGCAAGCCACCTATCGGTGTGTGGCGGGGGATGCCTCTGATGTCGCTAACTGATTCCCCCCCCCGTTTCCCTGTTCCTCTCGCTAATGGTGCATGAGAAGAATAATTGTCGCTAAGAATGATTGTCGGTACGTCTCTGTATTGGCTCTAATTTCTCGAATTTTCAAGTCGTGGTCATTCGGCGAGATGTATGTGAGAAATAATATGGTGTCCAATTCTTCCCGGAAAGTACTCTCCCGAAATTTCAATGGTAAATCTCTCCGTGATGCACAACGTCTCTCTTGTAGCATCTGCCACAGGTCTTTGTTGAGCATCTCTGCAACGCTCTCGCACTGAAATAAAAATTTCCGTGACGATACGCACCACTCTTCTTTGCAACTTCTCTCTCTCTCGTCTATCAATCCTACTCGATAAGGGCCCAAGACTGATGAACAGTACTAAAGAATCAGTCGAACGAGCACCTTCTGAGCCACTTCTTTCGTGGATGAGTTACATTTAACATTCTACCCATTAATCTCAGCCTGGTAGCTGCATTTCCTACCATTTGTTTTATGTCGTCCTTCTCGACATTGAGGAAGAAAGATGAAAGAAGATTGGAGGCACTAGAAATGTGGATTTGGAGAAGAATGGAAAAAGTGAAATGAGAAGGCCGATTAAGGAATGAAGAAGTATTAAGAAGAGTTGGAGAAGAAAGAATCGTTCTGAAAGTCATCAGAAAGAGAAAACGGAACTGGATTGGACATTGTTTGAGGAGGGACTGTTTATTGAAGGAGGAATGGAGGGAATGGTGGAGGGAAAAAAGAGAAGAGGAAAAAGAAGATATCAAATGCTGGTCAATATCAGAGGAGGCAAATATTCAGAAATGAAAAGACTGGCTGTGGACAGACAAAAGTGGAAGAGGCTTAACCCACGACAAGACCTGCCGTAAGGCAGAATACCATACTACAACTCCTCTATGTAATGTCGCTCTGGATAGTTACTCCTAGGTGTTTTACGATAGAGAGTTTCCAATAATTTGTCATCAAAGGAGCAGTTGTACAGCAGCGTATTTCTTTACCACCTCTCCCCCAGCACAGGCCATGAAGGCCCAAAGGTAACGACCGACCGCCGTGTCATCCTCGCCCACAGGCGTCACTGGATGCGGATATGGCGGGGCATGTGGTCAGCACACCGCTCTCCCGGCCGTATGTCAGTTTCCAAGACCGGAGCCTCTACTTTTCAATCAAGTAGCTTCTCACTTTGCCTCACAAGGACTGAGTGCACCCTGCTTGCCAACAGCGCTCGGCGGATCGGATGGTCACCCATCAAAGTGCTAGCCCAGCCCGACAGCTCTTAACTTCGGTGATCTGACGGGAACCGGTGTTACCACTGCTGCAAGGCCGTTCGTGGATTTCTTTACCTACATGTACGCAATATGTTAGATTTATTCACGTTCAGGCTCAAGAGCCTGCACCATTCATCAGCCCTCTACAGGTCATTCTGCAAACTGGTACAGTCCTCTGGCATTGTTGCTTTCTTATAGACAATTGCATCACCTGCGAACAGTCTTACAGAGCTTCCGACGCTTCCTACGAGATTATTTATACACATTGTAAACATAACGGTCCGATCACACTTCCTTGCGGTACTCCGGGAAGTACCTTTACGTCTCTCAGTTGTTTTTTTTTCGTTACGAGCAACATGTGGAGTTCTATCTGCGAGGAAGTCTTGAATTCAGTCGCACATCTGGTCCGATACTCGGTAAGCCCATACTTTATTTACTAAACGGCAGCGCACGACAGTGTCAAACGCCTTTCGGAAATGAATGAACACAGCATCAACCTGAGCGCCGTTGTCTGCAGCACTATGGGTCTTACGAGTTACGGAGGAAACTGAGTTTAACAGGATCTCTGTTTGCGGAATCCATGTGAATTTTATAGAAGAGATTTTCGTTCTCGAAAAGCGTCATAATTCTTGAGCATAAAACATGTTCCGTAATCTACATGAGATTACATCAACGATATGGGCCTGTAATATTTGCACATGTCCTGCGACACTTCTTGAATGCGGGAATGACCTGCTGTTGGGTCTCCATCCCGAGAAAATGAGTCACATATATCACCTGAGGACAAAGAGTACAGATGACAGCTCCGCCACTGCACTGCCCTGTTATACCTTGTGTACGTGATACTACCGCCGTTTGTATATGTGCATATCGCTATCCCGTGACCTCTGTCACCTCAGTGCACTTTGGTAGTTATACATGTAGCAACCGAAATCACTCGTACCAGCTAAATTAACTACAAATGTTGTAGAGGTGAAACCTCACGCGTTTCAAGATTCAAATGCGGTTTCCACGAACTAGATTACACAAACCCAAGTTGGACTAGGTCCTCGTGGTTCAATAAATGGTTCAAATGGCTCTGAGTATTATGGGACTTAAGATCTGAGGTCATCAGTCCCCTAGAACTTAGAACTACTTAAACCTAACGACATCACACACATCTATGCCCGAGGCAGGATTCAGTGTCCAAAATGTGAGCCGTTGAAGTCGAAATAAAATGCAACAATTGGTAAACAAGAGTGGGATAGTCTGTACGGTACGTTAACACAGAAGTAAAGAGGTGCTCGCCAGGTGAAACAGTTGTGGCGTGCTGGCCTTGAGATACTTGGTGTCCCTGTTTACAGCCGGCAACCATCCTTCGACGCTCGTTGCCCAAAGAGCTAGTTGTCTCAAATGAATGGAGATAAAACGGAAATTCTTCACAAAACTAATGTAATAAATTAGATATAGCGTATGCAACTGGAAAAGTCTGAAGAGCGTAGTAAAACTATTTTAAGATAGTAAAGTACCAACATTTATTTGCGCCAGTAGGTATAGCGGGTAAATCACTGGTATAGTCAGTTTCTAAAATTTCCAGAACCTCTGAAGAAATCGTAATTCTCTTATGCCTCAGATTAACTGAAGGATAGTTACGATGCACAGTTTCTTTTCGAAACAATGTTGATTACAGAGACCTCGGTAAAACTTTTTTATTATATGGTATCACAATAATTTCTGCAAATACTATCGTAGATCTGAAAGAGTTTGATGTTACGTCTGTTTATTCTCCGAAATGAGATAGCTATTTTTTAGAAAGTAGGATTTCTCGTTTATGAACATGAAACTGATTGCTGTCTTATGAGGAAACTGGTAATATCATCGTGTTCTTTTGATGCAGCCACGAGACACCAACTTCTAAGTACAAATTCGAGAAAGCAAACAGAATGCAAAACTAAATTTCCTCTGTGTCCATTTTGCACCGTCGTCGTAACATTCCGCTTCCCTCTTATCTGATGCGATGTATTTCTTTACCAAGATGTGAATTCAAGTACTTGCACTTAAGATAGTTATCATTTTAATGTCCAAAACAGAGGAATGCTCATGTCTAAGAACTGAAATTTTTCCGAAACTAGGCCGGCCGCTGTAGCCGAGCGGTTCTAGGCGTTTCAGTCCGGAACCGCGCTGCTGCTACGGCCGCAGGTTCGGATCCAGCCTCGGCCATGGCTGTGTGTGGTGTCCTTAGGTTAGTTAGCTTTAAGTAGTTCTAAGTCTAGGGGACCGATGACCTCAAATGTTAAGTCCCATAGTCCTTGGAGCCATTTGAATCTCCGAAACTAATTTCGTATTTCCGAGAATGACATGTCGTTGAATTCGTCTGTATTAAATCTTGGATGCTTGGAGTAGAAATTATTACAGTCGTATTTGAAGGGGAAAAATCATACGGCTCTCTCTGTAAGTAATATTGATTTCACAAGAGACTGTACCTCGTTTAGAGAGGACTTCCTTGTAGTTCGGCTGGGTCAAAAACAGAATCACAGATCTGCTGAGCTCTCCAGAACACACGAGACATAGCCATACACAGACAGACTGTCCCGCAGCAAGGCTAGGCTCCAGAGTGACGCAACATACTCGCAGTGATCCTCGGACGCCATAGAGTGCCACGCAACACGGGCTATGTTATGCGTCCACCATAACGTCACGCAGCTGGTTCCCAAGTGAACATTCGTCCGCCAAACGCTGATACAAGTGGACGCAAGGCTCTACCATGTGTATCGACATTTAGTTCGACAGCATCAACATCACGCCTCAAGACAGTATTAGGACTGTCTACAGTCGCCGCTCAGAAGAGCCAAATTGGATATTCTTCAAGTTATACAGGGTGTCCCAGGAGGACTGGTCATTATTCAGTGGTATGAGAAGTACGGTCATTTGAAGCAAAAACTTCATATGGACATTTTCCCTATTCTGAACGGTTTCCGAGATTGAACACATTTAATGACATTTGTTTTCGGGCTAGTGGCGTGCACATACGTGTCTTACCCCTGTCGTCTTTGGCTTTTTATTCTAGGCCAACTTACCTCGTCGCTTCCAGCTTCTTTGCTCGAGATGTATTTCTGCCATTAAACTAACCCGTTGAACGCGCAGTTGATCACGGTGTGTTAGGAGTGAACTAGTGCGAGAGACTGACAGTGTATCAAAGAGAAGCATGGGTTACCTGTGTTTATGCACGCGCTGGCTAAAATGCCACACATCTACACTAATGAAGAATATACAGTTATGGAGTATGTTTACGGCTTCTGCGATGTCGGTGCTCTTGCCGCAGACGACGAATAGAGTCGGCGCTTTACGACACGTTGAGTTCCTGCCGTTCAGGCCACGTCTGTCAACACGTCTTCCTCTGCATGAAAGCAGCGACCAAGTCTCCGAGGCAGAGCCGAAGTACCTCAGTCTGCAGCCCTTGCTTGTTCTCTGAACCGACACCAATAAAACGACCAATAAAACGGCTATTTCGACATGTACGCCCAGCGAGCTTCTCATCGCCCAGCTGCAGCTGTAACTGTCCAACAAAACATTCTACAAGACATAAACTGAGTGCTGTCACATCAAATTAATCCATGCAGCTAGGTACCGGTGAACTCAGTATCGAACCACTGTCAACCCTCTTTCTTTAGCATATAACTGGTAACAGTGCCTTTCTAATTAGATACAAGTGCCCTAACTGCAAAGGTCCTCACGATCTGAGTAATTAAAATGAAAGAAACTGTGTTTCAGGTAGTTCCAGAAAGGGACAACCCCTGAAATTTTGACAGCGAACCACACCACGCCTCTCTTGTAGTATCTGTCACTGGAGCTGGATGAACAATGCCGTGATGCTTTTGCTCTTAGTAATCTAAATTGTGACAAAACGCGTTGATTTTCTTTAGACCTTCTGTATTTCTGCTGTCAGTTCTGCCTAGTGGGAGTCCCAAATTGATGAGCAACACTCAAGAAAGGATCAAACGAGTGTTTTGTAAGCTACTTCATTCGTGAGTGGATTACATTTAATGAGGATTCTTCCAATGAGTCTCGCTCTGCCATCGGATTTTCCTACAATTAGTTTTATGTGGTCGTAAGTCTTTACACCGTTGCACATGCTTAAGCCAAGATTTTCAATGGACGTGGCCGCTTTCAGTTATTTTTTTAGAACTGTTTAATCATAGAATACTTCGGAGTATTTATGCACAATGCGTTTCAGTTGTTTATACTGACTAGTGGACCGCGCCTACGAGGGTCTGGAACGACGTGAAGCATTTACATTAGCGTAGTTGCCAGGTAGCGGAAACGACAATGCGAGGATCGTGGGGTCAAGTCCCTTTGCATAAACTCTTTTTATTTCAGTTTTTGCATTGTTTACATTGCAGATCAACGAACAATGGTCAGTATATGATATTTCTTAATACTGTCATAAAAGATATCAAAGACAAAGGTAAGGTACAATTTGGGATTGCAAATAAATTTTTAAGAAAGGATTGTACTTACAGCGTCCACGACGAACCTGCAGATAATTTTCCAAGAAGAGATTGTAATTACAGCGTGACCGTTATTCCTCCGCAGCTGCATGCAAACAATAGGTTCCCGGAGCAGGTAAAATCGTCCCATCGAGAGAGAAAACGAATTCACATACTGAGAAGACTGGTTCAAAATACGTTCCGTAGTACACTGGGAGGCGTCCTTCGATTAGATCTCACCGTGAGGCTGCATGCCGATCGTGTACTGTGCTAACTCGAAATTTTACAAATAATCCCCGTGACATGACTCCAATACGCAATATCTGACTTTTAAACCCTTGAAGAATCCCTCTTGAAGAATCATGCCAGGTGAGGTCGCACACCGTAAATATAATGAGAATCAATTTAACAAACAGCACAAATATAATCCACCATTGGAATGACTGGGTTGAGGGGAAAGCCAGAAATACTGTACAGAATGAAACGAATTTCTATTACTACAAGGTTCTTACATTAATATCTCAGTACGCACAATGAGGTGGTGCCTCCTGATTAATTACGGCACAGTGTGCATAGATAAAAATGACAACTAACACAAAAGTACTAGTTTTTTCCAGTTTTCAATACGGATTGGCACCTCTCCTATCACTGACAGAGCGCACGAGATTCTAGTTGATTTACCTATCAACATGAAGGTTATTGACATACAGAAGAAAACTACACTTTGAACACGCACTGCGCTGCATATATGGCCGAGAACCAGTCCCTCTGTACCTACCTCGGCAAGAGCGAGTTGAATACGGCCAGAGCCGCGGATATTTACCCTGTGATGTTCTCTGCAACGTCGAAACGACAGCAGGTGCCCCCCGCCCCCCCCCCCTCCCCACCACCTTGGTGTCGAGATGTGGATCAGCATCTTGTTGCTGCTGTAACTGCCCCACGTGTGATGGGCAAAACTAATGTCCGGGCTGCCGCACGAAATATAAAACTTCGCCATCGCTCAGTCAAACGGGTCGGAGGAAAAGCCACCCTTGCGCTTCGAATCCAAAATGCAATTCCTCAATTTCTGTAGCTACCATACAGACTTGGTGCTCCGCGCCAGGACGCGTCTAATATTAACCATTTTCTTATGAACTACCGAATCACCGACATCAAGATTTTCTGGGTATGGTACGGCGTCATATTGCATAAAACTACTGTTGGAAAGCCGGCCGCTTCGGCCGTGCGGTTCTAGGCGCTTCAGTCCGGAGCCGCGCTGCTGCTGCGATCCCAGCTTCGAATCCTGCCTCGGGCATGGATGTGTGTGATGTTCTTAGGTTAGTCAGGTTTAAGTAGTTCTAAGTCTAGGGATTGATGACCTCAGATGTTAAGTCACATAGTGCTCACAGCCATTTGAACCATTGGAACTGTTGGAGGAAACCAACGTTTCTGCCATGGTTGCAGCGACCTTCTTCTGGTCTACTGGTGGGTTCTACCAATGCAGTGTCCCTTATATTTTGTTATTAATGTTCACTGCGCATGCCAATTACATCACAATTTTAAAAGCCAGTTCATTTCATTGGCCACTTAAGGAAGCTAGGACGCACCAGTAGACCCAGAAGAAGGCCGCTGCAACCGTGGCGTAAGCGTTGGTTTTCTTCACCAGTAGTTTTACACAATATGACATGGTACCATACCCAGGAAACTTTTATGTCGACTGACGCTGGCCGCGGAAGCCTCCGCTGTTACATTACCCAGTCACCGTCACTTCCGCCCTCTGCCTGGGTGCCCAGCGGCTGTCCGCTCAGCATTGCTTTTGGGAGGCACCCATTGTCTGAGGTAAGTGGCCCGAGTACCACAACGGCGCCGTTTTTCGAATTCGTGGAAGGTCCCTCTGCTGCCCGGCGAAGGCACCACCGTGTCTGGTACGGGCATCCGGTCTAGGGTAAGATCAAAGGGACGCTTCTGCACAGGATGCCGACACGGTCGGCCCTCTCAGGGAGTGTTGTAAAATCTCACCTCGACTGCTCAGCACCAAGTCCAGTTCCAGTGGTTTCCGGCACAGAACTCTTTCAAGGAAAAGTTTTGCAAAATACTTGATTTTTACTGTAGTGTAGCTTGGCTCAATGTGCGTTTTAACATACCTGTTATTTTAATAGACCTGTGATAGTTATAATCATGCGTGCGGAACCCTTAACTTGATCTCCACACTTTGCTAGTTACCATGGCAACTCTCAATTCAGTAATAAAAATGAAAATTGGCGGATAATGTGAGCCCTGCACGTGCAGCGCATGGCCCAGATAGGACGTCATCTTGCAGCATCACATTATCCATTCAATATTTGGCGAAGTGATACGTTACGCGTGGTTTGATGCCAAACTGTCTGGCGAAGCAGAACCTTTTATTAATGTAAATCAAGTTTTTTATTCTATAGTAAATTTGAAACTACCATGTATTTGTAAAAAATGTTCAAATGCGTGTGAACTCCTAAGGAACCAAACTGCTAAGGTGATCAGTCCCTAGACTGACACACTACTTAAGCTAACTTATGCTAAGAACAATACACGCACACTTGCCCGAGGGGGGAGTCGAATCTTCGGCGGGAGGAGCCGCGCAATCCGGAACATGGAGCCTCAATCAACATGGCCACTCCACGCGGCTAATTGTAAAAATGCGGCGTTTATAACGTATGCAACATGCTAACACAATTACTGCCTCTCAATTTTTTTTTATGCATAAAAGCCCAAAACGTGCAAATCATCAACTGTAAAATAATGAAAGTTTCCATTTTCACAAATACACGAAGGTCTCGTATACGCCGTGCAATCCCTTTCTGGAATTTAGGTTGCAATTTTTCTAGGCCATTTCTTTTCATACATTTTATTAAAAAAAGTAATAAATACAATATATTGAGCGTTATTTCGGTTCATTTACAATCTAAGTAATGTATAAACGGAAAATAAAACAAGTTTCTTCATAGGGACACGATCGCACGACCTTTCGATTAGCGTTCTGTACTCTTACCGCTCGACAACTTCTTCACTAACACATATATCTCCTTCGTCGCCTCATCCGCCACAAAAGGATTTTTTTTTTTCAAACGCTTGGTCATCTGAAACTGCAACTTCTGTCATTTCCATCTCTGGCCAAGCCCTGCATATAACATAAATGTGCACGAAATCGGTGTTGACGAACAGGCGCGGTCCCCTTGCGACTGTCAGCTGCCCTGCACCAAGCATCCATCCTCTGCAAGTCCGCCTGCATTTCTGATAAAATTTTCTGTTATTCCGACTTCTCTGTACACAACAGCATCATCCGCAAACAGTCTCATGGATCTTTAAACATTATCTGCGAGATCATTTACGACGGACGTTCAGTAATGTAACATATTTTTTTCTCAGTCAGTTTCGTTTGAAAAAAAGCGGAATTTGCCGCGGTACATCATGGAATATTCCTACTTCAGCTTCTACATTTTATGAACTTCCAACAGGTGGCGGTGCTTACGCTGCCTTGAAAACGACGTCTGTAACGGCGATGCGTTCAAAGAGGAGAGCTCTCATTGTGTTTCTTTTGACGAGAAACCAGAGCAGCACAGATGTTCATACGTCTTTGCAGAATGTCTACGGAGACTTGGCAATGAACAAAAGCACGGTGAGTCGTTGGGCGAGGCTTCTGTCATCATCGCAACAAGGTCGCACAAACCTGTCGGACGTGCGGCTTGCCAGTCGGCCGCACCCAACTGTGACTCCTGCAGCCTGCGGTGTTGGCATCTGTGACCACCCTCATTCCAGGTGATCGACGGATAACAATTAAAGACCTCGATGCTCAACTGTACGTCTGTACTGGTAATGCTGGCACACTCGTCCGCCAGTTAGGGTACTCAAAGGTGTGCGCCAGTTGTTTTCCTCGCCGCCTACCAGGACGATCTGTGCTGAGTTGCTTGCACGAGGCTGATCGCGACCTCGTAACGGAAACAGGGTTTCATCACTTGGAACCGGAAAGTCCAGGCGACGATCTTCTGGGACTCTCAAGGGGTTAGTCTGTTCGATGTCCTCCTTCATGGTGCAACGATCTACTCTTGAAGTGTATTGTGCTGCCTTCAGGAAATTGAAGAAACGACATCAGTGTGTTCGTCACCCCAAAAATGCAATGCACCTTGTAACGATTCATGTTGAATGTTACTTAAGTTTCTTCTGCCTGGTCCATTGATGAATGAATGCGAAATTTTCATGCTTCACAAAATTTACTCACATTAATTGACATCCGAACTGCACTCGGACAGACTTCACTGATCTCTTTGACTTCCAAAGGTAACTTCAAAACTGACCCCTCGCAGCATCGCTGCATCGCTTTATACAGAATTTTAACATTAACTTCCAAAATAAAGGATTATTAATTTTGTACAATTTTGATGTTACAATTAAAATTTACAAACTTAAAGAAACTGCCGTTACTGCCGAATAAGGTATATAATACAATATTCAATGACAATATTTTATAGTAATATCTTTAGTTTTCCACAAGAAAACAATTCTGAATTTTAATTACAATAATGTCCCTCGTATTATTTTTGTTACGTAATTAATTACAGTTTGGATTTGGTTACTAGTATTCAGTGGCAGTACCGAGTTCGTGGTTTATCCGACCACATACATAAAATGCACAAATAAGGCCTCAAATTTTGGAAATTGCAAAACTGTGAGATGTAAACAATGGGAGAGTTAATTAGAAATGTAATTACAAAGAATATTAAATACAGAGGAAGACAAAAATAAATAACAAATGAAAATACATCGCTTGGTAATAACTTTTAAGCTGTTACTCAAGATAGTGAGGTTTTCTGTTACTGGATTTTTAGATTACCATTTTGTTAATTAGAAGCATTGATTTTTCATGATAACATCTCTGCAGGCTCTAGTTATTTATTTCTAAGGACTTATTACTTAAATTTCTTAATTAGTTACTTAATTTGGTATATGTACATAATTTTATCAATGACAACAATCCACCGATGATTATGACAGTGCACGTCCTTCTAGACCATTCCATATGCGTTCGCAATTATATCAAGTTTTTTTATCAAATAGGACAATGATATATATAAAGATACGCATACAAGGCCTTAGGAAGCACTATCCGGGTGCATATAAAAAAAAAGGTGGTATCGGACATTTCATGTGAGTCCTGTGGGAGGCCGTACCGTTATAACTTCTCATTCTCCATGACAATGCACGGCCTCACACAAGTCTGTGCACCCGAGAGATCTCACAAAACTCCATTGAACTGTTTTTCCTTATCGACCCTACAACACATATCTCGCACCTTTCGATTTCCATCTGTTAGGCCTAATGAAGGGCGCACCCCGCAGGAAGCAGTAGGTGGGTGACGGGGAAGTCGTTGATGCAGCAAGACATTGGCGCTGACGTCAACCAGTAGACTGGTACCTTGCAGACATGTAGGCCTTCCCAGGAAGGTGCCGTAACACGATCGCATTAAACGGGGATTTTATTGAAAAACAAGGTCTTGTAGCCAGAAGGCTGGGGAATAATACTGTGTATTGGCAACCTGAATAAAATCAACACGCTTTCAACGAAATTTGTTGCATAACATATTGAATTCCCTCCTAAATGCACTGATGAGGCGAAACATTATGACCGTTACGCACTGCGATGCTGGATATCGCCCTGTGGCGTTGCAGGTACGTTACGCGGCATGGAAAACACCGAGCAGCGGCGAATGGAGAATCATTCTAGCGATATTGTGGAACGCAAGTGAGGAATTCACTGACATAAGCTAATTTGATAATAAGCTGGTTCTTACAACCCGACACCTGGGAGCCAGCACCTCGAAAACAGTGAAGATGGTATCGTGTTCGCGTGCTACAATCGTGACTGTTGATGGAAACTGGTTGAAGGATGGTGAAGCCAGGAGTAGGTAATAGCCGCGCGGGATTAGCCGAGCGGTCTCAGCCGCTGCACTCAAGGACTGTGCAGCTGGTCCCGGCGGAGGTTCGAGTCCTCCCTCAGGCATGGGTGTGTGTGTTTGTCCTTAGGATAATTTAGGTTAAGTAGTGTGTAAGGTTAGGGACTGATGACCTTAGCAGTTAAGTCACATAAGATTTCACACACACATTTGAGTAGGTGACAAAATATTGGATGCTCAGGCGTCATCGTAAAACGTGCAGGTCGGTTCCCTGCGCGCTGTCTAAAGGAGGATCTGTGGCAGATCTGAGCACAGAATACAGTGCTGGTGCAGGCACAAGTGTTTCGGAGCACAACACTCAGAGCACATGGTTGATTATGGGACACTGCAACAGACGACCCCTAGATGTTCCCACGCTGATCCAATGACATCATCAGTTACGGTTGCAATTCGAATAGGGTTATCAAGATTGAACATAGGGTGAATAGAAACGTGTGGTCTGGTGGATGAATCACCTGTCTTGTTACAAGAGGTCCACGTTGTGTCCATCTATTCCGCTATTCACGTGAACTTCTGCTGCCAGCCGGGATTGCCGAGCGGTTCTGGGTGCTACAGTCTGGAACCGCGCGACCGCTGCGGTCGCAGGTTCGAATCCTGCCTCAGGCATCATGGATGTGTGTGATGTCCTTAGGTTAGTTAGGTTTACGTAGTTCTAAGTTCTATGGGACTGATGACCTCAGCAGTTAAGTCCCATAGTGCTCAGAGACATTTGAACCATTTTTGAACTTCTGCTCGAAACGTAGCCCATGAAATAGACTGAGGCCGATGGAGACGCTATTATGCTATGTGGAACTATGGTAGTAACCAAAAGCACCAAGATATCTGTAGGCTACAGAAACATTACTGTGGACATCTATGCTTCTGACTGAAGGTTTGAGGGACTTCAGCCATTTAATGAAATGGAACACCTGCTCTGGCACCGAGCGCTGCGGGTTTTGAATCCGCGCCAGACTGCATGGACCTCGATCACCACTAGAGGTCTCTACAGCTGTCGCGCAGGAAACCGTGGCTGCGCACGTTCCTGGCTCGTGTATAATGTGAAGGCGCTAGGGTGGAGCACGTGGTCCCAGTAGACAATAGCGACGTACCGTATCCTGTATATAAGCACCTGCCTCTCGCTCAGCTAGGCCCTCTCCCAAGGTGGCTTCCGCCAGCCCCCCCACCCTGATGATGCCCTCCTCCCCTCCATCTACCCCTCCTACCAACTTTGATCCTCCCTCCCTCTTTCTGTGTTTGTTCCTTTGGGCACCCTCCCTACCATCTCGCCCCCTTCCCTCTCTCCTCCATTTCTCCCCACTCCTCCCCTGGGCATCCCCTCCCCTGTCCCTCTACTCCTCCTCCCATCTCCTCTGCCATTGGCATCTTTGTTCTCCCCTCACCCTCCTTCCCCTCTTGGCAGGTCCCCAGACTCGCACAGACTACGTGGACATTCGCGCGCCGGAGATCGTCGCCATCAGTGTCTCGTGTTTGCCGTCATGTTTTGTGTTCAGTGTTCACCGTCACACTCCATCGTTCACCTGTGCCATCGACATCTTCAGTGTTTGTGCGTCGTGTCAACAGTTAGTAGTGTGGATCATCGTCGAGTGTGAATGGCTCCGTGTTTGTATTTATGTGTCTACTATTTTATTACCCGCCATTATGTAACTTGTGTGTATTCTTTCTGTTTTTTCTCATTGTCTATTCTATGGCTGAAGAGCAGCGTAGAATGCTGCTGACAGGTGTTGTACAGGTTTTAAAATAACAATAAAGAAAAAAAAAAAAAAGCTCAGCTAGGCAGTCTGAAATTCGTAGAGTCTATCGACATCACGGCAACAGACAGCGTGTTTACAGTACTTTGTTTTCCTTACCAGTGGACGTTGTGGATTCATTTGGTTGTCTCTTGTCACCCGGTTGATTCTTGCGTGTTGTCGTCGTAAGATCTCGCTCAGTCGTCCGTCGTTGTTCGTGTCCGTCCTTTCCCGTTCGTTTGTTTGTTTGCGGGCCGCTCCCGTTTGGTCCCGCCGCGCTTCCTTCTCGGCAACACCTGCAGCCGTCCTTTCGATGTTATTTTTATATAGCTATCAGTTTCAGTGATCGAGTACACCATCTTTAGGACTTAACTGACACTGAGGGGGTGAAATCCAATCGTATATAAAACCCCATCAGTGGCCAACATCTATGAACTGGTTTCCGTAGACTGCTGTAACACCGATGCTACAGTAGTCTACGGAAACCAGTTATATAACAACATCGAAAGAACAGCTGCAGGTGTTCAAATGGTTCAAATGGCTCTGAGCACTATGGGACTTAACATCTGAGGTCATCAGTCCCCTAGAACTTAGAACTACTTAAACCTAACTAACCTAAGGACATCACACACATCCATGCCCGAGGCAGGATTCGAACCTGCGACCGTAGCAGTCGCGCGGTTCCAGACTGAAGCGCCTAGAACCGCTCGGCCACAGCGGCCGGCTCAGATGTTCCATTGTATTACATTACTGTGGAACGTCTCCATTCCTTCATGCTTGGTGAGGTCTGTGACGATGATGGCATCTTGCAGCTAGATAACTGTCCATGTCATAAGGCGAGAATCATATTGCAGTGGTTTGAGGAGCGTGATAGTGACCTCACGTTGATGTCTAGGCCACTGGATTCACCTGATCTGAAACCGATGGAACACATCTTGGACGCTGTCAGGCACCATGTCCATCCCAACAATCCATCGGTCCTTAATTTACGAGATCTGCGTGACCTGTGCGTAGACAGGAGGTTCCTCATACCTCCGGAAACATGCCAAGGATTTTTCTGACCAATGCCACGCAGACTCGCTGCTGTATTGCGAAGCAAAGACGGACCAACATGCTGTTAAGGAGTTACCGTAATGTTTTGACTCATCATTGCATAATATGGGTTCTAGATATGATGAACACCTGTCTCTCAAAACTGCAAATACCAAAGATCTGGAGAAAAACCAAAGTTGTGGCCCTGCTGAAACCGGGGAAACAGCCAACAGATGCCAAAAATTTCCGACCCGTATCACTCTTATGTCATCTATACAAAGTTTTAGAGAGAATGATCCTCAATCGAATCTCGGACCAAGTTGATCAAACACTGGTCAGAGAACAATCTGGGTTCCGCCCTGGGAGGTCCTGTTGTGGACAGATCTTGAGCCTGACACAACACCTAGAGGATGGATATAAACGCGGGCAGACCACCGGTGTCGCCTTTGTGGATCTTACTGCTGCATATGACACCATTAATCACAGGAAAATGTTAACAAAGATCAGATCGATGCCATCACGAAAGACTTCCACGTAACATAGTTTATAAGATGCCTACTACAAAACAGACGTTTCTTTGTTACTCTACAAAACAGGAGGAGCCGCTGGAGGGCACAGAGAAATGGTATCCCCCAAGGAAGTATGCTAGCCCCACTGCTGTTTAATATTTACACTATTGACCAGCCAGTTAATCCTTTCACAAGATCTTTCATTTATGCAAATGACACAGCACTTGCCGTGCGAGATAGAACTTTTGAAGAGGTGGAAGAAAAACTCACTATAAGTTGGTTGGTTGGTTGGTTTGGGGAAGGAGACCAGACAGCGTGGTCATCGGTCTCATCGGATTAGGGAAGGATGGGGAAGGAAGTCGGCCGTGCCCATTCAGAGGAACCATCCCGGCATTTGCCTGGAGTGATTTAGGGAAATCACGGAAAACCTAAATCAGGATGGCCGGACGCGGGATTGAACCGTCGTCCTTCCGAATGCGAGTCCAGTGTCTAACCACTGCGCCACCTCGCTCGGTCACTATAAGTCTTGAGGCATTATCTAATTACTACGATAGCAACTACCTGAAGTCAAACCCCTCCAAAACACAAGTGTGTGCATTCCACTTACGGAACAGAGAGGCACGGAGGGACTGAGAATAACCTGGAGAGGTCAACAGCTGACCTATTGTGACACCCCAAAGTACCTTGGAGTGAAGCTGGACCGGTCCCTCAACTTAAAGGACCACTGTACAGATACAAAAATGAAAGTCAGTGCGAGGAACAACATTATTAGGAAACTGGCCAGCAACAACTGGGGAGCACACCCACAGGTCCTCGGCACATCTGCCCTCGCTCTGTGCTTCTCCAATGCTGAATATGCAGCACCTGTATGGCAGAACTCCAGCCATGCCAAACAGGTAAATACTGCCCTAAATGAAACAGGACGAACTGTAACCGGCTGGTTGCGGGCAACCCCTGTCGACAAAATCTACCACCTCATGGGCGTAGCTCCTCCAGACATCCGAAGATGAACAGCAGCTGAAGTGGAAAGAAAGAAGCAGGAGACGGATCATAGACACCCCCTGTTTGGATGCGAACATCAAACACCAAGACTCAAGTCGAGAAAAAGTTTTCTCCGGACAACGCAACCAATCCAGACATCACCTGCAGACCATAGGATACAACTCCGGCGTAGCTCATCATCAGAGAAATACTGGGACAACCCCAAGGAAGAACTTGCTATATGTCATCATCTCCCATACACGACATGGAAGGTACTCAATAGTCTGAGAACTGGAGTATCCTTGTGTAAGGAGAACATGAAGAAATGGGGATACATCTCAGGAGACGAACTATGTGAGTGTGGTGAACCCCAAGACCATCAGCACCTACTCAACTGCAGGAAACTGTCGAAACCTGTGTCCATGGACGATCTGATTATCGCCAATGATAAGGCAGTCTGTGCAGCGGAATTCTGGGCAGCACATGGAATATAAATATGCATATATTCTCTGTGATAATTGTAATATATATGTATGATATGCTATGTATGATAAATCATATTTAATATGTAATGTTCTGGACACGTATAAATAAAAAAAATCGTAATGGTGTATGGAAACTTTATAGAAGACTCTCGAAACACCTCTTCAGTGAGATAAGGTGACTCACCCATCCTTGGCGAAGTTGGTCCAGAGGGTGACCATTGCCTGGATCGCTTCTTTATCGGTAGTGGTGGCCTCTGGGAACAGCTTCGGCATCTCGAACAGGTGTAGCAGGTCGTCCCCGTGGCAGGCTCCCTCTCCAGACAGCCACTGTACGTGCGCTGAGGCAGTTATTACCGAGCGACTCACACACTCAGGCATCATACAAAATGAAACAAGTGTAACATAGTCACCAATCCGCGCAGCCTTCGGGTGCTCTATAAGTAAGCTGCCAACAAACATTCTGTACAGTAAATAAATGATTTAATCAAGATGTGAAGGTTCAATCATCGAAACTAAGCCCACCGGATAAAAAATTTGTTATCCAATTAGAAGAGCACACTGTTTGCTTTGGAGCGCTATAAACGGCGTAGAACAGGTAACAACGGTCATGAGCACCTCCAACTATGACATAAGTCATCGTAATGAACCGGACATATATGTGGGATCATCACAGGACGATGAGTCGACATGGAGACGTGCTAAGATAGCAGAAAGGAACTATCGTATCGGACGTGCCTATTTAAAAAATCCTCGATGAAGTTGACCGATTTTTCGGTGTATCAGTGCAGACATACTAATGTGTACACGAGGAACGTGTACCACTCACAACCGTGTAACGTAGTGTTAGAATAGTGATCGTAAACCTACCCTCAGTGACGGGGATCGGTAAAGAGCGGCACGCCTTCTAAATACGAGGGTCGGTCCAAAAGTAATGCCTCCCATTTTTTTTCTACTTAAAGAAATTAAGTTAAGTGAAAAATTTGAATTTGGCGCCATTCCTCAAACCTTCTTCTACAATCCACTGCAGTAGTAACTTTCTGTGTCAACAGGTGGCAGCACAGCAGAAGTTTGTAAGATGGCCGACATCGATGTTCGTTTGAGACAGCGTTGTGTGATTGAATTCTTGAATGCAGAAGGTGAAACGCCCATACGCATTCATGAAAGACTGAAGAAGGTGTATGGTGTTGTGACAGTGGATGTCAGCACTGTTAGACGATGGGTTCGTCGTTGTAAGGAAGCTGAAGGGCAAACACCGTTGACTGACGAAAAGCGGAGCGGCAGGCCGGTGAGTGCAGTGACTCCACACAACATTCAGCAAGTTGATGACATCATTCGTGGTGACCGTCGGGTGACTGCAGATGAAGTGTGTCGCATTATTTCTCTTAGTAAAGGCGGTGTGATCACGATTATTAAACAATTGGGGTACTCAAAAGTTTGTGCACGGTGGGTTCCAAGAATGTTAACCGATCAGAATAAAGAGGCAAGGAAAACAATAGCCTCCCAACACTTGCAGCGCTTCCGTTTGGAGGGAGATGAGTTTCTGAAAAAAATTGTGACCGGGGACGAAACATGGGTGCATTTTTTTGAACCTGAATCAAAGAGGCAGTCAATGGAGTGGCGTCACACAAGCTCGCCGAGGAAGAAAAAATTCAAAACTGTGCGATCGGCAGGGAAAGTTATGGCAACAGTTTTCTGGGATACAGAGGGTGTGATTCTGGTTGATTTTTTGGAGCAGGGATGCACAATAAATTCTGTTCAATACGTCACAACCCTCAACAAACTTAAAGCACGTCTTCAGCGAGTTCGCCCAACAAAATCAATGGCAGATGTTCTTCTTTTGCATGACAATGCAAGACCACACACCAGTCGTCACACCTCTGACGAGATTGTCAAAATTGGATGGGAAGTTTTGCCTCATCCCCCATACAGCCCTGACCTGGCACCATCAGACTTCCATCTGTTCGGGCCACTAAAAGAAGCTCATCGTGGGATTCATTTTGAAGATGAGGAGGCCGTCAAAACATCCGTGCGTCAATGGCTTAGGAAGCAGAGCTGTGATTTTTACCGTGCTGGGATACATGCCCTTGTTCAAAGATGGACCAAAACTGTAGAGATGGGCGGAGATTACATTGAAAAATGACAAAATGATCCTCAATGTTGTGGTTTTCAACCTATGTAATTGCATTTAAATTTCCTGACAATTAAACGTAGAAAAAAAAATAGGAGGCATTACTTTTTGACTGACCCTCGTAATAATTTGTTTCAAACCCGATAGGAATTTCAACAGTCACTAAAGGCAAGTCAATCTCAAATTGTTTCTGGGCGAACACTGTGAAGGGAGCTGCTTGCAATAAATTTTTTGTGTTGGGTACCTCGCAGAAGGCATATTCTCACAGAGGCAGATACACTTGCACGTCTTCAGTCGTCGAAACAACGTAGAAAGTGGACAGTGGCTTCCTGGAGGAGTTTGGAGTGGTGCGATGAGTTGTTATTTTTGCCTCTTTCCAAATGATGAAACGTTCCGACGGCACCAACGTCACATCGGTGCGTTTAACGGTATCTGGAGGCTGTATTCAGCTCGGGGGTGGTTCTGCAATTTTTTGGCGGTGTTTCTCGTACCACGACTTGCGCCCAGTCTTCCAGGTCACTGTGAGTACTAACCACGCTGTTTACTTCGATTTTCTCGGTGACCAATTGTTGCACTTCTTTCTGTACGTTCGTGATCAGAGTGCTGTGGACACTCCCCGCTTGTAACATGACAACAGCCGTTTTCAGAGGGCTACACGCATACGTTTCTGATTTGACGAACACCAGGCGCTCTATCGCACCTCGGCTGGCTAGCTAAGTCGCTGGAGCTTAATGCCTTAAAAATGTCTGGGACTTTTTGGAACACTGAGTCAAATGTAGCTGTCTTCATGTCTGTAGTTTTATACATTTACCCGATCTAATCATCGCTGAGTGGCTCTAGCTGGCTATGGCGCATTGACCCTGGAGAAATTTGCTGACTCTCTTCTTCGCCGAACTGAGATCATTATCAAGTATTATATGAAAATAACTCAGCGAGAGTAAAGATTGGAATAGCTGGACAGAAAATTAGAGTGATATTTGAGGATAGCAAGATGTTTAGCCTCTATTTTGCAGATGGTCAGATTGTTCTAGCAGAAGATGATGATGATGATCTGAGCTGCATGGTGAGAAAGTTTTAACAAAAATACAATAATGCAGGCCTGAAGATTAACATGAATTGTGAATACTTGGATGTTGGAACGGAAAAAGTAAATAATTTAGAGGTAGATAAAGAAGTAATTGTAGTTGTGGAAAAGGCGAAATATCTTGGCGTATTATTTGACAAACAGGTCATAAGCCATGGTGAAATCACTAGTAGAATCAACAAAGGGCGAGCTGTAACAAGGGCATTGAACTTTGTTCTGTAGAACAAAAAGATAAGAAGAACAAAGTAGAAGAGAATGTTGAAGATTATAAGAGAGAGAGAGAGAGTGAGATAAGATTAAATTGCTTGTCACAGACGGATAACTTAGAACGAAGCTGTAGTTGTACTAGGACGTGTAGGATAAGAAACGATGTAATGTGACGAAGGATGAAAATTCCCAGGCATATCTGTGACGACATCCAACAAAAACAGCTGATGTGATTTGGCTATGTGAATAGGATGAATGAAGACAAGATATCAAATAGGCCATTACAATGGAGACCATCCCAGTGGAAGAAAAGGGATCGCCCACGGCGCAGTTGTTTGGAAAGGAAAGAATGCTGGAGAACCACGCATCCACGGAGTCGAATTTACACTGAAAATAAAAATAGCGAAAAAATCTCGTTCAGCCCTAATGCTGTCGATGAAAGAGTTATGACTCTTTTAATTCCTCTCACTGAAGATATTTTTACAACTCTCCTCTCTGTCTATGTCCGCTCCTGGTCTTGTGGTAGCGATCTCGGTTCCCGCACACGGGGTCCCGGGTTCGATTCCCGACGGAGTCAGGGAATTTTCCTGCCTCGCGATGACTGGGTGTTGTTGTCGTCCTCATAATCATCATTCATCCCCATTCCGGTCGGGAGAAGGCAATGGCAAACCACCTCCACTAGGTTGGGTTGGGTTGTTTGGGGGAAGAGACCAAAGCCGGCCGTGATGGCCGAGCGGTTCTAGGTGCTTCAGTCCGGAACCGCGCGACTGCTACGGTCGCAGGTTCGAATCCTGCCTCGGGCATGGATGTGTGTAATGTCCTTAGGTTAGTTAGGTTTAAGTAGTTCTAAGTTCTAGCGGACTGATGACCTCAGATGTTAAGTCCCATAGTGCTCAGAGCCATTTGAGCCATCTGAAGAGACCAAACACCGAGGTCATCGGTCTCATCGGATTAGGGAAGGAAGTCGGCCGTGCCCTTTCAAAGGAACCATCCTGGCATTTGCCTGGAACGATTTTGAGAAATCACGGAAAACCTAAATCAAGATGGCCGGACGCGGGACTGAACCGTCTTCCTCCCAAATGCGAGTCCAGTGTGCTAACCACTGCGCCACCTCGCTCGGTCCAACTCCACTAGGACCTTGCCTAGTACAGCGTTGCGGGTCTCCTGCATCGTCCCCTACGCTCCTCGGAGTATGGGTCCTCATAATCATCATCATCATCTCTGTCTATGATCCCACTTTGTACAGTTATCAAGATACACAAATTGAGTTCTACCATCAGCTGAACAACGTTCTCGTAAAGGCACCTATTTAACATAAACTCTTGTTACTTAGCGATTTCAACACTAGAGTGGGAAGAGACAATCGCTTCCGGATAATCACGATGTTGGAAACTTCAATGCAAATGAGATGCTACGTCTTGGTGTCTGCGCTGAGCATGAACTTTTTATCAATTGTTCACAGTTCCGCTTACCTAATCGTTATAAGACTACACAAATGCATTCACGCACCAAACACTGTCAATTCATTTACTACGACAGCACTCGGCAACGCAACGTTCGTATCACAAAAACAGCTCGAAACATTGATGGCTTCTGGACTGATCACAAATTGATAGTCACCATTTGAGAATTCTCCTGTGTCGTAAGCCAAGATTCCACTTCTCAAATCCTTTCACGAGAGCATTCATTATCAACAGCCTGCAGGATGTGTAGAAGAGAAATGACCGGTTTCCTGACAATAATGGAGCGATTAAGAAGCTCGTAACTATCAAACGGGCAGCTTACCAATCTCTTCCTCATGATCCATCCTCCATGGAAATCAAAACACGTTTTCAAGAACGCAAGCAGAAGTAACAAACTGAAATAAGAATAATCAAGAACAACTGATAGCAACAAAAAGCCATGGATCTTCAAAGTCCATAAGATGCCAGGGACTTGTGGACTTTTTACGCTGGAGTAAACGAGATACATGGACCCACTCGTACTTCATCAGGAAAGCTGGAAGCCACCGACAGACGGCCATCCTCACTGACAGTCTGGACATTTCGAGTCGCTGGAATGAGCACTTCAACTCACTCCTGAACTGTAGTTCGACTGCTGCTGACGCCTTCCTCGAATACAGTAAAGCCACAACATCCAGCACAAACATGGGTGAAAGTTCCACCGACATTTCATAATCTTTGCAAGGGTCTAGGTAGTATGAAAACCATCGTTAAGTACTGTTTGACCCACATGAACCTTTGTACATTAAACTGCCACATGCCAGGGACAAACGTATAATGTCACATAAGTGCATTGCGTAGATGCAAAGAGTCGAGACACTATGTCAACAGAAATCTCATATGTGGTCGCAAACTCAAAAATTCTGGCTTATAAGCAAACGCTCTGCTTCATCAGCAAAAATTTTGTCTCCTGAGTAAAATGTATCTATCTCTCTCACACACACGCCTGTTTAGATCCCTCATTCACAGTCCATCAGTGTACACGCCATTACAATGAAACAACCAATCACAGTGAAGCCTTAGAGCTACCATCTTAGCCATGTCAAAAGTATCCAAACCATCGGAATTATTTATGAAAAATATGTAACGATATCGACAATAATACAGTACTGCCGTATCTAAAATTGGTATACTTCGTTAACAACAACAACAATAACACACATACACACACACACACACACACACACACACACACACACATCTTGTTCAAAAGTATGTCGACGATTGTATTATTTATCAAAGTACAACAGCGTCACCTAAATTACGTGTACTGGCATCATGTCCAAAAGTTTCTGAATTTTTTCGCCATATTCAAAAACTTAAAGCCATTGACAATACTGGCGTAACTTATAGTCTTTTCACGCCAAAATGTACGTACCTATAGGCACGTATTTCGTATCTCTCTCTCTCTCTCAATACTGTACTATAGAATCAGTAAATTTCATCTCACATCTGCAACTTTTATTAGATTCATCTCTTTCTCTGTCATGTGAAATACTGCTCTGATTTCTCTGTAAATTTCACCTCACATCGTCAGATTTCACTGTATACTAAATAACATTCGCAATGGAACACGGTACTGAGTGTGAAATATGGTTGCCATAAACATTTACAAACGAACGTTCATTTGTGCAATGCAATGAACAAATTAGTAATATGTAGTTGCCACAGATAAATTTTGCTTCAACTATTATTCCGTAAAACTTCAAAATAAAAAGAGTCAACTGCTGTCTTATGCTCCTGTCGCTTGTTATCATCAGCAGATCCATATAGCAGCACTTGTGAACATCCATAGTTCTACGTGTCAACTGCACTTGGTGTAAGACACATTGGACTCTCAAACAAAAGACTTCCATATTTAAACTGTTCTATGAATCACATGATGCTTGCTAACTGGCACGTTGTTACTTCCGTGTGTAAAATGCCTGCAAAAATACATCAACAACACAAAAATGCTATATTTAAGACAAGCATAACAATGCTAAGGCCTAAATGGGACAATGTACCAAAACAAACCAAACCAAGGCTATAACAGCACATAACACACATTGGCTAAAATATTAAGCTTCTCAGACAAGCAAACAAACATTTAAGCACTCTGAGTTATTGCCATCTACTGAGCAAAAAGAAATAACCCTATGGCATTGATGGTTGGGAGTCCCCGTCAGGGGAGCATATCTGAACCCTCAAATTAATGCCACGGTGCTAAATCCAAGTCTGAATTATTCTATAACTGTAAAAAAACGTATGTAACGTGCTAAGCAGGCGGCTGACACTTCATTTTAGACCGAAATGAGGCTATGATCAAAAACTATCTTTCGACAACTATTACGAAAATTATCAACTGGGAGTATGGTGCTATGGCTCCTAAAAAGTTTACAGATTGCATTTCCTTTCTTTTCCATGATCATCTATTGAATAATGCCAATCATAATGCTCCAAATACGAGATGTTAACAAGTATCAAAAGGTCTGTAAAACCTGTCAAAACACGTAACGATTATAGGCTATTTTATTGGTGGTGCAATCAAAGAGCTACGAGCACTTGCCATTTTTAGAAATGTTTCAGTACTGCTTCACCTCAGCAAGCACCCTTTTGGGGAAGGGGGCGGGGGGAGGGGGGGATATATTCCATCATGTTATACACTAGAAAAATTTAATTGGCACTATTGCCTGATTAAATTACCTTTTATCGATCCTGGACCTACCTGCAGTCATGTTCCACTGGCGTTCTATGCAATAACATCACATTTTACGACACTGAAGTACAACGGATAATACTAATACCGATGCATTTTGATGAGGCCGTTAATGTGTTATATCACTTAAACTAAAAAAAAACTCTAGCAGAACCTTTTAAGCCATGAAATACGAAATATTTACAAACAACATGGTTAAAGATAATGAAACAAGCTTCCACATACGAAGATGAAAGGCCAATATGTGGAAAATAATATCTTTGCTCCACAAAAACATGATATTTGCTCCAAAATAAAATGATTTTATGCACAAAAAGAACACGTTACTATTGTCGTAACTTAACTGTTCAATAAGATTTTTTAAATAATATACTATCTTTGCACCATGTAAATTTCTCAATATACCTAAGAATCAAATACAAACACACATAACATTACCACCATAACTTATTTGTTCAATAAATTAAACAAAAATATACATGTCTAGCATATTGTCACTACTGAGAAAATTTGCTGGCTAAGGTAAATGGTTAATAATCAAAGTTTAATATCTGTACCATACTTTTCAAGGCATAATCGACCACCACATTAAATATTTCCACATCTACATTCCCTGTGTTACTTGTGAAAATACACATGTCTCGCTTATTTGCACTACTGAATTAAGTTGTAGGTTAGTCGTTGTTTGTGTCACACAATACATTTATAAAAGTACGTAGAAAATTGTCCTGCAGCATCACAAAACACATATGAAACTATCGCTGATCCAACTTACAGCTTAATTTGCACTTGTCTATAATAATAGTCTGATCTTTGTACCGAAGTAAACGATGTTATTTCCACACCTAAATTTATCAAAATTATGGCCAAAAGCAGTATCAAACTCAGCCAGACATTACAGTGAGTCCATGCTGGGGTATTAACTTTCTCTTCATTCAAAACCTTTGTCATTTTCTGCTAATAATGCTAACTTAAAACTTCGATGAAATAGCATACTAAACAGTAGAAATATACCTTTATATATTTAAGAATCGAGGCCAACTATGCTACTAATTACCCATTTTTAAAGTTAGTCAAATATGATATCAACCCCATCTCAGGGTGTTAAGTTTGTCTTGCAGTACAAAACGTCAGTCATCAGTTGCTATCATGCCGTGGAGACTACATGACACTTTTCCCTGCCATACATCACCATGTTATAGCAAAATTATATCAAATTTCCACATACATCACTATTATTACAGCTAACTGTAACAAATTGCTTTCGTTAAAGCAAAAATGTCCGCTTACCATAGCACACTGGACTCACATTGAGCAGGACAATGATTCAAATCAGTGTCCAGTCATCCAGATTTAGGTTCTCCATGATTTCCTAAATTATTCCACCCCAATGTCGGGATGGTTCATTTGAAAGGTCACAGAACATTTCCTTCCCTACCCTTGAATCATTTTTAGCTTGTGTTCCCTCTGTAATGACCTCAGTGTTGACAAGGTGCTAAATTTTTGGCGCGAAAAGACTCTAAGCTACACCAGTATTGTTAATATCTTTGTTTTTTTATGCTGTTGTCGTCTTCAGTCCATAGACTGGTTTGATGCAGCTCTCCATGCTGCTCTACCCTGTGCAAGCTTCTTCATCACCCAGTACCTACTGCAACCTACATCCTTCTGAATCTACTTAGTGTATTCATCTCTTAGTCTCCCTCTACGAATTTTACCCTCCATACTGCCATCCAACACTTAATTGGCAATCCCTTGATGTCTCAGAACATGTCCTAGCAACCGAGTCGTTCTTCTAGTCAGGTTGTGCCACAATTTTCTCTTCTCCCCAGTTCTATTCAGTACCTCCTCATCAGTTACGTGATCTATCCATCTAATCTTCAACATTCTTCTATAGCACTACATTTCGAAAGCTTCTACTCTCTTCTTGTCGAAACTATTTACCGTCCATGTTTCACTTCCATACAGGGCAACACTCCAAACAAATACTTTCACAAAATACTTCCTAACACTTAAATCTACACTTAATGTTAACAAATTTCTGTTCTTCAGAAAAGCTTTCCTTGCTTTTGCCGGTCTACATTTTATATCATCTCTACCTTTGCTTTTGTTAATGTTCATCTTATATCCTCCTATCAAGACACTATCCATTCGGTTCAACTGCTCTTCCAAGTCCTTTTCTGTCTCTGACAGAATTACAATGTCTTCTCCATGGACTTTAATTCCTACTCTAAATGTTTCTTTGGTTTCCTTTACTGCTTGCTCAATATACAGTTTGAATAATATCGGGAATAGGCTACAACCCTGTCTCATCTCCTTCCCAGCCACAGCTTCTCTTTCATGCCCCTCGACTCATATAACTGCCATCTGGTTTCTGTACAAATTGTAAATAGCCGCCCGCATCTCGTGGTCGTGCGGTAGCGTTCTCGCTTCCCACGCCCGGGTTCCCGGGTTCGATTCCCGGCGGGGTCAGGGATTTTCTCTGCCTCGTGATGGCTGGGTGTTGTGTGCTATCCTTAGGTTAGTTAAGTTTAAGTAGTTCTAAGTTCTAGGTGACTGATGACCATAGATGTTAAGTCCCATAGTGCTCAGAGCCATTTGTAAATAGCCTTTCGCTCCCTGTATTTCACCCCTGCCACCTTCAGAATTTGAAAGAGTATTCCAGCCAACATTGTTAAAAGCTTTCTCTAAGCCTACAAATGCTAGAAACGTAGGTTTGCCTTTCCTTGATCTATCTTCTAAGAGAAGTCGTAGGGTCAGTATTGTCTCACATGTTCCAACATTTCTACGGAGTCCGAACTGTACTTCCTCGAGGTCGGCGTCTACCAGTTTTTCCATTCGTCTGTGAAGAATTCGTGTTAGCATTTTGCAGCCGTGACTTATTATACTGATAGTTCGGTAATTTTCACACCTGTCAATATCTGCTCTCTTTGTTTTTGGAATTATAATATTCTTCCTGAAGTCTGAGGATATTTTGCTTGTCTCATACATCTTGCTGACCAGATGGTAGAGCTTTGTCGTGGCTGGCTCTCCCAGTGCTATCAGTAGCTCTAACGGAATGTTGTCTACTCCCGGGGCCTCGCTTCGACTTAGGTCTTTCAGTGCTCTGTCGAACTTTTCGTGCAATATCATTGTCTACTCCCGGGGCCTTGCTTCGACTTAGGTCTTTCAGTGCTCTGTCGAACTTTTCGTGCAATATCATATCTCCCATTCCATCTTCATCTACGTCCTCTTCCATTTCCATAATATTGCCCTCAAGTACATCGCCCTTGTATACACCATCTATATATTCCTTCCACCTTTCTACTTTCCCTTCTTTGCTTAGAACTAGTTTTCCATCTGAGCTCTTGATATTCATACAGGTTTTTCTCTTTTCTCCAAAGGTCTCTTTAATTTTCTTGTAGGCAGTATCTACCTTACCCCTAGTGATATATGCCTCTACATCCTTACATTTGTCCTCTAGCCATCCCTGCTTAGCCATTTGCGTTTCCTGCGGATCTCATTTTTGCCTGTTTCATTTACTGCATTTTTATATTTTCTCCTTTCATCAATTAAAATCAATATCTCTTATGTTAACCATCGATTTCTGCTAGCCCTTATCTTTTACATACTTGATCCTCTGCTGCCTTCACGTTTTCATCTCTCAAAGCTACCCGTTCTTCTTCTGCTGTATTTCTTTCCCCATATTTGTCAATTGTTCCCTAATGCTCTCTCTGAAACTTTCTACCACTTCTGGTTCTTTCGGTTTATCCAGGTCCCATCTCTTTAAATTCCCACCTTTCTGCAGTTTCTTCAGTTTTAATCTACAGCTCATAACCAACAGATTGTGGTCATAGTCCACAACTGCCCCTGGGAATGTCTTACAGTTTAAAACCTGATTCCTAAATCTCTGTCTTACCGTTAAGTAATCTGGCTGAAATGTTCCGGTACCTGCAGTCATCTTCCACGTATATAACCTTCTTTCATGATTCTTAAACCAAGTGTTAGCTACGATTAAATTATGCTCTGTGCAAAATTCTACCAGGCGGCTTCCTCTTTCATTTCTTAACCCCACTCCATATTCACCTACTACTTTTCCTTCTCTTCCTTTTCCTACTATCGAATCCCATTATCTTATGACTATTAAATTTTCGTCTCCCTTCAGTATGTGAATAATTCTTTTTTGTTTGATTGTACATTTCTTTAACCTCTTCGTCATCTGCGGAGCTAGTTGGCATATAAACTTGTACTGTTGTGGTAGGCGTCGGCTTCGTGTCTATCTTGGATACAATAATGATTTCACTATCCAGTTCGTAGCAGCTTACCGCCGTTCCTATTTTTTTAATGATTCTTAAACCTACTCCTACATTTTGTGTTTATAACCCTGTATTCACCTGACCAGAAGTCATGTTCCTCCTGGCACCGAACTTCACTAATTCCCACTATATCTAGCTTTAACCTATCCATTTCCCTTTTTAAATTTTCTAACCTACCTTCCTGATTAAGGGATCTGACATTCCACGCTCCGATCTGTAGAACGCCACTTTTCTTTCTCCTGATAACAACTTCCTCCTGAGCAGTCTCCGACCGGAGATCCGAATGGGGGACTATTTTACCTCCGGAATATTTTACCCAAGAGGACGCGATCGTCATTTAACCATACAGTAAAGCTGCATGTCCTCGGGAAAAATTACGGCTGTACTTCCTCCCTGCTTTCAGCCGTTCGCAGTACCATCACCGCGCGGCAGTTTTTGTTAATGTTACAAGGCCAGATCAGTGAATCATCCAGATTGTTGGCCCTGCAATTACTGAAAAGACTGCTGCCCCTCTTTAGGAACCACACGTTTGTCTGGCCTCTCAACATATGCTCCTGTGTTGTGGTTGCACCTGCAGTACGGCAGAAAAAAAATGTTCAAATGTGTGTGAAATCTTATGGGACTTAACTGCTAAGGTCATCAGTCCCTAAGCTTACACACTACTTAACCTAAATTATCCTAAGGACAAACACACACACTCATGCCCGAGTTAGGACTCGAACCTCCGGCAGGATCAGCTGCACAGTCCATGACTGCAGCGCCCGAGACCGCTCGGCTACTCCTTCGCGGCGCAGAGGCACGCAAGCCTCCCCACCAACGGCAAGGTCAATGGTTCATGGGGGGGGGGGGGGGGGAGGAGGGGGGGATATTTTTGAATTTTTTCCACCATATTCATGTTTTTGAATACGGTGGAAAGAATTTAAGTTGGTTCGATACTTTTGACATGACGTCACTTTACGCAGTTTAATTATGACAAGCCATTGTCTTAAGGACTTACCACGCATCTGTTCTTCATGTCCATAGTATGACTCGAATGTGCGAGAACCGGAGTAATTGAATACATATGCATAGATATTGTCCGCTTTGGCAAATCTGTTGTGGTAAATGATCGCCTTTTTCCAGCCGTGCAAGAAGAATCGATCAGCATATAACTGCAACAGAAATAAAACTTTTTGTGTATTAGGTGATAACGTTAAGTGAAACACATTTAGAGATACGGTAATATTTTTCGATACCGATAGCAAGTAATAAAAATACAAGTTGTAAAATCAAAGAAATATCTGGTGTACGAGGTACACAGGATGTGTCACAATTACGAAAACTGACAGTGGTGTAAATACATGACAGTTAAAATAGTAACATTCTAGTAAACATGGGTTTGCAAACAAGCCATTTGGAAGATAACTGCGAATGTGTGGTATGCATGCTGACACTGGCTTCAGTATGGTTCAGATGGCTCTGAGCACTATGGGACTTAACATCTGAAGTCATCAATCCCCTAGACTTAGAACTACTTAAACCTAACTAACCTAAGGATATCACACACATCCATGCCCGAGGCAGGATTCGAGCCTGCAACCGTAGCAGCAGCACGGTTCCGGACCGAAGCGCCTAGAACCGCTCGGCCACAGCCTAGATAGTACTACTATAATTGAAATGTAACTTTTCTACCAGCTCCTCATCTAATTGTGCGCAAATTTGATATAAACTCCTATGCTCATGAGTAACAATAGTGATTAAGGATACTAGGTGATCGTCTGATTGCGCCACATATTCTTTCAAGAAAATTCAGTGGAAGAGGTGTAACGTTCCCTGGCAAACTCACGTTATTTAAAAAAAAAAAAAAAAAAAAAAAAAAAGGAGTTTATTTGTACCATATACGCCGCTCTGGGCAAGTTGTATATATCGTAATTATTGAACAAAAATATTACTGAATGTGGCGTAAAAGACATTTGTTATTCTCCTTATATTTTTTGTTGTAATATTTGTCTGTATTTAGGATAGAAATTTTTTCTGTATTTATTATGTGATTGTAAAATGTGTCAGTATTTGCGATAGCAGAGATATGTTGCCAGAAGACAATAATATCGTCAATTTGCAAAGAAATGTTAATAGTCAGCAATACTATTTAAGCACAATGCATTATGTATTCTTTGGTCTTCTCTGTTCAGAAGTCATTGCGGTAGGACACTGTGAAAGAGTTTTTTACGAATGGGTAGACTTCTTTTGTCTCTGTCTGGACTTAGCCGCCATTAGACGATGCGTTACGAATTAATGTGAGTTGTATTGTTGTTTGATCTAAATATATTAGAGTTTATCAAAAGTGTGAATTATTTATGTAAATTAGCTTGCCCACGTCATCTATAAAATTTCTTTAAGAATTTTTCAGCATTTTTTAGCGGTGTTGCTGGGCTGTGCCGCGACCAACAATAGCAAACCCGTAAATCGGGAACAGATGCATAAAAATCAATGGTGAATTAAGAAATTGTTCTTTTTCAGTGATCCTGTGGCTGATAAAATTTGAATTAATTATACGTTTGTGCATTCGTAGGCGGATAGCTAATGTTAGTTAACATTGAAATTTAAACAGTTTGGTTCTTCAAAATATCTTAAATGTGTAATGAAGTAGGTTTGATCAGTGATAAATATCGGCTTGGCAATAATTAAAACATTTTCTGCTAATAGGGGTAATCTTGTGTTCTATGGCTAGTGCCGGGATAAAATTCAGTAAAAATATTTAACAAAAAACCCACTGCATCTGGAAAGTGTATGCCAAGGCCGAATGATTTAAAGGACTCAATTCTCAACCTAATATTCTTAACCAGTTCATATGAGTTCACGTAAATATTATTTTTTTCTTTAAACGTACGTAATAATTAAGTAAGTAAAATTTTTTTTATTACCACACGAAAATAAGAGAGTGGTTCTACAACAAAGTTCGCACGAAAGAAAATTAACTTAAAAACAACAGATAAATTTTATTATTCTTCTTTAACGAAATTTCAAATCAATCCCATTCATTACGATAGTCGATTTCGTTAAATTGGCGCCCAACGTGGGGCTCGAATATGCAGTGGCCACTAAATACCCGTGAGATAACTAGAGAATTAATATAGTCGAACTTTGTTGCAGAACATTTAATAATTTTTCTATGTATTGTATGTATTGCATAACCAATATTGTGTGGTAATACCTGTGTATGATTTTTTGCATGAGAACACTATGTACCCAGAGGCAAGCTGAAGAAGAGAGCTCAATATTTCGAAAAATTAATTACCTACCACAATATCATGGGGCAGCTGCACCCAAGATAGATCACCAAAAGGTAAAGCTACGGTGTAGTTGTCCTGTGGGTAGTAAAGTAGCCTCAGTGCAGTGTTCTCGGATCATTTGTGGTGTGCTTGTTGTTAGTAAATTGTTTTAAAATAACAGGACATTTAGGTAGTTAGTCATTGTAGTATATAGTAAGTGTGTATTAGTTAATGTGTGATTATGTCAGTGAAACCTGAGTGTTAGGATATTTAGTTCAGATTTTATTTCTTTTGTTTACTATGGTTAGATTGCGTAGTCAGAAAGATATCAACATGGATAATGAGCAACAGTCAGTAAGTAGTGATACCGAGTTGGAAAGTGGGACACAAAGTAATGTTAGTGACGTAGTTCAGGAAGTACAATGTGAGAATCTGGGGGCAGAAGGACAAGAAATGTTGCCATTGCCACCCAGTGATTCAGTTGATAGCGGAAATACTGTGCCATCCGCAAGCACTGGACACGGACCAGAGAGTGGTGAGGTGTCAGAAGTGCAATCATTAAGAGTTATGTTCGAGCGCATGCTGAATTTCCAAGCTGAATTTGTACGTGTGCAGGCAGAGCGCGATAGAGAACGTGATGCTAAACAAGCAGAACGCGATAGAGAACGTGATGCTAAACAAGCAGAACGCGATAGAGAACGTGATGCTGAACAAGCAGAGCGTGACCAGAGATTGGTAGCTGAATTTGCATGTATGCAAGCAGAACGCGATAGAGAACGTGATGCTGAACAAGCAGAGCGTGACCAGAGATTGGTAGCTGAATTTGCCAAACAAGCAGAGCGCGATAGAGAACGTGATGCTAAAGAAGCAGAGCGTGACCGACGCCTGCATGAGAGGGACTTGCAGTTGATGCAAACTTTAGAAGTTATGCAAAGTGAGATTGTTAGTTTGAAACAAAAATATGAAACCATACCCAAAACGGTGCAAGAATTAAGCGAAAGAGTAGATAGTGTTCAAGTGGCTAACGCCAATATAGTAGAGGAAATCAGTGTCCTGACTAATAGGGTCGAACAACTAGAAATTGACACAACTCAAGTAATTGAGAACAAAGTGATCGAACAAGTGCACAAAGTAGAAAATGAAGTCATAAAAGAAATAGATCAGAAAGTGCACGCCGCAATTGAGGCCAGAGATGTGGGCTCAAGTGCGGATGTGCAAGATCTACAAAGGATAGTGCACAAAGACATTCCGCTGTGGCAGCGGAGTGTGGACCGTCGTCTTGCCGAGATGGAGCTTAGCTTGCGGCATGACGAGGCACGGGCGTATGTCACGCCAGCCAGGTCCAACAATGATAGGCATATAAATACTGCAGTAAAAAATTGCGACTGCGAGACAGAACAGGCAACCAATGTAAGCGAAACAAATAAATGTCATTCCAAAGTAGTGATTGAAGAAAGCTTGATTAGGAACCGACAGTTTCAGATCTTTACAACGGAGAAGAAATCTGTTCACCCTGTAGTGTTTATCAAGGGATTTAGAAACATTTTGCCTAGCGTTTGGAGTCATACCAAGAAAATACAGTTCGTTATGTCTTACATACAAGGAGATGCTGCATCATGGGCAACCGAAGCAGCTGACAGTTGTGATACATATGAGCAATTTGAAAAAGCATTCTTGGCCAAATATTGGTCAACATGTATCCAGGAGAGATTACGGAAGGAGGTATATAATTCAGAGCCGTATTCTCCACGACTAGGCAATTTGCGAAAATATTTCGAGAAGTACATTAATAAGACCCGTTACTGGGACGAACAGATTTCATCCCGGGATTTGATCAGGCTTTTGAAATCACACTTGCCGATACATGTAAAGGAAAAACTTATACACGTGCCTGAAAATGATATGGAACATTTCTTGTCTGTTCTGGACTCAATTGACCTGATTCAGGAGGACGTTAAGGCAGCCTCTGAACAGGCTAGAAGTAACGGAAATGGTTATAGAAATGGTAGAAATAACACGCCTCCACCAAGTAATGGAAACGGCGGAGGTAATAATAGGAGACAGGAGTATGCACAAAACGGAAATAGAGGTAGAGACCGGAACGGCAATAGTCCGCCGGTGAATAATGACCGGAAAAGGAGGTTCGATGACCGGTATGAGACAGGCCCACCAAGCAATAATAGATGGAAAAATGCCAGGGGGCCGAGCAACACTAATACTTATAATGACGCAAACCGAACTTGGCCGCAGAACCAGAGGCCCAGTCCGGACCGGCAAAACAGTGATAGATATGACAATAACCGACCGCCACCACAAAATGCGCCAATTGCGCAACCGCGGCGGCCGACGCAACACAACGTGCACATAGTGGAGGTCAGTGACACAGAGCAGCCACGCCCATCCACTAGCAATAATTCAACAAACTAGATGCAGCCGAGATACGCTCTCCATCGTCGGCTGAGGTTTGGAGTGAGAGCAGCCCGACACAGAACAAAACACCGAACAAAATCTGTATCCTTAAGTATAATGACGGGGTACAGATGGGAGATGAATTAATAACTGAAACATCCACGTGCATAAAGGAGCACAAAGACAAAGTACAAGCGATAATAGAGATCAAAATTAACAATATTGATGTGCAAGCGGTCGTAGATACAGGTGCTACTGTCAGTGTTATGAGTATGGACTTATTCAAAGTACTGGGGAAGGAAAGGCGTATGCTGACTTTTCCCGTGAATAATTGTAAAGTCACTGGAGCCATAAGTGCACAGCGACAAATAATTAAACTCCAAGTGCGGGTAGAGATGTATGTAGGGGATGAAGCCATAGCGTGCTCATTCCTGGTAGTAAAGGGTTTAAAGGTAGCCTGCATTTTGGGGGTAGATTTTTTAAGAGAAAAGGACGCAATAATCGACCTTTCTCGGGGAAAATTAAGCTTGATGAATGCTGGTAGGAGAATAGAATTGTCCATGCTCAGATCTGAAGAGGTACCTGTACCTAATTGTAACGCTATTAACATAAAGTGTAGGAATCAGTCGATACTACATTTAGACAATCACGGTCTAGGTCAGAATCTCTATTATCCTGACGTACAAGATGATCAATTAAAAGCAAATGTGGACGCACTTGTGAACAAAGTATCACAGTCAGAAAATTTGAACTCTATGCAACAGCAGGATTTGGTACAGTTATTATCTAATTATGCAGATGTATTTTCAGAACGACCAGGAATTGTTAAGGGATATCAGTACAATATCGAGGTGAAGCCTCACAAAACTTACTGTCGAGCCTCATACTCCATTCCTTGGCCCAAGAAGGAAAAGGTTATTTTACGAACATTTGGAGAGTTAAATAAATTGTTCAGGTTATACATTGCATATAAGCACACAAGATAAGAAAAGCAGGGTGCAACCTTACCAGGTGCGCTCAGAAAAGGAAAGAAAAATATAATCGATATGTGACGAATAACCAAAAATTTAGTGTTGGGGACTTGGTACTCTTACGCAATCATCCTAAGTCCTCGGCATCCTTGAAACAGAATAGCAAGTGGCAATTGGTGTACAATGGACCTTTTAGAGTAGTAAGTGTGCCACATGAGTGTAGCTATCTCTTAGCAGATCCCCACTCAGGGAGAGTACGGGGACTGTATCCGCGTAAGGATGTAAAAGCATTCCTACAGTAAAAGACTAATAGTCCTATGAGGACACCATTCTTTTGTAAATAATGAACATTAATGATGTGTGATCTTTAGAGATAATGTACTAGTGTAGAAGTGTTTAGTTATAAGAATATGATTGACTTTCTCATGTGTATGGATATTTGTGTTATGTACTCTTTTAATTTGTGTTATCTGGAACATGCTCTAAATGTTTGCACAGATAATCTGATTATTGCAATTATTTGTAGTGTTAAGCTGTGACAGAGTTCAATCAAAAAGAACATTTTAGTAATGAAGAGTTAGTGTACTACATAATTTTCTATGTGCCCAAATTTGAAATATTTCTTGGCACAATCTTCTCTATTATGTGTATGTATGTATATATGTGTAGCTGTCAGATTGACAGATTCGAACCCAGAATAATATCAATAATATGAGGCCCTGAGAACTTTATTATCTAACCAATGTTATTAGAGAAAATAATGCACCCAGTAGTGACCCGAGGGCACCACGGGAGGCAAACTTATTGCAAATTTATGTAATGCAAAGTTACGCACAAAGAAGCTTCAATTGAAGCATGTGCAGATTCAAACAGTAAAAAAGAGCTAGCCAGATACAGTCCAAGTAAATTTTTGCCTACAGAGACTACACTGTAGTTACGTAGGACGTTGATAGTAAAGTGTGACATGAGTTCAAAGGAGTTATTGAACAATATGCCTGAATCCGGCTGGAATACACAAATAAAATCTACTCGAACACGAATATAGATGACTTTTGGGCAAACTAATACCAAATTTTAATATTTTGTTACCATGTACGCAAATATCACACCTTGGTAAAGAGTTACGAATGTGCTATTACAAAAAAAAAAAAACATTGCACAGCGGACATTGTAAATAAAAATAAAGGAACCTAAACAAAAGTGCAGTATTGTGCGGCAGAGACAGACAGTGACTGTTAAACCTGCAGCAATACGTCACGGAATAGTTGTGTATAAGTGATAAAAAACTGTATCATCGCCGTGTGTGCAAGTGGACAAGGAACTAGCACGACACGAACAGTGAACCGATAACGGCCAGTGGATCAAGCTAGTGTCAAACTTTAACTCTTTGTGTGTCAAGGGACGCTAGGAAAGCGCATTGACTACGAAGATACATTTTGTCCTAAGGTGAAAACTTGCGTGTGACTAATGACAAGTCATGACATGGTGAAAAATATTGTATGCCCATAAAACGTGTTACTGTGACAACGAAACATTGTGCAAACCAGACTAGTGAAGGCCTACTGAGTAATAACTGCCACTAACTGTGTGCGTTCTTTCCCACAGCAGGAAAAATGCCTATAAGGATAGTACACTGTTTCTGAACTTGTTGCATGTTTCCTGGAGCACTGCAAGAAAACGTCGCACGGGCGAGCGGATATCCAACGCGCATCCGGCTACATCAGCTATGCAGCGGCCGCAGCAGCCCGTAGCAGACCAGACAGACAGCCACGCCCCTCCGCGCCGTAGCTGTCAACGCCGGGGGCGGTGACCTACACGGAGTCAGCGCGCCGCGCCGAGCGCCGCTCAACAATCACTCCGCACCGCTCACCAAATACAGCATTATTGATTTTTTTTTTATGTTCACATAAACTGAATAACATGTCAATGACTTCATTTCGATAAACATTGAACATTTACTACGTAGGACAAGTGACCTTGTAGTGTATCACACGAATAATAGTATCACACACAAAAAAACTTCAGTCGAACTGTATGTGACTGTGATATTGTGTAATTGTGTAACCGTTTGTGACGAACTGAATTTAATTCAAATGAATAACTGCATTTAATTCAAATGACCATGAACCAACTGGGATGGCTGGGCTCTGGCACAGTTTTGCCCAGGTTTCCTGTTTGCCTACGCCCAAATGGGGGAGCCATGAACTTATATAATCCTGGGACTAAATAAAAGAGCCATTCCGTAAAATATACAAGTGTAAAGAACGTTACTGGCACCATTGTGTCAAAGTGTAAAAACTCTTTGCCAAATGCTGCCAGGGGGCAATGTAACGTTCCCTGGCAAACTCACGTTATTTAAAAAAAAAAAAAAAAAAAAAAAAGGAGTTTATTTGTACCATATACGCCGCTCTGGGCAAGTTGTATATATCGTAATTATTGAACAAAAATATTACTGAATGTGGCGTAAAAGACATTTGTTATTCTCCTTATATTTTTTGTTGTAATATTTGTCTGTATTTAGGATAGAAATTTTTTCTGTATTTATTATGTGATTGTAAAATGTGTCAGTATTTGCGATAGCAGAGATATGTTGCCAGAAGACAATAATATCGTCAATTTGCAAAGAAATGTTAATAGTCAGCAATACTATTTAAGCACAATGCATTATGTATTCTTTGGTCTTCTCTGTTCAGAAGTCATTGCGGTAGGACACTGTGAAAGAGTTTTTTACGAATGGGTAGACTTCTTTTGTCTCTGTCTGGACTTAGCCGCCATTAGACGATGCGTTACGAATTAATGTGAGTTGTATTGTTGTTTGATCTAAATATATTAGAGTTTATCAAAAGTGTGAATTATTTATGTAAATTAGCTTGCCCACGTCATCTATAAAATTTCTTTAAGAATTTTTCAGCATTTTTTAGCGGTGTTGCTGGGCTGTGCCGCGACCAACAATAGCAAACCCGTAAATCGGGAACAGATGCATAAAAATCAATGGTGAATTAAGAAATTGTTCTTCTTTTTCAGTGATCCTGTGGCTGATAAAATTTGAATTAATTATACGTTTGTGCATTCGTAGGCGGATAGCTAATGTTAGTTAACATTGAAATTTAAACAGTTTGGTTCTTCAAAATATCTTAAATGTGTAATGAAGTAGGTTTGATCAATGATAAATATCGGCTTGGCAATAATTAAAACATTTTCTGCTAATAGGGGTAATCTTGTGTTCTATGGCTAGTGCCGGGATAAAATTCAGTAAAAATATTTAACAAAAAACCCACTGCATCTGGAAAGTGTATGCCAAGGCCGAATGATTTAAAGGACTCAATTCTCAACCTAATATTCTTAACCAGTTCATATGAGTTCACGTAAATATTATTTTTTCTTTAAACGTACGTAATAATTAAGTAAGTAAAATTTTTTTTTATTACCACACGAAAATAAGAGAGTGGTTCTACAACAAAGTTCGCACGAAGGAAAATTAACTTAAAAACAACAGATAAATTTTATTATTCTTCTTTAACGAAATTTCAAATCAATTCCAATCATTTCGATAGCCGATTTCGTTAAAGAGGGTACCTTGGGTTCCTGTATATCTTTCATGATTTCTTGATGATGTACCGCTTGTGTAACTTTGCAGAATGTTGTACAAGTGTATGGGACGCCAGTACATTTTGTTCCTGATGTGAGATGACTTCTTGGCATTAATTTGATATATCCTGTAGACGGGGTGACTGGCCAAAATTTTTCACCTGAAATAAATTTTAACTCATAATCTGTTTTCATCTAGACATTTAGTGACCACAGGTTGATGAACCAAAGACCAAGGTGTCTTCGAAACTTCGTTAATCAATCGTGATACAAGCACAGCATTTTTTAAAAAATAGTGTCATTGATTTATGGCGTTATTTTGTCCAGAAGAGCAGATCTGTACAAGATAAATTCATTGATGTAACCCTTTGAAAGTCATCTGCTATAAACATCTTTAATAACATCTATTTATACACGTATCTATACACTATGTCTCAAAGAACATACAGGTTGAGACAGCGTTATCTGATGGCGTTTGAATTTACAGCACGTAATGACATTTTGAGATGAAGCAACTTTTTTTATTTCAAAAATACACACTGAATAGCAGTTTACATTTCATATGTTAATTTTCACATAAATTAATAATTTGTGAAAGATAATGTTCTTGAACTGCTGGCCCTCCGTTTTTTGCGTGCTCTTCGACCCTCTGGGCGAAGTTTGACATCAGTCTCTCAAACATGTTATGGGGTATATCACGATTCTCTTGCTGAATGACTTCCCTTAATTCAAGAATAGCGCATGGCTTATCAATGTACATTTTGTTCTTGAGGAAACCCCACAAGAAAATGTCACATGGACTAAAACTAGGGGATTGGGGCTGTCCCCGGAAACAACTTCCATATTTCAGTCAAAAACACATTCGAAGCGTGAGCTGTCGTACCGTGTCGCTGAAAGCAAACATTTAGATGATTTATGACACGCCAATGAAGTTGCGGGTCGAGAAATTCACGCAAAATGGTCAAAATACGCTAAGAGTTCGCGGTGACTACTCTGTCACTTTCTCTGAAGAAATAAGGCCCTACGACACCAAATTTCCCTAGTCCAGTCCACACCGTAACCCTATGACAACCCACAGGGCCCTGGTGCAGTTAGTGACGGTTGTTTGGGAACCATTAACAACAGTTTCGTTTAGTGACACTTCCATTTAGGAAAAAATTACCCTCATCTGACATTAAAATAACAATCCCAGCTTCTTCCTTCAACACCTCTATCATTATTTCAGCCAAACATCTCCTTCTGACAAAATCTTCAGGCTTCAACTCCTCAACAATCCCAGTTTTGTCGGGATGGCAGTTTAGACTGCGTAAAACGTATCAGACAGACGAATCTTATAAAGCACTATATTGAGAAGGGAAATATTCTGGCTTCAGGCCTTCAGCGCAACAAATATTTAGTTTCTTTTAACGCAGTTTCAGCTAATAAGGTAAGTGTATATCGCAGCGGAACTTGAATGCACGTGTTTGCGGTGATGATGTTTAGTTACCACAAGAGCTCATTCTCCTCGTGTTAGATGTTGTACGATACAGAATGCATATAGATGTGCCTTGCAAGAATTACGATTATAAAGCATAATTCCCATACACTGGCATCGAGTAGCTAGATAAGATTTGAAGGAGGTTATAGTTTCAAGTTATCTTACTTTAACTTATCCTAATCCTAGAACTTTACAATTCCGTTGGGCTCTGAGAATGTTCTGGTCACTACAGCACATAAGGCGAAAGTATTTAGATTTACAATGACGTTCACTTATCGATCAGATTTCATTTAAAGAGGAAGGCTGAAGGGCATTAAAAACTGGGTCATAGTGTCTTATGAAATCACGGGTTCAATTTAAAAATAGTGACAGGTTTTTGAAGGTCTGACAAGAAACTTGGTATTAGAAATACATTGAATCTGTGGATTTTCATGGTATTGTTTAGGCCGTTTCAGTGGCGTGCCACTCGCAAATTCATATCACCCTTCGCATTAATTATCATCTCTGGTGCAAGCAGTAAGTGGTCTTTGTGCCACCCTCGACATTTAAACAAGAAAGCTCGTACGTGCCCGTCGCTGAATAATAAGATCATGCAAACGCATTGCTCTTTGTTTCATAAGTCCCTGGTCGCTATGTTTGTAGGTGAAAAGAAATTATAGATAATTTTAATTAGTCAAAAATAATTTGAGATGAAAAACTTCGATTCCTGACTCAGTACAGTAAATAAAATTAATTATAAATATACACACGAAAGGACAAATCGAACAAGCAATTTGAACAGGTTGCTCAAAGAATGTCTCATATGCATTTCAAAAATGCTGTGTTTGGTTCCTAAATCCAGCAAACGTTTTTAATATTTTTGGTCTTTGTGAGGGGGTAAGAAATGGAACGTTCACATAGGCTCAGCCATAGGTGAAGCAGATGGGAGACTTCAGTTTGTCGATAAAATACTGGAGAAATATAATCAGTCTACAAAGTCCACTGCACACAAAAAAACTCATGCGACCCATCCTTGAATACATACCAAGTATGGCCAACGGGGGATATCGAACGTATACAGAGAAGGGCAGCAGGATTGGTTAAAGGATTGTTTCACCTGCGGGAGAGTATCAGGGAGGTGCCGAAGAAATTGAACTGCCACATACTTGAAGATAAACGCGAACTATCCAGAGATAGTTTAGTTATACAGTTGCAAGAATCTTAAATTGTGACTGTAGAACTATACTACGAAAACCTACGTATCACTCCCGTAGAGATCGCGAGAACAACGTTAGGTTAATAGAACGCTCAGAGCTGTTTAACGGTCCCACTTCCCGCTCTCCATACGAGAATACAGGAAGAAGAAGTAATAATCACTGGTACTATGATAAGTGCCTTCCGCCATGGACCTCATAACTGTTTTCAGAATATGGATGAAGCTGTAGATGCAAAGGCATCAGATGACACTTTAAGTAGGGCAATGCACAGCACACCAAAAGATGTGCACATAGTCGCTGAGTTTCCAGGCACGGCATGTAGCTAAGTTTTGTTTAGTTTATGTCTTTGAATGTATGCAGTTCCTGCCAATGAGAGTCCAATTCTGTAAATACGTGGCAAAGAAATAAGTTCAATAGAAGGGTATTCGTAACTGTAGGCTGTTATGAAGTCATCAGACAAAATATGAGACACCCCGCTGAAACAGCACACTGACCGCTTTCAAGCGGTACACGTTTGTGTAGAGCTGGCACCATGCAGACATGTGATTCTCCACCACTAACGGATTCATGGCAAGAAAGCGGTGTACACGTGCCATTCCGTTGTACAGAAGCACCACAATAACATTAGACGACGCGGAGGCGTGGCAGAACCACATAAAAAAGCTACCGTGTTTGAACGTGCCTATGACCACACAGCGAATAGAGTTTCTCGATTTGTTTGTGTATCAACACGAAATGTCCAACGCGTGTGCAAGGAATTGTGTACCATTCACAGCCATGTAACGTGTCTTAAGAAAACAGTTTGTAGAAAGATCGAAACTGACAGGGAGTGGATGCGAATGTCACGCCATTTGAATGATAGTAGGCTTCTAACGCGACAGGAATTGTTGGTGTCAGTGAATGCAGGTCCATCTCAACCAATTTCCGAACAAAGATTGCGAAGGAATCTGCAAGCAGTGGACGTCTGTAGTCTGGTACCTAGTAGTACGAGGTCGTTGCCCACAATGGCAAATAAAACTCCACGTCTTCGAAGGACCAAACTACACTTACAATGTAGTAGCTGACTGGTGGTGTGGGGTGCAGTCCGACGAATCGTGATTATACCTCTTTTCAAATGATGGAAGACATCGACTGCACGACGGCCACATGAGATGTTTAATTCACAGTGTGTGTGTAGTTCAGACCAGAGATGATCCTACGATGTTTTCAGGGTGTTTCGTACTATGTCTGTGGTTCAGCATGCAGGTCATCATTAACATGTACCATGATGCATGTTTTAACATTCTCTTCCTTCTATGTTTTCATGATAAGTATTTTATGGTTTCGCTGTTTTCCAAGATAACAATCTACCAAGACAGCAAGAGCATTGTTCACAGTGCTTCACTAATATATTCGTAGTTTGACGACCACTTACGTGTCCTATCGCATCTTGATTGGGCGGTTAGTCCATCAAAAAATCGTCTGGGAGTGTTTGTCACAACAGATGAAACGTAACACCCAACACGACCACAGTCTGGTAGCTCTGGGGGATTTAATCATCAGACACATATCATCTGGATATGACATACCTTTAGAAGCTTGTGGACTCACTTCGTTGTGACACTGGACTCACTAGCAAGATTAGAGGTATCTGCGTGAGATCTCCTGAAGGAGTTTCTGAATGAAAATTAATTTCCATTCAGTGATAGTGTGCTAATAAATCAATATAGATTTGTGAATCATTAATCAGTCCTGTAATTCACATTAGCCACATACTCTTTAACTGCCCATTTATTGTTGTAGCCTCTTCATTTGCGTCTTTTACATGGTAAAACCAAGACAGTTACTTCAATAAAAGACACAGAATGCCATCTTATCATATTCTGCCACATGGCGTCAGACGTTCGAACCACGACTTCTCATACAAGGAACTCCTGAGCCGCCCTCACGAGTATGAATGCGTCCGTTCCAGTCTTGCCACCACTGACCTACCCGAAAGTTTAATCTGCGTGCTTCACAAGTAGTCTGCTTCCGTAGCTGTATGGTCAGCGTAAACGACTGTCATGAGGAGAACATGAGTTCAATTCCCGATACTACCAGGCAACTTTCCGTTGTGGGACGGCTGTACTGTGGTCTATTCAGCCTCGTGATGCCAATTGAGAAGCTGCTTGAATAGGAAGTAGCGGCTCGAAAGTCTGCAAAGCCGACAACGGCCGACAGCACGTTTTGCGGATCCAATAGCCTTCCATACGACGTCCAAATGACGCCATTCGCTCAGGACGACACGACGTTCGGGCGGTTTCGATAGTCCCTTCTGTGAACAGAGAAGTGGAGCTTCCTTTCCAAGGCTGTCAGACACATTAATCAATCAGCTACTTAGTCTAGCGGATTTTTGGCAGAAACCCTTAAATATGGTTGACAGGCCCGTTGAAACGTAAGCAGTGCCTATGGTAGTTTAGAAAGTAAGAGAAGGTTAAAGTAGCGAAGTGGGTCGTGAGTCGTGTCTGGGTAGATCAGTCTTTAAGACAACGAAAGGTGAAGGTCCGGACTCGTAGGAAGTTTCGTAACTGTCAATTGCTACAGAGTGAGGGAGTCGTTCCGAAACAACCCATTATGCTGTGTAGAAGTCACTCACAGTTATATTCTTTGTCTAATGCGTGCTACTCTACTAATGTATCCCGGTTATCTTCTGATGTGGTACTGGTAGAGCGGAAGCTGTCACGTTTGGATGGACTGCAAACTTAGTAACATTGCATTGTGTGGGAAAATGAGTTTGGTTTCGGTACACAGTCGATCGCACAGGCATAATCTGTTTCAACGGCTATAAACACTACAGAGCCCTAAAAAATATTCCAGAGTTCGTCAGCTAAAATTTTACAAATAAAACCAAATCTACATCTACGCTCCGCAAGCCACCTTATAGTGTGTGGCGGGAAGTACTTTTGGTAACGCTGTCGTACCCTCTGTTTTCCCATTCGCGACTGGTGTGTTATAAACACGACTGTCGCTTAGCCACGGTCGATTCGAGAATATTGTTCCACACAAGTGATATATGATTCTGGCCCCCATCCCTCTGCCACCAAATCGCAGACATTAGTTGCTTTTCTTCGGGCGTTTGGTGAGATCGCGTAACATAAAACTCTGGAACATAAAACTATATCTGACGATCGTGGAAATTAGATGGTCTGACTGCAAAAATATAAGCTTTCTCTTAGTTCAATAACAAAACTTTTCAATTCTAGAACATACAAATTATTTAACTTCCCGTCGTAAAAGATGTTGCAGAAACATAAAAAATATCGTCTATTTTTATGTAGGCGTGTTGAACAGTGTTTAGATGCATAATCTGCATGTTTAATGTGAAGAAAACTCATTAATTCATTATTAAGTAGCTGAATTTTACAAAAGTTGCCAGTAAAGTAATTGAAAAGATTTATGTATTCGACCGATAACGAAAACACAAAATTATGTGTGATACAAAAAATACGAGCAATGTTCTCTTCATAAAATCACGTACAGAGTATCCATAAAGTCCAGCTATCATAATAACTCGGAAACTGCTAGAGATAAAGAATAGTGGTTTGCTGTAAAACGTTTATCAGCTTTCAGAGCGTTTTTTCCTTTGTTCTTTGCTGCAGATCTGACTTGGAGTGTACCAGGATGGTGACAGACCAGAAGCAGGAGCAATGTGTTATGCATGCAGAATCCAAATCTGTGACGAAGGTGCTAAGAAACTATCGAAGGCAGTATGGTTGGGCACCACCGGCTACAACAAGCACAGTGAATCCGTTGAAAAACGTTAAAGTGACAGGCAGTGTCAAAGACTCCCCTCGAAGTGGGCGTACCCTGTGTCTCAGGCATGTATTGACACTGTGTAACAGCCCTGTCTTTCTCTACTATTCATCGAAATACAAAATCCAACAATCCAAATTTTGAATAATTCCTGCCAGAACAGCAAAAATCTAGCGCATGACCACAGGACTTCCGTTAACTGCAATAAATCCTGCCACAAAAAACTGAGTTTCATTACGCACATAAGTTAATTAATTAATCACTCGCCTTTACAAAACAGTTTTGCTGAGCGTATGGCATCGTCGGCCGAGAGGCACCGTTCGAGGAAATTCGGCGGCCAAGTGAAAGCCACATTGGGCGATTTTCGCGCCGGTGATGAGCATGAAATGATGATGAGGACGACACAACGCCCATTTCCCGAGCGGAGAAAATCTCCAACCCGGCCGAGAATCTAACCCGGCCCCCCTTGCGTGAGAGGCGAGCACGTTACCACCCAGCTAAGAAGGAGGACAGTTTTGCTGAAGCCAGTTTGTTTAGTAAAAGAAAAGTAATGCAATCGATTAATTTTGATTATGAAAAGAATTAAATATTCGAGAGCTGTTTCTTGTAGCCAGTGGTTCACCATTTCACCACTGAAATATATGCAGTGTGCCCAAAACGTGACTTTGCTAACATCTTGGTAACCAGTACCCGAAGACACAAAAACACACTGTAAACCGGCCAATACTCAACAACATCACATCCTACCTGCTTTTGCTTCATCTTCGGTAGTGCAGTTTGTGGTAGTGCAATACACACGGCTAAGACGGAAGCCACTACTTAATAATTCACCTGAAACTTCCATGATACGAACGATATCGTGAAAGTCTTTACTTTGCCTAGTTTTATTGTGGCAGAATCTGACTGTAGTAGTTAACTTTAATTTTTAAAAGAAATGTAATTACTGTGTAAGCAAGCTTAGACACTGACAACTTTAGAAAACTGTTATGAGGGTCTTAAAACATGAGAAAATAGACTTCTGTTGTCTGTGTTAAATACAGCACTAAAATTAAAGTGTAGATTTTAAGATTCTCTCTCAACATAAATTTAATAAACTACTTAGAGTGTGCTTTTCCTGACAAAACTAAGAACGTAACTTCATAGACGGACTGAGAATCACTACAGTTTGTCCTGTGAAGCAAAAGCAAGTGCCATACAACAGCTTTAACATGTGTATGTACACTAACTTCAAAATGTGTAGTTGCATTTACTGTGTTACGATACTTAACAATCTTTGATTACTTTCACTATAATGTTATGATTGTTTAACTCCTTCTCTATAGCACACACGTTCAAACAGTGAAACACAATAGCAAATGAAATGTGCATCTGTTGTAATTTTCATTAGCTTCAATAAACAGTCAAATAATTACTTTTACCTTGACTGCAGTAATACAGTGCGAAACACTGTGCTTGTCAGACACTTGCAACAAAATACTAATTACTTTACTTCCTGTCTGAACATGTAGTAAATGCATAACATTAGTTACTCCTCATTTTAATAATTCTGAATAATTGTTATCATTCTGAATAGATGAAAGTCTTTAGTATATAAAACAGTTTGTATGAAAACATTTAAAGCTAACACTTTGAAAAACGCACACACTCTCAATTGTTGTGAGCAATTACTAAAGATTGCTTCATTATTTTAACACATAAAGTTCGCTGTGATCACGTACAGAGTTACGTGAAATGAAAGTATCAGCAGGGTAGTTTTCAATTAATCATTAACACTAAATATCTTTAAGCTTTATATTTTTCAAATAAGAAAACCATATTTTTCTTCACCCTGTCACATATACTGTTTTCAGATTCTGTCTTTTTGTGGTCGTGGTCGACGAATTGCATACTCAAATTGTACCTGCTATTAGCAGTGGCTCCACGTAATAACGATCAAGTGCCAGTAAATATGTACGACAGCAGGAGCACTCTCGTGGTTATCACACGAACTCTGAGTGCAAATTTGTACGTCAGTCTGGTGATTCGACCTGTTGTGCTGGCATTCAGGAAAGGTATTTCAGGGGGTGTTAACCAACAGGTTAAGGCTCGCGTACATATCGCCGTTCTAACCACATGCTCTATAGAGTACATGAAATGTATTCGCAGTTGCAAATATGGACTACCATCAGGTGTATAATAAAATGACGACAATGAAAAATTGTGGTGGACTGGGACTCGAAATCGGATTTTTCGCTGGTCGTGAGCGGTCGCCTTATCTTTTGGCTAGCCGGGGACGCCTCAGAGCCAGAGCCAAACTTCCATATGTCGTCAACAATGCGTCTACGACCTGTACTCGTACGCCATTATGTATATTCCCGTACAGGTCAGACCTTGTACATGAATGTTGCTTGCCCGGTATCGGCGGATAAATACGACATTGCAGTGCCTTTGTTACTCCGAATTACGATGCAAAGTTCCTTCCGGACGTGCAATGAGTGTCCGAAGGAATTCAGAATAACACAGGGTCTGCAATGTCGTATTGTACGCTCCACCGAGTATCGACATGTTGCCTTGGCCTACTCGATCACCAGATCTGTCTGCAGTCGAGCACATATGGGACATTATCGGACGACAGCTCCAGCGTTATCCACGAATAGCATTAACCGTCGCCGTATTGACCGACCAACTGGAACAGGCATGGAACTCCTTCCCACAAACTGACAACCGGCACCTGTCCAAGACAGTTCACGCACGTTTGCATGCTTGCATTCAACATTCTGGCGGTTACACCGGTTAATAATGTGCTAGCATTTCACGTTTGCAATGGCTTATTTCGCACTTACATTAACCTTTGATCTTGCAGTCTTAATCACTTAAATATGTTACCTAGACAAATGTATTCCCGAATTTTCATTTCTCTACAGTAATTAATTTTTGGTGTTGCTATTTTTCCGTCAGTGTATTAGTTCTAGAGGAAAAATGAATGGGACATTTTCTGTTCGAAAACTGCTTTAGTTCAGTCTTGTAGTGGAACACGTTTCTGCTAAATGCAAAAAAAAAAAGTTCAAATGGCTCTAAGCAGTAAGGAACATAACATCTGTCGTCATCAGTCCCCTTGACTTAGAACTACTTAAACCCATGTAACCTAAGGACATCACACGCATCCATGCCCGGGGCAGGATTCGAACCTGCGACCGGAGCAGCAGCGCGGTTCTGGACTGAAGCGCCTAGAACCACTCGACCACAAAGGCCGGCTCAACAATAACGGTGGAAGACCAAGAACGAAGTGCTTGTATGAAAAAGGGTGTAAGACAGAGATGTAGTCTTTCACCCCACAATTATATATCGAAGAAGAAATGACGGAAATTAGAGAAAGGTTCAAGAGTGAGATTAAAATTAGGATGAAAGGACATCAGTTATAAGATTCGCTAATGAGAATGCTATCCTGCGTGAACGTGGAGATGAATTACAGGATGTGTTGTATGGAATGAGTGCAGAATACGGTCTGATAGTAAACTTGAGAAAGACAAAGGTATTGACATGTAGCAAAAATGAGGATAGCGAGAAACTTAACATCAAAATTGGGTATCACGAAGCAGAAGAAGTTAAGGAATTCTGCAACCATGGAAGCTAAATTACGTATGACGGACGAAGCAAGGACGATGTAACAAGCAGATTATCACAGGCAAAGAGGGCATTCCTGTCAGATATAAGCCTACTGGTATCAAACACAGGCCAAACAGAAGAACGTTTGGAGAACAGAATCCAAGCTTTTGAGATGTGGCGCTATAGAAGAATGCTGAAAATCAGGTGGACTGGTATGATAAGGATGCCCCAGTTTTCGAGTTGTACAACTTATAAATGTAATTTCCAAAAGCCTTTCCCACCGCCCCACCACCCGCATTCTTGCTCGCCACGCGGCGGCATTTTTAGTATGTTCTCCAAGAAGCTCCCTCTGACCACTGTACAAAAATTTGCCAGTAGGCGGATTACTTTCCCTTTTTCTCCTTTCTTGGTCTTTGGCTTCTGATCTAATAGCCTGGTAGAAATGGTCTATGGTTATTAGCCGAGAACGCTACTGTGCTCATTCCACCCATCACCAATGATACAGCAGTGTAAGACCATGTAAAATGGGGGGGGGGGGGGGGGCGGAAGGGACGCGTGATGCGTTCTGTGGAGAAGGGGGTAGAGAATACTTCACAGTGTTGCCAGCTTTCTCTGTGCCATGCAATACACACACCAACTGTTGCTTACCCTGAGAAGTGTCAACGCTGTGGTTTGCGACACATTGGGGTACTGCTTCTGCTACTAATTGTTCCTACTTAAATTTATAGCCTCGGATTACTACAGGTGTCAATTCTTAACGTAATACCCCTAGTGCATGTTTTATGCTACAAAAATAAACACTACTGTTGACTTTTAGCGTATCAGAATTGACATGAAAATTAATGCTGAATATTTCATTCCGACCCCCAAGTGCACGCTTAACTCACAAGTCAAAGAATGGCGCTTTTGTCTGTTTGGCTGGAGCAACACATGATACACTCCATCTTGTCATTTCGCATCACCCCACTACCCGCCTTTTTACCTGAAAACCACTACAGTGAACTGTCCTCACACAATGGTCGTCGGTCTGGTCAGATATGGTGAGCTGTCTTCACTATTGAGTACCTCGCACTACTAAACATACATGATCGGTAAGACATCGGCAGTGGAGCTAACAGATAAACCAGCTGTGCCTCCACCACTTCCAAATTCGTTTCACGTTGTCATCACTCTCTCTACAACAACTATTGTACAAGAAACAGAATGCCTACCGCCAGTGCCGCCTCCTTGTCGGTCGTGAGAGCTATCTGATGTTCACAGATCCGTGATTTTCCTTTCACAAAACAATTATTCAAAACCACAAGCTGGTCGAGGCACTATGTCACCCCCGATCAAGGCGACTGACTCCTTTTCCCCACACAGCAGTAGCCATCCATTTCATGATTTTCTGCTTGCTAAATGTCGAATGCAGGTTGGAAGGACGAAGCGCCACAGCTCGATGCACATGACAATTTGAACACACGGCCGGTTTAGACAACGTAAACATACTGTATATTGGAACCGTAAAGACGGTGGCAGCGGCGCAGTGCAGTTGTCTTCTAGTCAGTAACACTGACAGAAGCAGCTTGATGATGTCGGCAAAAAGGAGCATCTAGTATTTGAGTGGTTTCATACCCTTCAAAAACGATACACGATGACAATTTGAAATTCACTGTCACATACTCCTAGAACCATTATTTCATTTTCTGCCACCCATACACACTTGCTTCGTGCCATCCCTCGCTACATGGGCAAAATTTCCAAACCTACTGGGCTTAATCCATACCAATAGCACAGCCAGATGCTGTTCCATTACTCCAGACCTCCAAACAAAATCTGACGTGTTCCGTTCTCCAGTTCTTAACATTTGCTCTTCACCAATGACCTACTTTCACTTACCTTCTCATGATCTAATGATCACATTCCACGTACCTGTCTATCTGGAGCTGCTCAACAAGTCCCTAACCGCCATCCTCCATCTGACTTCCACAAGTACCATTATCTTAATAGTAATAATAATAACAATAATAATAATCTCGTACAACTTCAAGGCCATACATGTTACCTAGGAAATCGTCCTGGCACATCAGAACAGTGGTCTTTTTTTTTAATATCACTTGCATGTTTCTCATCTTTATGTTTTTTCTTCGTATGTAACATTTTGAAAATATCTTCAGCTGAAGAGCACTTGGTTGCCAGTCGGGCCTCTATGGGGCAATGGTATGACGATCGAGAAAAATAAAAGTAGCCACTTCTGTTTCCGTCCACGGACGAGCCTAGTTTCACAGAATTCGCTACATTGCGCATCGGAAGAGACAAACTACGCAGAGTGAAAAGTTTACAGTTGGATTTTGAGGCGTGTTCGGATAATTGAAGGGTTACAGCATTGCCCCTAAAGGCAAAGATCTGGACTGCGTAGCCAAATTTACCACGAAATACCTCTCCAAATTTCTTCAACCTCTTCCTTCAGACAGACTCTGTATGGATCTCAAACATTTAATGGTAGTAGTAGTATTAGGGAATAATATCTGTGCACATTTCCTCTGCAGATCCATAACACATTCCCAGAACTTTTACAGAAAATCGCAAGCTCTAATTCACTTTTCCTACAACTGGCTTTGTGATTTCGTTCACATCTGTTTTATTTCTCCCAGATACTTATTCAAAGTAAAGCAGTCTACAGATTTATCATTGTTGAATTCTATGATTTTTCCTTTCTTTGTGAGATCTTCCCACAAACGACGCAAATCGAAGGGGAATTGCCAGTCAACCTGTAAGGTACCCACTCTGTTCAGCTCACCTACTATTCCTTATTTTCCAGATTCACAATTTTGTATCATGTCTGCAGATGTAATCCTAGCATACAGTCAATAAAGCGGTACTGCAGAACGCACATATTTGGGAGTAAGATTTCAGTTCCCACGCTGGCTGAAGGATCTGGTTGACCACATGGCGTTGCCAGTGGATGGTGGAGTGAGAAGCTGTGATGGCCAGATACGAGAACGCCCGTTACGTCACCAGCGAGCTGCGTATGGAAGGCACAGGTTGTTCTGACCGTAGGAAGTAATCTTGCTTAATAAATATTTGCTAATAAAATTTGTTTTCTCCAATACTGGTATTAGGAGCACCATACAGGTCTTTCGTTATATCTATGTTACACCGCCAGGAATCTATCATCTTAATAAATAAATGAATAATGTTAAGCTAACGAACACGCCCAAAAAGCTACGAAAAATCACGGGTGTAAGGACGAGGTACAGGCTGCGCGCCATAGTCGCCAGTCGCCGATAGGAAACTCTCCGGTTTAGTTCTGTCGTAAGGCCATACTCTCAGGAATTTGTTAGTGTTTTGTTAATCATTATTAATGGTGTCAATATTATCAATTTATGGTGTTTAGTAAATAAATACATCATAACGGCACCCCTTTTGAACGTTATTCCGAATAATATAGCCTCCTCCTTCATCACTTAGAATCACACGGAAGTATGCGTGCACTTTACAGAGTACTCAATGGCGCTGATACTTCTACCGCGCGTGCCGGCCGCGGTGGTCTAGCGGTTCTAGGCGCGCAGTCCGGAACCGCGCGACTGCTACGGTCGCAGGTTCGACTCCTGCCTCGGGCATGGATGTGTGTGATGCCCTTAGGTTAGTTAGGTTTAAGTAGTTCTAAGTTCTAGGAGACTGATGACCACAGATGTAAAGTCCCATAGTGCTCAGAGCCAGTTGAACCATTTTTGAACTTCTACTGCGAAGGAAATAAGCTTTGAGAGCTTCTCAGCAAAGCAGCCAAAAACAATCCTACCCCACGACTTACTAACGTAGTCAAAGACACATTCTCTTAATCTCCTCAAAACTCGGATAGATAAGCACTGCCAGTCATACTATATGCCTCTTATACAATTCTCTACGGACTCACAGGTTAAACTGAGACATTTATTGAGGTTTAGCACAAGTGGGGGATTCTTGCAAGCTACATCAATTGAAACTTTTGTCAAAATCGTCTTGGAATTCCCAGCAGTTACTCACTTCCTGTTAGACCACAGAGGAGTTATCAGTTTGTCCAGTAGTGCTGCATACATTGCCTGACTGTTGGCATCTTTTGACACCGGAAGCCTGAGTGAGGCTATTACAATTCAGTTGAGTAAACCTGACGTTTCCTTCGTATCACAAGAACGCCCTATAGGTTCGTCTGTATGCTGATTCGGTCTCTGACAAACTATTTCCAACAAGAAGTTACAAGGATAATTTAGTCCAACTGCACCTTCGGTTTCTTTCAAATTTTTCCTACTCGGAACTAATGATAACTAAAACATTTAACAACCATATTTACGAGACACCATTCAAATGGAACATTCTTATTGAAGGCAGCTTGTGAGCAACGTGTAACGCGAGAGGCTAAGATTCCAGAGAAAAAGAATTAAACGCTTCACTGAAGAAAAGTACCCCGAAGTTTCCAATCATGTGAAACACACTCAGTCATAGTGTATAAATAGACTTTTCTGTGATAGTTCAGTAACATTAACTGAGATGATATTTTAGTATTCGTGTCATCCAAAAGTTGCATGTACTAACACACTAAAGAGCATCCGAACCACCCGAATTTCGTTTCGTCTGATTTGTATGCAACCCACATAACGCAACTGTCTTACATGTCCTCTGCTCTTGCACGGTGGTTCCAAATCCAAATTAAAGATGACGCCCCTTCGCTACTTACTTTGGGAAATTACGTGAATGTCCGAAAGACCAGACACCGCGTGAAATCCGCAGCTGTGATACATACATATTATATGAAGTGAAGGTGGAGGAAGGAGAAAGGAATGGTCTATTGATGTTACCTGCACCGGGACTTCACGACTTTATCCCGAATCTTCGGTGACACGGTTAAAGGCGCTACAGTCCGGAACCGCATGACCGCTACGGTCGCAGGTTCGAATCCTGCCTCGGGCATGGATGTGTGTGATGTCCTTAGGTTAGTTAGGTTTAAGTAGTTCTAAGTTCTAGGGGACTGATGACCTTAGAAGTTGAGTCCCATAGTGATCAGAGCCATTTGAACCATTTTCTTCGGTGACAAGCGAAAGTGTATGCCGGACCGGGATTAGACCACGAGATTTCCTGCTTGCTAGACAGTTGCGCTAACCATTATGCCAACCAGACACATTGTTTAGCCCAACTACGTCGTCTATCTCGGTACGAATCTTGGCTGACCCACATTCCCACCTAGCGTCGCCTATCTGCAGCCCTTGTCCATGTGTTCCGTGCTCGCTTCTTTGAGACTCCGAAAGAAGAGACATCCGCATTCACGTAACTGATAACAGTTAACATAACATGAATCCACCCCTTTCAGTGTGGATCCACAATAACGTCCGAACTCCTGCGGGAATGTCAAAGTAGCGAGCTTGGAGGACAGGGACAGCCACTGCGGAAAAGTGGCGCTAGGTGGGAGTGTGGGTCGTCCGAGAGGCGTGCCGAGTTATTCCGCGCAGTTGCGATAAACACGGCGTCCGGTTGGCGCTGTGGTTGACCCATCTATATAGTAGGGAGGAGTTCTCAGTTCGAATCCCTGTTTGGTACACATTTTCACTCGTCGCCGCCGACTCTGCATGAAGTCTGAAGTCCCGACCCAGGTGACATCAATAATCCCTTCTCTTTCCTTTCTTTTCTCCCTCCTCCACCTCCAGTTTACATACAGGAGAGTCGGTACAGTGTAGGTTGGGCCATGACAGAGGTGGTAGTTACACCGCGTAGAAACTCTGTCGAGAGTTTGCTTCCTTATCAGACAAGAATTTTTTCTAAAAAAGAAAAAAAAACTGGGGGGGGGGGGGGTTGTCATGTAAGGTAACAGGCACTTATTTCTTTTTGTATCTTAACTTGAGGTGTTGGAAATATTGGTGCTTGACTGTAATTCGACTTACAGGTCTCCTTTCGACGTATCGGATCCTTTTCAGACAATACTGTATCATTTGTAATTGTTTTTCCAAGATTCTGAACGCCTCAAAGTGTCCACGAAGAGCGCGTGTCTCGGTTCGAATCGTGGTGTGCACAAAAGTTCCCATCGTGTCATTTCAAGTTGTAGCGTGCGCACACCATACTGCAGGTAACAAATGGCTGTGACCTTTAACACTTGCCAGGGGTTTTCAACAATAACTGTTGGTACCGGTTTCGACTTCCAGCCAGACACAGAACTTGTCATATCATTTCGGGTTCAAACATGCCACTCTTAGTTACTGATGAAAAAGAATTCGATAACCAGCGCCTCTTCGTGTGTAGTCAACAATGATGATATGTGCAGAGTTTGCTCCCAGTCCACACAGAACTTAACGTCATTTTAAATCCAGTTCAGACATGTGCACATCTCGCCACTGGTGAAATCAACGTCTTTTCGTGACTAGAAGTCAACGATGGTAGGTGCTGGATTCGAATCCCAGGAAACCAAAGCTTGCTCCTCTCATCATTTCATCTCGCTATTGGTAAAAAAATTACGACTTTTAACATGTGAATGTGCTTAGGTAACAACCCGGTTAGATGCTAGGTCTGATTCCCCATCCGATACAAAACTTCACGCCACGTCATTTCAAGTTTAAACTAGCGCACACATCGTTACTTGTCCCTGAAACCGCATTTAAGATTTTTCGCGGTTAGTCAACGAGAAGAGTATCTGCTGGACTGGAGTCTTGGGTCCCAGTCCAATACTAAAAATTTCGTAACATAACTTGAAGTTTAAACTTGCTTTTTGAAATTTTATTTTATAACCGTAAGGCTTAGTCATCTCTAATAATTTGAATTTGGATTGATAATCGTACAGAGCATTTATCTCTTATGGCCTCTTGTAGTAACCATTTTGTGTAGACAAATTACTATACCGGAAATGGAGCAGAGGACCTGCAAGACAGTTACGATATGAGGATTACCTTCAAATCAGGTAAAATGCAATTTAGGTCGTTCGGATACTTTTGAGCATGATAGTACATTTGCCATGTGCACGCAGGGAGAGAGCTTTCCATGAATCGCAATAAGTTTTTCATTTTCCGCGCTTACTCTGGCTTTCATGTTGATCAGAAATGTTACAATAGCTGTGGAACTGTAAGACAAATGACTATGAAACTGAGTACGATCTGTGACCATAATACAAGTGGTTCATCTTGAGCTCTCAGGCAAAGGAGTCATCAGAACGCGTGGACAAAGGACTGCTGGCGCACACATTCGCAGATAGACACTGGAGTCGGAAGTGCTGTCTGTCCTGTTGTCGCCGGTGCTGAAATACGAGTACGTAGGTGATGTGTTCCTTTGCCATGATGCTTCGCTTGCGTGAGAAAGCGAGAATTAGCTTTCTCTTATTTTTGCCACTACGGATCTCCTCTCAGTTTAATTACTGTATGTGAGTTGTGTTCTGGAAAATGGTTCATGAAATTGATAATTAAAATATTTTCTTGAGAGCGTCTTTTTCAAAGCCCACATGGCCCTGAGGCAACTACTCAGATTTAATATTATGCTCCCCTGCAGTCCTTTATTATACTGTGTTCCTTAAATATAATTTTTCGTAAATTAGTGTGCCGCGATGTTGATTAGAGTTTCTTGTCATGTTCCTTAGGTCAACCCACACGCTGTTACAGAGGCTGTTTGTCACTATCGTATTTCGTAACTGTTTAGAAATTTGTTACGATGAAATGTGTGGTGCACTAGTAATATCCAGGACAGAAATTTCGAGATTTTCATACCACATTCCGAATATTTAACACCAAGTCTTAAATGGTAGTGATTAACGAGGACAGAATAAAATAAGGATACTCTCTGATATCTGACTCAGTTTCGAAGTGTTCTTATTAAGATGATTGTGCAAAATCGTAGCCATAATCGCAACTATGTATGTGGAATACGTCAGACATACTGGAAACTCGATTTATACGATTACATGCATGTTATATCACGTATAACTTGTTATTCAGTGTATTTATATATATATATATATATATATATATATATATATATATATATATATGTGTGTGTGTGTGTGTGTGTGTGTGTGTGTGTGTGTGTGTGTATAAGGGTAGAATTCCAGAGCTTGTTTCTAAGATATGATTTCCTTTTTCCTGAATGCATTGGCCAGGACGCACTGTTTGCAAGTTGTGATGAACATGTGCATTCAGTTAAGACAATTCGAGTATAAATTTGATTTATGTCAACAAGTAAATGTGTTTTTTTTCTTTTCTTGTGTCTTATTAATCGGTCTTGAAGATCTGTTTCTCATTTATTCGTCACATGCCGTCTATGTTAACAGCCTCGATCCCTTTTATTAAAACAGACCTTCTCTCTGAAGATGAAGCTCTTCTAATGCTCAGAGAGTTAGTGCAAGAAGACCTAAACTAGAAGTTGCGAAAGTTTTTGTAACAATATAGTCAGGAACAAGTCAGTCTATTACCGGCCATAGAGCACAGAACAGTATCGCTGTGTTTTGGCTATACTGATTCGTTAACTCCACAGGCCTGCGAAAATTTAAAGTGTGATTAGACACAGAACGGTAGAGCAGATGGTATGGTTGCCTTGTGCAGTCAGAAACGTATCCATGTGTGAGTTTTTTTTAATAAATTAATTTTGTTACTTTTAACTAATTATTATAGTCAATAGTCAGATGTGTAAGACTTAATTTTTAATGTGTCTTTTTGTCCTCCAAGTGCCGATGGAATATTCCGTGAATACTACACTCATGCTCATAACTTAAGGATAATGCTGATACATGGTGAAATAACGCTCTGGTGGGCGGTTTGCGAGTTTAAATCACCTCGGGGTATGACCATGCGAGGCATTTGACCTGCGGTCGTCGCACGGTGGCGCTGGTGTTGGTGCATGTCAGAGTACGGTGCAGCGAGTACGTGAGCAGACGTTATCAGACGTGCTAATGGTGACTGTGTGTTGAAAACGGCTTAAAGAACACATATTGATGACGTTATGAGGGGTAGAATACTAGGGCGACTGGGGGCTGGTCTAACACAGCAGGTCGTAGTACCGGCCCTCTGTGTGCCACAAAGTATGATCTCAAGATTATGGCAACGATTCCAGCAGACAGGAAACATGACCAGGCGCTACAGTACAGGGCGTCCACAGTGCTCCACAGTGTACAACACCACAAGAAGACCGATATCTCACCATCAGTGCCCGCAGATAGCCATAGAGTACTGCAGGTAGCCATGCTCGGGACCTTACCGCAGCCACTGGAACAGTTGTCTCCAGACATACAGTCTACAGACGACTGAACACACATGGTTTAATCGCCCGGAGACCTGCAAGGTGCATTCTACTGACACCTGGTCACAGGAGAGCCCGTAAAGCCTGGTGTCAAGAACACAGTACATGGTCATTGGAAGAGTGGTCGCAGGTTATGTTCACGGACGAGTCCAGGTATAGTCTGAACAGTTATTATGGCCGGGTTTTCATCTGGTGTGAACCAGGAACCAGATACCAACCCCTTAATGCCTTGAAAGGGACCTGTATGGAGGTCGTTGTGTGATGGTGTGGGGGGGATTATGATTGGTGCACGTACACCTCTGCATGTCTTTGACAGAGGAACTGTAATAGGTCAGGTGCATCGGGACGTCATTTTGCACCAATTTGTCCGCCTTTTCAGGGGTGCAGTGGGTTCCACCTGCCTCCTGATGGATGAGAACGCACGGCCCCACCAAGCTGCCATCGTGGAGGAGTACCTTGAAACAGAAGATATCAGACGAATGGTGTGGCCTGCCTATTCTCCAGATCTAAACCCCCTCGATCACGTCTGGGATGCTCTCGGTCGACGTACTGGTCCACATCTTCAAACCCTAAGGACACTTCAGGAACTCCGACAGGCACTGGTACAAGAATGTGAGGCTATACCACAGCAGCTGCTCGACCACCTGATCCAGAGTATGCCAACCCGTTGTGCGGCCTGTGTACATGTGCATGGTGATCATATCCCATTTGATGTCGGGGTACATGGGCAGGAAACAGTGGCGTTTTGTATCACATGTGTTTTCGGACTGTTTTCTCAACTTATCACCAATACCGTGGACTTACAGATCTGTGTCGTGTGTGTTCCCTATGTGCCTATGCTATTAGCGCCAGTTGTGTGTAGTGCCACGTTGTGTGGCACCGCATTCTGCACTTATCCTTAATTTATGAGCATGAGTGAAGATCAATTCCAGCAATTCATTTGCTCCAACTGAAACTGAATATCTCTCACGCTGCAGATATTAATGAGACGAAGAAGAAACCAACAAGAACACAAGATCTTTAGCAATACTCCATGATTTAATGTGGAAACTATCAAACGTTTGGCGGATTAAAAATGTCCGTGAAAGATAGTAGGTTACTTCGTATACACTCTCTGGCAAAAAAGGTGAACCACTGAGTAGACACTGCCGAATGTCAACGTAACTTCGCACACGTAGACTCCATCAATGGGTAAGTAAATGATTAGAGCTACACTTCTCTGTCGCAGGTAGACTGTCCACTGGAGCACGTAACACTGAGGTGACAACTCATGGGATAGCGATATGCACACATATAGATGGCAGTAGCATTGCGCACGCAATGTATAAAAGGGCAGAGCATCGGCGAAGTTCTCATTTGTACTCAGGTGATTCATTCGAGAAGGCATCCGACGCGATTATGAACTCATTACAGGATTTAACAGACTTTAACTTGGAACGGTAGTTGAAGTTAAATGTGTGGGACATTCCATTTTGGAAATCGTTACGGAATTTAGTTTTCCGAGAGCCACAGTGCCACTAGTGTGCCGAGAATACCAAATTTCAGATATAACCTCTCACCATGGTCACTTAACGATCTAGGGCAGCGGCGTTTGCCAGTGCCAACAGACATGCACACTGCGTGAAATAAGCCCGAAATCAATTTGGGACGTCGGACGAACGTATCCGTTAGGAGTGTACGGCGGAATCTGCCGTTAATGGGGTATGGCAGCAGACGATCTACACGAGTGCATTTGCTAACAGCACGATATCGGCTGCAGCGGCTCTCTTGGACTCGTGAGCATATCGGTTGGACCCTAGAAGACTGGAATACCGTGACTGGTCAAATGAGTCTTGATTTCAATTGGTAAGAGCTGATCGTAGGGTTCTAGTGTGGCGCAGACCTCACGAAACCACTGATTCAAGCTGTCAACAACATACTGTGTCAGCTGGTGCTGGCTCCATAATGGTGGGGACTATGTTTACATGGAATGGATTGGGTCCTCTGGTCCAGCTGAACTGTTCATTTACTGGAAACAGATATTCTGGCCTACTTGGAGACCATTTTCAGCTATTCATTGACTTCATGTTGGCAAACAGCACCGGAATTTTTGTAGATAACTATGCGCCTTCTCACCGGGCCACAATCGTTCACGATTGGTTTGAAGAACAATCTGGGCAATCTGAGCGAATTATTTGCCACCCACACCGCCCGACATGAAAGCCATCGAACGTTTATGCGACAGCGAGGCAATACTGACCCTCCGACTTCTCTTAGAAGATAGGTTATAGCATTAGTAGACTTAGAGAAAGCGTTTGACAATGTTTACTGGAATATTCTCTTTGAAATTCTGAAGGTAGCAGGGATAAAATACAGGGGGCGAAAGCCTATTTACAATTTTCACAGAAACCAGACGGCAGTAATTAGAGTCGAGAAGCGTGAAAGGGAAGCAGTGACTGAGAAAGAAGTGAGACAGGATTGTAGCCATCTCCGATGTTATTCTATCTGTACATTGAACAAACAGTAAAGAAAACAAAGAAAAATTTGGAATATGACTCAAAGTTCAGAGAAAAGAAATAAAAGCTTTAAGGTTTGCCAGTGACATTGTAATTTTGCCAGAGACAGCAAAGGATTTGGAAGAGTAGTTGAACGGAATGGATATTGTCTTGAAAGGAGGATATAGGATGAACATCAACAAAATCAAAATAAGGATAACGTAATGTATTCGACTTAAATCAGTTGACGTTGAGTGAATTAGATTAGGAAACTAAGCACGTGAAATAGTAGATGTGTTTTCTTATTTGGGTAGCAAAATACCTGATGATGGCTGAAGTAGAAAGGATATAAAATATGGACTGACAGTGGTGAGAAAAGGATTACTGACGACGATAATACAGATTTTAAGTGTTAGGAAGTCGTTTCTGGAAGAATTTGTCTGGAGTGTAGCCACGCATGGAAGTGAAACATAGACGTTAAACAATTTAGAGAAAAAGAGAATAGAAGCTTTCGAAATATGGTGCTACAGAAGAATGTTGATCATTAGATGTGTAGATCATGTAAGTAATGAGAAGTACTGAGAGAGAAGACAAGGAATTTGCGCTACTACTTCACCAAAAGAAGGGATCGATTGACAGGACACGTTCTGAGACATAAAGGGATCACCACGTTAGTACTGGAGGGAAATTTGGGGAGAGGGGTAAAGATTGGAAAGGTAGACCAAAAGCTGAATACAGAAATCAGATTCAGAAGTTGTAACAGTTATTCGGAGATGGGCGCACAGGGTAGAGTAGCTTCGAGAGCTGCAACAAACCAGTCTTCGGTCTGAAGACCACAACAACACCAATCGAGAGGTCAGTTCGTGCACTAAATCCTGCACCGGCATCGCATTCGCAGTTACGGACGGTTATAGAGGGAGCATGGCTCAATATTTCTGCAGCGGACTTCCAACGTGTTGTTGAGTCTATAACACGTCGATTTGCGGCCCTACGCCGGACACGATATTAGGAGGCATAGCACGACTTTTGTCAGCTCAGTGTATGTGATAACACATGCAGTAGCTACAGTCATACACCCAAAAAGTAAGTTGTCATGTACGGTATTCTGTGTTACACACAGCGATCTAAATGTGAGTTTCAATGAAGTGTGTGAAACACAGCGGAATAATGGAACATTATGCACACTTGCCAACTGCCACATCATTTACTTGTATCGGCACTACAATAGTCTTGTATCTGAAGTCATCGTGACCATATTAACCAGATCTTTTCTACGAGCTGTTCAATTCCTCTGTGTTTCAGTTATTTCACTGAAACTCCAAATCAGTCCTTTATCGAGGAAGAGTAGGAAAACATATAACAGCACAGAAATTTCTATTTTGGGGAACAAGGGTCAGTAAGTAACTCATGTGTGAACATACATGTTACTTATAAAAATTTTCTCTTTTGGCAAGTAATATCTTATGTATCAATACTGTGAATGTGCTGGTCGTTGTTGGTTAGACCGTGTTGTTCTTCATCGAGTTGGGCAAACCTTGCGTCAACCTTCAGACACCGACAGGGCACAAGAGTTTCACAGATAAATTCGCTTCGTCAGTGGTAGAACAGACACCTCCACATTTTAGAATCATTCTTATTACATTTCAGAGGTTAGAGCTGGAGTCCTTCCCTTGTGAGACTTAGCTACTTACAATAAATTAAATCTGTTTAAGGTGAAGTCAGTGTAAAGGTTGGTTTGAAGATCATTGTCCTCTTGGTCGCGGAATACCCTTTCCATCTCCTTAGCCAGTCAATCTCTCCCTTCGCTCCTTTCTAACAGCACAAACCCAACACTGTGCGGTGCAAGCTCTCATCAGTTATGCACACGACACAGAAACGTACTTGATATTTCGTGATAGGCTGGTGGAAGGCTCTGGTAAACCAGATCCACTAGGACCTTGTCCAGAGCGGCGATGCGGGATACCTGCATCTGCTCCTCTACAATCATTTCCTGGGTATGGGACTCTAAGATACGCCAATCAATTTGAAACCGAAGTGGGAAACCGATGAAGACTGCGACCCGGGTGAAGAAGATTTTCGAAATAGAGGACGCTCAATGTCCTTTTCAAGTCGGTAATATATATATCTCCGAAAGAACAAATACCAGTTTTCCTAGCTCTAGCTTCAAAATTGCCTTAATAACGACGTATTTTCAAAAAAACCTTTCACACTTTATTTCGCCCCGTTAGGGTGTGTGTGTGTGTGTGTGTGTGTGTGTGTGTGTGTGTGTGTGTGTGTGTGTTTGGGAATTTAACCTCTATGAGGGTGAAATAATGACGAAACCTTTTTTTTTAAAAAAGAAATTAGTAGCTTTTGAAGAACAACTAAACCAGTTTCAAAGCTGCATCTATGAGAATTGGTATTTGACTTCTCGGTTAGAAATTTAAAAAAAAAAACATGTTTCAGTGTTTTTGGAAATCCATCCCCTAAGGGAGTGAAATAGGGGACGAAAATTTTTATGAAAATAGCTCATTACGAAAGCATTTTCAAAGCTAAATCTAAGAAAGTTTGTGTTTGGTTTCTCGGTTAGAAATAAAAAAAAAATCTGTTCAAGGATAAAATTTTTTATGTAAATATTACAACGAGGAAAAAGGTAACCAACTTGCCACAGAAGACAAAAATTTACAAAACACCGCTTCTTTATGCAAAACCATTACTCATAACTCTGCTACCGATTGCAAAGTACATGAAGTTCCACAAATTGTACTATACTGTAGGTGGTTAATTCTATTGGCACTATATATTAACAGGATGCGTTACCTATTTTACATGCCAACGAACGAAATGATAAATACATTACTAACAAAAACTTCACAAAACGTCTTTTAGCGAAGACATTGCGCAGTAACAAGTTAGAGGTCAAAAACATACTCACGTCGGACAGAACACGCCCATCGTGCTTGAAAGGATCCGCTTCGGAGTTGCCGTAATACAGAAGCTGGATTTGCTTCCAAGCTAGTTTTACTCTGAATGAGGGGAAGCTTACATTGAGACCTAGAACTACGGGCATGATTTCATCGAAATTCTTCACCAGTTCTTCTCGCGCTTCGGCGGATTTGGTACTGAAGATATCTGGAACAATCAGCGGCGATGTATCTCAGAAAAGCAAACATACGAAATTTATATTTCATGAACTGTGTTGTAAGGAGCGCAAGATTCATCAAAACGAAAAATTACAATTCTGCGTAAGTCAGTGGCTTACGTTTCATCCAACATGCGTTTCGATGGTGAAATCATCGTCATCACGCTGCAGACATATCTTATATAACTTATACAGCTTATTAATTCTTATAACTTATATAACTCTTATAACTTATATAACTTATATAGCCAAGTATTGGTGATTCTTGTGGCAACATACGAGTTGACCATGATGTTGTATGGTATCTCGCACCAGTAGCATTAGTTAACTAAATTAGACTCAGACTTTTATGATGAAACATACCAACTCGATTACAGATATAATTTTACTTTCAGTGCAAGGAGAGAAGAATGTGCACTGCTGTCTAACGCTTTAAGTGACATATGTCGTTCACTGTTTATCAACTGACAGACACAATGCTGGGCTTGTGTTGCAAGGAGTAATATTTTTCGTCAAAGACGTTAGATCAAAGAATTATATCACAGAATTACAGCAACCAGAAAATGTGTGAAGAGATGTATGTTCATTATATGTCTGTGTTATCATGCCATGATTTTACCTGTTTGTTAAGGAGAGACAATAGCGTTTTAATTACTTACTTATTCACAGCAGGAACGCAACAACCAACTTACCATTACCCTGCATGTGAGTGTGATTCTGACTCTGAAGCTAATATAAACCGTAGCTTGTTTTCGTATCCTAAATTTGACTATGAACGATCGGAATTTTTAAAGACTTTGAAGAGTATCGATTACCTCCCCATCTCAATCAGCTTCTTCTCTTTTGGTTACCAAAGACATTCGGCTTTGTAAAGTGATCGTTAAATATCCTCAAGAGTATAGAAAACGTCTGTAGATTTCAAAAGTTTTTATTTTCATTCATCTACATCGCTTATGAAAATTTAAGAAATAGTGTCAATTGCTTACACAAAATGTCTAGTTTACTTACTATGCTATTTCTTAAAAACTGTTGTGGAAACAAATCTGTCGACTTGAGCTACCAATTCTGTATATTTGCATTTATGCATTTTCTCTATATAATTATGTATTATATGTAAGCGCGTGTTATAGATGGTTAAATAGAGTGCAAACTATCTAAGCCAAACAAAACAAACAAAAAAGTCTGATTTATAAATATTTCGGTAATAGAAAGATCAAAATGAAATGCGTCTATGAAAATGGTTAGATTCCTGACAAGTGTATTGCAATTGGCGCTATATTTATTTCCTACATAAAAAAGTTGAATATAAGATACAAGGACATAAGAGATATACAGGAAAACAGTTACACTCCTGATAGGGACAATGAGACCAATTAAATATCTAAAAAATTATCCAGTGATTCGTCTAAACCTTCAAAGAAATTGTTTGTTTTGGTTTCTGAGTAGGCTTCTTGTGTTCTACTCATGTAAATCTAATATTATTCACGTGGATTAGTATTGTGGTTTTTCTTGAAAGTAATTTTTGAGAACATTCTCTTGTCTTGGAGAACAGTGGTTCTTTTTTATATTACTTAAAAATGCACATGCACAGTCACAACCACAAGAAACTTTTTTTTGTAGGATGTTACCGGTTTCGGTCTGTTTTAAACGATCTTCAGATTTACCACCATGATGGTAAACGGTGGCGGTAAACGGAGCAGGCACTATGACTCACGAACGCTAAAAGCGGTTTTCTTGAAAGTGTTCAGTGTGTAGAGGTCATATGTAAGTTCTCAAAGTTATGACTGATATTATTGGTTAGTAGTACTACTGCAGATTTTTATGGTGTGTCATTTCGGTATGCTTTCTCAATCAACAACAAATTATGTCATAGACTATCCGCCAACCTTAAAACTAATGACGACAGTTTCACCAAATCTGGAATTATTTGTAAAGAATGTTCTGCTTAATATTTAGGACAAGCTATTTCCATCTTTCACACCAGACTCATAAATGCACGTTGTTCAATCACTAATATTTCAACAGAAAACAATTATATAAGAGACGCCTTTCAGCCATTGATATCCGTTGAAAAGCATTTTAGATTAAATAAAAGTCTTGTGTCTGAAGCATTACTGTAAATTTTTCCACAAGGGACACCTACTGCAATCATACATTTAAAGAACAAAATCCTCACGAATGTTGGAACACTCAAAGAATAACCCAAAGAATCGAAATCCTAAAGTACTACAAATATCTGAATAATACTGTCATTGGCTCAGCAGTGAATAACATTTTGTACAGGTGCTGACAGATTAAGTACGGGAGTTCTTTATTTTCAACGAAAGAAAAGGGAATTTTTTTCCTAAAAGCGTGAGCTGTGGATGGCAATGAATCTCCACAAAGCCGTGCACAGGTCCTGGGTTGGCGACACATCAGATTTTTCCAGTATGTGCCGCTATCCCACGGCTTGTTCACGTGCTCGACGAACAAACAACCTTTCTGCTCACGGGCTGATGCTTAGGGAAGCGTCGCTTGCCTAGGCAGAGCTCCTACAGCAGCCAATCAGAATGGTCCAGGAGATCACGTGTGAGCGCCCACCGCGCCGAGCTGCGCGGACGAGGCGTGTGGATCGCTTTCTTTTACTGACAGGCCCCCGACGAGATCAGACGCATTGGCCGGTTGCCTCCGTGCACTTTTCGAGCCCTGGCTCAATGTGTTTGCGCCTTAGGGCCGCTAAACTCACATAAGGTACCCCGGCTAGGTCATCAGTAAATGTTTTTCAATAAATGGGAGGCAGTTTGCCGACCAGAGTTGAAAAATTAACACTTGTTCTGTTTTAGACCCCACTTCCACCTCAGCCACATCCTGACATGCACAATTGGTGTTAGAAGTGGGGCGCATGTGGCAGATGCCACAAGATCGGGCATACTAATGCCACATGCCCCCACAACAATGTAACCAGACAAACAGGCAACGGGGTAGTTACCAACAGGGAAATGGTCGGGGGGCAGGCTTCGCCACCAACCCTCGCCCCCGATAAAAATAATGAAACCGGCGTATAAAAAACAGCAGAAAGATGAGGTGGCAAATGTTTTGCTAGAGGGTAAACTCAGGGGCTGAACAATTAGAGTGTTAGTAGATACAGCAGCACAAATTAGCGTGCTGTTTGTCCCCTATCACGATAAGTGGAGGTTGAAACCGCCCCGCTATCACATTGCTGGATTGGGTGATGGACTGATCATTCCTGCCGGGTCATCTTTCGTTAGTTTTCAGTTAAGTAAGAAAACATATGGTTTTAACATGGAGGTTGTACGGAAACGTAGGAGGGACTTGGATATCATTCTAGGCAATGATTTCCTCCGTGAGTACCAAGGGGTAATCGATTATAGAACGCACACCGTCCGATTTGATGAGGAAACTCACTTTTTCGGCGGCGTTCGGACCGAAGGCGTGCAAGGAAACTGTGAGGGACGGCCGCTCTCACAGGATCCAACAGAGCCGCGTACATGGCCCATTAAATCGTTACGCCCAGTTACCATTGAGAGTGGGACAGGCAAGGTTCTATAGATTGATATCAAAGCTCCATTGCCTACTAGTTCAACCGTTTTTGTGGATCCGCTCCGTCAAAACGATGTGTTGGGCAGGTTACAAGTTCATGTGAAGAGAGGCTTATGTGCTGTAGAGAGAAAAGGGAAGAAGTTTTGTGTACCTGTATGTGTCGATAATTTTGGTTTGAGAAAGATAGAGATTCCACGTGGAACAGTTTTAGCAAGTGGTCAGGAAATAGGAGATGATGATTTTTCAGTGATAAATGAAGGTAAGAGTCAAAATAGGAAGCAGTTCCCTATTAGAAGTGTGCGTACCCTAATTCCCTCTTTGCAGAAGCAATTTAATGAAAAGTTAGAGCATTTGAGTAAAGCAGAGCAGAGGCTAATATGGCCCATATTGGAAGAATTTGCGTGGTTGTTTGAGGAAAGGCAATATTTGCCTGCTACTGACCTCATACAGCACGAGATTCCCACCGGGGATGCTAGACCTATACCTCAAAAGGCATATAGGATCCCTCATCATTTACAACCAATAGTGGAAGACAGTTCAACAGCAGCTAGCAGCAGGGATTATTCAACCCTCTGCCAGCCCCTGGTCATCCCCAATCGTTCTGGTTCGTAAGAAATCAATCAATGGCGAGAAGAGTTAGAGGCTTTGTGTTGATATGAGAGCGGTGAATAAAGTAACAACACCTGATACTTATCCTTTGCCTCGTATTGACGAAACCCTAGATCAATTAGGAAACTGCAAGTATTTCACCACTTTAGACATGTGATCAGGGTATCAGCAGATTCCTATAGCTCCGAAGGACAGACCTAAAACCGCCTTTATTGTGCTTTCGGGTTTGTAAGAGTTGTTACGCATGCCATTTGGTCTCAGGAATGCTCCTGCACCTTTCAAAGATTTATTGTTACGTGGTTTAAAGCCCACCGCATGTTTAGTTATTTAGACGATATTATTGTATTTTCTAGAACTATTGAAGAACATGCAGAAAGGTTGAGGTGTGTTTTGTCACGTTTGCAGAGTGCCAATTTAAGTCTGAAGATAGAAATGGTTCAAATGGCTCTGAGCACTATGGGACTCAACTGCTGAGGTCATTAGTCCCCTAGAACTTAGAACTAGTTAAACCTAACTAACCTAAGGACATCACAAACATCCATGCCCGAGGCAGGATTCGAACCTGCGACCGTAGCGGTCTTGCGGTTCCAGACTGCAGCGCCTTTAACCGCACGGCCACTTCGGCCGGCCTCTGAAGATAGAAAAATGTTCATTTGCACAGTCACAAGTCCAGTACTTGGGACATGTCATTAGTACTGACCGTGTCAAACCAGGTCCTCGGTTGACTGAGGCTGTGAGAGATTTTCCCACCCCAACCAATGTAAAAGAGTTACAGTCACTGCTTGGCCTATATAATTACTATCGTCGGTTTGTGAAAGATTACGCCACCATAGCTAAGCCATTAACCAAGTTGTTGAAAAAAGGTGCAGTTTTCGAGTGGTCAGAAGAACGTGAAGTAGCTGTAAAGAAGATTAAAGAGGTACTAACAAGCTCACCTCTGTTAGTCTACCCAGATTTTGAAAAACCTTTTCTTCTTGCAACCGATGCCTCTGATTTTGCTCTGGGTGCAGTCCTTAGCCAAGAATATAACGGAGAGGGAAGACCTGTTGGGTGTGCCTCTCACCAGATGAATCAGGCTGAAATAAATTATAGTACTACTGAAAAGGAATTGCTTGCACTTATGTTCGGGGTAAACTATTTTAAATGTTATTTGTATGGTAGAAAGTTCGCCGTAATAACAGATCACGCGGCATTAACTTGGATGTTGAATCTGAAAGATCCTAGCAGTCGTTTAACTAGATGGGCTTTAAAACTTGCCGAATATGACTACGAGGTTAAGCATAAACCTGGTAGACTGCATTCTAATGCTGACTCCCTGAGTCGTAAAGTAAGTGTAGTTCAAACAAATGATGTTTTCATTGAGGAACTGAAAGATTCGCAAAGCCGAGATGTTGAATGTCATAGGTACGTTACCAGTGTAGATTTCTTTACTGAAGATGGTATTTTATACCAAAAGACTCCGGGTGGTAATAGAGTTGTAATTCCTAAGGAATTGCAGTCCAGAATAATAGCACAATGCCATGATAGTTTGCAAGCATGCCATAATGGGCGAAGAGCAACAAATGCAAGGAAAGCTGCACGGTATTGGTGGAAAAACAGAAAGAAAGATGTTCAAAAGTATATTCAATATTGTTTACCTTGCGCTCAAAGATCACCCCCTCCTAGGACCAAAATACCTTTAGGTAGCCTTCCAGAGGCGACGAGAACATTTCAGAATATTGCTCTCGATATCGTCGGTCCTTTTCCTCAAAGAAATCAAAACGATAAATATATCCTGTTCATTATGGACCACTTTTCTCGATACCTTGGTTTGGTACCTCTCGCTGATATTACAGCAGAGACAGTTGCTAAAGAATTTGTCAATCACTTAGTTTTGCCTTTCTGCAGCCCTGACGCTGTTCTAACAGACCAAGGGATGAACTTTATGTTGGCTTTATTCGTACAAGTGTGCAAGCTTCTAGGAATCAAAAAATGGAGAACCACCCCCTTTCATCCTAAGGCAAATGGCCGCCTGGAACGTGTCCACAGTACAATTAAGAAAATGTTAAGTTACTATGTAAACAGAACGCATTCAGATTGGGACCGTTATATTAATATAGTCGCTTCAGCCTATAATAGCCGTGTCCATGAGTCAACAGGCTATAGTGCTTATGAGATAGTTTTTGGCAAACCTATGAACTCACCTTTTGAATTGGACAAATTGCCGTCAGGTGTGGACATAACTAAAGTCAAAAGATTAGCTCGCCGTTTCAAGTCAAGTTGGAAACAAGTTCAAACCAATAATTCCAAAGCCACCAAAAAAACAATTACAGCGGAGTAATAAGAATGTAGTAATGCCCCTTTACAAGCCTGGAGATTTAATCTTGCTGCATAACCCAACAGTAAGACGAGGAAGAACAAAGAAGTTTGCACCTCAATATGAGGGACCGTACCCTATCATTCGGTTAACCTCTCCAGTAAATGCTGAAATCCAGTTGCCAGATCGGTTAGTGATAGTACATTTTGATCGTCTGAAACCCTTTTATGGAAAAGCACCTTCCATTCCGACAGTTTTGCCGAATCCATCGCCTAGTAGTGTATCAACTATGCCAGGACCTACAGTGACTAAAGTAAAGAAAAAGAAGGTAAAACCTTTACCCGTCAGACCTAAATATTGCTTAAGGAACAAGCATCCTTATGCATTGAGGTCAAGAGACTAAGTTTGTATCTTGCTTTTTAGTGTATCAAGCGTAGCTGTTAACTCATATTCATTTGAAGCTTCATGTAATACTTGTTCAGTTGCATGCGCTGCTGCAGCCTTAAGTGTAGCTTACTGATATGTGAGTGCAAAGTGTAGAGTAAGTAGCGAGCAAGCAAAGTGCTGGAAATATGGGTTGGAACAGCAGTATAATTATATTCGATGAGAAGATATCTGCTCAAATAGTACGATAAGTTGTCGCAAGGGCTCCCAACTACTTCCTGAATGGAAAAAGTAATTGACAAATAATACGAGACTATCATGATCCTACACTAACACGAGTTTAAAACTCAATCCTGGGATATTAGATCAGTTATAGCCACTGTTTGTATCTTCCATGTAATTAAATTCTCCACAGCTTAAGATAACGGAATGATTACAACTGCCCACATTTTCTGCAGTTCCTGTGTATCATACTAGAGGATATCAGACCCAATGCTTGTAATCGCTGGGTCACTCTCATACTAGCTTCATCTGCCTCGTTGTAAATATCACACCACATCTCTCTCTCTGTTTCCCAACCTGAGGGTACAAATCCATGCTTGAACTATGGAGTTTACCCCAGAGTTTAATCTATGTATCAATAAGGTAACAGCACGAGAATAGTGAGTTTTGGAATCATTTATTATCGATAGAAATAATTACACAGTACATACAAACCCAATATTCAGCCGGGAAGGACACAGCAATTTTAATGATATTTCTTTTCACACGTTGCACTGCCCATCTACACCTATGCAAAGTACGTATGACTATCAGTAACAAAATACACCTACTAGTGCCACTGTAATGAAAGAGAGCTGGTAGCAGCAACGAAGTTTTAGCGCGTCATATGCCTACACTGAAATGCTGGAGAGTATGACAAAGAACGTTGAAAGGTAAGTGTTCTGTGAAGAGGAGTGATCTGTGTTATGGTACCTGGTTATGGGAACTACACTTGTAGTATTTATGCCATTCGTCCTCCATACGACAGTACTGGTAGCTTCCCTTTCGAATATCGCTGCAATAGCTATTAACCACAAATCATTTTGCCTAATGCACAAATAAAGTACACCTTTTCATAATGTCTGCCGACGTACACAACACAAATTGCTATCTTTTAAGAGGAACTTTTATTGATTGCCTAGCAGAAGCTAGTGAAAACTTTTCCCAGGTTACAAACCAAGTGAATATTCAATGTAAATTCTTCAATACTATGCGATGAAAAAGTAACTTATTTAGTCAAAGTTCACATGGAAAGATACTGGCACTACTACGTAATTCGTAGAGGACACAATCATTTCTAATTTAATGCATCTCAGTTCGTATAGCGCCCAATAATATTTTTCCTCTATCTTGGAAAACAGGGACTAAAAGTTTGTGTTCCACCGTTAAAGAGACTATTGGTATTCGCGGTTGCAAGTTAAAGGAAGTAGTGTCGCTCTTGGGCGTCTTCGGGCGTACTCCTTTGCCATACACATTCAGGAATTGGCGGATATACATAGCTTAGTGTAGCCGGCCACTACGATGTGCATTTCTGTATCCAACCTGGCTATGTACGGAGGGGAGCTGGGCTCGGAATCGTCCGATAGAGAGCACTACTTTAAGAAGAATAGAATCAGAATCGTAGTTAGAGGTGAAGTATTGAGTATCGCAACTTCACTTGTTTGGCATAGTCAAACACTAGTGTACTAAAGTCATTCACCCACATAGTGACAAATAACAGGCCACGCCATTGCAGGCAAAGACAAAACATAACTAAGCGTACGAAGAAGTGCACAGCTGACTGATAGAGCGTCCTTGCTGGAGGCGCCAGAGCAGCGCATTCCGTTAGATACGCAGCCGCACGCACACCCACACACCAGTACACCCTACGTCGAATGAATCACTGCACCACATTTTGTCATTTGTTACGTCATCTAATGAACCACATACGTCCTAGTTGATGAATTACACTAGAACACGAAGTATCTTATACCTACCCAAACGCAAATTACATACAACACGCTAGTAAACGAAATTATTCCTACCTTATCTACAGCCTTGCAACTAATACACACTCTTATGCTGTCTTAAATGCAACCTATGTCGTTCAACAAGCACGTATGAGAATTACAGGATACACAATGCCGTGATACGCTATGAAACGGGTTCTGCACTACTAGTGTAAATACTTCTCACATATACACATTTGCTGTCTTCTACAATGCAGATGATCATTTTTCGTAGCTAATGAAGAATAGAACACTACTAGCTTTCATACAAGTGATCATTATAGAAAGCTAACTCAGAGAATTATTCACTGTTTACATACGACACACCTATAAAATTATGTCTTACTAATCACAACAGCGGCTCACCGAGCAGACGCCACAGGTGAGCCATGGATCGTCGAGATGTCGCCGTGGTGCTACAGTACGTACTCAGGTAAGTCTCCAGGATTAGGGAGATACATGATAGAAAGAGGATAGGGCATGACACACACCTACTGACAAAATAGAGGCAGAGTTAATGACAGCTGGTCTGCATAATTACTCATGCAAGTCTATACTTAGAGTCAAGCTCAATAGGGTATGCATACTTTACCATAACAGAGTAAGTGGATTTAAAGAAAGAACCATTTATTAGAGAGTGTGGCAGGGGTTATAGGTGGTACAAAACAAGTGAGAGAATCTCATCACATCACTGCCACGATTTTATTACAATTTAACTCCTCAGTGAATTAAATTTCACTCACATCACCACAGTCCCACTCGCTCCTATTTGCTATTACCGTCATTTACGCACTTTGTACCGACCACACCACCTTGCATGACAAGTAATGTTTTCACACACCCAGTAATGGATGTCCTTAGTATTCATAGCCATGGATCATGACAGTCTCCTTTCAAGTGACGTAGTTCGTCCGGAATTAAAAATGTCTTAATGCCAACTCGTAGCAGATTGCACATCTATTAGTCCTGAGACGACTATACTGCCATCCAGTCGCTTTGCAATGCTTGCTCACTGATCTAAGTCATAAGCTAATTTATGCTGTGTGTTTCATTTTACTGTTTTATATTATTTTATTGTGCTGCTAATTGCATTATGTCTCCTGTCAGTTTATTATGTTGTATGTGTGTATTTTTTTTGTCATTTTATGTTGTATGCCTTCAGTTTGTATATGCGGGGAACACGGGGCCATCTCTCAACCCTCCCCCTCCCCTCACTGTATCAGGGGATAGTTACTTACAATTATCTTTCCTTTATGAATCAAGTAGCACCTAAGCCATGCCGGTCATTCTGCTTCCTTGCGTAACAAGGAGCGGCTCCGCGATAAAGACTAATACACCTGTTTGTCTGTGGGAATGTTTCGCTGCCACCGCAGCGATGGAAGACTATCTGACACAGTCACTGACGTGTCAGATTGATAGGTTGGACTCAGTAAATTATGGGAACTACTCAGGAATGGGCTCAAGCGCTACGTAGTAATTGCCCAAGGGTAAAGGAACGCCTGCTGAGTTGGTCTGAGTCCCAAATGGCTAGTTCAGCGAGAGACAGATTCGCACTCACAATGGCCAACGAGTAATAGGAACAACTATTTCGTTGGCTCGGTACTACTAGTGACAACACACATGTTGGTATCCGTGCTGCCGAATCGGTGGATACCTGCAGTCCTGTGATTGCAGTTGATTTTTGAAGCCCTCCCCTTTTATTACTTACTCTACTGCCGAGCCCTCGGATCTATCCTGTCTTTCTTCTTTTGTTAATGAGTATGCAGTGGTACTGTAAATTACTCCAACAATACCGGTCCTATCCGCCATTCCAGCCATTTTTCTCATCGAGGTATCGCTCCTCCCTTGTTGCAGTGTCCATGTTTAAGCTATTCTCCGACGATCTGTTGTGAAGTGAGAATCGTGTCTCTGCTATCTAGCTAAGCGAAGAATCAGTGTCCTTCAACCGTAGGCGAAAACCTGCGTTGGAAATTTTTAAAGACGTAACCATGGGCATTACTTGGTTGTTCCTAAGGAGAGTTTTGTCCCTCCCTTAAAGTACATAAATACAATCACCGTGCTCGCATTTTCACTTTTCCTTGCTGCTCGTGACTTTTCGTGACACTAAACACAAGTGCGACGCGTAATTTGCGTCGTAGCAACGATACGATACGTACTTGGAAGAGCCACCACACAGTTCTCAGTGCCAACATAAATTATCTCTCAGCGTAACTCGCTAACTAAGTACGCCAATACCCGGTCTTGGAAGTTTATTCCCCGCGAGTACTACTGTGAAGCAGTGCAGCGCGCAACACACGTGTGCGTACGGGCACGAGCTGCCTGATCAGCAGACACGCGCGTACGTATTGTAACCGGTAAACTTTACTGTGCAGCTACGCTTCACCTCTCAGGATCTTTATCCACAGAATGGGCAATAAGTCACTCTGAGTTTTAAAATGCTATACATTATTACAATGTTGATCCGCCTTTTCTTATATTACAGTCATTACCTACCGCGTTATTTCGCTACCTTCTTAGAACCCGAGTATTATGCCAGGTGTTGGTACATTTCTTCTCCAACCGTCACGTCAGCGAATGTCGAGTTTTCGTAGAAGTAAAGACTGTCTTGTTAAGTTGCTGTTCCCAATTTGCTTGAAGCAATCGGGGTGTAGTCACCACTTCAGTCATGCTGTTAATTGCTTAATGCCTTGATATCGTAACGAGTGTGGTCCTTGGTTGTTGCCAATGCTTCTCACGTAACCATCTCTCCACAAACGCTTGCTATTTCATCCTTTTCTGCCATGCTCTGCCTTACTTTTACCTGATGCCAGGAAACGTTTTGTTATTCTCGTAAATATGCACTGGTTTGCTTAATCCACTAATCTCGCCCACTCAATAACAGCAGTAGCAAGTCCTTCTTCAAGTTAGTTACTACTCAGCCCATCTGGCAATCGCAACCTTGTACACCAGAATCGCTTTTACGGCCGCTATCATCGGTTTTTCCTCTCACTACCTCTGGTGCTTATATGATGATGAAGTCCCATCTCGCTTTGGCAACCCATAGCGAAGAATAGCCACACATTGTCAGACATAGTGTATGAACTACATGTTATCGCTTCATGAACGCCCGCACAACGTTCCTTACACATCACAGACACCTCATCCACATGATACGTATACACAGTGATACTCACCACCCCCTGAAAGGGAGAGTATAAACTCTACTACCGGTGATGTATTAAAAGGGTTCAGCTGCACTCGTTTTGTTTGCATTTCTGGCGGTTAAACCCTCTATCTGGTTATCGCTTTTGCATCTACTCACTATATTTGGAGAGAAATATTCGTTAAATACTTCTCACCGGGAAAACCTGTTACAAAAAAAATGGCTCTGAGCACTATACGACTTAACTGCTGAGGTCATCAGTCGCCTAGAACTTAGAACTAATTAAACCTAACTAACCTAAGGACATCACACACATCCATGCCCGAGGAAGGATTCGAACCTGCGACCGTAGCGGTCGCTCGGCTCCAGACTGAAAACCTGTTACAGTTCGCGCAGAAAACGGTTTTCAACATAGTGCGCAATGTGTTGTCTAGGGTAGGTGCAGCGATCTGAACAGTCACCCCGCTAATAAAAACTCCGTAGATAAAGGGCCTACGGAATTTTCTGAAAATTGTTATCACTTACAAAATGTAATTATCGTCATTCTCTACCTGTGTGTAACCTCTGTAAAGGATACAAGCAGTCATGCACTTTATCGCATGGTTAAGTGCTTCCATCAACACGCTTAACCGTTTATCTGCATCTAGCGACTAGGAAACCTTCTACCTAAACAGATTGACTCTGATATCGCACCAATATTCTGGGTGAAGATCCATAAATATCTATATATAAAACAAAAACACACACAAATAACACGTAGGCGCTGCTGATCTCCTTTCAGTCACACTTCTTACAGAGCCGCGGGCTTATTCCGCTGACTAATTCACTCAGTCAGATTGTGAAATTGCCGTGTCAGTCTTCTACACGTGATCGCTGACTATAGGTACTTGTCATCAATGCTGACAACCCTCTTTTGGCTACTTGCTATTTTATAAAGACCCGTGACCGCTCACTTACTGGCCAGTTCAGTATTAACAGTGAAGTTGCATCCGCCTCATCGGAACATACTACTCTCCGACTCCGTTGCACGGTAAATATTAACCAAACACTATTACGCACTGCTGTGATATATTTTGTCGTCATTACTACATACAGTCGCATAGAGATATTCTCACGCATTCTCTCTCTTTTGAATGCAGGACGCTACTGCACTCTATCCTTTCATCGGCGACTTCGGCGGTGTCACTCATAACCTATTGGAGTTGTCGAATAACTACCAGGAGAATATCGACCAGACATCGCACCATGAGATGCTGTGCTTTGTTGATTCTTTTTACTGGAGCTGTCAGTCTCCCACCCTTTAGTAATCATCCGTCATCGTCAGGCATCATGTTTGAACGTTTGGACAACTTGCTATATACCCCCCATCAAGCGGTAATACGTGCCAATATACTACTAACCTCCATTAAAAAAGAAGAGCTAGCTTTACAACAACTTATCAATCGCCTATTGGCCTGTGAACTTTTACTTGAGCAATCAGGCCAGACTTCCACCTTACGCACTCTGCGGGATTTAAAACAAGCACTGCCAAACACTAAAGAGCAACTACGAAGCATCTTCGACACTGTGCCCCTAACTCGGGTTAAGAGAGCCTGGTTCAATGCTGGTGGTGCGATACTCAAAACTATCTTTGGTACCCCCGACCACGCTGACGCTAACCGCTGGGACCAAACCCTTCGCCAAGTAACTTTTACTACTAACCAAAATCGGGACATGCTGGTCCGCCAGCAATTACGCCTCACCCATATTGAAGACAGTTTATTAGCTGCTACTAGGCAAATTCGTGTCGTGGCAACTGACCTTGTACACCGGTACGAAACATTTAGGAATGTTATACAACGGGACCTTGAGTTTTTACGTCATACCATAACTAATGTGACCTACACTTTGGAGATAACGAGAGCACTACAGATCTTACTATACAACACCCATGCCATTCAGTTACGTATTAACACCTTCCATACTATTACTCTGCTAGGACTACAGTATAAGCGTAGCCCTACGTTAATGACAGCAGAAATGTTCCTGCAACCTCTGGCTAATGTTTCGTTTCATCTGGCATCGCCAATGCCGATGCTTTACCCTGTATGGGAATCTTCGCTACCTCATTATAATGCAGCAGCTACAGTACATCTTGTGCGAACTTCTCAAGGACTGTGCGCACAGATTTCTCTACCCGTCACATGCGCCAACTGCGAGTTTGAATGCTACCGATTACACACCTTTCCGGTTACTTGGGTTGCCCTACTAAAGCAATGACTTGGCAAACTAATGATATCTTAGCTATTAGCAAAGATCGCCAAAGACATTCTGTCATGCAGCTGATTGACCTCCATCAGTGCCTTCACACTAATTACTATATATGTTCAAACTTATCCATTCATAATGGAACTAAGGACTGTGAGGTGGCCTTGTTTTTAGAGGAAACAAAAAACCTCCCTGTCCTCGTATGTTATCGACCTTGTGTGAGCCTTGGTTTAAACCAGTAGGGGATAGTTTATCATATTTTTTACCTCAGACATCTACAATTGCTTTAATATGCTATGACCATGTTTTCGTGTCTCGGACGTATCGTTTCGCACTAGAAAACAGTGGATTACTGTTCAACATGTCCACCTGTGATTTAATAACACTTACTGTCAAACTGTCAGCACACCTAACACAAGTGAAAAATTTGAGCCTCGGACCCTTTTACTTTATTTACCTGAGGTACCAGTGGTACTACCATCACCCAATAATGTACCCAGCCTACCCAACGAGTCCGATGCTTGATTACTTCAGTCAATTGACGAATTACTACTTCACGAAAAGGGCCAAATCGCCCTGGATCGAGCTGTTCCTCACATAGCTACCTGGCAGACACAGAAACAATTGTATACGGTTGCTCTGCCTAATGCCCTGACTGTTCCAACCCTGATTGTCGCAGGAGCCGTTCTCTGGTGCCTGTATAAGAAAGGATATTGTAAACACATTAAGTCAACACAACCAACTGTCCCCAAGGCACAATCCGAGGGTGAATTTCGACAAGTGTAATGTCAGGCGTGGTCTACCATAATGAAATACACTCTTAACTGAAATAAAGATTGTATTGTCTAATGTTCATTTACTATTATTGTTATCATGTATCAATGTATCTAATCATGTAAACTATTGGGTAAAGATACTAGAGATGACCACTGAATGTAGGAAACCTTAGTTCACTTGCTAGTGAACCCCACCCTTGCAAACTTTACTGATACAATCCCTGGGGGAGTGTTTCAGTACCTGCCTACACAATAAGCAGCTGCCGCCATGTCCCTCCTTCCCGCCGTCCCCACCTAAGGGAACGACAGTGTTTCCAACGCTGCACGGCGCCCTGTGCTGCCTCGCTCTCCGTTAGTGGCACATGGGCCACCCCATCACAGCGCCACATCTGACCCAAAGATTCTCACTCTGTTTATTTTTCAATGATTGTCTATATTATATGTGGAAGATATACCATCAACAGTTAGAACTTTGTGTTTAACCAACTGCAATCAGTGTCCCTACACAGAAGCAAGTGCCTTTTGTGTTACATTATGAACATGTTTTAACTTTATATTATCTGTATATGATGCAATCTTTCAGGTTGTTAGTGTTTCAATAAGTCTTTAATTATTATTTTGAAACTATTGTCCATAGAAACTACCTCTCAGTTTGAGAATTTCAATGTTTTATCTCATTATTTACTATCTTCATATTCTGTTTTTGTTAACTACGTTTGTCAGTCGAATACTTTCATTTGGTAGAATTACTACTTTCATATTTTAGTTTATATTCTGAAACTGATTCCACTATGTAGCAACGAGTTTAACGTTTGCCGAACAACACAAACAATTACACATTTCTAGAGGCGCCTGTAACCTTCAAAAGATCAGTGCTGATTCAGTTCGGCCAGCATCTACACTTCTGCTACACCGAGTTTAGCGTTGCAAGTATATATTAGTAACAGAATCTGTAATACTTCATTCCAATGTTGTGACACTTTTGACATACTTTTAACTTTTTGTGCTAAGATTTGCATTCTGATACAGTAATGATGATGGGAAATTATCGTATTGATTTATGTGTGAAAATATCAATGTCTCTAAATGTTTTATGATTTTGATCAACAATTTTCCAGTATAATATAGTTTTTTTTAAAAAAGGGACTTTCTTTTTATGTTGTTGTAAAACCACTCCAGTATACATGGATGTTTTTGTAAAACTTAGATTCACCCCACGCCCATTTTTGCAAATATTAGCACACCCGACCAAGGGAGCAAATTGTTTTCTTTTATCAACGAGCAACAGCTAATTTTCACATAAAACCTCGCTCCCGCGGAAGGGGAAGGAGATGTACAGGTGCTGACAGATTAAGTACGGGAGTCCTTTATTTTCAACAAAAGAAAAGGGAATTTTTTTTAAATGCGTGAGCTATGGATGGCAATGCATCTTCACAAAGCCGTGCACGGGCCCTGGGTTGGCGACACATCAGATTTTTCCAGTATGTGCCGCTATCCCACGGCTTGTTTACGTGCTCGACGAACAAACAACCTTTCTGCTCACGGGGTGACGCTTAGGGAAGCGTCGCTTGCCTAGGCAGAGCTCCTACAGCAGCCAATCAGAAATGTTCAGGAGATCACGTGTGAGCGCCCACCGCGCCGAGTTGCGCGGACGAGGCGTGTGGATCGCTTTCTTTCACTGACAGGCCCCCGACGAGATCAGACGCATTGGCCGGTTGCCTCCATGCACTTTTCGAGCCCTGGCTCAATGTGTTTGCCCCTTAGGGCCGCTGAACTCACATAATGTACCCCGGCTAGGTCATCAGTCAATAAACGGGAGGCAGTTTGCCGACCGGAGTTGAAAAATTAACACTTGTTCTTTTTTAGACCCCACTTCCATCTTAGCCACATCCTGACATGAACAATTTCTTTTGTAAAACAACAGAGTTGGCGTCTAGAAAATATCAACCAATAAATGCTGTTACACGAAGTGGAAACATGAAAGCAACGATCAAAATGCCTAAAGAAGGAAAATCGTTGATAAATAGTTATGCATCGTATTTTCGAATAATCATCTGAGATTAAATGCCGACATATTACCAATATAGCAAAATCAGTGATCATCTTTTGTGAGGTCTGACGTTAGTGGTCTACAGTCAAAATTTTATGAATACATTTACGTAACTTATACACAGAAATTAATTTGTCATTGGATTTGAAAATTTATAGAGATTATAGTCAAATACATTAGTGTAAATATTAGAGAGAAAATGGTTCTTATAAATTGTAAGTAATATTTATTGAAATGCAGAACCTTATCTTTTTTTTAACTTCCACATAGTATCTCAGTTGCTGACAATCTCCGACAAAACGAAAGGTCGTTCTACAACATAGAAAGTGTAATTCCAACGCATCTTCCAGTACTATACCACTTTCAAATTCACTCTTTCGAGAATTCCTTTCATATTTTCCTCTTGCCTCATTGCTGATTACAGAACGTAAAATAAGTTAACATTTTCTTTAATCTTCTTTATTAAGGCTCATACACTTAAGTGTCAAAGAAACTGGTATAGGCGTGCATATTCAAGTGCAGAGGTATGTAAACAGGTAGAATACGGCGCTGCGGTCGGCAACACCTATATAAGACAACAAGTATATGGCGCAGTTGTTACATCGGTTACTGCTGCTACAATAGCAGGTTATGAAGACTTGAGTGAGTTTGAGCGTGGTGTTATTGTCTGTGCACGAGCAATGGGACGCAACATCTCCGAGGTAGCGATCAAGTGGGGATTTTCCCATACGACCATTTCACGAATAGAGCGTGAATATCAGAAATCCGGTAAAACATCAAATTTCCGACATCGCTGCGACTGGAGAAAGATCCTGCAAGACCGGGACCACTGGCGACTGAAAAGAATCGTTCAACGTGACAGAAGTGGAACCTTTCAGCAAACTGCTGCAGGCGCCGGCCGCGGTGGTCTAACGGTTCTGGCGCTGCAGTCCGGAACCGCGGGACTGCTACGGTCGCAGGTTCGAATCCTGCCCCGGGCATGGGTGTGTGTGATGTCCTTAGGTTAGTTAGGTTTAAGTAGTTCTAAGTTCTAGGGGACTTATGACCTAAGATGTTGAGTCCCATAGTGCTCAGAGCCATTTGAACCATTTTTGAAACTGCTGCAGATTTCAGTGCTGTGCTATCAAAAAGTGTCAGAGTGCAAACCACCCAACGAAACATCATCGATATGGGCTTTCGGAACCGAAGGCCGACTCGTGTACCCTTGATGACTGCACGACACTTAGCTTTACGCCTCGCCTGGGCCCGTCGACCTCGACATTGGACTGTTGATGACTGAAACATGTTGCCTGGTCGGACGAGTCTCATTTCAAATTGTATCCAGCAGATGAACGTGTACGGATATGGAGACAACCTCATGAATCCATGGAACCTGCGGGTCAGTAGGGGACTCTGTAATGGTGCGGGGCGTGTACAGTTGGAGTGATGTGGGACCCCTGATACGTCTAGATACGACTCTGACAGGTGACACATACGTAAGCGTCCTGTCTGATCACATGCATCCCTTCGTATCCATTCTGCATTCGGAGGGACTTGGACACTTCCAGCAGGACAATGCGACGCCCCACACGTATCCAGAATGGCTACAGAGTGGCTCAGGGAACATTCTTTTGAGTTTAAACACTTATGCTGGCCACCAGCCTCCCCAGTTGCTCCCTCAGACAACTTCATGTGGCATATTCCAGGATAACAGCATGAAAGACCAGATTTGTTTGTGTACAGCAGCTCGCAGACTGCTGCGTATATTTACTGTTCTGTTGCTCGTCGCCCGGAAATGCAACTACAAAATAGTGCTTGAACATACATTGGCCACCATACATAGTACTAAGGGAGAGTAAAGACTGAAAATGCAAAATCAAAATAGTGATCATAATGCTAACAAATATTCCTTTCTGTTTGTTTCCACAAGGCTGTGTAATTATTCACTGGCTCCTTCTTTTCTTTTACTATATGACTATGTTCGCATTACTTAATGATCTTCATAATGTTGTGAAACCAGACGCTGAGATTTCCTTCGGCTCCAGGCCGGATTGTCTTAAACGTCATACACCAGTAACGTAAGATAAATACTTATTTCTATACTTTCTCGTGTGCGGTTTTAGTCAGTAAAACGAAAAGCATCCCAAAAAAATCTCTCATTTTCAGTGAATAATGTGCTCGTTTTAAATCGATACTTCAGTACCTAAAATTTTTCTGTTATTTGTGTGCAAGTAAGAAAAGATGTCACTTCTAAAGAAAAAGACTGTATATGTAGGCCGTGCACCGACATGACGCGATACTGTTTTTATTCGATTGTAGATTGATTTATTTTACTGACCGGTACCCAATGGATATTATTACTGAATCTCGAAATTATGCTTGTAAGATAACTATAAAAAAATCACAGAATTGTATTCTCCTTTGCATACACCACAATACGGCATTTATGTTCCGTATTAAACGACATGTATCGATCGCAGAGAACATTTAGTGCTCTAATTCACTTTGTCGAAGGAAAACATTTAAAAAGGCCGTCTCATTTGCCAAATACAAATAATTATACTGAAAATGTGAGAATCTTATCCCTGTACCTTCATTATCATATCAAACAAACGGTATACGGGAGAGACTTAAATAGTCCCCTTCTTAATTCTTCATTCAAAATGGCCAAAGCTATATTTTTTTTACGGTTGTTCACTTTCTTGATCTCGATTGGCCTATGCTGAGAAAATGAACTTTGCATATTAGTCTAGTTTTTTAGTATAATCTTTATTACCATGATTTGCATTGACATAACACACTGACCTCTATCGGTCAACGATTGTGTTCTGTCCTCCGAGATTGCTCTGTAAATGCACATTTTGGGCGACACAAGGTATTACAAATGTCTTTCTTTCAAAATCCCCCTGTTAGGTACGAAACATGAAGTGTTCATGAAAATAAACTAGCCGCATTTCAGAACCTAGTTTCTTCAGATCCTTACACACAGCAGAAGTGAATGAAATATGAAGTTATTGTGTACAGCTGAGTAATTCTAATCACGTGCGGTAGAAATCTCATTTTAGTCATCGTACATATACGGTTCAGATGATTCAAATGGCTCTAAGCACTATGGGACTTAACATCTGAGGTCATCAGCCCCCTAGACTTAGAATGACTTAAGCCTAACTAACCTAAGGACATCACAAACATCCATGCCCGAGGCAAGATTCGAACCTGCGACCGTAGCAGCAGCGCGCTTCCGTACTGAAGCACCTAGAACCGCTCGGTCACAACGTCCGGCGGACGTATACGGGATACCAATGGTTGGCAACTTATTTCTCGTGGTCCTCTGACAAATATTTACGCCTTATGGATTCGTAAACGAACCTTCTGAAAAGAAGTTTCTCAGAATCATATGCATGACCTCTTTCATTCTGTCCCATATCATTTAGAGACCCTTATTGCAGCACAAGCGGGCTGCACGTCATACTATATTTTCGGTAGCCACAGATCACGATCATGTGCAGTTATAAAGTATTACTGAGTTTTGCTTAAGTGTGTACACGATCACTAGCATAATTATTTTTTTCAGACGGGCACGTGTCCTTTTTGAACTTGCAATTTCCAAAATCCTTGCTGCAAATAGTTCATTTGTCAACTAGCCGATATTATTTCTTTTTTTTCTAATGCATAGACGCTTGTGACCAAAGTGGAATGATTACACATACACAGCCGATTGTACTATATAATGTAGCCCTTTCCTTTTTCTTTTATGAAGCAATCACTCTTGCGGTTAGCAATCTGAAATATGTACTCACCTGGCATTGGACACTGTCAATTCAGTACCTGTTTAATTCGTAAGAAAGATCGACATTATCTAAAGTTCATAAAAGATAACCTGATTAAAATTTTGTACTCGTCTATATCTTAGTTTCAAATTCAAGGCTCGTTGTCTTCTTTGTCTCGGTATGAAATAGTGTTCCTAGGTTTTATATTTCTTAGTAAAAAATGTTTCTTTTTACAATGACGCTTTATAATTGTTTGTGTCACATTTCTAGTTTTTGTTAGAACACCATAATTTCACAGTAATAATTCTTTTCGTACTATAGATTCGATTCTTCTCGTACCCGAGATCAACGTTTCCGATATTGTGGCCAAGTATAATGCTTCGGAGAAGTCTGGGGAAGGTTCCGCTAATCCGATAAGGAAACCTCATTCGAGGAAACACGTGTCACGAAGTGCGACAGCCATCGTAAAGTCTCAGGCGCTGACTTCCGAGGACTGGGGGTATCGCTAATGAAATTAGCGCAAGCATTGAATGTCAGCAAAGCGAACAATGCGTCCGATAGCTGAGAAGAACCTCTTACTGAAACGTCCCATTAGAAAAATTATGATTGACAATGCTGGTAAATCTCTTACGTTATGTGATTTTCAAACAGCTGAGCGAAACTGAACGTACTCAGACATTTATCTCTTTACTTATTCTGATCAACAGTAAACTGACTCACAAATTTTTTTAACGCAGCGCTATCTGACTTTCAATAATCCCTACAAAAGAATGGCCCTGACTAACAATAACCCATACCTTTCATGAATCACTTACCTCACAAAAATCTTCGTTACTCAAACTACTGCAATACACCGTGCGCCAATACTGCCGGCTAAATAAAAGATTCTAACTACTGAAGGCACTAACTACTGATAGGCATGGTTCGCAAATTAAAGATTTTGGTAGATAACAAACTATATATTTACCTTAATAGTGTTCAAAAGTCATTATATATATATATATATATATATATATATATATATATATATATATATATATATATATCAGTTCATGACATTCAGTCTTACAAATTTACTTTTTCTGACGGACACGCGTCCATATCGTCCCTTCTCAAAACTCTGGCATCTCTCTCCCCACATCCACCACTACTGGCGGCTCAACTCCAACTGCACAACGCTACGCGCTGTTTACGTCCAGCTGCCCAACAAATGGTTCAAATGGCTCTGAGCACTATGGGACTCAACTGCTGTGGTCATCAGTCCCCTAGAACTTAGAACTACTTAAACCTAACTAACCTAAGGACATCACACACACCCATACCCGAGGCAGGATTCGAACCTGCGACCGTAGCAGCAGCGCGGCTCCAGACTGGAGCGCCTAGAACCGCACGGCCACCACGGCCGGCAACTGCCCAACACTACACTAGCGAATATTCCAGCAATGCCAACCAGCCACAGATTACACACAGCGCGGTCAGTGATTTTATACAGAGCGCCACGTGGCGTTACCAACATAAAAACCTGAACAGCCTACTTACAATACGAGCCATTTAGTCCAAAACTGACTCTCAGGTAACTTCGACCTGTCCTAGTTAAAGGCGTTCTGGCCCCCGAATAGCCCAGATTTGAGCCCCTCGACTACTATGTTTAGAACGTAGTCGAAAGATTTACCAATAAGATGAGGATAATTTTCGGTTTGTGGGGCGCTAAACTGTGTGGTCATCAGCGCCCGTACAAAGTCCCCATTTTTTTCACAGTCCATTTTTTTACACAATCCAATCCAGCCACTGTCTCGAATGACGATTATGATGTAATGATGAGGACAGCACAAACACACAGTCCCCAGGAAAGGGAAATCCCCAACCCGGCCGTGAATCGAACTCAGGACCCCATGACCCAGAGGCAACAACGCTAGCCGCTAGACCACGAGCTGCGAACTACCAATAAGACGAGGCACCCAAATGTCGCATCTCTACGCACCACTATCGAAATAGCTTTCGCGAGTATGGACAGTGCTGTTTTAAAGAGGGTGGGCGACCGTTTCAGGACAATATTCGTGGCGGTCATTGTGGCTGAATGGGGTTACATCGAGTAGTGTTACTCTTCAAAGATATGTAAAAGAATTTTCATTTTCATTTGTATTTTGTTTTAATAAATTTTCTTTGAAAAAAAAACCAGTTTCATTTGTTCGGATTTAAGCACCGCACCTGTAATTAGGATTGGTTCGACCTACAACTGTCACTCTGCGACGTAGAGATGCAGATGTCGTGATGGGCAGTGTTTCCGCACACGAACATTTGGATGAAGGTCTCCGGCTGAAGGCAGAACATCAGTATGGTGCCCTGCCATTGTAAAACAGTCTAGTGTGTTTTACAAACGTATTAAAGCAGTTTTTAGGACGATAGCAGGAAACGTTACGAAAATTTTATTTTATAGGTGATTTATTTCTCGGAAACTAAAAGTAAAAAGTGTGCGTAGTGCCCGGCCCGGAACAAGCTTTATTGTCTTCCAACAAAGAGGAGGAGGTAAATAATTCCAAGGCTGGAAGAAATATCATCTAACAATCTAATATTATATGTTACAGATTTTTTGAGTATACGAAAAATTAAAAGCCTGACTTTCTGGAGTGTGCGTCGCTGGGCGTAAATTAGCTGGGACACACGCTCCCGAGCGAACTCGCTGTTTTTGTGCCTCTTGTGCGCCGCCAGCAATTATCCATCGCAATTATTGTTAATGCAATTATTAATTAATCAGTAAAAATATTATAATTGTTATCGACCGAATAGGTGTTCCGTTAGTTTCGGACAGTATCACAGAGGCCATTTATATTGTATCAACAAAAGTACTATTCTCAGCAAGATTTCTCTTCGCAGCATGATTCGTTTATGGTAAATAGTCTGAAAGTACGAGTTTGTCTCGAGTCTGCTCAACTTCTCATTTCGTTTGTCTTTTTATGCGATGTAAAACGTGAGTGCTTGATAATGATTAACAAATTTATTTATATGGATAGAAAAGTTTCAAAAAGTAACCCCAGTCGTTCAAAAAACCTTCAATTGGTAAGCGGAAGCCAGTTAACCGATATAATTTCGTCACATTCGCACATGAAACGGAAAAGACCTACTTTTCGGTGCTGGCATTCCCGATAAAAAGTTTGCTCAGTTTCAATATTAAAAAACACAAGCTGAAACTTTGAACGCTTGTTTTTTTCAAACATCTTTCAGTTTGGTGGGATCTATAACTCATGAAACATACATGCAATTATATCTTTTTGTAATTTTTTAGTCGGCCTTTTTTCTACCGTAGATTGTAGGGCTTTTGCGATATACAGGGTGATTCAAAAAGAATACCACAACTTTAGGAATTTAAAACTCTGCAACGACAAAAGGCAGAGCTAAGCACTATCTGTCGGCGAATTAAGGGAGCTATAAAGTTTCATTTAGTTGTACATTTGTTCGCCATTTCAGCCAATAAAGTTTTTGGTCCCTTTTTCTTCGAAGGTGCTACTGTAACTGGACTACAGTATCTGGAGATGTTAGAGAATTGGCTGTTCCCTCAGCTCGAACAAGAAGCACAACAATTCATATTTCAGCAGGATCGGCCGCCAGGCAGCCCGTGACAGAGCACGTCATCACTGGCCTCCAAGAAGCCCTGATCTTACCTCCTGCGATTTTTTCTTATGGGGGTATGTTAAGGATATGGTGTTTCGGCCACCTCTCCCAGCCACCATTGATGATTTGAAACGAGAAATAACAGCAGCTATCCAAACTGTTACGCCTGATATGCTACAGAGAGTGTGGAACGAGTTGGAGTATCGGGTTGATATTGCTCTTGTGTCTGGAGGGGGCCATATTGAACATCTCTGAACTTGTTTTTGAGTGAAAAAAACCTTTTTAAATACTCTTTGTAATGATGTATAACTGAAGGTTATACACTCCTGGAAATGGAAAAAAGAACACATTGACACCGGTGTGTCAGACCCACCATACTTGCTCCGGACACTGCGAGAGGGCTGTACAAGCTATGATCACACGCACGGCACAGCGGACACACCAGGAACCGCGATGTTGGCCGTCGAATGGCGCTAGCTGCGCAGCATTTGTGCACCGCCGCCGTCAGTGTCAGCCAGTTTGCCGTGGCATACGGAGCTCCATCGCAGTCTTTAACACTGGTAGCATGCCGCGACAGCGTGGACGTGAACCGTATGTGCAGTTGACGGACTTTGAGCGAGGGCGTATAGTGGGCATGCGGGAGGCCGGGTGGACGTACCGCCGAATTGCTCAACACGTGGGGCGTGAGGTCTCCACAGTACATCGATGTTGTCGGCAGTGGTCGGCGGAAGGCGCACGTGCCCGTCGACCTGGGACCGGACCGCAGCGACCGTAGGATCCTACGCAGTGCCGTAGGGGACCGCACCGCCACTTCCCAGCAAATTAGGGACACTGTTACTCCTGGAGTATCGGCGAGGACCATTCGCAACCGTCTCCATGAAGCTGGGCTACGGTCCCGCACACCGTTAGGCCGTCTTCCGCTCACGCCCCAACATCGTGCAGCCCGCCTCCAGTGGTGTCGCGACAGGCGTGAATGGAGGGACGAATGGAGACGTGTCGTCTTCAGCGATGAGAGTCGCTTCTGCCTTGGTGCCAATTATGGTCGTATGCGTTTTTGGCGCCGTGCAGGTGAGCGCCACAATCAGGACTGCATACGACCGAGGCACACAGGGCCAACACCCGGCATCATGGTGTGGGGAGCGATCTCCTACACTGGCCGTACACCACTGGTGATCGTCGAGGGGACACTGAATAGTGCACGGTACATCCAAACCGTCATCGAGCCCATCGTTCTACCATTCCTAGACCGGCAAGGGAACTTGCTGTTCCAACAGGACAATGCACGTCCGCATGTATCCCGTGCCACCCAACGTGCTCTAGAAGGTGTAAGTCAACTACCCTGGCCAGCAAGATCTCCGGATCTGTCCCCCATTGAGCATGTTTGGGACTGGATGAAGCGTCGTCTCACGCGGTCTGCACGTCCAGCACGAACGCTGGTCCAACTGAGGCACCAGGTGGAAATGGCATGGCAAGCCGTTCCACAGGACTACATCCAGCATCTCTACGATCGTCTCCATGGGAGAATAGCAGCCTGCATTGCTGCGAAAGGTGGATATACACTGTACTAGTGCCGACATTGTGCATGCTCTGTTGCCTGTGTCTATGTGCCTGTGGTTCTGTCAGTGTGAGCATGTGATGTATCTGACCCCAGGAATGTGTCAATAAAGTTTCCCCTTCCTGGGACAATGAATTCACGGTGTTCTTATTTCAATTTCCAGGAGTATATTATGTTTCTTTCATTAAATACACATTTTTAAAGTTGTGGTATTCTTTTTGAATCACCCTGTATTTTAATTTCGATTTTTGGTGCACGTTTTTATAACTTTTTTGTCGAAAAATTACTTTTATTTCAGAGTGCCGCCTTTATGCTAAAAACCATATTTTTAAATATTCCTACGTACTGCGCTAGACAGTATCCTTAATTTCAAAACAGTGTTTGAAATTTTATTCCAGGCTAAAATTTGTGGTTCATGGTGTTCATGGTGTGGGTTCCTGTAGTCATGTCCTAATTCATGAACCACGGGCAACGTATGAGTGGCCAAGTAAGTGGTCCCGACAGTTGGGATACCAGTTACTTTGGAATAAGGCTGGGCATCTCTGACGTATTCTGAGTCGTGGTCACCTTTGTGCTCATACGGCAAAGACTACCAAATCCACCGGTTAGTCCCTCAGCCGTTAGGGGTAAAACCCAATGGGACTCGGGGCAAGTAAGGCTAGCAACCTGCTTGCCTGGTACTTTAAATATGATGCTGGCAACAATCAGAGCAAAATGCCTCGGACCTATGGAGGTGACGGAGTCCCACCTCTAACTGACAAACCAGGGACTCCTAAGATACGACTTGGCAAACAAATGGTAATGAGATGGGGAGCTATTAATATCAATGGGGGCTACTCTTGGAAGAAGGTAGAGCTGGCAGAGGCTGCAAGTAAGATGGGGCTGGACGTTTTAGCTGTTAGTGACATTCGGGTAAGGGGTGAGAAAGAAGAAGATGTGGGAGAATACAAGGTCTACTTGTCAGGAGTCAAAGCAGGAATAGCACAATGGGGTGTAGGGCTTTACATCAGGAAAGAAATGGAACCCAGCGTAGTTGCAATAAGGTATGTAAACGAACGACTGATGTGGATAGATTTGACAGTGTCTAGCAAGAAAATTAGGATTGTGTCAGTATATTCGCATTGTGAAGGGACTGATCAAGATAAGATGGATAGTTTTTATGAGGCACTCAGTGATGTAGTTGTTAGAGTAAAGGACAAGGACAGTGTTCTGCTCATGGGTGATTTTAACGCCGGGATTGGAAATCGAACAGAAGGGTACGAAAAGGTTATGGGTAAATTTGGAGAGGATATGGAGGCCAACAGGAACGGGAAACAACTCTTGGATTTCTGTGCCAGTATGGGCTTAGTAATCACAAACTCCTTTTTTAAACATAAGAACATTCACCGGTATACGTGGGAAAGCAGGGGAACCAGATCTGTCATTGACTATATAATAACAGATCAGGAATTCAGGAAGGCTGTGAGGGACACACGTGTATTCAGGGGATTCTTTGACGACACTGATCATTATTTAATCTGCAGTGAAATTGGGATTGCGAGGCCGAAAGTGCAGGGGGTCAGGTCCATTTGTAGGAGGATAAGAGTGGAGAAACTTCAGGATAAGGAAATCAGGCACAAGTACATAACAGTGATCTCAGAAAGGTACCAGTTAGTTGAATGTAGTCAATTACAGTCATTGGAAAAGGAATGGACAAGATACAGGGACACAGTACTAGAAGTGGCTAAAGAATATCTTGGAACAGTAGTGTGTAAAGGTAGGATGAAGCAAACAGCTTGGTGGAATGACACAGTCAAGGCAGCCTGTAAAAGGAAAAAGAAAGCGTATCAAAAAATGGCTACATACTAGAACTCAGGTAGACAGAGAAAGTTACGTTGAAGAAAGAAACAAAGCCAAACAGATAATTGCAGCATCCAAGAAGAAATCTTGGGAGGACTTTGGAAATAGGTTGGAGACATTGGGTCAAGCTGCTGGAAAACCATTCTGGAGTGTAATTAGCAGTCTTCGAAAGGGAGGTAAGAAGGAAATGACAAGTATTTTGGACAGGTCAGGAAAACTGCTGGTGAATCCTGTGGATGCCTTGGGCAGATGGAGGGAATATTTTGCTGAATGTAGGTGAAAATATGATCAGTAATGTTTCAGATTTTGATGTACAATGGGATAGGAATGATGATGGAAATAGGATCACATTTGAGGAAGTGGAGAAAATGGTCAATAGATTGCAGTGCAATAAAGCAGCTGGGGTAGATGAAATTAAGTCGGAACTCATCAAGTACAGTGGAATGTCAGGTCTTAAATGGCTACACAGGATAATTGAAATAGCCTGGGAGTCGGGACAGGTTCCATCAGACTGGACAAAAGCAGTAATCACACCAATCTTTAAACATGGAAACAGAAAAGATTGTAACAACTACAGAGGTATCTCTTTAATCAGCGTTGTGGGTAAAATCTTCTCAGGTATTGTTGAAAGGAAAGTGCGAGTATTAGTTGAGGAGCAATTGGATGAAAATCAGTGTGGGTTTAGGCCTCTTAGAGGTTGTCAGGACCAGATCTTTAGCTTACGACAAATAATGGAGAAGTGTTATGAGTGGAACAGGGAATTGTATCTATGCTTTATAGATCTAGAAAAGGCATATGACCGGGTTCCTAGGAGGAAGTTATTGTCTGTTCTACGAGATTGTGGAATAGGACGCAAACTTTTGCAAGCAATTAAAGGTCTTTACATGGACAGTCAGGCAGCAGTTAGAGTTGACGGTAAACTGAGTTCATGGTTCAGAGTGGTTTCAGGGGTAAGACAAGGCTGCAACCTGTCTCCACTGTTGTTCATATTATTTATGGATCATATGTTGAAAACAATAGACTGGCTGAGTGAGATTAAGATATGTGAACACAAAATAAGCAGTCTTGCATATGCGGATGATTTAGTTGTGATGGCAGATTCGATTGAAAGTTTGCAGAGTAATATTTCAGAGCTAGATCAGAAATGTAAGGACTATGGTATGAAGATTAGCATCTCCAAAACGAAAGTAATGTCAGTGGGAAAGAAATATAAACGGATTGAGTGCCAAATAGGAGGAACAAAGTTAGAACAGGTGGACGGTTTCAAGTACTTAGGATGCATATGCATATTCTCACAGGATGGCAACATAGTGAAAGAGCTGGAAGCGAGGTGTAGCAAGGCTAATGCAGTGAGCGCTCAGCTACGATCTACTCTCTTCTGCAAGAAGGAAGTCAGTACCAAGACTAAGTTATCTGTGCACCGTTCAATCTTTCGACCAACTTTGTTGTATGGGAGCGAAAGCTGGGTGGATTCAGGTTACCTTATCAATAAGGTTGAGGTTACGGATATGAAAGTAGCTAGGATGATTGCAGGTACTAGTAGATGGGAACAATGGCAGGAGGGAGTCCACAATGAGGAAATCAAAGAAAAACTGGGAATGAACTCTATAGATGTAGCAGTCAGGGCGAACAGGCTTAGATGGTGGGGTCATGTTACACGCATGGGAGAAGCAAGGTTACCCAAGAGACTCATGGGTTCAGCAGTAGAGGGTAGGAGGAGTCGGGGCAGACCAAGGAGAAGGTACCTGGATTCGGTTAAGAATGATTTTGAGGTAATAGGTTTAACATCAGAAGGGGCACCAATGTTAGCACTGAATAGGGGATCATGGAGGAATTTTATAAGGGGGGCTATGCTCCAGACTGAACGCTGAAAGGCATAATCAGTCTTAAATGATGATGATGGTGATGATGATGGCTAAAATTTGTGACATTCAGAGCTCTCACCAATCGCCCTCTCACTCCGCAATGGCGTTCCGTCGATGTCGTGTATTGTCCTTTGGGTATAAGTTTTTTTTACTTTATAAAATACATAATACAATCCTAAGTCTATACAATAAAGGTCTAAAGTTAGCTTTGCAGTATGTTCTAAATTGAGTGTCACCTGGTCTACCCTCTTCAGGGAGTGCATTGTAACTCAGAGCGTATGAGGTCTGTGATCGAATTCTTTCGTGGACTGAAATCGCTTAGCCAAAGCAGAATGCAAAAGAAATTGAAAGCAAAAAGAGGGAAGTTTACAGAGCTACGTCTGAAGGAGCTATGAGGTCACAAACGTTGATAACATTGTCTTTCATTTCCTATGTGTGGGTAATGAAATGAGCGTGAAAAGCAGATATGAAAGAACAGCGCTTTAAATTTGTTTACACTGATTCACATTCTTAGAATTCTGGTAAAAATTAGTGGCTCCATTGACAGCATTGCAGCTTATTAACTTGTTCCAAAACTCCTTCGGCAACTGTACATCCGCTTGCCTTCAACATTTCTCATAAAGTGCAGTCTACTGACACACGTAACATACAGTTTTTTCTCCCGAGGACTTATTTGGAAGTAATTAAATCCTCACAAGAATAACGCATTTTGTTCAAATCCTCGTTAAAAGATGCAGCTATTATGCAGTCTTTCTCCTAAGATAAAATGGTTCAAATGGCTCTGAGCACTATGGGACTTAACAGCTGTGGTCATCAGTCCCCTAGAACTTAGAACTACTTAAACCTAACTAACCTAAGGACATCACACACATCCATGCCCGAGGCAGGATTAGAACCCGCGACCGTAGCAGTCGCACGGTTCCGGACTGCGCGCCTAGAACCGCGAGACCACCGCGGCCGGCTCTCCTAAGATAGTCTCTGGCCGTGTAAGGGAGAAAGACGGAGAGAGGAACGGAAGAAAGTTTTGTTCCTTACTCTTTCGACATCGACATCATTAGAGACAAACCGTTTCAGCACAAACCTGACAACGTCAGAGACTTTCATTACTCTTTCCTGGCAGCGTCCCAATCTGCACTTATCCGCTCGCCGAAAGCAATTGCTCGTAGCAATCAAGATATGTCTTGTTTGGCATCGGAGAAGGATCCCTTTCAGAGAGAGATGAACAACAGTGCCAGTCTCTAATGAAAACATTTTACAACTTGTTTTATATTCTGCCAAGGCCGTCGTTCTTGAGCAACAGTTCTTATGGTAATCATAGCATGCAAGAATAATCTAAACTTCCGTTTTATGCACTTGGTACAGACAGGTAGGCTGATATGTGTTCCAACACAGACGAAAGTTTGGAGCTGCTAACTTCACCGTAAAAGAAGAAACTAAGTCTGGCCCACGTAGGTTGAAGAGTAAATGTGATCATGTCATCTTTAGTAATTACAAGAATTCTTCGGCACACATTCCTTTAGCTGCTGAATATCTCATTTTATTTTGATTCCATATCGTTTGTCAACATGTTAGTATTCACCGATAGCATCAAATCGAAAAATAAATGAGAAAACAGCTACGTAACTCAACAGACTTACAATAAGAATGGCGTGTCTTTGGTATCATACAGAACTTGAAAACTGTAACGCTTCACCAAGACATTAAATGAACCGTTCTGGGAGTTAGACGGAAGAAAACTTCTCTGCCGAGCAATCGTAGTTTGTTTATTATTTTTTGCCCTCAAAAGATTCATTTCAAAAACTAAATAGAAACCATAAAAAAAAACATAATTCGCTGTAGGTTGTATATTTACTTTCATTTGTAATGTTATTGGCCAATCGCGACTAAGGCGACTTTTGTCAAGTTTCTATAAAAATGTATCAACTAGAGAAGAATGAAATACAAAACTTCTGCAACGATCTAAAGAGCTTAACAACGCAATAAATGCAAAGTCGTAAATTCGGCATAAGTTACCGCTCATTACTTACATATGCAGCTACATTACGCACTATATTGTATGAGATGTGGCGTGCAAATCAATTTGTCACTGCACACATGGAACCATACATCAATATTAGCAATCTCTGTACCGAATAGGATCTAAAAGACGTTACAGTATGTGGAAGATCGGCGTATAGTGTAAACTGAGAGCAGAGTTAACATACATTCGCTTCAGTAACGCATTATATGATGTTCGAACTTCAAATAATACACTGGTTACATAAACATGCAGATTGAAGTCGTAATTACTAGCTGTGCAGATATACTTGAGATTCTCTAAGAAGTTTCTACTTTTTATATCCAATGTTCATTAAGAACACACTCTAGCTTTTTATGAAAAGCAGAATAAAATTCAATATCTTCAGAAGTATTATTATCATGCCTGTAATGAGTCTGTATACAACTTCCAACGTATCACTATTTGTAGCAGTATGTTTGCTATTGCGTAAATGTCCAATACATGATGCTCATTATTTTCATTATTATTTAGGGGTAGTCATAATCTCGCGTCGAAAATCCTACCCATCTGCCCTATATAGAATATGTTACAGTCACTGCAATAATGTTGATGACTGAAACGAAGATAACACTGGTGAGAAGTTTAGTTCCTACTCTCTTCTCTTCCTGCTCTTCCTGACTCTAATTTATGAATATGAGTGATGATCTAGACATTAATATCAATAAGCTGTGACTCTATATCATTTATATGCATTACTTACATAGCAGATAAAATGTAGTAGAGCTAGTGGCACATATTGACATTCGGTATGGAATATTTACACACTGAGGTGATAAAAGCCATGGGACACCTTGTAGTATCGAGTCGGACCTCCTCTTGCCCGGCGTAGAGCAGCAACCCGACATGGCGTGGACTCAACAAGTCGTTGGAAATCCCCAGCAGATATACTGAGCCATCCTGCCTTTACAACCGTCCACAAGTGCGAAAGTGTTGCCAGTGCAGAATTTTGCGCAATGACTGACCTCTCGATTATGTTCCATGAATGTTCTATGGGATTCATGTCGGGTATTCTGGGTGACCAAATCATTCACTAGAACTGTCCACAATGTTCTTCAAACAAACTGGGAACAATTGTGGCCCAGTGAGATGCCGCGTTATAATCCATTAAAATTCCACCCTCGTTTGGTGACATAAAGTCCATGAAGTCTTCCAAATGGTGTTCAAGCAGCCAGACACAATCATTTCCGGTCAATCATAGGTTCAGTTGAGCCTGAAGACGCAGTCCATTCCATATAAACACAACCCACACCATTATGAATCCAGCACCAGCTTGCGCAGTGCCTTGTTGACAACTGGGATCCATGGTTTCCTGGAGTCTGCGCCAATCTCTAACCCTAACATCAGTTCTGACAACTGAAATGTGGACTAATCTGACCAGTCCATGGTTTTAGAGTTGTGTAGGATCCAAGGATCCAAGCGGTATGGTCACGAGCCCAGGAGAGGAGCTGCATGCGACATCGTGTTGTTAGCAAAAGACACCAGCATGAGTCGTCTGCTGCCATAGCCTATTAAAGCCAAATTTCTCAGCACTGATATCTGCTGTTATTTCACTCTGTGTTGCTTGTCTGTTACCATTGACACCTCAATGAAAAACGCCGTTGCTCTTGATCGTTAAGTGAAGGCCGTCGGCCACTGCGTTGTCTATGGTGAGAGGTTATGCCTGAAATATGGCATTATCGGCACACTCTTGACACTGTGGATCTCCGAATATTGAATCCCCAACCATTTCCGAAACAGAATGTCCCGTGCGTCTAGCTCCAACTACCATTCCGCGTACAAGGTTTGTTAATTCCCGTCGTGCCTTCATAATCACGTCGGAAACCTTTTCACTTGAATCACCCGAGTACAAATGACAGCTCCATCAATGCACAGACCTTTTATACCTTGTGCACGCGATACTACCGCCATCTGTAAAAGCGCATACCGCTATGCAATGGCTTGCGTCACCTCGGTGTACGTTATCTTCGAGCATATATCTGATGTAAGTTAAACCAACTAATTACTTCAGTCTGTATGTTTCTATAACCAACGTATTATTTGAACTTCGGATGGGATACGGATGGGATATAATGTGGCTTCGCAGCGTATTAGTGTGAACTTCGCTCCAAAGTTATACTATGTGTGGATCATCCTTTACAGTCTTTCCCGCCGTATTGGAGACAGATTTATTTTAATAATAATGAATGGCTCTACATATGGACTGACAAACTGATTTCCTTGTCACTTCTCATGCAACATGGTGCATGGTATTATTGCACATGTAAGTAATGAACGGTACAGATCTCGAATTCACGACTTTGTTAATTAATATGCTTTTAAGATCTTTAGACTGTTATGCGAGTGATGTATTCCACTCTTCTGTAGTTGATATGTTTTTATAGGTGGTTGATAAGACGAAAGACGCATAAATCAAAGTTAGCCAATAGCAAAACAGATAGAAGATAAATTTACATCCCACGACGGGCAATAAATATATATATATATATATATATATATATATATATATATATGTAATGGCTGTGAACCCACATACAAGAAGACTGACAGATCAGTTGGAGCACAATCCAAAATGATTTTGTTGAGCGTTAATCAAACTAATTTCGCATAATTCAGAAGCCAAGTACGTACAGACTCGCTAAACATAGATATCACCATTATGGTTCTGTTAGGGGAAAACGTGATGCACGTCACGTGTTGTATGTTAGTCTGTGAGGAACAATAGCACACGTACAAGGTAACCCATTTAATTGTCATTAATGATCCGTGGTCTGGTAAGAAACGTCGATTGCCAGTGGCATGCAACAACATGTAAACCGTGGTTTAAAACCACCTTGGATAAATCTACAGTATATCTTTAAGGAAACATTTTAAAAATGGATGCACACGCGTGTACTATAGGTTCTGGGTAAAAGCACCCGCAGTTGCATCTTTGGACACCTGCGCACAACGCAGTTAGTTTTAAATGGCGTACATTCCATAAAAATTGGGTAGTAGAGATGTGAGAACGTTTCCGGGTGTCTGACAAGAGTTGTTCTGACTCTGTAGGAATTACACAAAACGAAGAATCACTCTCATAGAGCGTGAAGGCGACAGTCGTGACACCCTTAAAGATGATTTCCAGATGGGGTCGACATCCTTCAAGTAAACTAGGGCACATTATTGGATACCGCCTACAATCATCCAGGATTTTTTTCGTACAATGGACCAACGACTGAGCAACGCTGGAACGATTTTTAAAACTCACTCGTATTATTGTTGTAAGGCAATAATTGTAGCGAGCCTAGAGCCAAGACTGTCAGTGACTGGCTTGTACGATCTTCTGAGAGACCCACGTCAGGGGTCAGCTTAAGTCTCTGTAATTAGTGCTATACTGAATCTATTGGATCACCCTAAACACTGTGTCAACTGAAGCAGCCAAGACATCTCTAAGAGGCACAAAAGTAGCTGATCCTTAATTGACTTCACATTGGCTTGGAAATCACACACACACAAACAAACACACACAAACTCTCTCTCTCTCTCTCTCTCTCTCTCTCTCTCTCTCTCTCTCACACACACACACACACACACACACACACACACACACACACACACACACTTGTAGAAACCACGACGCGCCGCGTTCCTGCTGTAATTCAGTATATACTCAGAGCAATTACAGACAACTATATGATTTCCTACGAGATCTGATTATTCGCTTTGCACCAACCACTTGCTGAAATACACTAAGGTCTGTTTGTATTTGTGACTGAGATTAACTTCTTACTATATAAGATTATACAACTGTATGTGTGACTGACTATGAGAAAACAGTATGGTGTGAACCCACGAGTGATTAGAGGCTCAAAATAACATGAGACAGAATCAAACTGACGTTGGATATGTCTGTCTGTGCGAATCCGTAAAGCGTTCATGCTCCCTGAAAGATAACCTGGAATAAATTGCCAACCAACCACGTCTCACATACATGGGATGGACGGTGTAGGATAGCGACGCAACTGGGATCGCAGATAGCCTGCAATTTCGTCATCATTTGTGTCGACCATTACCCTGAAGTATGGCACGTGGAGATGTTAGCGGGAGGAGGTGTACTTTATAATCCAAAAATCGCCCTGCTGTACCTACTTTTGTTTACATTGCCCTCAGTACGATGGGGGTACCCAAAAAAAACCGGAACTATTTTTTAAAAGCTCTATATCTTCAAATTGCTTACAAAACAACGTTATCCCCTTCAAAATACTCTTTATTACAAGCAATATATTTGTCTCACCGCTGCTTCCACTGTTCAAAACTTCAGAAATGGTCGTTCGCTCCTGCTTTTTTTTTTTTTTGGCTTTTTCAAATGTTCTCAAATCGGTGTCCTTTCATGCTCCTTTTCATGTGCGGAAATAAGAAAAAGTCGCACGGAGCCAGGTCAGACGAGTAAGGTGCATGGGGCAGCGGAACCATGCCATTTTTAGCCAAAAACTGTCTAACAGACGTGGCTGTGTGAGCAGGTGCGTTGCCGTGCTGGAAGAATCAGTCTCCTGTCTGCCAAAAATTCACTGAACCGAGCTCCAAGATAACCCACTAATCCCTGACAGTTGGGTAGTTGTCGGTCGACGGTCTGTGAGCACAAACGCTCGAATTTTTTCAACAACTTCGTCGATTCTTGCAGTCGATGGACTTACAGAACGAGATTTGTCATCAATCGACATGTCGCCATTTTTAAATCGAGCAAACCACTGTTATACTTGAGTTTTTCCCATAGCGTCATCTTGGTGAGTTGTTTTCAACATTAAAACAGTTTCAGCACCACTTTTATCGGGTAGGAAACAACATTTCACAGCTGCACGTTGTTCACTTAAAAATGCCGTCATAATAAACGAAACGAGAACAAAACAGCGCTAGTAAAACCAATTACTGCAGGAGAACAGAACACGTCAGGTCGACAACACAGGCGGCACTGAACTGGCAATGATTTGCGCTATATAAGCCTAGCGGCAGAAATGGCGTACTTCAGAAGCTCCACCGACGGCAATGTTACTGCGGTGTTTTTTGGATAGCCCCTCATAAGATGGATACGAGATCGTATGTTGTACTCAAAGGCGCCTCGGAACATCAGACCATCCTTTTTCCGTATCCCCCTTACTAATGCACATACAGATCACAAATTCGAGCAGATCTCGTCCTAGAATGTCTTTCCATTCAGGACGCAAGCGACAGCGTGGTCTAACACAAATCAGGTAAGACCATGGCGCCAATTTGTGTACTTGCCAAACAAGTGTTACTGGCAGCAACGAAATAGTAGAATGCACACTCCCGATACAGCAGGCGGCCATCGTTGTCGATCCGTTGTCACAGACAAGTTCACGTACAGTACAGTGTTGACGAACCTAGCTGATCTGTGGTCTCCTTACGTGGATCACTGCCGGCTCATCGTTGCTTACTACTACGGGGTGTTCAAAAAGTCTCTCCGCAGTGCCGTATGATTGTTAGCCGCGCGTGCCGTATGCCGCAGTGAATACACCGAAATGAAACTCAGTGAAATACAAGTTATTAATTTATTGAATATTCATTTTTACTTACAAATTTTCACATTAAATGTTAAAAGTGTGTACCCCCCCCCCCCCCCCTGTTGTTGAATATACAATTCAATTCGTCTAATCATGTTTCCAAACAAAAGTTGTAATATTTCTTCTGTAACAGAAGCAGTGGAAGATGATATTGCATTTTTCAATCCATCGATGGATTTTGGGTGGTTTTTATAGACAGTTGCTTTCGCTGCACCCCAGAAGGAAAAGACGCCCTGTGAAATTATGCGATCACCAAAAACATCAGCAAGCCGTGACAGTGAAACGCGAGCTGTATGCGCGGTTGCACCATCTTGTTGAAAATAGCCGTTCAGAATTTCACTTAACACAAGTTCTCCTATGAATGGGTACAGAATATCACTGCAGTATCGTTGTGCGTTTATCGTTTCTTTGAGAAATATGGGACCCACAATCCAACGTCTAGAAATTGCAATCACAGAATGAAGTGGTTCCTCATGAATACACAATGGATTTGCAGCACTCCACATACGAGAATTTTGTGTGTTCATGTACCCGGATAAATGGAAACCACGCCTGTTCAGTGAAAAACGTATCATTAAGAATATCCCTTCCATTTTGTTGAACGAAATTTTTGAACCATTGACAATAATGTAGTCTCTTGCCATGATCAGTATTTTTCAGTTCTTGCACGACTTTCACTTTGTATGGCAAAAGTTCTATTTTTTTCCTTACAGCTGTGTGGGCCGTTCCGACACTAACATCGATTTCCTGCGCGAGTTTTCTTACTGACTTGTTCGGACACATGGACATTTTATCGGAAATATCGAGTAGTTTGTCCTCAGACAAAACGCTAGGACGACCACTTCTCGGTGCATCTGTCACTGAACCCGTACTTCGAAATTTGTTAATGAAATCTCGCACAGTATCGTGATGCGGGAGTGTTGTCTCCGGGAAAACTGAATTAAATGTTTGACAAACTGAAACTGTGTATTTACCGCCAGCTTGGAACACTTGTTCGTCTAAAAACACACGTTCTTCAATGGTTATCATTTTAACAGTGACAAAAACGAAACAAACGAGCAAAGGAACTAAACTTAAACGTTGACGTCAACACGTAACGACACACACCAACGATACTACTGACGCTGGCTGAGATAAACGAACAGAGGAATGTTAGAAGAGTCCACTTGAAGGGAAGTAACCCAGGCAGGCGAACAATCACACGGCACGCGCGGCTAACGATCATACGGCACTGCGGAGAGACTTTTTGAACACCCCGTATGTTATGTCACTGGTGACACACATTAGCATTATCGGACCACACGTCCTGTATAGACCGCTGTGTAACTGATGGGGCAATCTCACTACCTGGATGCCTATCATCCTGCTGTGTTGGAATTAACTCACATGCCGATACTGCATTCTTCGTAGTGCGTAGACGAAACATCATCTTACTTGCTTTGCTTCCGAGTGATAGAGTTTTACGTAACGCTGACTTATTCACACATTGAGTATATGATCAAATGTACATGGAGACCTATTACTGGATATCAATACAGAGGGTGTGCGCCCTTCACCTTTACGACGGCTTCAGCTCTGTGGGGGACACTTCCAATGAGGTGTTTGAATTGCAGCCCATTCTTCCACAGTAGCCGAAATCCGAGAAATTAGAGGTATTGAATACTGGAGCCTGAAGCGAAGTCGTCGTTCTAATTCATACCAAACGTGTTCCATTGAGTTCAAGTAGCGACACGGAGCAGGCCAGTCCGTTAAGATAATCTTATTGTCCACAAACCATAGTGACACAGATGTTGCATTATGACGGCTGGTGTGTCATGCCGATACTGATGTGTTGGCAGAAGAGCCAACACCGTGTTGCTAGAGGAGGCCGAAATGCGCGCGTTTAATCTCACGCAGACTGGCGTGAGGTCTGGAACAGTTAAAGGAGTTACACTATGAAGAAAAGAACGTAGCGGCTGGAATACTTAACTTTAATCCATAATTGGAGAACATCGCTCTTGATGATACATTAATTATAATCTCAATATAAACTGGTAATGGCGCCTTGCTAGGTCGTAGCAAATGACGTAGCTGAAGGCTATGCTAACTATCGTCTCGGCAAATGAGAGCGTATTTGTCAGTGTAGCATCGCTAGCAAAGTCGTCTGTACAACTGGGGCGAGTGCTAGGACGTCTCTCTAGACCTGCCGTGTGGCGGCGCTCGGTCTGCAATCACTGACAGTGGCGACACGCGGGTCAGACGTATACTAGCGGACCGCGGCCAATTTAAAGGCTACCACCTAGCAAGTGTGGTGTCTGGCGGTGACACCACAGATACAATCATCTCCGATCTGTCCCTCTAGTGTACGCAGTACGCAATGCCATAAAACGTATTCATGTTCTTCTGCATTTAGCTTTTCTTAAGTGCAGTAAGTAGACCACACCGTAACCAAGAAAAACACCCCATACCGTTCCATCACCTCCTGCGTACGTCAGTGTTGCAACTATACATGAAGTCCAGAAGTTCGCCAGACCCTGACTTTTCTATTAGATTGCCACAGGGTATATCGTGGTTCGTCTATGCTAGTCACTCGCTTTCAGTCATCCACTGTTCAGTGCGTCGCTCTTTACAGCATCTAAAGCGGCGCTTAGCACTGATCACAGAAATGTGTGGCTTCCGAGGAGATCCTCGACCATTGCACCCCCCTTCGTTTTTAACTCCCTACGCACAGCCACTGTGCAAACTGAACTGTTACTAACACTTCGGAACTCACGATTGATTCCTTCTGCTAATTTCAAGGGATTTTTACAACGTTCCCCCGCACGCTCGACAGTCCCTGTGCATCAGTACATGCCATCTACTGGTTTCCACTCTACAATCACTTCGACGTGGGCAGCTTTAGAAGTGTTGAATTGTCTGTGATAGGTTTCTTACGTAGGAGGCATCCAATGACCAGTCCAGTTTCGAAGTCACTGAGTTCTGTTGGGCGATCTGTCTGTTGTTGCAGCTTCTCTATCGACTACACAGTACTCCATCCTTTATACCGGATACGTCCGCTTCTCGTGCTATCTAGTAGTCAATTCTATATGAACTGAGAATGTCCAGATACTCCTGATCAGATGGTGTATCGAAACTACATTGACACAAGCGGAGAAAGCTTTCTTAAGTAAAGGAACTCTACTGGTATCGCATACTGATCCGGGAATGATGAAGAAGTTCTTGGAAAAATTCGTCTGTGACACAGCACTGTATGAAAGTGATAGGTGGGCTATCGTCAGTCCACAGAGAAAGTGACTGGTAGCCGTTAAAATGAGTTGCTCTCTCTCTCTCTCTCTCTCTCTCTCCTCTTTCCAAGCATTAATCCCGACTTGCAGGGTCTGATGTTGTGGTTAAACGGACGTAGCATGTTAATTGTAAGGGGTGGCCAGATGACCTTCCTGTCGCCACCCTGTACCCCCTGGGACGGAATCAGTGTACCCCAGCTGTCTGCATCTAGTGTAAGCCATGGAATAGTGCGACCGTTTTTCAAATGTCTGCAAGTCGTGCAACTGAGGCGGAACGCGGGGACCAGCTCGGTATTCACCTAGCGGGATGTGGAAAACCGCCTAAAATCCACATTCAGGCTGGCCGGCACACCAGCCCTCGTCGTTAGTCCGCCGGGCGGATTCGATCCGGGGCCGGCGCGCCTACCCGAATCCAGGAAGCAGCGCGTTACCGCTCTCGGCTATCCTGGCGGGTAAAAAGGTGGTGCTATTAAAGAATGGAGAGATAATGGACGAAAGGAAGATTTACTGAAAAGAATAGGCGAAGAAAGTCGCCTTTGGAAGACTCTTACCAGAAGAGGGGCAATGTTGGTGGCGCAACTACTACAGCATCCAGGAATAGTTAATGTGCAGCTGGAAGAGGTGACGAAGGAAAGAAGAGTAGTGTCTTACGTCCCATCGCCGCAACCTGACATTTCTTTAAGAAATTCACGGAATATCTGTATCAAGAAGGCTGAATGGAGATTCGAACAAGCGTCCTTCGGAACACAAGTCGAGTGTGTTACCACTACGTCATCTAGCTCAGATGGAAGCAGTAATAGAAAGGAGAAATAGAAGCGGCTCGAAAAGAAGAATACTCAAAATACGTGTAGAGAGTGTCGATAGCTAGCAGTAAAATTTAAATGTAGCGTGACTAGTGGCTCTCGTCGGGTAGACCGTTCGCCGGGTGCAAGTCTTTTGATTGGACGCCACTTCCACGACTTGCGCGTCGATGGGAATAAAATGATGATGATTAGGACAACACAACACCCAGTCCCTGACTGGAGAAAATCTCCAACCCAGCCAGTGATCGAACCCGGGCCCTTAGGGTTAACATTCTGTCGTTTTGATCACTCAGCTACTTGGGGCGGACAGCTATCAGTAATTACGTAGAAATAAAAATTTTACACGACTTCCTGAAGAAAATCAAACAAACTAATAACACCGTAGATTCACAAAATCTTGGATGAATTATACCGTTTTTAACTCCTGAAGACAAGGATAAAATACAGAAACTAGAGAGCAGTTTTAAGAGCTGAAACATGAAAGCAAGGCATTCGTCGAGAAGAGAGTGAGATACGGTTGTAGTGTATCCCGGATGTTATTCAGTTTGCATATTGAGCAAGCAGTAAAGAAAACCAAAGGCAAATTCGGCAGAATTTTTCAGTGGCACTGTAATTTCACCACAAGCAGGAAAGCAATTGGCACACAACAAAATGAGTAGTATCTTGAAAATAAGTTAAGTCCAAGAACATACAAATAAAACAGTCTCTGTGTCAGTTACTTGTTTATTTTGGTTCAAATGGCTCTGAGCACTATGGGACTTAACTTCTGACGTCATCAGTCCCCTAGAACTTGGAACTACTTAAACCTAACTAACCTAAGGACATCACACACATCCATGCCCGAGGCAGGATTCGAACCTGCGACCGTAGCGGTCGCGCAGTTCCAGAATGTAGCGCCTAGAACCGCTCGGCCACTCCGGCCGGCGTTCATTTTGGCACTAGGCGTTTATCTTCAGGTGGAGAATTGTTTATTTACATGGCAGGTTTGGTGAAGAGTACAGACGTCATTTCACAGTCGCAGACCAAGGGCAGTATAGGTTATTTTGCGTCTTTTGTAAATAATAAAAATTGTTAATTTAGAAAAGGAACTTTAAAGGTTAAAAACATGAATTTCTGACAGTGAATTGTACATACAGGGACGGTACAATTGTAAAAGGTGTGCATAGTGTTGCCTGATATATGTCCACGTTTACACTGTAGTAATTACAATTCACCATCAGAAATTCATGTTTTTAACCTCTAAAGTGCGTTTTGTGAATCAACAATTTTTATCATTAGCAAAAGATGCAAAATCCTCTACACTGCGACTGTGAAAAGACGTCTTTAATCTTCATCAACACCAACCATGTAAATAAACCCTTCTCGACCGGAAGTACTGATACTGACGCAGAAACTGTTTTATTTGTATTGATCAACAGTCGCAGCCCTCATAATGCCGTCCCTTAAGGACAAAATTTTCATCCATCGCCGGCCGGTGTGGCCGTGCGGTTCTAGGCGCTTCAGTCTGAAAGCGCGTGACCGCTACGGTCGCAGGTTCGAATCCTGCCTCGGGCATGGTTGTGTGTGATGTCCTTAGGTTAGTTAGGTTTAAGTAGTTCTAAGTTCTAGGGGACTGATGACCACAGATGTTAAGTCCCATAGTGCTCAGAGCCATTTGAACCTTATGCATCCATCAACGTATGCAGTTGAAAAGGAACTACCATCTAGACCCTGCGGTATATGCTGATGATGTAACTGTATAAAAATACAGAGGCGGACTGAAAACACTCTGTGTATGAAGTGCATGAGTGGGGAATAACTCATTACAGTCTGCTCCTAAAACAAAAGCTATGGCCCACTACGGAAAATTCCCAGTTTGATGTAAGACTTTTATCGAATACCGGATACTTGAGCAATTTTCCATTTTCAGTTGTTTAGGTAGTGACATAAAAAATGTTCAAATGTGTGAGAGATCTTATGGGACTTAACTGCTAAGGTCATCAGTCCCTAATCTTACACACTACTTAACCTAAATTATCCTAAGGACAAACACACACACACCCATACCCGAGGGAGGATTCGAACCTCCGCCGGGACCAGCCGCACAGTCCATGACTGCAGCGCCTGAGACCGCTCGGCTAATCCCGCGTGGCGTAGTGGCATAAGTCAGCACACAGACCAAGACACAAAAAAGAAAACCAACAAATTTCGAGGCATATGCGCTATTATAAACTAAAATATAAAAAGTAAAGTAAGAAGAGGCAAAGAATTGAAGCTGTATAAAGCAATGACAGTGCCAGGGCGACTTTATGGTAGCGAACCCCGGACTGAGAAAAAAAAGATACAAAAATAGCACTCAGTCAGCAAAACTGGGAATTTATAATTTTAATAAGAAGACGGAAGAATACAGGGAACAATGGAGACACTGCCTCAAGTGCTTGGGTGAAGACAGAATTTCAGTCACTCTAAACAAGTACAGTCCATCAGGTGGAAGAGAAATAACACGGCCGAGAAAGAGACAGAGTTAATTGTGTGAAGTCCGAACAGGTATATTGTCTAAGACCCAAAAAGCAGAAGATAATAAGACGATGATGATGATGAAGGTGAACAGCAAAAAAAGTAGAAAACTGGTAAAGGGATGTAGTAGGAGGAAGTCGGATGGAGGTGAGGTAATTATATTAGGAAATGAGACACAGAAGTATCAGACGAGTTTTTCAACTTAAGCAGAAGAATAACTGAAAAAACAGAAGTCAACACAGTATAAAATTCAAACTGTAAAGAGTTCGAAAAGATTTTTTTGGTAATTAGATACGTGTTGACATCAAATACAGGTTTAAACGCTAGGAAATCTTTTCTGAAATTATTTGTCTTGAGCGAAGCGTTATTAGAAAATGAAACCTGGCTCAGAAAGGTAGATTGTAAGACTGGTGATTAGGTACCGAATCGCTTTGGTGGAAAACGAAATATATAATACAAACTGAGGAATAGAGGGGATCTGTTAATAGAACGCATCCTCATGAATTAAGGAATAGTTATAATCCTCTTGATGTTGAAGCTCTTTTGTCTGTGCGGGCCGGCCGGTGTGGCCATACGGTGCTAGGCGCTTCAGTCTGGAACCGCGTGACCGCTACGGTCGCAGGTTCGAATCCTGCCTCGGACATGGATGTGTGTGATGTCCTTAGGTTAGTTAGGTTTAAGTAGTTCTAAGTTCTAGGGGACTGATGACCTCAGATGTTAAGTCCCATAGTGCTCAGAGCCATTTGAACCATTTCTTTTGTCTGTGTTTGCTTTAAGAATAACATATGTTTTGAGTGGGGTCCGCTTTTAGCAAAACACAATTTTGTTTTTTGTCCCAGACATGTATCACTGCAGTTGCAACATCATCAGTGGGTTTTTCTTATTGTGGCTGTAAAACATAACGAATGTTCTTTACTGTTTAAATGCATATAAATATTAGTTTCTAAATTGTAATTACAGGTTTTTGAAGAGCACGTAAAATTGTGTATTCATAGCTTCTTACCACATGGTGTGGTTTTCCTGCTGTGTTACGTTTTTACAGTGACTGTTTTTTTTTACAGTTTGTCACCTGCAATTATATACAACTTAACATAGGCAAAACATTTACGAAAAAATTACGATTTCTGTACTGTTATGGTTAAGCATGAGATTAATAATTCATATGAAAGGTTGTGAGTGTTTGTGTGTATCTATTTATATTATGTTTCACTTACGGTTACTTTTTTCGTCATTTTTTTCATTGTCAAGTTCTGTGTATTGAGTTGTCGCTGTCAGTGTCACTGTCACTGTTTACCAGCTGTAAGAACAAGATGGCGGACAGTGGAACAGTAAAAGGTGTAAAAACAAGATGGCAGACAGAGGAACAGTTGAAGATGTCAATGGCGGTTGTTTAGAGTTTCTCAGAGAGGTGTGTGTGTGTGTGTGTGTGTGTGTGTGTGTGTGTGTAAAGAAAGAGGGAGAGAGAGAGAGAGAGAGAGAGAGAGAGAGAGAGAGAGAGAGAGAGAGATGGATACAGAGAGAAGGTTTAAGGATTTATCATTATTACTATAATTATATTTATTTATTTTTAGTTTTATGTATGTGTGTGTATGTGTGTGTGTATATGTGTGTACATGTAGGGGGAGGGGGAGTTCTATGGCTTGGTTTTACCTAATAGTTCTTTGAAGGCAGAGAACAGAGTTCCATTGCAGAGAGCTGCATATTCATCAATTACTTGCTTTCCTTCAACTATGGTTTTTTGTATTTGATAATTTTCTTCAATTATTAGTTTTTGTGGGGGTTGTTGCTGCATTTGAGAATTTTCAAATCAGTGTTGATGTCTGTTGGGCTATATTTATTGTCCATAAGGTGTTCGGCAAGTGTGTAATGACAGCTGTGACTTCTTACTGCTCTTGTGTGTTCTGTGTATCTGGTATTAAAGTTTCTGCTTGTCTGTTCTATATAAACTGATTTGCAGTCCTTGCACGTTAGTTGGTAAATACCAGATGTGTTGTATTTGTCTGTTATCGTGTTAGTTGTCCTTAGTTTTCTCTGTGTTGAGTTGTCTGTCCTGTAGCCTATTTTTAGCCCTTGCTTTTGAGTATGTTGCGTTTTGGTTCAAATGGCTCTGAGCACTATGGGACTTAACATCTGAGGTCATCAGTCCCCTAGAACTTAGAACTACTTAAACCTAACTAACGTAAGGACATCACACACATCCATGTCCGAGGCAGGATTCGAACCCGCGACCGTAGCAGTCGCGCGGTTCGGGACTGAAGCGCCTAGAACCGCTCGGCTTCCGTGGCTGGCTAAAGGACATTCCTTATGTTTAACAGCCATAATAATAAAAAACCAAGTGATGATGCTGCAGCTGCAGTGGAACATGTCTGGGACAAAAAACAAAATTGTGTTTTGCTAAAGGCGGACCCCATTCAAAATATATGTTATTGGAGAAATGTGTGGGTCATAAGAACAGTAGAGGAAGGCCAGGGCTTGAGTACACTGTCTGATGAAAAGTATCTGAACACCTCTTTTTTATGTCGAATCGACTGCCAGATGTGACAAGACTCAGAGGCGCCATTAAAAAAGAAGCATAGAAGCGGTAACAGCGGAACTGGTCCGTCAGGAGAGCTTTTTTGACTTGGAACATCACTAGTCATTGGATGTGACCTGAGTAACAAACCCATCAGGGACATTTCAACTCTTCTAAAACTGAGCAAGTCGAGTGTTAGTGATGTGACTGTGAAATGGAAATGCGAAAGAGCAACCACAGCTAAATCAAGGCCAGTCAGACCTCATACACTGTCAGACAGGGAGTGTTTGTAAAAGAATCGCATTAAATCAGAGGAAGGAACCACTCGAGTTCCAAAGTGGTACCAGCAGCCCAGATTGCACGGTGTCTGTGCTTAGGCAGTTACAGACAACGGGGTACATTGGGCGAGCAGAACAAGCCACACATTTCTGTAATCAGTGCTAAGTGAGACATGAGGTGGTGTAAAGAACGCCGCCAGTGGACAGTGAATATCTGGAAACGAGTGGACTAGACCGTAGAATCATGCAATGCCCTGTGGCAATTCCATGGAAGTCTTTGGGTTTGGAGAGAACCTGGAGAACTTTACCTGCCATCATGTGCAATGCCAGAAGTGAAGTGCGGAGACCGTTGTGTTACGATACGGGGGAGTTTTTTGTGGTTAGGGTGTGGTCTCTCATTGCACTCAAGAAAACGCTAAATACGAGAGAATATGGAAACGTTTTACATTACTGTGTACTGTGTACAATAGACGAACAGTTTGGAGAAGTTGATTGTTACTATCAGCATGACAATGCAACATGTAACACCGAAAATGCAGATAAAATACCTTCTGCACCATTCCAAATTTTTAGCCGTTTAACATCCGTTGATAGCTTGTATTATACTTCTAAGAGGCGTGTTTTTTAAGTAAGTTCCGTTTGAACATAAATTCACAACGAAACGTTATTTCAAAAAAGTAAATTTATTTTCAGAAAGTATATACTTCACTCTATTTTTCGACATAGTTGTCAAGTTTGTTCAAACACGTATCATACCTCTCAACCCATTTTATAATACCCTCTTCATAAAAATTTGCCACCTGCTCCAATAACCAGGAGTTCACGTCGTCATCATTGTAATGTTTGCCACTGAGGTGTTGTTCGAGATGGAGGAACAGATGGTAATCGCTCGGTGCAAGATCAGGACTGTAGGGTGGGTGGTCTAAGATTTCTCAGCCAAAACTGTTCAATAAATTGCGGATGTGACGTGCAGTGTGAAGTCCTGCATTGTCATGGAGAAGGAAAATTCCCTTTGTCAGCATGCTACGTCTTTTGTTTTGAATCGCTCTGCATAGCTATCTCGAGGTTTGGCAGTATGCTTCTGCATTGATCGTGGTTCCTCGTTACATTTTACGCTGGGACAGAGTCTGTTTGGCCTCCACCTTTACAGGCGCGTGTGTGTCTCCATTTCATACTCTGTTGCTTCGATTCGGGCGTTATATACGAAACCCATGTTTCATCTCCAGTTACGATTTGACTCAAAAAGCCGTCACCTTCTTTGTGATTACGAGTCAAGGACTGCAACGCACACCCAGATCTTTGGTTTTTGTGGTCCTCTGTTAGGAGTTTTGGGACTCAACAGCCGGCCGAAGTGGCCGTGCGGTTAAAGGCGCTGCAGTCTGGAACCGCAAGACCGCTACGGTCGCAGGTTCGAATCCTGCCTCGGGCATGGATGTTTGTGATGTCCTTAGGTTAGTTAGGTTTAACTAGTTCTAAGTTCTAGGGGACTAATGACCTCAGCAGTTGAGTCCCATAGTGCTCAGAGCCATTTGGGACTCAACTGGAGCACAGTTTCCTAAACTTTAGTTGTTCAGAAACAATGTTGTAAAGCACTGATCTCGACAAGTCAGGAAATTCGTTTGAGAAACCTGTTACTGTGAAGCGCCTGTTCTCACGAATCCTCGCTGCAACTGAAACTACCAAATCGTCTGTAATCAAAGAAGGGCTACGGGAGCGGTCCTCGTCATGGACGTTGTCACGGCCATCTTTGAATTCTCGTACCCACTTACGCAATTTGCTTACACTCATAACAGTATCACAGTACACTTCGCAAATCTGTCGATGAATTTCTTCAGCAGACAGGTTCCTTGCTGACAAAAACCGTATCACTGAACGGACCTCACACGCGGCGGGCGAGTTGATAGTCTTAAACATTTTGAAAGCACATAACAGAACCGTACAGATTAGATACAGTGCTGAAACTGAGCACAGTTGTTCCCAAGGCATGCCAGTACACGACGCACGCGCTCCTTGCGGTATGCGCACGAACTACTAGTGTCTACAAGTAAACGGACCTTACTTAAAAAAATACGCCTCGTAGTTCTGAATCTGTAAGTTTTATTACAGATACTACATTTAATATGTAATGAATGTAATAGTGTATCTGATTGTAAATGTAAGTACAGGGCGATTACAAATGATTGAAGCGATTTCATAAATTCACTGTAGCTCCATTCATTGACATATGGTCACGACACACTACAGATACGTAGAAAAACTCATAAAGTTTTGTTCGGCTGAAGCCGCACTTCAGGTTTCTGCCGCCAGAGCGCTCGAGAGCGCAGTGAGACAAAATGGCGACAGGAGCCGAGAAAGCGTATGTCATGCTTGAAATGCACTCACATCAGTCAGTCATAACAGTGCAACGACACTTCAGGACGAAGTTCAACAAAGATCCACCAACTGCTAACTCCATTCGGCCATGGTATGCGCAGTTTAAAGCTTCTGGATGCCTCTGTAAGGGGAAATCAACGGCTCGGCCTGCAGTGAGCGAAGAAACGGTTGAACGCGTGCGGGCAAGTTTCACGCGTAGCCCGCGGAAAATTGGCTCATGCCACAACTGGAGACCGACAGCGCCGACTTCATCTTTCAACAGGATGGTGCTCTACCGCACTTCCATCATGATGTTCGGCATTTCTTAAACAGGAAAACCGATGGATCGGTCGTGGTGGAGATCATGATCAGCAATTCATGTCATGGCCTCCACGCTCTCCCAACGTAACCCCTTGCGATTTCTTTCTGTGGGGTTATGTGAAAGATTCAGTGTTTAAACCTCCTCTACCAAGAAACGTGCCAGAACTGCGAGCTCGCATCAACGATGCTTTCCAACTCATTGATGGGGACATGCTGCGCCGAGTGTGGGAGGAACTTGATTATCGGCTTGATGTCTGCCGAATCACTAAAGGGGCACATATCGAACATTTGTGAATGCCTAAAAAAACTTTTTGCGTTTTTGTATGTGTATACAAAGCATTTTGAAAATATCTCAAATAATAAAGTTATTGTAGAGCTGTGAAATCGCTTCAATCATTTGTAATAACCCTGTTATTGATTGTAATTATAATATAAATGTTGTGAATTTCTGGGTAATAGCCAAGGGAACTTTATTTAAACGTATTGAAGGCAATGACGAAATGACAGTAGCTGTGCCGTTGTTTATCTTTGCGTATGGAGAGCATCTGGCGCGCTGCGAGCGGAGAGGAGGCAGAGCAACTTGAGGCATCGAAGAGTACGGAATTGTTTGTTTGCTGCTTCCGGAGACGCGGTGTGCAGCTTTGATCGCTCCACTGTCGGCCCACCTGCTTTGTTAAACCGCAAGTATAGACAGCATGGAGGAGTGATCCGTGACTCTGGAGACGACTCGTTGTTCCCAACCAGCTGTAGCAACAACGGCAGCTCAGCATTGTCGTCGGCTACATTCTTCGTCGTCCGCACAGCTCCAGCATCGTAAGACTGTTAACTGACAAAGAATAACTAGTATTGTACAGCGTTGCCCAGTGGTACTTCTTTAACAAACTTTAATGAATAACTTTCTTGAATAATAACCCGCAAATTGTAGGGCACCTGATTGTCATTGTCCTCAAACATTATTACCAATCGAAATCCCTTTCTTCTCTATGCAATCACCGAGTGTCGTAAAAACATGAAAATTGATTAATTTGTTTGCTAATGACCAGTTATGTCTAAATTTTTCTACCTCAGTAGCTGTTCATTCTTGTATTGCATAACAGTTGTTTAACGAATTTGCAGTTTTGACTAATAACTTCACTCACTTGAAATAACGTTAAGATTTCACTGTCAAAACTAATAACTAAAGATACAGCAGAAATTAAGAGTGCGCAATTTCATTTATTCTACATTTAACTAAGCAATTGACTTCTGCTGGCTTGATACGTATGTTGCTGCTCTTACGTTTAAAGTAAATCAGTTGCTAATTCGCTTAAGTAAATTCAGTTCAATCATTCAATAATTAAAACTAAATTGCCTGCCATTTTCCAAATTTTGCATTACGTTACACTGAGGTTACTTAAAATCTCATTTTACGGTAACAAAGGTTCAGTTACTGTCAGTCATTTATTTAACCAGCAACTTCATTTAACTCTGTTTTCAAAATTTAGTATTTCAGATTAAGGACGTGCATACTCAGTGCTTCCTGACTAATTTATTTTCTCGTGAATTGTTGTGTTGTGGAAAAGCGAGGCCGACTACTGTTTCCACGCCAGTGATTGTTTTCTAGATTTTCCTTGCCATTGCCTTTCTTAGGATTCTGGATGTTCATTGCCTTAGTGGGCTGGCGATCGTTTAATTATCCCTCCTTTGTTAATCAGTATTTTTTGTATTACCAGTATTTGATATATTAACCTTTTCTGCCCTGTGAGGTACGTGAGCGACTGACCATATTCCACTCATTTCAAAACGATTATCAGTATTTAGATTAGGTTTAGAATAGATTATTCCTTCAGAAAAGTCTGTCATACACTTTCCTGCTACTAATCGCTATTATTTTCCTTCGGTAGCGATAACATTACGCATTGTAAAATTTCATTAGACATAAGCGAGCAGCGCGGGGTAGCCGCGTGGTGTGAGGCGTCTTGCCACGGTCCGCGCGGTTCCCTCCGTCGGATGTTCGAGTCCTCCTCGGGCGTGGATGTGTGTGTTGTCCATAGCGGAAGTTAGTATAAATTAGATTAAGAAGGGACGTTCATGAAAAACACACACTATTTTAAAAATGCACCAATTTCACAGAGTTGCAGGTACGTCAATGAGATTTTGTACCACTCTTTACATGAAAGTAACATCTTTACATATAATATCCTTTGATTATACATATATTCAACTTCTTTAATGAAATTTGAAGTTTTATTTTCAAAAATTAATGTATGTTCCTTTATCTCACAAGAGATTTCTACAAAAATTTCTCTGTTTCATCTCTTTATATTATATATTCTATATAGTCTCTCTATTCTATATATTCTCTCATGAGGTTTTTGGAATAGGTCAAACAGGAGAATTTTCATAATTTGTTAATTATAATTCCACAAGTACAATTTTAAATTCATGCAAAATTCCGAGCACTTTGCCCCATATCTCAGCTTGCAATCCGAATTTCAAAATTTGCTCGTGAGACAACGTTTATTAGGTTTACAGAAACATGTGTACAAAATTTCATAATTCTATCATTCATAGAATATGAGGGAAAGGTACATAAACTTTGACAAACTTACTTTTCAGGAAACACAATTTAAAGTTATATCTAACTTTTTCCTTGTGTCACTTCTTCAGAAGGCACCACATTTGCACTATGGGGCGTCTTTCCCTTCAAGGCTTCTCTTCTGGTTTCTTATTGTCCGCCTTCTTGCCTTTACCAGGTCTTCAACTGACTTTTCAGCTGCAGAGACGCTCTGTAACTCTATTTTTCTTAGGACGTCTTGAGTAAAATTACCTGTCTTGAAGCCCATTCTTTCTAATACCTTCATCCTGCCGACGTTCCCATCATTAAATACAATAACTGCGTCATAAGTTGCAATTCTAATAACTGTAGCAAATGAAAATATGTTCTTAGGGCATCGTTTCCATATGAGTGAATTTAGGACTCATTTGGATTTTGGGTTTTGCAATAAACACACTTTTTGAGAAGTGCAGGATCGGCCAAAGATGATCTATAAAACCACAGAGTATGTATCACGGCCTTCTAGATGTATCCCACACACATTTGAAAGTAATACTCAGAATCGTTGTTCACTGAGCTGGTACTGAAGTGCTGCTTCAAAACATGGGCGTGGCAGGGAGGCCGCGTCACACTGTTAATTAATTTTCAGGCACTTCGGATGCGATTTCAACATTTAAACTTTGGGAACTTATTGTCCATAAGTTGTACTAACAAATAAAAAATAAATCGAAAGTTGACATTTTTGGTCAATTTCATCACCGTCCCCCTTAAGTAGTGTGTAAGCTTGGGGAACGATGACCTTAGCAGTTTGGTCCCATAAGATCTTACCACAAAATGTTTTAGACGTAAGCGATAACGGTCATTATATCGCAGTCCAATAGACCGATTAGGAAGGGAGAGGTTACACTGTCATACAGCAGAATGAGTGAGACAATGGTTGGTGGTCAATAACACTTGTGAAATGGGCTGGCCTACCAGAGTCTAAACCTATACTCCATCGAACACCTTTGGAATGAATTCGATCGTCGACTGTGTTCCAGACTCCAGTGTCCAACATCACTACTTTCTCTTGTTTTGGCTCTTGAGAAAGAATGGTCTGTCATTCCTCCACAGTAGTTCCGTCACCTCACTGAAAGTTTCCCCAGCAAATTCAAGCCATAAAAAAGGCGAAGGGTGGACGCATACCATATTATTGTCTAGTAACATGTGTTCGGGCACTTTCGATCAGGAATTGCAAGTGGATGTAGATTGTAGGAATGAAGAGATTTGCACGTGATAGAATTGCGTGCAGCTCTGGCTGCGGACTTGAACTACACTACTGGCCATTAAAATTGCTACACCACGAAGATGACTTGCTACAGACGCGAAATTTAACCACCAGGAAGAAGATGCTGTGATATGCAAATGATTAGCTTTTCAGAGCATTCACACAAGGTTGGCGTCGGTGGCGACACCTACGACGTGCTGACATGAGGAAAGTTTCCAACCGATTTCTCATACGCAAACAGTAGTTGACCGGCGTTGTCTGGTGAAACGTTGTTGTGATGCCTCGTGTAAGGAGGAGAAATGCCTACCATCACGTTTCCGACTTAGATAAAGGTCGGATTGTAGCTTATCGCGATGCGTTTATCGTATTGCGACATTGCTGCTCGCGTTGGTCGAGATCCAATGACTGTGTGACAGCAGAATATGGAATCGGTGAGTCCAGGAGGGTAATACGGAACGCCGTGCTGGATCCCAACGGCCTCGTATCACTAGCAGTCGAGATGACAGGCATCTTATCCGCATGGCTGTAACGGATCGTGCAGCCACGTCTCGATCCCTGAGTCAAGAGATGGGGACGTTTGCAAGACAACAACCATCTGCAGGAACAGTTCGACGACGTTTCCAGCAGCATGGACTATCAGCTCGGAGACCACGGCTGCGGTTACCCTTAACGCTGTATGAGAGACAGGGGCGCCTGTGCTGGTGTACTCAACGACGAAACTGGGTGCACGAATGGCAAAACGTCATTTATTCGGATGAATCCAGGTTCTGTTTACAGCATCATGATGGTCGCATCCGTGTTTGGCGACATCGCGGTGAACGCACATTGGAAGCGTGCATTCGTCATCGCCATACTGGCGTATCACCCGGCCGGCGTGATGGTATGGGGTGCCATTGGTTACACGTCTCGGTCACCTCCTGTTCGCATTGACGGCACTTTGAACAGTGGACGTTAAATTTCAGATGTGTTACGACCCGTGGCTCTACCCTTCATTCGATCCCTGCGAAACCCTACATTTCAGCAGGATAATGCACGACCGCATGTTGCAGGTCCTGTACGGGCCTTTCTGGATACAGAAAATGTTTGACTGCTGCCCTGGCCAGCACATTCTCCAGATCTCTCACCAATTGAAAACGTCTGGTCAATGGTGGCCGAGCAACTGGTTCGTCACAATACGCCAGTCACTGTTCTTGATGAATTGTGGTATCATGTTGAAGCTGCATGGGCAGCTGTACCTGTACACGCCACCCAAGCTCTGTCTGACTCAATGCCCAGGCGTATCAAGGCCGTTATTACGGCCAGAGGTGGTTGTTCTGGGTACTGATTTCTCAGGATCTATGCACCCAAATTGCGTGAAAATGTAATCACATGTCAGTTCTAGTATAATATATTTGTCCAATGAATACCCATTTATCATATCATTTCTTCTTGGTGTAGCAATTTTGATGGCCAGTAGTGTAGGTGTCCGGGCGCTTTCGTTCAAATCATTATTAAACAGGTACAAGTGGATGTAGGTTGTAGGGATGAAGAGATTTTCACGTGATAGACTTGCGTGCGGCTCTGGCTTCGGACTTGAACTACAAAAAAAAAAAAGGAAAACTGAAGGACGCCGCCAAACGAATGGAGAGACTGATAACATAAAAATGCGTCTCAGCGAAGACGCTTTGCAACTTACAGTGATTTAAGCGGTGTGCAGACTTACCGGCGAGACGGAAGAGCCCCTGGTCGGAGGTGACGCCGAGCAGCCACGGCACGCTGGCCACCTGGCCGTCCTCCAGCAGCTGCAGGGGGTCGACCGGCAGGAACGGAGAGGCAGTCGCCGTGTCCACGCACGGCCGGAACAGCGACAGCGGCTCGATCGACCAGAACTACACAACGCCGACGTCGTGGGTGTCTACACGATCTACGCCTGCATAGTTACTCTGCAATTCAGAGTCATGAAAAGGATACCAAAATCTTTGCGTGAGAGTTCTGATTTCTCTTATTCTGTTGCGAAAGTAATGTATCCTACATATAACGCTACCCATTAAAATTGTGACATCTAGAGTTGCGCCGTAGCAAAACTACAGTTTGGTTAGTTTTGGTACACTATATAAATGACATAGTGAAGGATAGGATTACCGGTAGTATTGGCAGCATTGGTAGGAAATGAACCATAAATGAATGTGTGAGAGAGAAACTGGGAGCCGAAGACTTCTCTTTGTTCTTTGGCTGTTCGCTGTTTGTTTGTTTCGCACATAATTAGAACCTCACATTGTTCAGCGTTAGTTCATGGTGTGTTTTACATCCTTTCAAAATACAAATTGCAATTTCTAAGTTCAAATGGCTCTGGGCACTACGCAACTTAACTTCTGAGGTCATCAGTCGTCTAGAACTCAGAACTAATTAAACCTAACTAACCTAAGGACTTCACACACATCCATGCCCGAGGCAGGATTCGAACCTGCGACCGTAGCGGTCGCTCGGCTCCAGACTGTAGCGCCCAGAGCGGCACGGCCACTCCGGCCGGGGCAATTTCTAAGTAACAAAAGTTAGTTGACCGTGGGACTTTTGTGTAACTAAAGACATTACTTTTGACGCAAGCACCGTTTACATGCACAAACATAAAAATTCTATATGATTGTTGTTGTCATTTGTACTCAATAAAACATTCTTCAACGACCCGCGAAGTTAGCCGAGAGCGCTAATGCGCTGCTTCGTGAACTCGGGTAGGTGCGCCGGCACCGGATCGAATGCGCCCGGCGGATTAACGACGAGGGCCGGTGTGCCGGCCAGCCTGGATGTGGTTTTTAGGCGGTTTTCCACATCTCCCTAGGTGAATACCGGGCTGGTCCCCACATCCCGCCTCAGTTACACGGCACGCAGACATTTGAACACTTTCGTACTATTCCATGGATTACACTAGTCGCAGACAGTTGGGGTACTCTGATTCCGTCCTGGGGGGTACGGGTGGCGGCAGGAAGGGCATCTGGACACCCCTTCCACTAACATTACCAAATCCGATTAACCATGCCGACCCTGCCTAACTGCAGGAAAAGGCACAAGCGAAAGAAAGAAAACTTTCTTCAACATGATCAATGACAAGAGTGTAGTTCGCCCAGGTATTGTAGTGATGTCTAATACACGAGGATAAGTCAACTATTATCCGCAATTTAGCTATATATTTTTGTTTATTTTGGTAGTACTGTCGTTTTACGTTGAAGACGCATGCTTTGTTTATTTGTTGTTATATCTTTGCAATTTTCAAACTCCTAGGTTAGTTTCGTTATCACCGCCGTCCTGTTAATCATGGCTGCTCCGCTGTCTATTTGCACCAAAGAAGAGCTACGTTCAGTGCTTCGTTTCTGTGGTCGAAAGGCATATCAGGGGCAGAAATTCACCGAAGACTTTCGGTGCAGTTTGGGAACAGTGTTTTGCCGCAACGGAGTGTCTACGAATGGATTGAAAAATTCCGAAATGGACGCACAAGTGTTACGCACGATGAAGGAGCCGGACGACCGTTTACCGCCACAAATGGATTAACTATTGACGAAGTGGCACATCGTCTGCAAATTACTCACGGTTCTGCCTACGAAATCATCTACAACACACTATGGTTTCATAAAGTTTGTGCAAGATGGGTCCCAAAACAACTCACATAGTTGCATTAACAACCGCGCTTGGACATCTACGCCGCGAGGCCTAAGGGCGCCTTGTCACGGATTGCGCGGCCCCTCCCGCCGGAGGTTCGAGTCCTCCCTGGGTGTGTGTGTTGTTCTTAGCGTAAGTTAGTTTAAGTAGTGTGTAAGTCTAGGGACCGATGACCTCAGCAGTTTGGTCCCTTAGGAATTCACACATTTTGAACATTTGGACTGCGGTGTCACCGCCAGACACCACACTTGCTAGGTGGTAGCCTTTAAAACGGCCGCGGTCCGCTAGTATACGTCGGACCCGCGTGTCGCCATTGTCAGTGATTGCAGACCGAGCGCCGCCACACGGCAGGTCTAGAAAGACTTCCTTGCACTCGCCCCAGTTGTACAGCCGACTTTGCTAGCGATGGTTCACTGGCAAATTACGCTCTCATTTGCCGAGACGATAGTTAGCATAGCTTTCAGCTACGTCATTTGCTACGACCTAGCAAGGCGCCATTATCAATTGCTATTTATCTTGTGATGCATGTACCGGCAGGCCGATGTTCACCAATTATGGATTAAAGTTAAGTATTCCAGCAGCTACGTGCGTTTTTGGCTATTCTCATTTCCGTGTCCTGTTCCAGACCTCACGCCAGCCTGCGTGAGCTTAAACGCGTGCCTTTCGGCTTCCTCCCAGTGGATTGGCTGTCTTGCCAGTCCACAACATGGACACCTGCAAAAAACATTTGGATCGCTATGATAACGAAGGGGACAACTTCTTAGACAGAATCATTACAGGTGACGAAACATGGATCCACCATTACGAGCAGGAGAGTAAACGGCAGAGTATGTAATGGAAATATCCAAATTCACCGTGCAAGAAAAAGTTCAAGACTGGAACGTCCGCAGGAAGACTGATGCTTACGGTTTTTTGGGACGCACAAGGTCCAGTACTGGAACCTTAGAGTGAAGGGGCACAACAATGAACAGTGTACGTTGCAATGAGATGCTTACTGCCAGGCTAAAGCCTGTAATTCGAAGCAAACGCCGAGGATTGCTGTCAAAAGGTGCTGTGTTGTTGCACGACCATGCTCGTCCGCATACTGCTGCCCACACTGCTGAAACGCTCTAGAAACTATAAAAAATGGTTCAAATGGCTCTGAGCACTATGGGACTTAACATCTGTGGTCATCAGTCCCCTAGAACTTAGAACTACTTAAACCTAACTAACCTAAGGACATCACACACATCCATGCCCGAGGCAGGATTCGAACCTGCGACCGTAGCAGTCGCGCGGTTCCGGACTGAGCGCCTAGAACCGCTAGACCACCGCGGCCGGCTAGAAACTCAAATTTGAAGTACTGGATCATCCTCCATGTAGTCCCGATATTGCCCCTTCTGACTATCACTTGTTTGGTCCACTCAAACAGGCATTAAGGGGCCGTCGATTTGCCTCGGACGCAGCGATGAAAGAAGCGGTGCATTCCTGGCTCGTAACTCAACCGAGAACCTCCTTTTATGAGGGCATCAGGAAGCTTGTACAACGATGGACCAAGTGCGTTGAAACGCAAGGACACTATGTCGAAAAATGATGTTCTTGTAAGTTTCCTGTTAGATTGCAATAAACTTTTATAACTACTTTGCGGATAATAATTGACTTACCCTCGTATGTCCTGTGGCACTTTTTGAGTTTATTTTTTTAGTAAATATAAATCTTTTTCTTTTAATACTACAACATCCCTCTGTTCCACGACCGAGCGACGTGGCGCAATGGTTAGCATACTCGACTCGCATTCGCTAGGACGGCTGTTCAAACTCGCCTCCGGCCATCCTCATTTAGGTTTTTCGTGATTACCCTAAATCGCTTCAGGCAAACGCCGGGATCGTTCTTTTGAAAGGGCACGGCCAACTTCCATCCCAATCCTTCCCTAATCCGATGGGACCGATGACCTCGCTGTTTGGTCCCCTCCCTCAAATCAACCAACCGATCCGTTACAAGTTACTAATCAACAATTTTCGAATAAAACCTAAATTAAAAATTGACAATTTCAATTTTGCTATGTACTCTGTTTATTCTTAAGTAACAGACAATAAGATAACTATCTAGAACAAAAATGTTCCGTAGATTACACAGCCCTTCATACATCCTAAGTTTCTAGACTCTTCACCGCTTCCGGTTTCAAGGTTAATCTAGTAAGGCACTGATTTCGTATGCAAACAAAGGGATCAGAATAAGGTAGCACCTGGTAGGTAGGCAAGACACTTAATGTGAAGGTAACACAGTTACTATCTCAACTAACCAAGGCTACCTGGAACACTACAGTTGTCTACGCTAACTTATGACAGTCTCCGGCAGCCGACGCTAGTTTTACAACTTTAGTGGAACCGCAGACGTTAAACTGGAGTCATATGTAATACGTACTTGAATGTGCAAACGATTAGAATATCATCATAACAGCGCAATACACATTGGAGTAACTGGAGATCGGCAAAATCATTCTTTTCAGCGATCGGATTGGAACTGCTCACGCATTGGAATAAAATGTTTCTTTTTGGTGACTCACCGCTTAACATTCACTGACTCAAACAAAAGAGAGGTAAGTGCGTGTCTTGATAACGTTATTTTGATCTGTTTTCACTGAAAATATAAAACATAAAGGATTATAATTTTTCGTTACATCCATTCTACTTAAAAATTTCCGAAAATTCCTACATTTCATGTTCAGCAAAATTTATAAATATCGCAACAAAAGTCTAAATAATTTTATCTCGTAAATTACATGCATAAAACTCATCGTTGCTACTTTCTTTACGAGGGCTATTCGTTTATTCAGGTCCGATCGGTCACCAAATGGAAACCACAGTTCAAATAAAAAAATTTTATTTGCAACAGTTACACCTCCCAGCTACTTTACATAGTCGCCACTCCGATTTAGAGACCTGTCGTAGCATTGTACCAACTTCCTAATACTCTCGTCATAGAAGGCAGCCGTCTGTGCTTTCCGCCAATACTCTACGCTGGTCTACAGCTATCTGTCTGTGTCAAAATGTCTTCACAGCCAGAAGTTCATGTGAGCAGAGATGAAACTCAGACGGAGCTAGTTGCGGTCAGTATGGTGTTTGTATTCATTGCCCCTGCAGTGTGCAGATGAGAACTGTTATCAAGATGAAAATGCATAAAACGTCGTGTGGCTAGGGCCTCCCGTCGGTTAGACCGCTCGCCGGGTGCAGGTCTTCCGAGCTGGCGCCACGTCGGCGACCTGTGCGTCGATGGGGGATGAAATGATGATAATTGGGACAACACAACACCCAGTCCCTCAGCGGAGAAAATCTCCGACCCAGCCAGGAATCGAACCCGGGCTTTTAGAATTGTCATTCTGTCGTGCTGACCACTCAGCTTCCGGGGGCGGACGTGAAAATGCGTGACAGTTACCTTATGTGGGTTGCATGAAATTCAGCGAAATCTTATACCAGACACTCATAGTTGGCGGGACAGACTACTTTCTAAGCGCCTTTAGGTGCTCACTGTGCGCTCAGAATTAGAAAGAGCGACGTGACGCGATTAATGGGCATGCTAGAGATATTGACCAACACATCCGTACAAAGTTCCATCGGGTTTTCACTGTGTTTTCCATTTCGCCACCGAACGGGCCACAATAAACCAATAATCCTGGAATAATTTTGTTGAAAACAAAATATAATATCAAAAGTACAACAAAATTTAAATTACATTTCTACCTGTTGAAGTATCTAATGTTGCCGTTTACAACTAACAGGGCAATATAAGTGTTCAAGTGGAAGGAACTAATCAGTGTTCTGGTGTGTAAACAAAATTTTACCAATTTTACTCAAACTGCGTCGGCTTCTTTTCTTGGTGCATATCTCTCCTTTTGAGAAGCTGCACTAACAGGACCCAGTCATAGCAGAAGTAAATAATCTTTCCAGAGCCCACTATCCGAGACGATTGTTACAGCAATTATCTGGATTTTCACAAGTTTAAGGAACCACTACTTCTAGTCAAAAGTGTCTCAGACGAAAATTTGCCTACTTCGAGAGTCGCCGCAGCTCCTGAGTCGCGGCTTCCTTGGTGCGACTCATGGTGTTACAGAGCTTCTCCCAAATTGAAGAACCCTCAACCGTTACGGCGGTAAATGGTCACTGATCGTCCTTTTTTTATTTTATTGTATTTCAAAAAGGTTTCTCCAGACAGATCTACTCTTTTTTAAAATGTATAAAGTATAACTCGTGCTTTCACCTTGTCATCAGTCATCTATATTGTCTTTCGGATAGCGTACTGCACAATAAGATTTAAAGAATCTGTGGAGAGCATGAGATATGTGGAATGTTCGAAAGCACATCAGTTGATTTCATATTTGAAGGGTTGTATTATATTGTATGATAACTGACTTTACCCAGTTTGAAGTATTTCCTGAAGTATGTCTCTTTTCAAATTGCAAGCACCCAATAAGGTTCGACGTTAAGATTTTCTGAGTGCATAGAAACCAATATTATTTATTGTTTTCCATCAGTTGTTACCTTTGCCGCAAAAGCACCATTTTTAATTTCATTAGATAACTGGACATTGGAGAGTTTGATAACGTTTTCGAATCAGTAAATTATAATTTGGACAAAGCATATTTATGAATTTAGGTGTTGGATCTATACTACCGTAATTTTATTGAATGTGATTAGTTTTGTAAAATTGGAAAGTTGCGAATTGGTTGTTGCAAATGAAAATGGGTTGGAGGTGAAAGTAGCACAAAAGAAAATAAATCAGCATCTAATCAGGGCCCAAATCACCGTGGCATGCTGGATACACACACTGAGAATCATTTTGATTTGCCGGAAGGAGAATTTCATATGAAGTGGAAGCAGGCATCAGTGAGGACGATTCGTGAGAAACAATTTCTCAAATGCGTACAGAAGGATCAACGTTTGATTGCAGTCTTGACTGGCCTCATGGTTCCAGCGTTCTAGAGGTACTGTTGGGTGCTTGCACATTAGATCTCTCTTCAGGTCTGATATGGAACCAAAAGCACAGACAGTTATCTGCTGGAAATAGCGGCATTTCTCTATTTTTATTATTCAGTTTGGTAAGATGATACCACATATCGCTTGCAGGTCTTCTAGGCAAAGCAATGGGTTGACTTACATCCTGAAGCATTGAAAAATTCGTTACATGGAAAAATAAAATACTATTAAGACGCAGATATTTAACATCAAAAACTTAAAATGAGAACAAATGAACATACAGTGTATTCTGTAATCTATAAATGTTATATGTTCAAATGTGTGTGAATTCGTAAGGGACCAAATTGCTGAGATCATCGGTCCCTAGACTTACACACTATTTAAAGTAACTAATGCTAAGAACAACACACACACCCATGCCCGAGGGAGGAGGGGCCGCGCAATCCGTGACATGGAGCCGCAAACCGTGCGGCCACTCCGCGCGGTAGAAATGAATTCGGATTGAGAAAGCTGTGTCAAGAAGGAATCAGGTCGAAGACTCCTAAGTCGCTCTGTGATTCACTCAGTTTGGAGCCGGGAGCGGTAGGTAAGCGAAGGGCATATTGGTGAACAGTGAATGGTGAGATGGTCGGCGAGTGGTGGGTGGCTGACATGAGGTAGATTATCTGTGTTAAGTCAGAGCTGTAGGAGGGCAGAGAATCAGCCTTGTGAGTCAGTTCCTTGCACCTCACTCGCTCCCAAGTGTGCTACAGAATGTTTCTTGCAAGCTGTCTTCTGAAATCAAGAGAGGAAATAAACGACGAGAAAGTGTTTTCTGTGTTAATGCAGCTTTCGAAAGAACTGACCTTTCTCTGCTTTCTATTCTTTTCATGGCTGACAAAAGCTGCTCACAGTAGTAAGCTATATACATACATACATATGCATCGTCTACGGTGTATTTATCTGCATCTTGGGAGATGTTTGTTACCATAATGGTCTCTGCCATCATCACTAATTCAGGATTTTGCATGAGATGCTGTTGCACCAGCCTGTCGAAGACTCTTGATTGCGCTCACTTACATTACTGTAGAGGCATTTCAGGTCAGAAGAGTTTCCGCTCCTTTTTCCTGAATCACCGATTGTTCATTCCATAGAAGTATCTAGCTGTTTGAACCAGTTTGTACCGTGCAACAGGCATATCTGTGATTTCTGGGTATATATATATCTTTGGTTAGAAGCTACGAAAGTCTTTGGTGCCTGGGTGAGACCAGAGCAGTTTTGAGGGGAGCGAGACTATGGAGCGGGCAGGGACCGTGCAGAGCCAGTGTGGCTGTTTGAGTAAACTGGGTTGATAAATGCTGGCGGTGGGAGCCGGTGTTTGGACGGCAAGGAGTGGATGAACACCTAACTGTGTTTGTACTGACAGAACCTGGGGCAAGTCCGAGCTACTGACCACTGCCCGTCTCGGCAGGCCTTATGAAAAGCTCACTTTTGGAAATACACAAGTGTCAAGCCCTTGGCTTTCGCTCGCCTTCTTGTTCACTGTCATTGTCACAATAGTGAGGATTGTCTAAGGTGAGGCAATTTGGCAGTTTAAGGCTATTTGTCAGTTTATTGCTTGAGTGTATATGGTCAGATATTCTGAGACACGATTATGTGCAAGAAGTGCTGTTTAAACTAAATGAATGAAATCTTAGCTCGTGTATAGCACCAGTCATTTCCAGTATCTAAATAAGTTATACTGAATTTTGCCATTGGAGGCGTTTCTTTCTCACTGTTTAGTGTTCGGATATTTAGATGTGTGTCAGCTCCTAAGGGACCAAACCGCTGAGGTCATCGGTCCCTAGACTTACATCCTACTTAAACTAACTTAAATTTAAACACACACACACACACACACATCCATGCCCGAGGGAGGACTCGAACCTCCGGCAGGAGGGGCCGCGCATTCAGTGACATGGTGCCTCTAACCCGCGGCCACTCCACGCGACTGTTTAGTGATAAAATGTTTTTTTTTCTTTCTTGTAAGTTTCAGGTGACGTTTATTTAATTTGATCCGAAAGCATACGAGTCACTGATCTGTACTAGATTTATGGACCAGTTGTTCACACGAGGTTTGTTAACATTCAGACGCACTTGCAGTGACTGTATTAGCACAGGAGTGCGTCCACTGATGGCAGTTCTTCTTGCTAAGTTGATAGTATTCTGTTCTTTGTATTTTACTTAATTACTGTAATTTGCAATTTATACTCGCGTTTACGTGCGAAAGCGCTGTTGTAAGTTAACAGGTGTAAGTGAGCCCAGGCGACGGTTGGCCGTTGGCTCAATTCAAATTTGTGTATCTTCCTCTCTATTCTGCCTTCTAGTGTGACGTGCTCTCTCGTCACTGGTATTGACAACTGCAATTAAGGCGCCTGTGTATAGGCTTGTTGGTGTTTGGGTGCAGGTGACTCGGGGAGTAATTTAGTTAATTGAATAATCTTGAGGATTTAATATTTTTTTAAGGCTAACTAACATCATTTCAGAAAAAATGACATCTCACATTTGGCTGTGTGGCATCTTTGATTCAGTTTAGGTAAACTCTTCTCATTCTACAAGGTGACATAAATCACGTTTTGATAAACTGTCTTCTACGTTGTTAAAATAACCACACATTTTGTTTAGCTTGTTAGAATAAGCGCCCATTTTCTTTAAGGTACTCACGTGTCCGTCTGTGCTGTAGAATATTAATCGATTTAGGCCAATGATCTGGCCTAATATGATTAATTAAGAAGATCCTTTAACGATTTCATAAAAATTGTTTGTACCAAAGAAAAAAATCATATAAACCGAAGATTGTTAAGTATTTTTGGAAATTGTTTAAATAAAAAGTTTGGTATTGTGATGTAAATTGTTTGTTTATAACAGCACCTTATCACTTCCCTCGCCGGCTACTCTGCAGTTTCACAGTTCAGGGTCGGATTGCCCACCTATACCCGTAAGAAACTATTACACAGCTGGTTTTGATTAAGAAATCGCATTTGCATACTGGTTCTTTGTTAGATGATTACGGTATGCCTCATGTAAGAATTAGATACGTCTACCGTCACATTTCGGAATTCGACTGCAGCACAAACTTAGCTTATCGAGACTGTGGTTTACCATATAGCAATACTACTGCCTGCATCGATAGGGGTCCCATGACTATCATGCAAATACGGAATCAAAGGATTCGAGCGGGCCGCTGAAGGCAGTGCAGGATGTCAGTGGCTCTGAGTGACTAGCATCTGACAGGACCTGCACATTGTTCGCTCAGTCGTGCATTATCGTACAATCATATTATGTTTCAGATTATGGGCTCAGTTGCAGAAAGACGAGTATCCCCTCAGACAATGGGACGACGTCTGAAGCATCACAGAGTGTGAACATGGTGACCATTCTTTGTGGCTTCCACAGACGTGGAAGTGGAGAGGTGTGCCCAGTGTCAACAGTGGACACAAGACTACTATAATGTTGACTCAGATGCATCGCAATTGGACAAGGGGCGTCCAATAAATAACGCAAAATATTTTTTCTTGGCAAATTTTTGAAAAAATGTGGAATTTATTGTGGGACATCGTGGTATATTCCCGCTTCAGCCCCTATAGTTTCATGAAGTTCCGATAGCTGGCGGCGCTATATGAAGCCTTCGAAATGGCGTCTGTGACTGAGGTACGTTCCAAGCAGAGAGCTGTCATTGAGTTTCTAGTGGTGTAAAACCAGAGCGTGTCAGATATTCGTAGGCGGTTGCAGAATTTACACGAAGACATGGCAGTGAAACAAAAGCACTGAGTCTTTGGGCGAGACGTCCGTGATCATCTACCCTGCAGCCCGGATCTCGCACCTTCCGACTTCCATCTGTTTGACCCAATGAAGGATGCATTCCGCAAGAAGCAGTAGTTTGATGACGGGAACATTATTGATGCAGCAAGACGCTGGCTCCAATGTCTACCAGTTGACTGGTACCATGCGGACAAACAAGCTCTCTTAATAATGTGGCGTAAGGCCGTCGCTTTGAACAGAGATCATGTTCAGAAACAGTATTTTGCAGCAAAAAGGTACAAAATGGTTCAAATGGCTCTAAGCACTATGGAACGTAACATCTGAGGTCATCAGTGCCCTAGACGTAGAACTACTTAAACCTAACTAACCTAAGGACATCACACACATCCATGCCCGAGGCAGTATTCGAACCTGCGACCGTAGCAACAGCGCGGTTCCGGACTGAAGCGCCTAGAACCCCTCGGTCACAACGGCCGGCCAGCCAAAAGGGTGGTGTACAATATAGCGTATTGGAATCCTGAATAAAACCAACCTGCACCCAGAAAAAATGTGATCCATCACTAACTGAGGGCCCCCCCGTACATGCAGCTTCACTGTGGATTCATCCATGTGCAAGGCTCAAAAAGAATGAACAATGGTGGACTACATTTATCACTGTCGTACAGGCTCAGTGCCTGTCGTGATGGTGTGGCTTGGCATTTGGTACACAACAAGATCTTCTCTGCTCCACACAGCCGGTAATTTGGCGAGCAGGTGTTACGTTGATGACGTGTTAAGGAGGTTTGTTCTGGCCTTCATTCAAGGTCTCAGTGACGCTATCTTTCAGCAAGATAATTCAAGACCACACGTTGGCCATATTATTCGGACCTTCCTCGATACACAAGGTGTTCCATCGTTGTCCTGGCGAGCGCATTCTCCAGAGAGATTCGAGCTCACCTACAATTTTTTTGCTGCTAAGCGGCTGTAAGAGGGAAAGAGGGAAGTGGGGAAATGAAAGTGGAAAACAAAGCACTCTCCGTCGGATCTACAAGATGGTTTCCGGAATGTAGACGTCGACATAGATTTACCGTTGTTTCTGATGAGCAACCACACCCTCCTACACGAAGCCCGGATAGCAATAACAACTATGTTTTTGTATGCACTAAGGACATATAAATTTAAGGCTCTTACGACAGTATGTATAGCTTGCTTTTCGGAGGAGGTATGTGATGACATGCAGTTTTCTGTGGAAAAAATTGCCCTTATTGGTGGACCACTCGCATTTCTTTTTTGTTTCTGTAACGCTGCTTTCTTTCTTTTGCTTGTGCCGTTTTTCCCGCGGATACGCAGGGTCGGCATGGTTAATCGGATGTGGCAATGTTAGTTGAATGGGTGGCTGGATGCCCTTCCTGCCGCCATCCCGTACCCCCCCCCCCCCCCCCCCGGGAAGGAATTAGTGTACCCCCACTGTCTGGGACTACTGTAATCCATAGAATAGTGCGAAAGTGTTCAGATGTCTGCGAGGCGTGTGACTGAGGCGGGACGTGGGGACCAGCCCGGTATTCACCTAGGGGGAGATGATGTTTTAACTACTGACGACGCCTTTGGCACAATTGTTTTAGGAATCTCCGTTGCAGGATGTAATTTTAGTGAATTTTACTTCTCACGAAGGTATATTTAGACATACCGAAACCGTGGTCAAGAATTTTAATAAATCTTTATCCTGCAACTCTTTTGGCTGTCATCATTTACCGTGAAGAATTTCAACAGTTGCTGTTTCAGCCATGTTTAAAATCTTAAAAAAATGTTGTCGTAAAAATAAAATGTTTATGAACCCGAAATCTTCTTGAAAGATTACAATAGTGTATCGAACCGTGAGTCGAGCCCGGAACTTTCTTTCCCGGACCGAATGCACTGCCAATTGAGCCAAGCAAACACCACTCATCAACAGCTTCAACACTTTCAGTTCTGTCAGTACCAGTCTATCTATCGCTTGCGCCTTTGTCCCTCATTGTGCGCGGATTTGGCGTGGTTAATTCGGATTTCGCATGTTAATGTGAAGGGGTGGCCAGATGCCCTTCCTGCCGCCACCTCGTACCCCCCTGCGACGGAATCAGAGTACCCCATCTGTCTGTGTCTAGTGGACTAGTGGAAATCATGGAAAAATGGGGATGTGTTGCAAATGTCTGCGAGACGTGGAACTGAGGCGGGACGTGGGGACCAGCCCGGTATTCATCTAGAGGGATGTGGAAAACCGCCTAAAAACCACATCCATGCTGGCCGGCACACCGGCCCTCGTCGTTAATCCGGCGAGCGGATTCGATCCGGGGCCGGCGCGCCTACCCGAGTCCAGGAAGCAGCACGTTAGCGCGCTCGGCTAACCTGGCGGGTCTCTGCAACGCTGCTGTGGTGCATTAATTTTGTAACAGAGCAGGATAGCGAGCCGAAAATGTCCTGTACGTGCCTCTAAACCACAGCAGGCCAGCTATAGAAAGTGAGCGGTGGAGGGAAGGAGACAGTAGTACACAAAGTGTCCCTCGGCGCTCACTATAAGTTAGCTTGCCGAGTATAGACTATGTGTAGATACCGCCTGTGGAAGTGAGACGTGAAGTGAGGTGTGGCGAGGAGAGGCGAGCTGACCTGGAATTGCGCAGTCGCGTTGAACAGCTGTCGGATCGGCCTGCTGCGCAGGCAGGGCATCAGCGAGGGCGGCTCCCAGTAGCAGCCCAGCAGCGCCGCCAGCGTCCTCACGGTGGCCGCTGCCTGCCGAGGCTGCTGCGCGCCCAGCCACCAGTCCAGCCACACGCCACTCTGGGAGATGGCGCGCGAGAACAGACCTGCCAGGCATCGAGCGTCGTCACAGTCACTGCAGGACCGACGAGTCCCTACCTATCAGCAAGCTCAACGATCAACTTCATATCTGGACGGTAACTTACACCAGATCGTTGTAACACTCCGGTTTATTTTACTGACTTATCCCGCTCGATCTGGATCTGATAGCAGCCCAAAATAGATAATAATTAATGTGACCGTGTACATAATGGGGCTGGCAATCGGATTGGACTGCTACGGAGATGTTACATTCCATTCTGTCCTTCTCGAATGCTGTAATAATGAAATGTCTGGTGGCAAGAAGAACAACAACACAGCTTCATTAATCAGCGACCTATATTCATCACAAAAACACCAAAATAAGGAGACAGTCACTGCCTTCGTTGTACAGAATTAATAACGGCTAATCTCAGCACAGGCCTCTTCGTTGTTCATTATCGTCACACGCAAATTTTAATCACTGTAAACCAACACTGCAATCCAACACTGCAATCCAAATAATGCCGGCGCGGTAGACGCGAAAATACAAATATCGGCACTGAAATATCACTGAATCACTCTATTAATTATACTTTTTTACTTTCCCGAATATTCCTAACACAAAGGGGTTAAACCACGGCGATGGCCACTCCCTTTGTCGGTACGGTCTTGCATTCCAGCAACAGACCTCCACCCGGCTCGGCCCACAGCGCGTACCACACTCCACTCTCTCAACACTCGCTCTCGCTCTCGCAACCCGACACACACTATCGATTGTTTGTCCTGTCGACCTGTGCTGTCGCAAAACTTATAGTAAGGGCCTACGGACCCCTTACATCCCCGCCCTCGAAAACTTCTTTGAAGCCACAGGCGTAAAAGAATCGGCTAGGGAATTAGACCTCACTACATATGAACCAAACACACAGTGCAAATAAGCAATGAAATTACAATCACCAAGAAAATCCTTGACTCCGGTAGTGGGCTGCCTCTACAATAATATTCTACAAAAAGTTATTACATCTCAAAAATATGGCATTGTCCAAATAACACAGAACATCAATCCTACTTACTTAACATAGCATGGTAAATATTTTTTATAACTTATCTTACCAAAAATTTCCAACAACTTTTCACTTTCAAAGGTTAGTACGAGTCATTAACTACATATCTGTTATAACTTGCTATAGCAAAGACAAGAAGAGAACTAGTTGAATGCCAGCTACCCCTTTGGTATGCCGTCCTTTCAGCGGGGTTCGTGCCGTCCATACTACTATCACTCTGATTTATAACTCACTTGGCCAACACTTATAAAAGTTAAGGAAGAAATTCACAACTTATTGCTACAGCAAAGACAAGAAAACAAACTAGGTGAATGCCAGGTACCCCTTTGGTATGCCGTCCTTTCAGCGGGGTTCGTGCTGTCCATACTACTATCACTCTAGTTTATAACTCACTTGGCTAACACACATAAAAGATAAGGAAGAAATTCACAACTTATTCATTACAGATTCCATAATTTTAAATGCTACATTGTACCGCTGAGCATGTCTTACATAATTATTTGCAACACTACAACTAACGTGGTCACCCAATGAAAAAATTTTAAACTACTGATCATTTCATTTTGCCAAACCTTACTGCTATATGTGAATTGTTATCAAGAAAGCTTAGATGAGAGGTACAATATTTCCTGTTATATTCACACTAATTCAAATCCACTATATAGATATTTGTCATTCATTACTCAGTGCTAGAATTCTGCTTCTAAAGTTTGACCTACGTATAACCATAATTGACTCTGATAGCTAATTGGATACATGAATTACTAATTATTCATTAGTTACACTTTGTTTTAACAGCATACTTCAGATAAACATGTATACCTACAAATAACTTGCAAACAGATGTTGCTCATGTGCTAAATCACATACTTCAATATTTCAAACATCTCATACTCCATACTCTTCATTACACATAACTTAACACCAACTTCAACTGCAAATACATATATATCTTCAACCTATATCAATCTTCCATATACTTCAATACTTCAAATATCTCATACTCAATACACATCATTACGACATAACTCCCTCAACTTAACAGCAACTTCAACTGCATATATATCTTCAACCTACATCAACTCTCCATATTCGCTGCAATAACCACATAAAAATACTACTTCAGGCTCCTTAGCCTCTCCATTCATCATATTTCACATCATTTATTCGAACAACTATCTCCTTGTGTATTTGTTTCTTTATATGTTCATCTACTTACAAGCTGATACATTACTTCAATTTTCTTACAACAATTTGACCTTTTCATGCCTCATAAAACAACTCTATAAGATTACACAAATCTTGTTTGACCAATTAGCTTCCCACGAAATTTTGTATACATTAGCTTTTTTATCTGGTTCTCATTTTATTACTTCTGGCACTATTCACTTTGTAATGTACTCACACTAAACTGAGCTTTCAACTTATTGATTCTTTGACACCTCACACACTACATCAACAGCAACTACTACAAATTTACTACATGGTTCCTGACTGAATTACTTGGATGACCACTACCAATCCTAACTACTACACTAATTTTCTTAACCTAAGGATAGAGAAAGATGGTAGAGGAGTGACACTTGAAATTAGAAATAAAGTCTCACCCAGCTGGGAGTGTACCAGTCGCCACTTGGTATACCAGCAAAAGAGTTGCTAGCTCCCTACACCTTTACTTGGATGACCACTACCAATCCTAACTACTACTCACTAACTTTCTTAACCTAAGGATAGAGAAAGATGGTAGAGGAGTGACACTTGAAATTAGAAATAAAGTCTCACCCAGCTGGGAGTGTACCAGTCGTCACTTGGTATACCAGCAAAAGAGTTGCTAGCTCCCTACACCTTAACTTTCTTCAACTCGTACCTCTTCCTCATCTGGGTTATCCCTGTTCTCGTGTGAGTAGTACCTTTTTATGTTTTCCACATGTTCCTTACCATGCACTCTCTTTGTCCGTGCATACTCCAACTCCACCGTGTTAGGATGACCAATTTTTATAATTCTGTATGGTCCCTTATAAACGTGGTTGAATTTATTTATTTCAGAGTTTATTTTCTTTGATTTTGCATGAACCTTAGTCCCTTCCTTCTTCTTGATTCCCCAAGTGAAGGCCTCGCCTTCTATTGCAACCCTCTGATTATCCTCTTCTCGTCGCATGGCTACAGCATTTCCCAGATTGACAGCCAATTGGTTTTGACTATTTTCTATCCCCTTAACTGCATCATTGCATTGTTTCTGCATCTGCGTCACCTCGGCGATCCTTTCTCCCAATTCGGCTTTAGTTTCTTCAACATCGTCTTCTATCTTTTCTGTCAACTTTTCTTCCATCTTCTCCATGTCTCCCTGGACTTGGTCTACGCTCTTCTGTAACTTCCTCTCTCTCTCTCATCGATGTCCATCTTCAGTCGTTCTTGTAACTCCTGCATTTCCTTGTTCAGATTACATTCCATCTTCATCTACGATGTTTTGATCTCTTGTGCTATAGTTTCTTGTAAATCTTCCTTTAATGATTTGCGGAATATTTCTTCCCTTTCCCTAGCTTCTTGTAAACCTTTCTCTAATGATATGCTATTTTCTTGTAAACCTTTCTCTAATGATGTGTTAGTTTCTTGTAAACCTTTCTCTAATGATGCGTTAGTTTCTTGTAAACCCTTTAGTGATGCGGTATTCTCCTTTATCAAGTCTACCAACATCGACCACTTATCTGCATCCTCTGAAACTGACTTATTTCTCATCGTTTGTCCCGGTGTCTTGGGATAACTAGTTGAATGTGCTAATGGGCTATCTAATGACACTCCATAATCACTGATTCCCGAATCATCTCTGTCTTCCTGTCCTATCCCTTTCCTTTCAACTACTGCCTCACAAACCTGCTTATCTTCAGTAGACATGTTTGTTTATTTTTAATGCACAGGCAAGGGATATAAAATAACTTCTAGCAACCCAAAACACTCCTAATTATCAGGAACCCAAACAAACAGTACCTGAAGTATTCTTCAATTAATCCTTAAATTGATACAATATGCAAGAGCATCGAACATAACAACTCTCAAAACCTAATCACTTCAAATATCAATTTTCACATACACAGCTTATGTAAAATGTTTTAAATAAGATAAATCATACTATTCATAAAATCTATACATATAAAATCCCCCAAAAACAATAAGCATATCTGTATAATTATCATTTAGACAGCGCAGTATGCATAAATAAGTATGCTCAATTTCAGAGTATTTTTCGCAAACTTTTCGGAAATTACTGCAATTGGGCACTTTTCCTAACACGCAATTCAGTTTACAAACGTTTATTTACCGCGAAAACTGCACATTGCAATTTAATGTTATGTCAACCAGTCGTCTCCACTCACCAACCGACGTTACCACGAGTCGCGATGTTTTGACGTTTGAAGTGGGCGTGGCGCTGTACTGCCGCCGGAACCGCGTGAGGTTTCGCTGTGGTGGGACGTCATAGTTCTCAGCCGGCTGTTCCGTGGCGCTGCAGGCGGGCATAGTTTGTAGTTCGGCTGCTAGATGTCGGGATGGCGCTCGGTGTTTCGAAGTCGCGCGGCTTGCTGTGGCGGGCGTGTGAAATCACCTTGCAGATCGAAGCTCTTTGGCGCAACTGTTACACGTGTCTGTGTGACGTCACTCAATAATTGCGTCGCCACAATACATTGTCGTCCGCATACCAGTTTATGGGTCCACATGAAGCTGTCTGTATTTCACTATTCAAAAAACAATTTCAGTCACAATATTACTATTAAACACTTCTTTAAATCTTTCGTGACGAATTCTTGGCTCGTTTTGCTATTTTAAGGTTCACACGTGACTTTCTTTGGTGTTCACTTTTCACAGTTTTTCGTGCGGATTTACGCGTTTGCACATTACAACACAGCTTATTGACACTATTATTCTCATCTAAAATGGCAAGAAAAAGTTTAGTCACAATCGTAAGGTGCTATTACTTCATATTGTTCACAATGCACTGTTTCTTGTCGCGATATTAAAGTTTATGCTCTGTCCCGATTCAACACTGGAAAATATTTTCTTCGCGTTAAATAAGATAAAATTACCTATTGTTCTTTGCGATTCGTCCGAAAATTGCACTTGTCCTTTCACGGTAAGCCAAGGGTGTAACACTCCGGTTTATTTTACTGACTTATCCCGCTCGATCTGGATCTGATAGCAGCCCAAAATAGATAATAATTAATGTGACCGTGTACATAATGGGGCTGGCAATCGGATTGGACTGCTACGGAGATGTTACATTCCAATCTGTCCTTCTCGAATGCTGTAATAATGAAATGTCTGGTGGCAAGAAGAACAACAACACAGCTTCATTAAGCAGCGACCTATATTCATCACAAAAACACCAACATAAGGAGACAGCCACTGCCTTCGTCGTACAGAATTAATAACGGCTAATCTCAGCACAGGCCTCTTCGTTGTTCATTATCGTCACACGCAAATTTTAATCACTGTAAACCAACACTGCAATCCAACACTGCAATCCAAATAATGCCGGCGCGGTAGACGCGAAAATACAAATATCGGCACTGAAATATCACTGAATCACTCTATTAATTATACTTTTTTACTTTCCCGAATATTCCTAACACAGAGGGGTTAAACCACGGCGATGGCCACTCCCTTTGTCGGTACGGTCTTGCATTCCAGCAACAGACCTCCACCCGGCTCGGCCCACAGCGCGTACCACACTCCACTCTCTCAACACTCGCTCTCGCTCTCGCAACCCGACATACACTATCGATTGTTTGTCCTGTCGACCTGTGCTGTCGCAAAACTTATAGTAAGGGCCTACGGATCCCTTACATCGTCCTCCAGTGCAAACAAAGAGATTTGAATCTGACTGTTCTGAGTACATAACTTCCCTTGTTTCATTTCATATCTGGAAACTAGAAAGCGGAAAACGTCTTATACTCTCAACAAACAGAGAAGAGATTTGAATGTGACTGATGTTTTGTAATGTGGTGGAGGGGGGGGGGGGCGGGGGGCACCGCGTTTTGGTGTGGGCCCATTCCATTTCTTGATATACAGGCTGAAGAAAAAATGTCGCACTTACTAGTCGGTATGCGATTCCTCAAGCCGGTTCACAAAAAAAAGTATATCTAGCAAAACCCATTCCCGCCAATAGGTTCAACAGAATTGCGATTTAAAAAAGGAGGATCTGCCTGTTGCGGGTTTTCAAATAGAAAATGTGGTGAGTGGCTCTCAACTACGTACCCTCTCACTCAGAGATGAAATATTGAAAGTTTTGTCTGGTTTAGTTGTCTAGGGGCTGGGATACGTAGTTGCCGCATTACAAGCCAAATACTGCTGAGTCTACAGTATACAATATGAATATACACATAAATCGAATGGTCGAAGGTTCCTATCACTAGGCAATTGCGAATTTTGAATGTGACATAGAAATTTATAAACGAAAGATTGTAATTAAATAAAACCTGCAGGTACTATTTTTAACGACTTTAATGACGAGTACGATAGCAGAAGCACCTTTAAGAATGCCGTTTATTACTGCAAAACACTTATTGGTGTCGATGGTCAGCAATTAAATAAAATATAAGTTCAATAACAGGGAAACAATAAATTCCTACTTCACTTAATTAATTATGAACACAGTTCGCGAGATATTCACGAGTAAAGGCATACTACATCTGCACTGCAGAAGCCACGGAAATCTCACAAGTGCACAAGTCGTCACTAAGAAATATTTCTATTTCCCGTGACCACACGCAAACGGCTCCACTCTCCATGTTTTCCTCCGACTGCCCGTCGCGCCTCCTCGTCCAGCACTTTTACCCTCGTGTCCTGTGCGACCCGATGCTCCTCCCCCACTTCCATACAGTCTCCTCATTAACGAGCGCTATGATTGCCTAGAACGCTCCCGCCCTTTCTCCAAGCCAATGCACACTCACCAACATATTGAAACATATACGAAATACTGGATTTACATTTAAATAACTTGAAATTAAATGATTATTCCTACACCTGGACCATAAACACGCTCTAACACACATTATTAAATACATAAACAAATCAAATGAACACATATCAAAGGAATAGAAGCAAAAGATAGGCCAGTAGCATAATGTCTCTGCGCTTTCTAAAACACAGTAAATATTTAACCAGTTTCTTCATGAATACTATATATCGGATATAAACAAAGACATAGACGAATAAATATATTTATAAGCATGCTGCTACCGTTTTTTTGTGTAACTGTGGAGTACTTACAGCCTGACGCGATCAATAGTAATCGGCCACTTTGACCTCCAATAACGCATATACTATTCAAGTTGCATGCGTGCAGTTCATACCATTTAGGTTTACATTAATAGCTTTCTAAAGACACCTCGATCGACAAAATCGGATGAACCGTTCAGATTTTGTAAATTCGTTGCTGGGTGTTACTTGCATAATTTACAGTCAGATACTACACTTTAAACTAATAAAGACATTGAATATCTGATTACACCATTAGAATCGTCGTGCAAATAATGGTAATGTACATGCTCCTTTTTAAGGTATCATGATTCCTCTGGCTATTATTAATTTCTACGTGAACTGTGAAATGCCTGTCATTATGGTTTCACGAAGTCCGGCATCTTTGGCACTCCCGGCATACAAATCTCCTTCATCGACACAAAGCACAGTCCTCGTCGCAGCATCAACATGGAGTTCCCAGCCACGCGATCAGCCTGGACAAGGCGCTAACGTACTATATGCTGTAACTACATGCAGCGTGGCAATCAACAGATAGCATGAACTCGGCGGTGTGCCACAGCTGTCAGTCCCGTTAACTCCGCAAGAGGAGGCAATGCCGTTGGAAACGATACGCAGACTCACCGGTATTCTACTTGCATTCGCTCCAAACTTTTTTTTCAGTTAAAGTATCAAACTGTAGCCTCGCACAACTCCACATGGAAGGTTATATAAGACGTCTGGCTTGCCTCCTTCCATTTATACTAAATTTATCTGCCTCTTATCAGGACTGGCGATAGGCAGGACACTTTAGATGCGTCTACTTAAAGTCTCATTATGTTGATTTATTACAGGGAAATGTTGTTGTTGTTGTCTTCACTCCTGAGACTGGCTTGATGCAGCTCTCCATGCTACTCTATCCTGTGCAAGCTTCTTCATCTCCCAGTACTTACTGCAACCTATATCCTTCTGAATCTGCTTAGTGTATTCATCTCTTGGTCTCCCTCTACGATTTTTGCCCTCCACGCTGCCCTCCAATGCCAAATTTGTGATCCCTTGATGCCTCAGAACATGTCCTACCAACCGGTCCCTTCTTCTTGTCAAGTTGTGCCACAAACTCCTCTTCTCCCCAATTCTATTCAATACCTCCTCATTAGTTATGTGAACTACCCATCTAATCTACAGCATTCTTCTGTAGCACCACATTTCGAAAGCTTCTACTCTCATCTTGTCCAAACTATTTATCGTCCATGTTTCACTTCCATACATGGCTACACTCCATACAAATACTTTCAGAAAGGACTTCCTGACACTTAACTCTATACTCGATGTTAACAAATTTCTCTTCTGCAGAAACCCTCTCCTTGCCACTGCCAGTCTACATTTTATATCCTCTCTACTTCGACCATCGTCAGTTATTTTGCTCCCCAAATAGCAAAACTCCTTTACTACTTTAAGTGTCTCATTTCCTAATCTAATTCCCTCAGATCACCCTACTTAATTCGACTACATTCCATTATCCTCGTTTTGCTTTTGTTGATGTTCATATTATATCCTCCGTTCAAGACACTGTCCATTCCGTTCAACTGCCCTTCCAAGTCCTCTGCTGTCTCTGACAGGATTACAATGTCATCGGCGAACCTCAAAGTTTTTATTTCTTCTCCATACACTTTAATACCTGCTCCGAATTTTTCTTTTGTTTCCTTTACTGCTTGCTCAATATACAGATTGAATAAGATCTGGGACAGGCTACAACCCTGCCTCACTCCCTTCCCAACCGCTGCTTCCCTTTCATGCCCCTCGACTCTTATAACTGCCATCTGGTTTCTGTACAAATTGTAAATAGCCTTTCGCTCCCTGTATTTTACCCCTGCCACCTTTAGGATTTGAATGAGAGTATTCCAGTCAACATTGTCAAAAGCTTTCTCTAAGTCCACAAATGCTAGAAATGTAGGTTTGCCTTTCTTTAATCTATTTTCTAAGATAAGTCGTAGGGTCAGTATTGCCTCACGTGTTCCAACATTTCTGCGGAATCCAAACTGATCTTCGCCGAGGTCGGCTTCTACCAGTTTTTCCATTCGTCTGTAAAGAATTCGCGTTATTATTTTGCAGCTGTGACTTATTAAACTGATAGTTCGGTAATTTTTACATCTGTCAACACCTGCTTTCTTTGGGATTGGAATTATTATATTCTTCTTGAAGTCTGAGGGTATTTCGCCTGTCTCATACATCTTGCTCACCAGATGGTAGAGTTTTGTCAGGACTGGTTCTCCCAAGGCCGTCAGTAGTTCCAATGGAATGTTGTCTACTCCTGGGGCCTTGTTTCGACTCAGGTCTTTCAGTGCTCTGTCAAACTCTTCACGCAGTATCGTATCTCCCATTTCATCTTCATCTACATCTTCTTCCATTTCCATAATACTGTCCTCAAGTACATCGCCATTGTATAGCCCCCCTACATGCTCGTTCCACCTTTCTGCTTTCCCTTCTTTGCTTAGAACTGCGTTTCCATCTGAGCTCTTCATGTTCATACAAGTGGTTCTCTTATCTCCAAAGGTTTCTTTAATTTTCCTGTAGGCAGTATCTATCTTACCCCTAGTGAGATAAGCCTCTACATCCTTACATTTGTCCTCTAGCCATCACTGCTTAGCCATTTTGCACTGCCTGTCGATCTCATTTTTGAGACGTTTGTATTCCCTTTTGCCTGCTTCATTTACTGTGTTTTTATATTTTCTCCTTTCATCAATTAAATTCAATAATTCTTCTGTTACCCAAGGATTTCTACTAGCCCTCATCTTTTTACCTACTTGATCCTCTGCTGCCTTCACTACTTCAACCCTCAGAGCTACCCATTCTTCTTCTACTGTATTTCTTTCCCCCATTCTTGTCAATTGTTCCCTTATGCTCTCCCTGAAACTCTGTACAACCTCTGGTTTAGTCAGTTTATCCAGGTCCCATCTCCTTAAATTCCCACCTTTTTGCAGTTTCTTCAGTTTTAATCTACAGTTCATAACCAATAGATTGTGATCAGAGTCCACATCTGCCCCTGGAAATGTCTTACAGGGAAATGTATTTTATAAAATTTCAGTGGTCGTCGGTAAAGGGCCTAATAGTTCCAGTCTGTGAATACATGAGAAATGCACAGCTCGCACACTACTCTGAAAGCGGTAGGTATGTCGTGGGGAACAAGAAATTTGTGTCGGTTTGCACGTGTCAAGTGGCCATCCGGCAGAAGTTTACGGAACTTACTAGATCGTGGTTAGCGGCCTGTGACAGGACTCGCCTCTTGAGATGGCCTAGGGCAACAGTTTCACGTGCTTCCTGGGACATCGTAATTTATGGCGGAGACGTACAAGCCTTGGAATGCTGATTCGCTCATCGCCAGCTGCCGTCAGGAAGGAATTTCAAAGAGAAACTAGCGAGGAAGATGTGCTCTGATTTGCACATGACTGACGACATTCTGCGATGGGGATTTGTTAAATATGGCATTGACAGGCTATTGGAAGAAGAGAGTAACATTTTTCCTGACTGGCGTCTGTGGACAAATTGGCGCAAACTGCCGTGGCGGTAGCTGGTGGAGGAAAAAGAAACACTCTTGCTTTGATGGTAGATGGAGACAGATCGCTGGTTCGAGACGCCGTGCCTCTTGGAGATGTTCGAGTCCTCACGAGAGAGATTCTGATTCTCCAATACGCCCACGGTCCTCCTGCTTACCACCTTAGCAGATTGGTGAGAGCATACTTCAGCACGCCGGCCGCGGTGGTCTCGCGGTTCTAGGCGCGCAGTCCGGAACCGCGCGACTGCTACGTCTGCAGATCCGAATCCTGCCTCGGGCATGGATGTGTGTGATGTCCTTAGGTTAGTTAGGTTTAAGTAGTTCTAAGTTCTAGGGGACTGATGACCACAGCTGTTAAGTCCCATAGTGCTCAGAGCCATTTGAACCATGCTTCAGCACGACTCACTGGGTGGGATTCAATGTCACGTGCCACAGCTCCGCTAAACCCGATTCAAGCCATAGTTTCGTTTGTTGTGATACTCAGTCAACCACCGGAGTTTCTAAATTAATCGTCGGGTTGTATTAGATTCATGATTTAATATGCAGCTAGTATACGGTGGCCATCACTTCGCTTGTCTACCTTGTTAGATGCCGTCAGCAACTAACTTTGTTTTTTTTTTTTTTTGTACAATGCTGATACGAATACTTTGTAATTCTTCAATATAATAAATAATCGGTTTATTATTCATTTCTTTTTCTTTAAGCAACACGTAGTTCCCTTCAAGTCACTGGTTTATTCTATTCATTGAATGGATAGTTAAATAGTAGCATCATTGCAATTTCCCATCTTACGATTCTATGTTAGGACATTTCAAGACAGCGATTCCGTTGGGTAATTTGCAATTAACATGGAGCGTTAAGGGAGTGTAACGGAATCTGGGTAGGTCCATTACTCTGATAGATTTCACAGTATTACACAGCCCGGGATATTGCTCACAATGCGGTATCTTGTGTATTTCTTTCTGTTACCCTTACCTTATTTAAACATTAAGACATAACATGAACTAGTTACAGACGTAAAGGACCACGTTTTTTCGCCGACGACACAAATAAAGCCAACAGAAAATAACAATGCATACAGTAACATCATCTGAATTCAATGAGGCCCAAAAAACCCAATAGGAAGGCTACTCTACGTTGCACATTATGCTGCACATTCTGCACGTTTGACGTCTAGGCATATCTTCACAGTGGCGGTACGAACCCGCACAACCAACGTTCACTTTAGAGAAGATGTTCAAAGCGACCATCTTGCATTTTCAAACGCTTCGCCACTCGCTGGATCATACTTCGCTGGACCCTACGCAACACTGCATCCACCATTGCCGAAGCGGCATGCACACGAGCTATTAGGTCGTGTACATCCATGGAAGGAGTATTATAAACTTGTATTTTTAAGTGTCCCCAAAAATAAAAATCTGGTGGCTAAAGATCCAGGGAATATGGACGCCGGAAATTTGGACTTACACGACCGATCCATCTTCATGGAAAGGCCTCATTCAAATAGTCATGCAAATTCATTCCAAAGTGTGGCGGTGCACCATCATGCTATAAGCATAGCTGTTGCCGAGCGCCAGGCGGAACCTTTTCTAAAGCGTCAGGCGTAGTAGTGTAAAGAAACGCACGATATACGAGCGCGTTCAACTTCTTCGGCGATAGGTAAGGGAACAAAACCACTCATCTCACGATTTCAGCCCACAGGATTTTGCCAAAACGTGCCTGAAAACAACGTCCACAGGTGACGTGTGGTTGTGTTACAACCAACAATACCTTCACGAGCGAAGCTAAATTCCTCAGTCTGTCACGTTATTTATAAAATGGTCGTTATCTTCCTCTTGGTGTAAAAGCCATTCACAAAACTTGGCGAATTTGTCTTCTGGCCGTCGGTGTTGAGTTAACGTTTAATGATACGGATGCACTTTTTTATGGGGCAACAATTCAACAAACAGTCTTCGAGATATCTGGAACTGCCTTTCAATATCACGGGTACTTCACCGAGGTGATTAGTGAACGGTTTAAAGTGCTTCCTCTGTATTTCTTGGACGATCTCTGTGCATTACTTATGGACGATTACCAGCTTCCCGAAGGCGTTGCTCCAGACTACGACAAACATTCTTATTGGGATGGCGCCCTTGAGACTACCGCGCAGCATACGCACGAGCAGCAGCAGCAGCTTGGTTATCAGATGCACCCATCACCGAAATCAGCCAAAGCATATCCAAATATTCATCGTTAACAAGACCAGTTACGGTTGCACAGTGCGCACTTAGTTTAATCGATACCACTGTCATATGATAGGCTGTTGTCATGTGACAAAATGATGTCCTGCTTGTAAACGACGAGAACTAGGGAAAACTTAACTCTGTGTTCTGCCTTACGGCACGTCTTGTCATGGGGGAAGCCTCGTCACAGAGGTCCACCGCATGAGCGTCTAGGGAAGTGATTCAAGTGGTGGTTTCCCGTTGCCTTCCACTGGTGATGATGAAATGATAATGAGGACAACAATACCCAGTCCCTGCGTGGAGAACATCTCCGACCCAGACGGGAATCGAACCCAGGCCCCTTGGCGTGACAGACCACCGCGCTGACCACTCAGCTGTCTGGGGGGACTGAACTAGGGAACAGACGTCAAAAAAATAAAAAATAAACTTCATGAAGATTCGAGCCATAGCTCCATGTGTATGGTGGGGACGGGGTGGCGGGGGGGGGGGGGTGTTGTTTGATGTCGCCATAGTCTACTCGTTGATCTAGAACGATTGGTGCGGTAGTTTTGGGTGATACTCGTTCCTGTGTACATTCCGATGCACTGCACGGTGTGACAGTGTTGTCAGCTCCTAGTTTTCATACATGTGTTTTCAAAATCCAGCAGATATGATTTTACTAGATGATCTCTTGTCTTGAATCTGGATCAGGAATAGCACGCCGACCTCCAAGTTATTTTTAGTCATCATTTATATCAATGATCTGGCACTATGTTTTATACATAATGAGAATAATTCTCAAATGACACGTGTTTTTGTGAAAGGGGACAGTGAATAAGGTTGTCTGTAACAGCAGCACATACCTTTCAAAAACAGATTAACACTTAACTGGAACAACGTGTAATGACATAGGACGCTTTTAAAAATTAGCTTTTACAGTCTATGTGATCAAACAGCCAGTCATTTCATAGGACTGAGGTTAGTTAATAAGCTGTCTTGGAACAGACACGTTCAAGACGAGATTTCAGGCCGAAGTCGTATCTGGAGACACCCCAGACAGTGGTGGGATATCAACGTAACTGTCGCCCGCTAAAACGGCCCAACAGCCAGGACTGATGGTCTGGGGTGCCATTTCTCTTCATAGCAGGACTCCTTTGGTTGTCATCAAAGGCACCCTTACACCACAGCGGTATGTCGACGATACTCTACGCCCCATTTGGTTGCCCTTCATGGCAAACCATCCTGAGGTTACATGTAAGCAAGATAATGCCCGCCCACACACCACGAGAGTTTTTACTACTTGTCCTTGTGCTTCTCAAACCCTACCTTGGCTACAACATCGCCTGATCTCTCCACAATTGAGAACGTTTGGAGCATTATTGGTAGGGCCCACCAAACTTCTTGGGATTTTGGCAATCTAACGCCCCCGTTGGACAGAATATGGGACGATATCCCTGAGAGGACATCCAACAACTCTATCAATCAGTGCCAAGTCGAATAGCTGGAGACCATCATAAGTCTATGCCAGGCCCTCCGTTCTGTAATTCTAATTTATTTTGCAATCCTCTTCAAATGGTTCAAATGGCTCTAAGCACTTTGGGTCTTAACAGCTGAGGTCATCAGTCCCCTAGACTTGGAACTACTTAAACCTAACTAACCTAAGGACATCACACACATCCATGTCCGAGGCAGGATTCGAACCTGCGACCGTAGCAGCCGCGTGGCTCTGGACTGAAGTGCCTAGAATCGCTCGGCCATCGCGGCTGCCTGCAATCCTCTCTCTGATACAGCTTCTTGCAGCAGAAAAGCTATTTCTCTTTGTTTTTTGTAATTTTAAGCTTCGTAAATAGAAGGTCACTGAGTTGAAACAGTGTTCAGTAAAAATATTTATATGTGAGTCAGGGGCGAAATGCAATTGAGACATGTGGAGGCAACCAAAAATTTATCAATGCTTCAAGGTTTATGCGTCCATACTTAAATCAATAGCGTTGGTACTATTGTAGTCAAATACAAAAATATTTATTAAATCACACATTTATAATTTTGAGCTGGTAAAGTTGGTAAAAACATGTGCTTTGCATGGGTTATCCATAAAAGAAATGATTTGTTAACACTATGGCTATGGTAATGTATTATATGCTTCCAGGGAATAGCCTTTTACACTGAATTAGCTTATTCGACCTCTACTCTGCCTACCACAAAGCCAGAGCAACTATTAAATCAAGCTACCAGGAGAATGGTTTCAGACCGGCAGTGCGTGTCAGGACAGACCAGCTAGCACCACACTTTACTTTCACATTCAAAACGTCTGCCAGGATAAGCCAACACTTGGCAACACGTTAAACTGTTGGAGAACAGGATATATGGGATGGAATGTCCTACGTTGTGCTTCGATTATTAGCGCCACAAAGCTCGCTTGGGTTGCTCTCATACAGCATAGGCCGGTCGTTTACTTCACTTTCCCTAATTAAATGCGTTCTCATTTCACAGAACATGTTTATTTGGTGACAGGACAGGTCAGTGACCTCCCGATCGTTAGAAAAAGAGCAGATCGGGCCGAGCCATTCCACTTCACGACCCAACGCATTCCACCCTGGTCATCTTTCACTTTCTATGGAAGGTAGCAACGCAGAGAGCCAGTGTCTTCGTCTTCATTTAGTTTACAGCACATAATATATTTATCCTGGTATTACTCACATACCATATTCTTAAGACAAATGTTAATATTTGTCTCTCACAGTCTGTGGATAAGTAAATTGATTGTTCATCAAAGTACCGGCGGAAAGCTATAAAATTTTGGGGGAAGATACGGATTCAACACAAGAGCTGAGAAACGTCATACCAAATTTTGAATCTTCTCATCAACAATGAAGCAGCTTCAAAAATATGCTAGAACATCGCAGGTCGTTCATCAACAAAAAGAAATTTTTTTCAAAAAGTGGATCACATAGCACATGCAAATGCTTTGAAGATCATAATTATTGAAGAAAGTAGACAGTTTTTGATCGGTCGGTTAAAACGAGGGCCATAGGTGGTGCATGGAAACGATCAGCAGCTTTTTGAAGATGAGAGCTTCTGAGCGAATATAGGCAGCTATGAAGAACTGAGAGTGAAGTGAGTGTGAAATTGACCAATTAATAAGCTATATATTTATGCTCTTGCATTTAAATTGCACTCACAGATCCATCTGGAAAGAAGGTTGAACAATTCATTCAGAGCTGAAGATTTTACACATATTTCGTTCGCTTAACTCATTATGGAATATAGAAGGCAAAAGTTATCTCTGAAACCCTCGCTTAGTGGTATTTTCAGTCCTAATTTAAGGCCTTAATTTTCGACGCAATAGCAACAAATACATTTAGACGTGCATGTTTTGATTGGAAACTTTTTAGAAAAGACTTCTGGTATTTTCCTTGAACGTATGGTATGCATGAAAATATTTTCGTAATTGTCTTTGAGGAAAAGGGGAGATGTAGAAAAAGAGATAGGACAATATAAATCTTCAAAAAAATTTCAAAGCTCTAGGTTTGAAATAGATGTTAATGATTTCCAAACTGGACTTCAGCACGTCGATATGTCTCAAATCCTCAATTTTGTTCGAGATACAATGAGAGAAGTGCACCGCAGAGAGAATTATGTTGAAGTTTTAGGATGAACTGCAATCTGTCTAAGTGATATCTCAAGTCAATGAGAATAACCATTTGTTGCTTGGAAGTATTTATGTTCTGCAGTGTATACTTATAATTAGCTCAAGAAGAGAACGGTATTTGTGGTAAATGTATTTTCCATACCACTGTATGTCAAAGCAGGATTCGGTGCCTCTTCTGAAGCCAAAGCACATAGTTTGTTTCACTATTTTTTTCAGACAGCGTAAATACCAGGTTTTGAATATTTTCTAAAAAACGAAACAAATCGTGTATGATATATGTCTACTGTTATGTCGCAGTGGCCATCTTTGATCACGATTAGACCTCTCAATCAAAAATGAAAATCGTCAGTGAAATGAGCCGGGAGGCACAATCATCAAAGGAAAATATTAAAAGAACCTAAGTAAGAAGCGGTCAAATCCCAAAATGTACCTGTACTGCCACTGAACAGTTTCCTTTTAGTAAAATATGTAAACTTTTACCGAATTTCTTATGTGTGACACATTCTTTAAGGTATAACCTTCACAATGACACGAAGATGAAGTTTTCTACGATGTAAAAGGAATTTTACAAAGAATAAGAACTTTTTAAAGAAAACGTTATATTCTTCTCATATGTGATTCAGAAACATTGTCGATAGTAACATAATGGATTATATTATTAAAGCTAATACAACAATATTAATGTACAACTGAAAGTAATGAAGTTATTGATTATTAGTGGCTTCTGGACAATTCCTTTTTAAGGTAAAAATTAAATAAGATTCGAAGTGATTTATCTGTTTTCTCTTAATGTAGGGGCAATAGCTTTTAACGTAAAAATTAAATAAGATTTTAATTGATTTATCTGTTTCCTCTTAATGTAGAGTGTATAGGTACCATTTCCCCTTTTCATGTGGAGCCCAAATTAGACGCACTTTTTTGTGCAGTGACATCAAACTATTTCATTTATTTATTCAACATGATCATGTTAAGGTCTTCAGGGCCTCTCTTACGTCAGACCAGCGTTACACACATACAGATTTTTAAAATTACAATTAGTTAAGAAATGGCAACAATTTCAATATGGTAAACAGCAAGAAAATAGTTTTAATAGACTAAAAAAGATTTAAATACATCTAAAGAAAATGTGAATAACAGTATTGACTAAGAACTAATAAAGTTAATACTATCAGTACTACTAACAATGCTGCTTGAGCCGTGGCTAGCTCGTATTATGCGTTGGATTAAACCTTGGTTGCTATTCTGTGTTTAGTCTCCCGCGGTAATCGCGATTATGCTGTTATCCTCTCTTTCTGCGGGTGGCAGCAGCGGTGTGTATCGATATTCGCACCTTGGACTGTCTTTGGCCTGGCGCTTATAGTTTCCGGCTGGGCTGTGTGCGGGCAGCTGGCCGGTTGGCGTGGGGCACCGAGGAAACCTTCGTGGCACGGCACGTAGTTTGGCCGGGCCGCTGGCGGCCTCTATGCGGTGTCGGAGTGTGAGTTGCTGTTCTCATTGCTACGAGGTCCGTGGCTCACCGATTCTGGACATAAAAGTTGAGTTTTGACTGAATCTACCAGCAAGTCGCGACAGTTCACATTCTGTCGTTTGGAGTTCGTTGTCAGCTGTTGGGATATTCCCGCGAGCAACAACGTGTGTTGTCAAGTTGGCAAATTGTAGTCACACTCCGGCGGAGTTTAACTATACTTGGTTATTTGAAATAAAGTGCACCAGCGGAATCTTCTGCCTTGTGGCCGTTAACGTTCCGGTTACCTGCCCTGGCCGTTGACGTAAATTCAGGCAGTGTATTTTCCTCATCGTGTTGCCACTGTCCAGCACGGTGTATCGAGTGACAGCTCAATGTATAATTGGTTGTGGGCGCCAATACCTTCTACGTTGTTCCATTGAACTCCCTGTTGTGTGCTGGTCGGGTGAAGCGGAGATTAGATTGTCGGTGGGTCCGTTGACTGTCTGTCGGTTGGGTTCTCGTCGGACCGACAATGGTTGGGCCGACTGCCTGTCTCACCTAAGTGCGCGTTCGTGTTTGAATTCCAGGCTGACCCCCGGAACTTCTGAGCGCCCTTGCGTGTACTGCCTTTTCTTGTTTGTTCTTGTTGTTTGTACTTGTATGGCTTCTTGCCGATTTTTAGATTAAGGCTGTTTTGCCCTTAAGGCGTAAGATGATTTGGGCCTTCAGCCTAATTTAAGAACTGTTTTACGTATAGCCTTTGGCATTTTTAAAATTAATGTTATTGAGTCCTACGTGTTGGGCCTTCAGCCGATTCTGAATTTAAGTTGTTTGCTCTTAAACTGTCAGATTCCTTGGGCTTTCAGCCTATTAAGGAACTGTTTCAAGATAAGGCCTTGCCTTTTAAATTTCTGATTTTGGTTGACCTTTAAGTTATTGGCTTTTAGCCGTTTTTAAATTAAAGTGGTTTTGCTGTTAAGGCATGAGATTGTACGGCGCATTCTGCCGATAATTAAATTCCAAAACTAAAGATGTGTGTGTGTGTGTTTTTTAAAAACCATTTTTCTCGGTTCTTGTAATTTCTGATCAAATAAAAGGTTATATGTTCGAGTGTAACTGACAGCCGCTTATTTTGACCCCTTTCCACAACTTAAACTACCTGTCCTTTCCTGCGGGTTTAGCAGGGCGTCTCACCGCTGTTTCTGTTACTGGTGCTGTTGCTGATTATTTTGATGTGCCACAGGATGGCATTCTGCGCAGATGTGAAAAAAATTTTAAAGTTTTCCTAGCTGGTGACAGCGTCAGAACTGTAGCCAAGGCAGGCTACTATGCAATATGTACAATGGAATGCGAACAAGGAAGAACTTCCAGTATCGTACGTAGCATGGGCACACCAAAGAGTTAGTAGCCACACATCACCCGAGCTAGATGAGCAAAGCGTTGATGCAACAAGGTGATTTCTCGAGAAGGGGAGCACAACGTCGTTCTCTTGATCATGCACAGTGAAGCGCAATACCTAAGTCGTTTGCACGAGCGGGTTTACAGCACACAGATGCTGCAGAAATTACCAGACTGAAAGCTTGAAGAGATATAAAACACAGCAGTGCAGTGTCGAGTGCTGTCGGGTCCTGAAAACTAGGCTACATTTGGTAGTTTTTGCCAGACAACAATGTGACTGGATAGAGAGACATGCTCAAATGCTCTGACTTCCAAAGCCCAGTTCTAAGTTTTGCACATAAGCAGTCCCAGGATGGGACTTAGGACACACTATCAACAGCCCACCTACATGAATTCGATCTACGATACAACAACCAGCCCAGGTAGCTGTGGGCTGTTGCTGCTTCATCTTCGCCTCCTACCATCAGGGCCCCTGGAGGCCTAGCTGACGGTGCCTGGTGAGCTGCCGAATTACCATCAGCTTGGGGGAGCACAGTAACTGCCGCTCATCATCTGCTTCTACGAGCAGACACCACCGTCACTGGCCTTTCTCTCATTGAGAGGCTGTGACGTAGCTCTTCATGATCGTGGTCACCTCATATAGAGCTGATTGGGTCTTCCTGTGGGTCTGCCTACAACGTTAACGCCGAGAGCCCTCGTAAGCTACTACCCAAGCTGCTGGCCATTGGGACCATGCAGGCAACATCCACAGTGTGTCCACTCAGCAACCTTCTGTGACCTAACTGCCTGCTGTGTGTGCAGTGTCGTCACTGTGGAGGCTAAGACCACAAGGTGCACAGACATCAGTCTTGAAGTGAGCTTCGCCTGCTTACCTGGCTTCTGGCCACCTCAAACAAGACAACTGTGTATCCTTGAGCCAAGGTTGTGCATCCAGTTAACAGTATCTTGCTAGAACCTTCGGGCGGCCGAAGGATCCTCATTCCTGCACTCGGCACCATGCTCCTGCCAGCCATAGAGACCATGGCTCTGGCCCTTTATAATAATAATAGTGATAGTGACAAATAGGTAGATACATAATGTTTCCAGAATGAAATTTGACTCTGCAGTGGAGTATGTGCTGATATGAAACTTTGTGGCAGATTAAAACTGCAGACTCCCACCATCTGCGATTCCCTGGATCTTGCAGGCTGAGTGGTTTCCTCTGAAACAGGACAGGTGACAGCATCTGGCTCAGCGACAGTGTCAGCCACAGACAGCACCTGGAACATATTTGTGAGACAAACTGGGGAGGCCTTAGGTGCGGCCGCCCGGGAAGTCTTTCGCCACCTGCTTCGTCCCGGGGCGACCTCCCACTCAGCCACAGGTGAGGGGTCGGCCTCAGTGCGAGCAATAACTGAGCTGCAGTGGAAGGGCACCACTGTTGTCGGCCGGCCCTGGGGATCCAACGGACGTCCAGCACGTCAGATTCCTCCAATCGGTCCTCACTCTCTTCATCCCGCCGCTTCCTCTGCTGCCCCTTGCTCTCCCCTCCTTTTCCATCCTCTCTGACCTTTCCCTCGGCAGGTCCCACCTGGCAGTTTTATTCTTCGTCGTGTGTGCTCCAAGTGGGTTTTAAGTGTGTTGTTCTGGAGTGTTTTTAATCCTGTGGCCGACTTTTAACCTGTGCATGTCCAATTCAGTGTCTTCTCTGTGTTTTAAGAATCGCCAACTGTTTTTTTTAACTTTCTTGTGACTTTTTTAACTGCCCCCCATGAACGTCTCCATGTCAGTCTATTTTTACCTCCATTTTCTCCCATTACTGTGTTTTATGTTCCCCTTTTTTATCGCCTTATTTATGCAACATTTTATTCTTATTTTAGTTGTCATGTCACTCGGCTGAAGAGTGGCGGATTGTGCCGCTGACAGCCCTCCCCTGCCCATATGCGTGGAAAGCTGCCACCCCGGCAGCCCGGCTTGGATCTTCTCGCTGATCTCTGGATTAAGCTTGGTATATCGGAGAAGTCTCTGGCGGAGACTAGTAGGAAATTATTTCAGTTGTTTTCTATATTATTCTTGTATGCAGTTGTGATTCGAAGACGGATCACTGTTTTGTGTTGGTGTTATACTTGGAGAATTTGTTTTGGTTAATTGAACAGTCCAATAAATTGTTTTCGGACTTTGATCGTTAGTTTCTTCTGCGTACGCAGACATATCAATGGTGGTCACAAGAATGGCTCTTATTTTTACAGTTTTTCGCGCTCCACTATTTTTTCTGTACACTGGTTTACTTTGGTTAATTGTATGTTGCGAACAAATGACATTAATTATTGTTATACTGGAGCTGACTTCTTATTGAATGAACAGTTTTTTTACTGTAACTCGATAGAATGCACAACATATCCATCTCTGCTACAACAATCGAAAAAATGTCGTGAAATTATTTCTGTTACCAAAAATAATGAAATTACTTTACGCAATGCTTAAAGAACCTCAAACCTTGCAGTGGATTTTTCGTCAACATTAATTATTAATCAGTGCCACGGCTAACACTAGAGAGCAAGACTATCATTATTAACCAGGAAATAATTTTTCTATAACTTTTACCGGTCCATAATTTTTTCATAGCATGATTTCCTTTTGAAACACGAAAGTATTTTTACTTTGACACTGTTAAAGTTTACAATATTAGCAGCCCGCGTCCGCCTGTGAAACACAACGTAAAGTCTGCTGCTTTGTACTCTGATCTCGATCTATTGTAAGAAATAATTTTAACATCCCTTTTTACCTGACCGCTTATTGCGGTATGATTGCCGATAATATCAGTTTTGAATCTGCTGCGGTGGCAGCTCGTTCCGCCGTGTCGCAGCTCTGCACCACGAACACTACTTAAAAAACTGAAAATGTCTCAAATAAATGGGTTAAATACCAGGCAAGCTTTCTAATAATACCATACGAATTCTCATTAAATAAATATATTTAAAACTCGAATAATAACAAGTTGACACACCTTTCTTCACAATCAGCGCTTAATGGCGTCCAGCTTTCAATCTTGACAAAAGAAAGCTGCCTATGCGTTAAACATAGCGTCACAGGTTCCTCCTCTCTGCGTGACTCCAAGAAGACGACAACGACATTATTATACTTACACTACTATTTATACAATGGCTGATTGTCATGAAATCTTTGAGTTTTTCTATATTAATTCTTTTCTGTGGTGGTTTCAGAACTCGCCGACACAGACATTAATTGCATAGTTATCAAGCATGTTTTACGGGGAAACGTCATAAGTTGGACTTCTTATTTATGTTACTCCATTCTCATCTCCTAAAGCTCTTAGTTGGTGCAGTCTACCTAAATTTCTCTCCCTCAGAAAGCACTGTCTCAGAAAATATCACTTTTGTAAACCTATAAAGACATTATTTATCTGAAAATTCCTGGTAGATAAAAACTGTTTGCTGGACCAAGACTACACCTCTTGGTCCAGGGGTACACGAAGAGGCAGGAGACACATTGGGCAGGAGATGAAGAGGGAAGACAGGGCAGGAGGGAGTACAGAGACACTGAAAGGGGGCACAAGAGAGGGAGGGGAAGTAGGAGGGGGAAGCCGCTCAGGAGGAGGGAGGGGGAGGAGAGGGAGCCCTGAGGAGGAGGCAGGAAGATGGGGTTAGAGTTGGTAGGAAGGGTAGATGTCAGGGCGAAGCTCATCATCTGGGAGGGGCCCGATTTGAGACCGAGCGCCGGCCTTTATAGCACTTCGACAGATGAGTACCTCGGAACTATTTTCTGTCACGTGGTTTGACGTGTGAAAATAGTTCTGGGATCTGCAGCGACCTCTTCCTTATATTTATGTGGGCAGGTAGTGGCCCCTGGTGGCCGCTGCTGTCTTTGCTGTGTTGTTGTTGTTGTTGTGGCCTTCATCAATATTGCCTGTCGGTTGTGTAGTGCTTCGGTGTGCCTGTGAAGCGGGCAACCCGCGGCTCCAGGCTGTCAGTTTGGTTGCTGATACTCTAGGCGCCGTGATGTCTGGTGGAGAAGGCCACAGCAACCGTCACATGTTGTCACATCATCCTAGCCGCAAGCAAACTGTTAATATTACTATTACAGTAATTCTCTTGCATTCAAAGGCTCAGATATGTCCCCATTGATAAGATTCGGTGAGCGACTCGACTGGCTCGCTAGCGAGCATGTGGTGAAGGTGGGAGGGCAGCAATGGTTCAAATGGCTCTGAGAACTATGGGACTTAAGTGCTGTGGTCATCAGTCCCCTAGAACTTAGAACTACTTAAACCTAACTAACCTAAGGACATCACACACATCCATGCCCAAGGCAGGATTCGAACCTGCGACCGTAGCGGTCACGCGGTTCCAGACTGTAGCGCCTAGAATCGCACGGCCCCTCCGGGCGGCGGAGGACATCAGTGAGCGACTCACCCCTGGAGGCTGGTGCCAGCATGTGGAGGTGGACACTGGCGGCGCCCGCGTCGTGGCCCATGAGCGTGATGCGGTCGGCGGCGCCGCCGAAGGCCGGGCCGTGCGCGCGCACCCAGCGGAGCGCGAGCGCCTGGTCGCGCAGCCCCAGGTTGGCCAGCGTCTGGTCGTCGCCCGTGCACAGGAACCCTGCCGGCAGCGCGTACCCTCCTATCGAAACAAAGTGCCTGCTACCAGCAAATGAAAACTCTAACGACCAGAAACAGCGCTCAGTCCATAAATATCAGTAACGAGTCAGCTGAGATATTGTGAAATGTTCTCATTAGAAACTTCTTTTACCCCTTGCCTGCTTCCTCGCCTCGTGCCGTACCATTCTCTCTACTAGGATAGTGAACTGAGACTGATAGTATAGCCAACCATGTTCATCACCAGAAGCTACTCGACAGTGAGTGACGCAGAGATACACTAATAGCCATTAAAATTGTTACGCCACGAAGATGACGTGCTACAGACGCGAAATTTGACCGACAGGAAGAAGATGCTGTGATATGCAAATGATCAGCTTTTCAGAGCGTTCACGCAACGTGCTGACATGAGGAAAGTTTCCAACCGATTTCTCATACACAAACAGTAGTTGACCGGCGTTGCCTGGTGAAACTTTGTTGTGATGCCTCGTGTAAGGAGAAGAAATGCGTACCATCATGTTTTAGACTTAGATAAAGGTCGGATTGTAGCCTATCGCGATTGCGGTTTATCGTATCGTGACATTACTGCTCGCGTTGGTCGAGAGCCAATGACTGTTAGCAGAATACGGAATCGGTGGGTTCAGGATGTAAATACGGAACGCCGTGCTGCATCCCAACGGCCTCGTATCACTAGCAGTCGAGATGACAGGCATCTTACTGCATGGCTGTAACGGATCGTGCAGCCACGTCTCGATCCCTGAGTCAACAGTTCGACGACGTTTGCAGCAGCATTGACTATCACTCGGAGACCATGGCTGCGGTTACCCTTGACGCTGCATCACAGACAGGAGCGCCTGCGATGGTGTACTCGACGACGAATCTGCCCATGGCAGTGAAGTCGGCATAGTCCCACATCCATCTTGGTTCCTTCCTTATGGTGACTTATCCAAAGCATTTAATTGTGTGAACCATGACATTATGTTACAGAAATTACAATTCTATGGTATAAATGGAATAGCATATGAGTGGTTTAAGTCATACCTACAGAACAGGAAGTAAAAAGTTTCGTTGTATGGGTCAAGTGATTTAAATAAGTTTACCACTTCATCTAAAAGGGGTGAAATTACATTACGTGTTCCACAGGGTTCAATCATGGGTCCCCTTCTGTTCTTGATATATGTGAACGACCTCCCTTCCTATCTGAAAAAGGAAGCTGAACTGACAGTGTTTGCTGATCATACAGGCATCATTTTTAACCCAGTAAAAGAAACTCCAATTGAAAATGATAAAAAAAGGTCTTTGGAAAAGTCATTAATTGGTTTTGTGCAAATGGGCTTGCTCTAAACTTTGAAAAAACACAGTACATCCAATTTTCTGCTGCAAAAAGTACAGTCCCTTCCATAAATATACGTCAACAGAAGTCAGTAGACAGGGTAGAGCATACTAAGTTTTTGGATGTACATATAAATGAGAATCTCGGTTGTAAAATTCATATTTTGGATCTTCTAAAGCTACTACGTTCTGCAACTTTTGCAATCGGAATAACTGCCAGTTTTCAGGATATGGAAATTTGTAAGCTAACATACTTTGCATACTTTCACTCTCTGATGTCATACGGAATAATACTTTGGGGTAACTCAACATTTAGACAAAAAGTATTCACTGGGCAAAAGAAAGTATTTAGAATAATGTGTGGGATTCATAGTCGCACATCTTGTCGGCATCTTTTTAAAAGATTGGGAATTCTTACAACAGCCTCATACTACATTTACTCACTAATGAAATTTGTTCTCAACAACATGGACCAGTTTAAAAACAACAGTGACATTCATGATTATAATACCAAAAAAAAGGAAGACTTACACTATCCTTTACTCAACCTATCTTTGGCACAGAAAGGGGACCGAGCGAGGTGGCGCAGTGGTTAGACACTGGACTCGCATTCGGGAGGACGACGGTTCATTCCCGCGTCCGGCCATCCTGATTTAGGTTTTCCGTCATTTCCCTAAATCGCTCCAGGCAAATTCCGGGATGGTTCCTTTCAAAGGGCACGGCCGACTTCCTTCCCCGTCCTTCCCTAATCCGAAGAGACTGATGACCTCGCTGTTTGGTCTCCTTACCCAAAACCAACAAACCAACCAGAAAGGGGTAAAATATGCCGCTAAAAATTTTTCGACAAATTACCAGATGAAATAAAATGTCTGACAGACAGCAGTAATAGCGTCAAAAATAAATTGAAATTATATCTCCTTGACAACTCCTCCTATATCATAGATGAATTCTTGAATAGAAATAAATAAATCTATGAAAATAGTATATACATTTTGAGCTATTTAAGGGAATGGGGTAAATAACAGAAATATCAATCTTTAACTATATATATAGAGTTGTCAAGAGCACAAGAAATGCACATATGAAACAAGATTTTTTAATATATATATATTTCTTGTGCTCTTGACACGTTCCTCACAATAACGGCTACCGTACCGTGCGATTGATCAATGGAACACGCAACCAACTAACTAACTTCCTCTTGTTGATTCTCTTCTTACACGTCCGCGCTTCAGAAGGTGGCTGCTCAAGCTTTTGACAGGTTGGCACATTAATGAGTTTGGACAGTGTATTTACGGGCAATCTTGCCGCAGTAGAGTCGCTGGCGGGGCCGAAGTTTCGGCAACCTGCTGGTTAGGCTGTATTGCTGCTAATTAGAGTTGCCCAACACAGCAACTACAAAATTTTGAAGATCGCAGCTTGATTTTTTGGAGGTAACAATTAAAACCTTACGATTACTCCTCATAGCAGTCCTGAGAACAAGTGTAATGGCACACAACTATCATGGGATTAGGAATATCATTTTACTTGTGTTCCGAGCACTTACCAAAGACGCCCAGTCTGTAGGCGACGGTCACGACGACCACATCCTTGAGCATGAAGTACTGGGGGTCGACCCACTCCGAACCGGCATGACCGCTCGAATAGCCCCCTCCATGTATGTACACTATTATAGGGAAGCCTCGCTCGCCTTTCACCTGTCGAAAGCAGTCGTTTAAATGGTAAGAGCCAAACAGCACAAAATGCATCTAAAACTTTCGATGTGTATTAAAAATATGTTCTTGTCGAGACACGTCGAGAGGTGTCACTTCACGTCAATCACAACAATACATTCTACACACCAAAGTGACCAATATTAATTATGAGAACTTGTGCTGCTAGTTCAACCATCAGAGTCACAGGAATGCTGCCGTCAAATTAACTTGGCGGAGAGCTTCCGAAGAAATGTGACATCCATACTACGATCGATTACAGCCACACTCTTCACTTCGTTTATAGACGTTGACAACGGTGTATCGTGGCGAACGGAGATTACACAGTTACTGAATAAATCTGTTTTCTTTGTATGCTTTTTTGCGTTATGACAACATTCACCGAAGTTTTTAAATGCACTGTGTTTAACGCAATAGGTTTCATCGTGCATTTCTCTTTAGCCACGATTCGGAAACAACTGACAACGCTGCGACGTATGAAGCCAAAATAAATAATGGGAATAAAGGGATATTTCTTGTTGCAAACGGAAGTAAACTGTGCCAGAATGAGATTTTCGCTCTGCAGCGGAGTGTGCGCTGATATGAAACTTCCTGGCAGATTAAAACTGTGTGTCGGACCGAGACTCGAACTCGGGACCTTTGCCTTTAACGGGCAAATGCTCTACCAACTGAGCTATCCAAGCACGACTCACGCCCCGTCCTCACAGCTTTCCTTCCGCCAGTACCTCGTCTCCTACCTTGGTAGAGTACTTGCCCGCGAAAGGCAAAGATCCCGAGTTCGAGTCTCGGTCCGGCTCAGAGCTTTAATCTGCCAGGAAGTTTCATATCAGCTCACACTCCGCTGTGTCTAAGCCATGTCTCCGCAATATCCTTTCTTTCGGGAGCGTTAGTTCTGCGAGGTTCGCAGTAGAGCTTCTGTAAAGTTTGGAAGGTAGGAGACGAGGTACTGGCGGAAGTACAGCTGTGAGAACGGGGCGTGAGTCGTGCTTGGGTAGCTCAGTTGGTTCTAAGTTTTTTTTCTCCTTACACATGTTTATCCTTTTCACACATAGCTCTCTATCTGCAGCCTCTTTGTTTTTCTTTCTCCTGTGGTCCAAAACAACCAAAAAAAAGGGTTGCTGCTGATGGTGAGACTGTATACTCATTTATGTTAAAAAATAAAAATAACAAAAATAAAAAAAGAATAAAAAAAGAAGGCCGTTGCGGAAATATAGCTACCTTTTATGTTTTCCGTAAAAAAAAAAAGAAAAGTTGGTAGAACACTTGCCCGCGAAATAGAAAGGTCTCGAGTTTGAGTCTCGGCCCGGCAAACAGTTTTAATCTGCCGGGAAGTTTCGGAAGTAAACTGTGATTCAAAATTCCTTGGCATCTACTGCCCTCGGCTGAATTCCAAATAATCCATGCAGTGTTTCATACGTGGGTGGCATGTAATGAAGATTCGGAGTACACCTCTCAATTGGGAAGCTTTTCGCTGTGGTACTTGTTCGATACTAGTAAGGCCATGTGCCTCCATGGGATTTCTTCATCTTCGTTTGCTTTCATTATCATCGACAACATGACCATCACACTACATTGTACACGCTTTCATAACTTCAGATACGTAAGCCACTAAATAGGCGTCCCATTAAAAAGTCTCGCATCAGATAGTGAACCACACGGAAATTAAATCATGCTCATATCGCAAAAATTTAATTTGTGTTGCCTGCTGTACAAATATTTCACTACAACACCACGAAATTGGATTTTCAACCGTTTTTCTTTCATTACATTCCTCCAAAGCAAAAAGGTTTCTGTATCTGACTGCTCTTCAGCCGTAAAGTATTTATTTCATTTAATGTTGTCAAAAAAAAGAAAGAATGTCAGAAGATACTGTTAAAACAGGTGATCATGATGTGACGATAGTATGATAAACATGGAGGCTTTGATATTGTACTGTACGCCGTCCGGAGGATATTGTTCAACGGCTGCATGACTAACTGCTGGCAGACAGGTGAAGTGAATGAGGGAATGAGGACAGTGGTGAATGTGGATTATATGTTGAAAGGAGTCTTCTGGGGCACACCTGTATGTGGCACCCGAATATGACACTACACATTAATGTAAATTATAATGAAACTAGTAGATTATAAACGATGTATGTCTCTGATAGACATTATAATGCGGATCGCTGACTGTGTACGACCGCAGAGCCAAACATACTGCTTCTGGTCTGAGATTGTAGTTTTGGAGTAAGAGAGCACTTGTCGCACAGTGGTAGGTAGCTGTCTGTGAGCGAAAGACGATGGAGTAGGCAGTTTTGGCGGTGTGCTGTGTGAAGCCACCAAGTGTTAGATTATTGTAGGTATGTCAATGTTGTTAAACATGGAAGCAGAAGTCTTCATGCAAGCAAGGTAAAGATGTTAAATAATTACGATTTTTGTTTTGCCAGCACCTTAGTATACATGAGTTGGCTGATAATTTGTAGTTGTTGAGTAACCCCAGAATGTACGTAAACTGATTTGATAAAAAGGCTAGTTAGATATTTCGCGTTTGTAATGCTTCTAAGATTTGTTAACAGAGCTATATAAAATTTGATGACTTGCATTTATGCTGGATTAGTGAGGATAGATACAACTTGCTGTATAAATCTCATTGTTTGTGGACCAGTTAGTAAATATATTATTCTAAGCAATATAACTTCAGTTGTAGATGTTTTTGAAAAGACAAACTTAACTTGCAATATAATTTTGCTGAAAAACCTCAAGTGTTAGTAATTTACCACAGTCAGTAGCGCTTCCCTGTCCAGGTCGTATGTTTTTCAAAGAAGTTGGATTTTTCATAAAGGTTCTCGTTTATCAGCCAAAAGAATTTCACGTGCATTTCAAAGTATTACCGTTAGCACTGCACATCGCTGAGCCTGTAGTTAGTATATTTATATTTTTTTATGAGAGACAAGAATATATCGCATTCCACCGTTGCTGCTTTAGAGGTAAGACAATTTAATTTTTTTATGTACACAGAGACCAAAGTTATCAGCTTTGAACAGGGCCAGAGGATTCAGTGCCTAAGCGGCTGAATGTCTTTTGTGGTAACTGTATTTCTGAGAGTAGCACTGCCCAATCAATTCGTGTAAAGTTTTGCTAACAATAACACAGGGTAAGCATACCACTTGCAGTTACGTCACGCTTTACGATAGTTCGAGTTTTGTATCCATTCCACACTTCAGACAATCATTCAACGTAATCGTAAAGTTTTTCTCATTTAATTAAAGAAAGTTACAAGGTAAAGGTCTCATTATGAATGCTGGAAAACAGAATTTATCAGGTTTTCCTCCTAAGGTTGGAAAAAACCTAGCTGTGCTTTGTTTGTGGTTTGCGCTGGTTGTAGTAGGATCGTAGATCTTATGCATTGAATAGGAGAGTGGAATTAGACAAGGGAATTCGAGAGTGCTTCTGGAAGTGTGTGTTGCTGGAACTGTGGTGTAATATGGAACGACTCCCTGTCTAAGCTCTTGAAGGTTAAGTCATACATCAGAGAACACTTCACATTCTTGAGACTTTTTTTTCCGCTATGAGCAGAGTGGTTTCTAAAAACTTAACAGCCTGGCTGAACATTCAAAAAGAACTCAAGACACTATCTCTCCTCTTTGTTTGTGGAGTCTTTCAGCTGCTGACATTCATGAGTAAAATCACAAAAATGACTAAGATTGCATTCTGTCTACATCTACATCTACATGACTACTCTGCAATTCACATTTAAGTGCTTGGCAGAGGGTTCATCGAATCACAATCATACTATCTCTCTACCATTCCACTCCCGAACAGCGCGCGGGAAAAACGAACACCTAAACCTTTCTGTTCGAGCTCTGATTTCTCTTATTTTATTTTGATGATCATTCCTACCTATGTAGGTTGGGCTCAACAAAATATTTTCGCATTCGGAAGAGAAAGTTGGTGACTGAAATTTCGTAAATAGATCTCGCCGCGACGAAAAACGTCTTTGCTTTAATGACTTCCATCCCAACTCGCGTATCATATCTGCCACACTCTCTCCCCTATTACGTAATAATACAAAACGAGCTGCCCTTTTTTGCACCCTTTCGATGTTCTCCGTCAATCCCACCTGGTAAGGATCCCACACCGCGCAGCAATATTCTAACAGAGGACGAACGAGTGTAGTGTAAGCTGTCTCTTTAGTGGACGTGTTGCATCTTCTAAGTGTCCTGCCAATGAAACGCAACCTTTGGCTCGCCTTTCCTACAATGTTATCTATGTGGTCTTTCCAACTGAAGTTGTTCGTAATTTTAACACCCAGGTACTTAGTTGAATTGACAGCCTTGAGAATTGTACTATTTATCGAGTGATCGAATTCCAACGTATTTCTTTTGGAACTCATGTGGATCACCTCACACTTTTCGTTATTTAGCGTCAACTGCCACCTGCCACACCATACAGCAATCTTTTCTAAATCGCTTTGCAACTGATACTGGTCTTCGGATGACCTTACTAGACGGTAAATTACAGCATCATCTGCGAACAACCTAAGAGAACTGCTCAGATTGTCACCCAGGTCATTTATATAGATCAGGAACAGCAGAGGTCCCAGGACGCTTCCCTGGGGAACACCTGATATCACTTCAGTTTTACTCGATGATTTGCCGTCTATTACTACGAACTGCGACCTTCCTGACGGGAAATCACGAATCCAGTCCCACAACTGAGACGATACCCCATAGGCCCGCAACTTGATTAGAAGTCGCTTGTGAGGAACGGTGTCAAAAGCTTTCTGGAAATCCAGAAATACGGAATCAACCTGAGATCCCCTGTCGATAGCGGCCATTACTTCGTGCGAATAAGAGCTAGCTGCGTTGCCCAAGAACGATGTTTTCTGAAACCATGCTGATTACGTATCAATAGATCGTTTCCTTCGAGGTGATTCATAATGTTTGAATACAGTATGTGCTCCAAAACCTTACTGCAAACCAACGTCAATGATATAGGTCTGTAGTTCGATGGATTACTCCTACTACCCTTCTTAAACACTGGTGCGACCTGCGCAATTTTCCAATCTATAGGTACAGATCTATCGGTGAGCGAGCGGTTGTATATGATTGCTAAGTAGGGAGCTATTGTATCAGCGTAATCTGAAAGGAACCTAATCGGTATACGATCTGGACCTGAAGACGTGCCCATATCAACCCCTAAGGTATCTACTTCTAAGAAACACATGCTAGCAGCTGTTCGTGTTTCAAATTCTGGAATATTCCATTCGTCTTCCCTGGTGAAGGAAGGGTAGAACGCATTGAGACAGCAGACGCTGTCAGAACTATCAGCGTTGGATTCTGAAGACAATAGAAGCAAATAAGTAGGAATAACAAAAGATTTAATACTAGCTTCACCTCCATGCAGAAACCAGTTTTTGGTGACCCACTTCCACTCTCTTACGTGCTGGATATTTACGTAAAAGTATTCAATATGAGGCAGAAAGTGGTAGTGTTTATATTTTTTAATGGTGAACGGCGAGTTGGTAGGGCTTACCGCAGGGGTGTACACGTTTAGGAAGAGGCAGTCCGTGTCGCCCTTGTACTCCGCTCCGTCCCCCTCGTCCGCGTAGGCATCGTGCTGCAGGCAGCTCGGCCCGTCCTCGGTCGCGTCCAACATTCCGCTCCAGGGACGCTTTCGCGTTGCCTCCTGCACACACAGTGACCCGCGAAGTCTCGACACTTGTTTCAGTTTCCGTCGTCAATCTACGAGGAAGGCAGGCTTGCAGATATACCGTTGGATTTTAATTTCAGTTTGATTCAACATTATCTACGTTTAACGGAAAGGCATACCAGTTATTAATAAAATTAATAAAAAGTTTATTAAATCTACAATCGATTTCAGCCGCTACATTAGGCCATTTTCAAGTGGATCTGAAAGTTCCGTTATTAATGCATGATATGATGTATGTACAAATATTGGTGGTGGTGGAAAGTCCCTATGGGACCATACTGCTGAGGTCATCGGTCCCTAGGCTTACACACTACTTAATATAACTTAAACTAACTTACGCTAGGGACAACACACACACACACACACACCCATGCCAAAGGGAGGACTCGAACCTCCGACGGGGGTAGCCGCACGGATCGTGGCAAGGCAGCTTAGATCGCGTGACTATCCCGCGCCTGTACAAATTTTCCACTCAACAATAGATGAAAAACGAAATTTGTATGTGTACAGTATAAGAATAGAAAGAACGTATAACTTAATTTTGTGCTGTAGAGAAGCATCGCCAAATGATAAATAAAAGTAAATGTCAAGCTGATTTACAAGTTATGCACCTAATTACATCGTGACAAAAATGGGTGTGTCATAAAACGGTGAAACAACAACAGTACAGTTCGATACATTACAAGTATCAGCATACTTTAACTTTATGGAGAGTTATATTCAGCGGTGTTTAAAAGTTCACACGATATCGAAAACATACAATGAAGAAGGGATAATTTAGGGACACACATGATGGAATAACTGCAGCTAGATATATGTAAACACGATTTTGTGAGCAGTCTGCAGGACGTCCAAAGTACGCTAGTGCCCTCTGCTCTTCCCTGTGGTTTAATATTTGCTCACCAGAGGACGTAACTTTACGCTGCAACTATTTTACACTTTTATTAAATCTAAACACAATACTTTTAGCCTTTGTCTCGTAAAGTGTGCAATTTGAAATTTTGTAAACATTAGAATATAGCTCTTCTTAAAGTTAAAACATTTTAATACGTCTAATGTATAGAAACGTACTGTTTTTATAATCATGACACGCCAATTTTTCTTACTAAGTCACTGGGAACAGACACTACTGGCCACTAAAATTGCTACACCAAGAAGAAATGCAAATGATAAACGGGTATTCATTGGACAAACATATTATACTAGAACTGACATGTGATTACATTTTCATGCAATTTTGGTGCATAGATCCTGAGAAATCAGTACCCAGGACAACAACCTCTGGCCGTAATAACGCCTGGGCATTGAGTCAAACAGAGCTTGGATGGCGTGTGCAGGTACAGCTGCCCGTGCAGCTTCAAAACGATACCACAGTTCATCAAGAGTGGTGACTGGCGTATTGTGACGAGCCAGTTACTCTGCCACCATAGACCAGACGTTTTCAATTGGTGAGAGACCTGGAGAATGTGCTGGCCAGGGCAGCAGTCGAACATTTTCTGTATCCAGAAAGGCCCGTACAGGATCTGCAACATGCGGTCGTGCATTATCCTGCTGAAACGTAGGGTTCGAATGATGGGTAGAGCCACGAGTCGCAACACATCTGAAATATAACGTCCACTGTTCGAAGTGCCGTCAATGTGAACAACAGTTGACCGAGACGTGTAACTAATGGCACGCCATAGCATCACGCCGGGTGATACGTCAGTATGGCCATGACGAATACACGCTTCCAACGTGCGTTCACCGCGATGTCGCCAAACACGGGTGCGACCATCATGATGCAGTAAACAGAACCTGGATTCATCCGAAAAAATGACGTTTTGCCATTAGTGCACCCAGGTTCGTCGTTGAGTACACCATCGCAGGCGCTCCTGTCTGTGATGCAGCAACAAGGGTAACCGCAGCCATGGTCTCCGAACTGGTAGTCCATGCTGCTGCAAACGTTGTCGAACTGTTCGTGCAGATGGTTGTTGTAGTGTTGGCAGAAGAGCCAACACCGTGTTACTAGAGGACACCGAAATGCACGCGTTTTAGCTCACGCAGGCTGGCGTGAGGTCTGGAACATGACAAGGAATTAGAATTCAGAAAGCAGACGAAATTAGTTTGATACTTAACTTTAATCCATTAATGATGAACGTCGCTCTTCAAGGTACATGATTCACAATATCAATATCAATAGAAACTGAATATGGCGGCTTGCTAGGTCGTAGCAAATGACGTAACTGTAGGCTATGCTTAACTGTCGTCTCGGCAAATCAGAGCGTATATAGACAGTGAACCATCGCTAGCAAAGTAGGCTGTACAACTGGGGCGAGAGCTAGGGAGTCTCTCTAGACCTGCCGTGTCGCGGCGCTCGGTCTGCAATCACTGATAGTGGCGACACGCAGGTCCGACGTATACTAACGGACCGCGGCCGATTTAAAGGCTACCACCTAGCAAGTGTGGTGTCTGGCGGTGACACCACATTCCTCCCCCGCAAATCGGCGGACGGTTGTGGTATATGGCCGCCGTCCGCCGTGGGGAGGACCTCATGTTGACGTATGCAACGAGGTGGGGAGCCTAACAACAGGCGAGGCTGTGCCACCCGCACTCTGCCATTCGGACCGCGGGGATTTAGGAAACGCCTGAAAACCTGCTCCAGGGTGCACGCCAACATGCGGTGTATGCGGCCGTAGAGTGACAGGATGGGCCGAAGGGTCGACCTCCATCGGGCCGGAGCACCCGACGGGCGAAGACGACATATGGCCTAGAGCGGGCAAGAGGTTCATGTCGGAGGGCAACTGGTCCCGGGGAGCGATCGGCGGCGCGTGACCCAGGGAGGCGCCCTACGACTGCGGCGACGCGTCCACTGCGGGCGTCACCGGCCGGAGAACAGGCGGCGGTGGCGGTGGCGGCGGCGCGTCGCCATGGGGCAAAATGGAAGGCAGCGTCGGTAACACCTGGGGTTGAGGCGAGCCAGTAGATGGGTCCCCAGGGCGCTGACCGGACGGCACCGTCGCAGAAAGCAGACGGCGAGCGGCAGATCCCGTGCGACGACAGAGGCGCAGCTGATTGAGATGCCGGTGCACCTCACCAGAGGCCCCCAAAACCAGAAATATGGCGCTTCCGAGGCATCGAAGAATGCGCGCTTCGAGCCAACGCCATGAACCTCGATAGTGGCGGTAGTAGACATCGTCGCCTGGGGCAAAAGCAGGTGTCTGCCGCTGCACAGGAACCTGATGCGGCGGATGTAGCAAAGACATCAAGGTTCGATGATGGCGACCGTGGAGCAACTCAGCCGGCGAGCGACCGTCTCGGGGCTGAGAGCGATATAAGGACAAAAAGAGCAATAACGTGCCCACCTGAGAATGGGACTCTTTCAACTTCAGCATCTGGGACGTGAAAGTCGTGACCAATCGTTCAGCGGCACCGTTTGACTGTGGCGAAAACGGCGCGGACGTCAGATGTTGAATACCATTGGCCTTGCAGAATGACTGAAATTCTGCAGACATGAATTGGGGTCCATTGTCGGAAGCAATTGTCTGTGGAAGACCTTCAATGCAAAAGATAGCAGATAATGCTTGGATGGTGGCAGATGATGTCGTGGAAGACATCCGGACAACAAAAGGAAAATTACTGAATGAATCTATCACAACCAACCATCGAGCATTCCAGAATGGACCAGCAAAATCGATGTGTAAGCGTTGCCAAGGGAAAGTGGCTTTTGGCCATGCAAAGAATTTCCGCGGTGGTGCTAATTGGTGTTCGGCACACACCATGCAAGAAGAGCACATATTCCTAATCGCGGCATCGATTCCGAACCAGGTACAGTGCTGACGAGCAAGTTGTTTCGTTCTCACTATACCCCAATGTCCTTGGTGGAGAAGCTTTAAAGCAGAGGACTGTAACGAACATGGGACCACGACCCTGGACTGATCATTATTAGAACGCAAAAGCAAAACACCACATCAAACAAAAAGTCTCTCCTTCTGAGCAAAAAATCGGCGAACCAACGGGTCACCGATCCGTGACTTTGACAAGGGCCACTGCGTAGCAACAAAATGCAGAACGATAGCAAGGACAGGGTCGGCAGTTGTGGCTGTAGCGACACAACGAATATCAATCGGAAACGATTCGACCACGTCATCGGTTTCCGAATCAATGAACATGCAAGCAAGTTCGGAGGAATCGAATGCCCTATCCTCAGCATCAGGCAAACGGGACAACGCGTCGGCGTTTCCGTGCTTAGCAGTGGACCGATACAAGATATCGTAGCAGTACTGCGAGAAGAAAATAGACCAGCGAATGAATTTCTGTGCTGTACGTGGAGGTACAGGCTTGTTCGGATGAAAAAGCGATGTCAAAGGTTTGTGGTCTGTGATTATGGTAAAGTGACGACTATACAAGAAGTCCTGAAACTTTGTAACACCAAAGACGAGAGCCAATGCTTCTTTCTCGATCTGTGAATAATTTCTTTGCACAGACGAGAGCAATTTGGACGTAAAGGCAATAGGGCGATCGTGCGAGCCATCTTTGTGTGCAAGCACAGCACCGATGCCGAAATCCGATGCATCCACCATCAACAAAAGGGGCTTCCAGGGATCGAATGGCGTAAGGCAAGTATTGGAAAGCAACGCCGACTTCAACGGACGGAAAGGCGCGTTCGCATTCTGTCGTCCAGACGAACGGAACATCTCTACGGCGTAAGCAATGAAGTGGAGCTGAAATGGACGAGGCATGCGGCACATATCTGTGATAATAATTAATTTTGCCCAGCACACTATGTAGCTGCTTCAAATTCTGCAGCGAAGGCAAGTCTTGTATGGCACGGAGGTGCATGGGACTGGGATGTAGGCCTTGGGCATTGAGTACATGTCCCAGGTATGGCAAGTCACGAGCAAAAAAACACTTTTGTCCTTCCATAAGCGAAGACCATTGTGTCGCAAGACCTGAAGTAATGTTCTGAGATTGGCTAAATGTTCTTCTTCCGCCTTTCCGGAGATCACAATATCGTCCAGACAGTTTGTTGCAGTAGGGACCGACGCACCAACAGTTTGTAGATATTGCTGAAACAATGCAGGGGCGGATGCACACCCGAATGGCAGTCGTTTGAATTTATACAAACCAAGACGTGTGTTAACCACCAAAACGTGCTGGGATTCTTCATCCACCGGTATTTGCAAGTATGCATCTGCTAGGTCCAACTTCGAAAAATATTGGCCTGGGCACAGTTTGTCAAAAAGATCTTCCAGGCGGGGTAAAGGAAAAATTGCAATCACTAGTTGTGGATTCACTGTTGCCTTGAAATCCACACAAAGTCTCAATTTTCCCGAAGGTTTTGGCAAAATTACTAAGTGTGATGCCCAGAGAGAAGCCTGCACACGTTCAATTACACCTTGTGATTCCAAATCATGTAATGTTTTTGCGACCTCATCACGCAGTGCGTGGGGAACATTGCGCGCTCTGAAAAATTTCGGTTGCGCGTTTACTTTCAGTTCCAAATGTGCTTTATAGTTCTTAGCGCAACAGAGTCCCGCTGCAAAAATGTCTGCAAATTCTTCACATAGACGAGAAACACTGTCTGAACACACATTCTGGTTCACTGATAGGACCTGACTTACTATAGACAAGTTAAACAACTTAAATAAATCGAAACCAAACAAGTTCACTGCAGAAGAAGAACGAAGGACGTAGAATGACACAAGTTTTGTTTGTCCTTTGTATGTTGCAAGTAGGCTGCACTGTCCTAACACAGGGATGTCTTGACCTGAATAGCTAGTTAACTTAACATTTGCGGCACGCTACAGAGGTGTGCCTAGCAGTTTGTAAGTGTCTTGATTGATCAGTGAAACTGCAGCTCCGGTATCGAGCTGGAAAGTCTACAAAAAACTTTTGTCCTGCTGACAAGAGCGACTGTCTCATACAATGTGAACTGACACTGGTACAAAATCACTTGCGACTTGACGGGATCTCCTGCGATGTCGACACACACTATTTGTGGGACGAACACAGTCACTGTTAGAGAGAGTGGCACTGGGCGAAGTTTCGCGAACCTGAGTGTCCTTGGTTCGATTCCGATTCCGGCGCGAAGCAAAGGGCCTGGAATGGTTTTGAGTTTCGATCTGACCTTTTTCTGGCTAACTCTCTGAACATGTCCTTTTTTATAACAGTAAAAGCAAATAACTTGGCGTGACGGGCAATTCTGATGCGAATGTTTAGTAGCGCACTGCGGGCATGATTTGAGCACTGCATTTGCTTGCCAGCGTGGCACACGTAGCTGAGAGCCTGGCGGCAGCGGCGCGGCCGGGCGCGAGGGCTGTTTACTGCTTCGTGCAGCTCACCCGGCAGGCCGGTTAACCTGACACACGGCTGGCGAAGTTTCAAATGATTTCTGAGCAAAGTCAAGTGTGTCCTGCCAATCCAATATGACCATCACTTGTTGAAGGGAAGGATTGACTAGTTCCAAAATCTGTTCCCTTATACGAACATCAGAAACGTTCTGTGCAATTGCATCACGTACCATAGTATCTGAATAAGGGAGTCCACATTGACACTCAAAAGCACAATCCCTAGTAAGGCCTTGCAAAGTTGCAACCCACTCCCGATTAGTCTGACCTGCCATATGTTTTGTCTGAAAGAAGGTGTAGTGTCGGTAGCTGGACCGACACCGTGATGTGGATTGCTGAAAAGGAATGCTAAACTAACGCTGTGGCCGATAGTGCACGCTCGGCATAACGCAGACGGGCGTGAAATCTGGAACATGAGAACTTATGAATGAATAAGAAGAAAAGTATGTAGATGCTTTTTACTTAACTTTTATTGATTCCTTGGAATACATCTCTCTTGAATACTCGAAGCTATAGGCACTGATACAAATGGCTCCTTGTTAGTTCGTAGCCATTAACTTAGCTGATGGCTATTATGTCTCTCGGCTAATGAGAGAGAAGGCTTCGTACAACTGGGCGATAGCTAGGTTCGCGTACAACTGGGCGGTAGCTTGGTTCTCGTACAACTGGGGTCGAGTCCACTCTCGTATCACGAGACCTGCCTTGGTGGTGGCGCTAGGTCTGCGATCACAGTGGCGACACGCGGGTCCGACATGTACTACATGGACCGCGGCCGATTTAAACTACCACCTAGCAAGTGTGGTGTCTGGCGGTGACACCACATTCCTCCCCCGCAAATCGGCGAACGGTCGTGTAATAAGGCTTCCGCCCGCCGTGGGGAGGACCACATGTTGACGTATGCGATGAGGTGGGGAGCCTAACAACAGGCGAGGCTGTGCCACCCGCACCCGGCCATCCGGTCCGAGGGGAGCTAGGAAACGCCTGCAAAACTAGTCCAGGGTGCACATCAACATGCGGTGTATGCGCCCGTAATAAGACATGAGGGACCGAAGGGTCGATGTCCATGGCGTCGGGGTAGCCGACGCGCGATGACGTCATGTGGTCCGGAGCGGGCGGGCGGTCCATGGCGGAGTACAGCTGGTCACGGGAAGCGATCGGCGGCGCGTGACCCTGGGAGGCGCTTGGCGGCTGCAACGAAGCGTCGAATGCGGTCGGCGGCGGCGGCGGCTGCTGCTGCTGCTGCTGCTGCGGCGGCGGCGGCGCGTCGCCATGGGGCAAAATGGAAGGCATCGTCGGTAACACCTGGGGATGAGGCGAGCCAGTAGATGGGTCCCCAGGGCGCTGACCGGACGGCACCGTCGCTGAAAGCAGACGGGGAGCGGCAGAACCCGAGCGACGACAGAGGCGCAGCTGATTGAGATGCCGACGCACCTCACCAGAGGCCCCCAAAACCAAATACATCGCGCGGCCGAGGCAGCGAAGAATGCGCCCTGCGAGCCAACGCCGTGAACCTCGATAGTGGCGATAAAATACAACGTCGCCTGGAGCAAAAGCAGGAGTCTGCCGCTGCGCAGGAACCTGATGCGGCGGATGCAGCAAAGACATCAAGGTGCGATGAGGACGACCGTGGAGCAACTCAGCCGGCGAGCGACCATCTCGGGGCTGAGAGCGATACGAAGACAAAAAGAGCAACAATGCGTCCTCCCGAGAATGCGACTCTTTCAATTTCAACATCTGTGACTTGAAAGTCCGGACCAATCGTTCAGCGGCACCGTTGGACTGAGGCGAAAACGGCGCGGATGTCAGATGTTGAATTCCATTGGCCTGGCAGAATGACTGAAATTCTGCGGACATGAATTGTGGGCCATTGTCGGAAACAATAGTCTGCGGAAGACCTTCAATGCAAAAGATAGCAGACAACGCTTGGATGGTGGCGGAGGACGTCGTGGAAGACATCCGGACAACAAAAGGAAAATTACTGAAGGCGTCGACCAGAACCAACCATCGAGCATTCCAGAATGGACCAGCAAAATCAACGTGCAAGCGTTGCCAAGGGGAAGTGGCTTTTGGCCACGCAAAGACTTTCCGCGGCGGTGCGGACTGTTGTTCGACACACGCCGGGCACGAAGAACACATATTCGTAATCGCAGCATCGATTCCGAACCAAGTACAGTGCTGATGAGCAAGTTGTTTCGTTCGCACTATACCCCAATGTCCTTGGTGAAGAAGCCGTAAAACAGAGGACTGTAACGAACGTGGGACCACGACTCTGGACTGATCATTATCAGAACGCAACAACAAAACACCACGTCGAACAAAAAGTCTCTCCTTGTGAGCAAAAAATCGGCGAACCAACGGATCCTCGATCCGAGACTTTGACAAAGGCCATTGCGTAGCAACAAAACGTAAAACAGTAGCAAGGACAGGGTCAGCAGCTGTGGCTGTAGCGACACGACGAAAATCAATCGGAAACGATTCGACCATGCGTGGCAGCCGATGAGACCTGGCAAGAGTGGTCTCGTCAGTTCGCCTTTCACATGGCTGCCTACAGAATTCAAGGTAATGAGCGGCAGCCGTTTTTGCTTTCTTGTGTCGGTGTGTCCACATACCGTGTGATAGTGAAATTGTTTCCCCGACGCGACGTAGCAACTTTGTCATACGAGGAAATTTTGTCTGCCTTAGATGCCTATTTCAAAGAAACAGTTAATGTGGTTGCCAAACGGTATACGTTTTTTCGTACAAAACGTACGGCCGGTCAAACTAATAGGGAGTGGGTAGCAACATTGCAAGGACTTACTAGGGACTGTGCCTTTGAATGTGACTGTGGTCTTTCTTATTCAGATACAATGGTGCGTGATGCAATTGCACAGAACGTTTCTGATATTCGCATACGGGAGCAAATTTTGAAACTAGTTAATCCCTCCCTTCAACAAGTGATAGACATATTGGATAGACAGGACACACTGGACTGTGCTCAGGAATCTTTTGAAACTTCGCCAGCCGTGTGTACCATTAACCGGCCCGCTGGACGCGCTGCGCGGCCCGGTACCCGGGCCTCGCGCACGGCGACACAGCGACCGCCGCGTGCTAACCCAGAGGTGCCGCGCCAGCCCGCAAATGCAGTGAAATCATGCCCGCGGTGTGCTACTAGACATTCGCGTGAACATTGCCCGTCACGCCAAGCTATTTGCTTTTTCTGCAATAAGAAAGGACATGTTCAAAGTGTTTGCCAGAAAAAGCTCAGATCAGACAATCACAATCATTCCAGGCCCTTTGCTTCGCGCCGGCATCGAACCAAGGACACTCAGGCTCGTGGCCCTTCGCCTATGGACATTCATGTCGTTAATTCCACTTCGTCCAGTGACACTTTCTCTAACAGTGACAGTGATCGTCCCACAAAAACTGTGCGTCGACGTCGCCGGAAATCACGTCAATTAGCAAGTGATTCTGTACCAGTGTCTGTTCCAATTGCACAAAACAGTCGCTCTTGTCGTCAGCAGGACAATAAACTTTTTGTGGACTTAGACTTTGAAGGCAAAGTGATACCATTCCAGCTCGATACCGGAGCTGCAGTTTCATTGCTCAATCACGACACGTACAAACAACTGGGCAACCCTCCGTTGCGTGCCGCAAATGTTAAGCTAACTACATATTCCGGACAGAAAATTCCTGTGTTAGGACAGTGCAGCCTTCTTGCAACCTTCCAGGGACAAACAAAACTTGTGTCATTTTACGTTCTTCGTTCTTCTTCTGCAGTGAATTTGTTTGGTCTCGATTTATTTAAGTTGTTTAACATGTCTATTGTAAATCAGGTCCTATCAGTGAATCAGACTGTGCCTACAGACAGTGTTTCTCGGCTGTGTGACGAATTTGCAGACGTTTTTGCACCGGGCTTAGGTTGCGCTAACAACTATGAAGCACATTTAGAACTGAAGGTAAACGCGCAACCGAAATTTTTCAGGGCGCGCAATGTTCCCCACGCATTGCGTGATGAGGTCGCAAGAACGTTACACGATCTCGAATCACAGGGTGTAATTGAACGTGTGCAAGCTTCTCTCTGGGCCTCACCCTTAGTAATTTTGCCAAAACCTTCCGGAAAATTGAGACTTTGCGTGGACTTCAAGGCCACAGTGAATCCACAGCTAGTGACTGCTACTTTTCCTTTGCCCCGCCCGGAAGATCTTTTTGCTAAACTGTGCCCGGGTAAATATTTTTCAAAGTTGGACCTAGCCGATGCGTACTTGCAAATACCGGTGGACGACGAATCCCATCCTCGTCGCCAATAATTGTAGTGTCGGTAGCTGGACCGACACCGTGATGTGGATTGCTGAAAAGGAATGCTAAACTAACGCTGTGGCCGATAGTGCACGCTCGGCATAACGCAGACGGGCGTGAAATCTGGAACATGAGAACTTATGAATGAATAAGAAGAAAAGTATGTAGATGCTTTTTACTTAACTTTTATTGATTCCTTGGAATACATCTCTCTTGAATACTCGAAGCTATAGGCACTGATACAAATGGCTCCTTGTTAGTTCGTAGCCATTAACTTAGCTGATGGCTATTATGTCTCTCGGCTAATGAGAGAGAAGGCTTCGTACAACTGGGCGATAGCTAGGTTCGCGTACAACTGGGCGGTAGCTTGGTTCTCGTACAACTGGGGTCGAGTCCACTCTCGTATCACGAGACCTGCCTTGGTGGTGGCGCTAGGTCTGCGATCACAGTGGCGACACGCGGGTCCGACATGTACTACATGGACCGCGGCCGATTTAAACTACCACCTAGCAAGTGTGGTGTCTGGCGGTGACACCACAGAAGGTATACCGTTTCGCAACTACATTGACTGATTCTTTGAAATATGCATCTAATGCAAACAAAATTTCGTTGTAGGAAAGAGTTGCTATGTCGCGTCGGGGGAATAATTTGACTATCACACAGTAGGTTTGCACTCCGACGGATGACAAAAGAAAAGGCTGCCGCTCGTTACCTTGAATTCTGTAGGCGATAAAATTCTGACAGTACATCTGTAGATTGTGGCTAAGCCATTACACAATGAAATCAAGGCAGTATAGATAAGAACACCGTTTTTACTCTCGTTGCCAATGTAGTGCTGGCAGAAGAGCCAACACCATGTTACTTGAGGAGACCGAAATGCACGCGTTCTAGCTCACGCAGGCTGGCGTGAGGTCTGGAACATGACAAGGAATTAGAATTCTGAAAGTGGACGAAATTAGTTTGATACTTAACTTTAATCCATTAATGATGAACGTCGTTCTTCAAGGTAAATGATTCACAATATCAATATCAATAGTAGCTGAATATGGCGGCTTGCTAGGTCGTAGCAAATGATGTAGCTGAAGGCTATGCTTAACTGTCGTCTCGGCAAATGAGAGCGTATGTAGACAGTGAACCATCGCTAGTAAAGTCGGCTGTACAACTGGGGCGAGTGCTAGGGAGTCTCTCTAGACCTGCCGTGTGGCGGCGCTCGGTCTGCAGTCACTGATAGTGGCGACACGCGGGTCCGACTTATACTAACGGACCGCGGCCGATTTAAAGGCTACCACCTAGCAAGTGTGGTGTCTGACGGTAACACCACAGTTGTTGAATTGCTAACGTCCCCATCTGTTCACTCAGGGATCGAGACGTGGCTGCACGATCAGTTACAGCCATGCGGATAAAATGCCTGTCATCTCGACTGCTAGTGATACGAGGCCGTCTGGATCCAGCACGGCGTTCCGTATTACCATCCTGAACCAACCGACTCCATATTCTGCTAACAGTTATTGGATCTCGACCAACGCGAGCAGCAATGTCGCGATACGATAAACCGCAATCGCGGTAGGCTACAATGCGACCTTTATCAAAGTCGGAAACGCGATGGTACGCATTTCTCCTCCTTAGACGAGGCATCACAACAACGTTTGACCAGGCAACGCCGGTCAACTGCTGTTTGTGTATGAGAAAACGGTTGGAAACTTTCCTCATGTCAGCACGTTGTAGGTGTCGCCACCGGCGCCAACCTTGTGTGAATGCTCTGAAAAGCTAATCGTTTGCATATCACAGCATCTTCTTCCTGTCGGTTAAGTTTCGCGTCTGCAGCACGTCATCTTCGTGGTGTAGCAATTTTAGTGGCCAATAGTGCATCTTTTTTAAAGCCACCTGAGATTTACGTAAGAGTTCAATTGTATCCCGTCTGCAAGCCGCTTTGAACGAACATCCAGCGGCTCCGAGATGGCTCCGGCGCCGAAGAAATATTAACGGCCACAATCAGTGAAGAGCGGAGCGCGGCCCACTTCGCCAGAGCCGCTTTCCTGTGTGGTCTCAATTCTCGTCGAGCGGCCAACAAGACAACATCTGATTGACAGCCTGAGCCGCGTGGGTACAGTTCGCTACGTGTACCGACCCGCCGACAACGGGCCATCCATCAACGGACTTTCCAGCCGGCTTATTGTTTTGAGGCGTGGTCTGATCTGTTGACCTTCCAACTGTACGCAACCCGCTGCGTGCCAAAATGTACTTGGCTACGGGCTTTTTCTGAACTTCGCTGTGGCCAAGTTGAAACATGATTATGTTTGGTAGAAACACTTCTTGTTCATTACTAATTTTTGGTGAGATATTCTGTCTTAGCTTGCGCGGCCGTTGCTGTCGGCTCTTTCAAGAAAGATTGTAATTACTGGTTACTGTTGTTATGGCAATTTTTTTCTTATTGTTTATTTTGTGGGCCGGCCGGGCTGGCCGAGCGGTTCTAGGCACTGCAGTCTGGAACCGCGCGACCACTACGGTCGCAGGTTCGAATCCTGCCTCGGGCATGGATGTGTGTGACGTCCTTAGGTTAGTTAGGTTTAAGTAGTTCTAAGTTCTAGGGGACTGATGACCTCAGAAGTTAAGTCCCATAGAGCTCTGAGCAATTAGAACCATTTTTTTGTATTTTGTGGACCCCCATTCAAACCAAAAAGTTCCTTTACACCTCTGGTGTATATATTTTGGAGTTATTGTTGTATAACTGCCAGCCTGAATGTGAATTCTCAGTGGACAATGTTATGTGTTTTAATACTGATGGTGTTTTAAAAAGAATGTATGTAGCTGATTTTATAAGCCTACGATCTCAAGGCTATTTCCTTTAATTCTAGTCTTGCAAACTGATTATTGCGAGAGTTTAAATTTTTCTAAGTTTTTAACCACCTGTATAAGTGGTGCTATCTTGTGCTTTTTAAAAATAGTACTTTGATGTTATTATACAGGGTGGCGCAGGGAAACGGGAAATTTCGAAATAACGTCATTTCCATGAATAAATTCATAAAACTAGTAATTTATTAACGAAAGTGAATGTATTCAGTATGCCATTATTCAGTATGTCTTTACAGTCAAAATGTCCAAAAGTGTCTCTTTACTTTTTAAAGATGACATCGGAAAGATGTACTCCCGTTCGGCGTTCATACTCTAACAGCCTGTTACGAAAACCGGAATGCGCGGTGTAGCAAATCTTGGGGTATGGCAGTGATTTCGTTTTCAATGTTCTCCTTCAGTTCATGGATTGTTGCAGGACGTGTACGGTGCACCTTGCCTTTAAGATATCCCCACAGGAAGAAGTCGCATACACTAAGATCAGGGGATCTCGCAGGCCATGCAATGTCACCGTTACGTGAAATAATGCGTCTTCCAAACAATTGACGAACTGCTGCCATCGATTGTCGAGCAGTGTGTGACATGGCTCCGTCCTGCTGAAACCACATGTTTTCGACCTTAAGATTAAGCTCGTACAGTCTCGGTGTAAAGAATGTTTGAAGCATTTCATCATATCGAGCGGATGTTACTGTCACTGCACTACCATCCTCACGTTCAAAAAAATTAGTGCCGATAACATCATGACATGATACAGCACACCATATTGTGACCTTGGCGCTATGTAGTGGTCGCTGGTGAAACTCACAAGGATTGTCCTGTGCCCAATAACGAAAATTCTGTTTGTTCATGAATCCGTTCAGGTGGAAATGGGCTTCATCTGATATCCATTAGTTACCAAGGAAATTCGCGTCCTCGTTGATTTTAGCCAATATCTGGCTACTAAACTCCATACGTGACGCTGGGCCTCGTTCATGTAAGTGTTGCACAATCTGCAACTTATAGGGATGGAAGTCCAATTCATGCAGTATTCTTTGTAAGCTTCGTCGCTTAATCCCTAGCGAAGATGCATGCTGTCGAACGGAGCGGCAAGGACTTGTCTCGATTGCAGCTCTAGCAGCTGCAATGTTCTCTGGGGTACGTACCGTTGGAATGTCACCTGGAGGTTTCTTTTTCAAGGCAGATCCTGTTTCTTCAAAATTACGCACCCACGTTGCAATCGCATGTGCAGATGGGACACGTCCATGACGTCCAAGCTGGTAATGCTGTCGAAATGTTCTCTGCGCGGCAGTCGCACTATCACCATTTTTGTAAAACGCTCTCACAGCTACTGCACGTTCCGCACCAGTCCAATTCTCCATGATTACTAAATGGCAATGCGTTCACATCAATTGTGCAAAGTTTCGAACATCTGCCGGCGCTACAGTGCTGCCAACTGTAACGTTCAAAATTTCTCGTTCCCCTGCGCCACCCCGTACATCGCGGTAATAGAATTGTTAGGCTAAACAATGGTTCCTCGCTTGTTTGTTTTTTCTTCTAAATGCATATTGAGCTGATAATAATTTTCATTACCGTCAATTTTACTTTTTTCATCATTTGACATTGCTTTTCTTCAGCACAACAAAAGCTACATATTCTCTCTGTACTTATATTGTACACATCTAACATTTCTTTTTCATCTCCTGTTAAGTAAAATATTTATACTGTGTTGTCAGAAACAGTCTGAAAAACTAGTAAGGGCGTTGCGAGGTAAGTTCTGCTGAGAGAAAAATTGTTAACGAAAAAATTCGACAAGTTGCGATGTTTCCGATTTAATTAGCCTTGAAATTAGCCAATAAGGTTGATGCGCGCGCATATTCAAGCACTTGTTCGAGATAAAATGTGGTAATACACAGGAATCTGTGGGTTCGTGATTCAGCACTTGTTCAAACGCTCATTACCAGTTAAATTGTGCCTTTTTGAGAAGAGATGAATTTAAGTTATGTGACCAAAAGCTTTGTTAGTTCCGTTTGAGGAGACCAAACTTAAAACGCATTTGGCGACACTGTCTCTGGCAGACTGGTTGAACCTACGATCGCAACGACCTGATTGGTTAACTTTAATCTAATTATATCGGAAACGGCGTAACGTACCGAATTTTTTGTTAGCAATTGTTTGTGAGCACAACCTATCCTGGGACACCGTTACAAGCTTTTCAGACTGTTTCTGACCACCCTGTATATCCATTATATTATGTATTAGAACTGACAGTTCCAGCTCCACTTGAAAACTAACAAACGTAAAGGATGACCTAGTCGGGGTCTTAATAAAGTTCCTACTAGCAGCTGGAGCGGTTTTTCATTAATTGAACGTACAGTTATGGACTCAGCATCCTGTGAACATGCACAAGCTACGTCGTTTATATGAACTTCAGACAAAAACTTTGTTGCTCCAGCAAGCACGACAGTAACAACGCGTATCACCGCCTCTAGCTTTGATAATGATTCGGGTTGCAATTACAGCCATTATATTCAGCTACAAAAAGCTCTTTTTACAGCAGTTCAGAAGGCAGTAGTGGGTAGATGACATAATGTGATGTAATGTACCAATGACAGATGGTTTACTCGGTATATGCATCGTGAGAAAGACCGCATAAATTGTGGTCCTTCTCCGTGACTGGCTGCTATGTTAGGAGCGCCAAAATGATAAACTTCTACTATTAATATTCGAAAAAGTACATACTGAATTCATTAGCATTGCATACAAAAGTATCTGTCAACAGCAGACTATCTTGCCACTATTTCAAAAGTGTCAATTACCAGCAGAATAACAAATAATTGCTAAACAATGAAACGTCCCCTTAGAACAATTGTACAAGACTGTGCTTAAACTGACACACAATATTTTGTTAGCGCAACGCAATCTGACTTTCAAAAATCCCTGCAAAAGAATGGCCCTGAGTAACATTAAACTATACCTTTCAGAAATCACTTACCTCACAAAAATCTTCATTACTCGAACTACTGCAGTACAGCGAGCGCCACTACTGCCAGCTAAATAAAAGATTCAAACTACGGAAGGCACTAACTACTGATAGGGATAGTTAGCAAATGAAAGATTTTAATAGAGAACAAACAATGTATTTACCTTAATAGTCATAATACATATAGCAGTTCATGACAAATTACAAAACTCCGCCATCTCTCTCCCCACATCCACCACTGCTGGCGGCTCACCTCCAACTGCGCAACGCTACGCGCTGTTCACATCCAGCTGCCCAACACTACAATGGCAGACAACAATGCAAACTACCCACAGACTGCGCACAGCCCAGCCAGTGATTTTTCATACAGAGCACTACGTAACGTTGCCAATAAGAAAACATAAACAGCCTACTTACATAGCCCCCATGCTCCCCACAAAAAAGTTTACAAATTGTTTTGGGCACTGGCCAATACAGATTTGAAAAAAATTTTTCATAATTACAGTAAGAAAGATATCAAATGCACACACTTATTAATACAATGTTGGTCAAAAGCTAAAATTTTCTCACAGTCCAGTCCCTTGCTGAATTATTAACACACGTGCAAACACTAACAGTCCCTACTTCTCACATATTGTCCATATACTATGACCAACAGAAACGTGTGCAGTGAAATGTAACTCACAAGGTACTTAATTTGATGAGCTGGTGTCAATTACAATTTTATAACATGAGAATACAATTACAAAGGTACAAAATACATCATTAAAGAACATAACAATACAGATAACTTTTGTAGTAAAACAGGCTTTACAAAAGAATAGAAATAAATAGATAAGATTCCAGGTTCGAATCCTGGCAGGGTCGCCATATGAAACGTCCCCTTAGAACAATTGTACAAGACTGTGCTTAAACTGACACACAATATTTTGTTAGCACAACGCAATCTGACTTTCAAAAATCCCTGCAAAAGAATGGCCCTGAGTAACATTAAATTATACCTTTCAGAAATCACTTACCTCACAAAAATCTTCATTACTCGAACTACTGCAGTACAGCGAGCGCCACTACTGCCAGCTAAATAAAAGATTCAAACTACAGAAGGCACTAACTACTGATAGGGATAATTAGCAAATGAAAGATTTTAATAGAGAACAAACAATGTATTTACCTTAATAGTCATAATATATATAGCAATTCATGACAAATTACAAAACTCCGCCATCTCTCTCCCCACATCCACCACTGCTGGCGGCTCACCTCCAACTGCGCAACGCTACGCGCTGTTCACATCCAGCTGCCCAACACTACAATGGCAGACAACAATGCAAACTACCCACAGACTGCGCACAGCCCAGCCAGTGATTTTTCATACAGAGCGCTACGTAACGTTGCCAATAAGAAAACATAAACAGCCTACTTACAACAAAAAGGCAGACGAGGAATTGCGGAGAGCTTCGGATGGCGCCCACCTTGGATGACGGGCGAGGTGGTCCGGCTATGAGACCATATGTCGATCGACAGTCTCGGAGAACAGACATGCGGTCGGTATGGCTTAAGAGCTTCGTTACCAGTCTCTGGGTAGTTGGACATGTGTGTGTGTATTGTGTATTGAACTGAGCACCTAGAAACGATGGAGAGGCTTCGTCCCGCCCTAGCCCTCAGTGGTTCACAAACCCACAACAGGCCACAGCAGTCCACCCACCCCACCGCCACCCCACACCGAACCCAGGGTTATTGTGCAGTTCAGCCCCCAGTGGACTCCACTGGGAACGTCTCATACCAGACGAGTGTAACCCCAAATGTTTGCGTGGTAGAGTAATTATGATGTACGCGTACAGGGAGACAGTGTTTGTGCAGCAATCGCCGACATAATGTAACTGAGGCGGAATTAGGGGAACCAACCCGCATTCACCAAAGCAGATGGAAAACCGTCTTAAAAACTATCCATACGCTGGCTGGCACACCGGACCTCGACACTAATACACCGGGCGGATTCGTGCCAGGCTAGCTTGTTGAACATGTAACTGAACTTGTTTGATAGTAATTATACAAACACACAGTTCACTGTTTTTTCTGTGAAAGTGTGAAAAATGGAAATTATTTGTGGTTCATAAAGTGGACTACAATTGTGCAGTTTATCGTATTCTGCCAATAAAAAGCGAGTTTAAACAAACCAGTTCAAAATTTAATTATTTATACAACAGTTGTTCCTCGCTAATAGTTTATTACAGCCTCAAGATAACGTATTCACGACCTATGTGCTGCTTGCTGCGCAGGAGACAACAGCTATAGAAAACTGCAGATTGGTGAACATTATTCCGAACTATGCTTTTCACTCACGCCGTTAGAAGCAACTAGGCACCTCAAGTGTACTGCAGTCTTAGTACAAATGAGATCAGTGATCTGTGGTAACCCAGAGGAGGTATGAAGGAAGGAAATTTTCGATGGAAGTGATTTATCATACATATGTAAATCCTTCTCGCCCCAAATCTCTCTTTCTCTCACTTGCCGTAAGGTCAGCGAGAAAGAAGAAGGCAAGATTCTTCAGGTATTCTATATCTAGCTGAATCACTCACTGGTGATCAGATCCCACAGAGGCATCAAATTGCGTAAATGTTGACTGTTACGCTACATCCGTTGTTCCAAATAATCGCATACATTTTCTGTACGATTGACATGGAGTGATTTGGCGGACCAGTCTATGTGTAAGAGGTTGCCTCAGTGTCCGTCAGTCCAGGAACATATGAGAGCAGTCCTCAGAAAACGGCTGTTGTCGTCTCGGAAGAAAGGAGCGGCCACAGCATACTCATAGTGGACATTTAGAAAAAAGGTTAACAGTTAGTCATCCAAAGCAATGAACTAAAATTCCTGATTCACGTTTAACACCTATGTGTGTGTCCAAGTTATAGTACCAGAAACACCCGAAAACATCTCAGAACCGCGTGTGACCTTAATTACACCGTCCCCACCCTGTGGGTAAGACACCTCATTGGGCCGTTGGCGAACGAAACAACTTGCAATATTTTCGAAGACGCAAAACACAATGTCATACCACACTATACGCCCCCTGTCAACTTACTGAGCAGTTGTTTTGCTTGGCCCGTTTAAGACGTCCAGATTTGAATACCACAGTGAGCAACGATCTTTGGTGAGGTACTAGACTTCAAATGTCCATCGTATGAAGTTCCCTTCGCAATGTTTGCTCGGAATCTGGGTAAGATGGACCTTCATTGACTGACAGTAGCAGTCCCTACCAGATTTGAATCGTGTGACAAGGTGTAACACTTATCTCCAGTACCTGTCTATTAATTTCTTTTTGCAGCTACTGTTCTTACACCTTATGTCATATGGTATTCCATTCCTTGTACACATGTTGGACAGTATGATTTCATATACAAACGAATTGGGATACTTCATTTATCAAATTAAACTGTATGGTTCCTGGGACCTTTCCAAGCCTCAAACATCTATGATGTACAGGGTTATTACAAATGATTGAAACGATTTCACAGCTCTACAATAACTTTATTATTTGAGATATTTTCACAATGCTTTGCACACACACACAATAACTCAAAAAGTTTTTTTTAGGCATTCACAAATGTTCGATATGTGCCCCTTTAGTGGTTCGGCAGACATCAAGCCGATAATCAAGTTTCTCCCACACTCGGCGCAGCATGTCCCCATCAATGAGTTCGAAAGCATCGTTGATGCGAGCTCGCAGTTCTGGCACGTTTCTTGGTAGAGGAGGTTTAAACACTGAATCTTTCATATAACCCCACAGAAAGAAATCGCATGGGGTTAAGTCGGGAGAGCGTGGAGGCCATGACATGAATTGCTGATCATGATCTCCACCACGACCGATCCATCGGTTTTCCAATCTGCTGTTTAAGAAATGCCGAACATCATGATGGAAGTGCGGTGGAGCACCATCCTATGGTACGTTTAGCTCCCTGCTTGCTTTATTCGTCGACTTCCGCGGGCTACGCGTGAAACTTGCCCGCACGCGTTCAACCGTTTCTTCGCTCATTGCAGGCCGACCCGCTGATTTCCCCTTACAGAGGCATCCAGAAGCCTTAAACTGCGCATACCATCGCCGAATGGTGTTAGCAGTTGGTGGATCTTTGTTGAACTTCGTCCTGAAGTGTCGTTGCACTGTTATGACTGACTGATGTGAGTGCATTTCAAGCACGACATACGCTTTCTCGGCTCCTGTCGCCATTTTGTCTCACTGCGCTCTCGAGCGCTCTGGCGGCAGAAACCTGAAGTGCGGCTTCAGCCTAACAAAACTTTATGAGTTCTTCTACGTATCTGTAGTGTGTCGTGACCATATGTCAATGAATGGAGCTACAGTGAATTTATGAAATCGTTTCAATCATTTATAATAGCCCTGTATATATTCAGACCGAAGCGATGAAGTAAAATTTGTGCCAAGGCCAGGATACGAACATGAGTCTCCTTCTCACTAGGCATATGCGCTAACTAGTGCGCCACCCTGGCACAGTGGCTTTGCACAATTGCACAGACTACCCTAGCACGCCTCCGTCCTCAATCCAAATTCCCATTCACCCATCAGCTCACTTGATCTTTCCCCTAAACTCGAAATACCGAAAAGGCTGTCCAACTGTACAGGGATAGCATCTCAGCATTGAACGAATTGGGGCAGCCTGCCTGAAGCCCAGGCATAGGTGCATTAATCAAATGAAACTACATGGTTGCTGAGAACTTCTCAACCCTCAAACATCTATACTGTTTATCTACAGACTGAAGCGATGAATGAGCATTTTCACCAAAGCTTGGGTTCGAAACCGGGTCTCCTGTTCCCTAGGCAGATGCGCTAACCACTACGCCACCCTGGCACAGTGGTCTTGCACAATTGCACAGACTACCCTAGCACGCCTCGCTGCTCAAATAAACTTCCCATTCATTCATGGTGTAGTCATGGTTACATATAAACACAATGTCTCCTTTATGTCACTCTGCCAAGTCTCCACGTCGACGTACGTTACGGCTCTGAACGTACACCCCAGTTCACTGTCGTGACTTACATCAGCAGTGGAAAGTCATATGATCGGTTGGTATTTGTTCTACACTATCTATAGCGCTCCTAAATTACAAATGTTTTTTTTTAAGGTTGACGACTAATGCTTTGTCCAGTAAACTTTGAGCTGTGTCGACCCTCATCGAGGTTGCGTGCAGTTGCGCTCATTGGCTGTTACCCATCAACGGCGTCTCGCATGGGCCCAAGAGGGCACGCACGGCATTTCCGATCCTTTTACAGCCGATCCGGACTCTTGTGGAGGATTCTCTGTATGACGGTCAAGAAGGAACGTTCCAGTTGGCAACAAGAGTGCTAACTCATCTACATCTACACCTACATCTATACTTCGCAAGCGTCCTTAAGATGTGTTGCGGAGGGTATTTTGTGTACCAGTGTAACTTCCCCATTTTGCCATACCAGTCACATATGGCTCGCGAGAACAACGATTACTGGTATTTTATGTAGTCCTTCCACTTCACATCGCTCCATACGCAAACTCTTAGGTATTTTATGGAAGCAAGTACTTCCAGTGATTGTTCTGAAATTTTGAAATCATGCAATAAAGGGTCTGTCTGTCAGGTGATGCAGAGGGTATTAGATTAGGAAATGAGACACTTAAAGTAGTAAAGGAGTTTTGCTATTTAGGGAGTAAAATAACTGATGATGGTCGAAGTAGAGAGGATATAAAATGTAGACTGGCAATGGCAAGGAAATCGTTTCTGAAGAAGAGAAATTTGTTAACATCGAGTATAGATTTAAGTGTCAGGAAGTCGTTTCTGAAAGAACCTGTATGGAGTGTAGCCATGTATGGAAGTGAAACATGGACGATAAATAGTTTGGACAAGAAGAGAATAGAAGCTTTCGAAATGTGGTGCTACAGAAGAATGCTGTACGTTAGATGGGTAGATCACATAACTAATGAGGAGGTATTGAATAGAATTATAGAACTGGGAAGAAGAGGAGTTTGTGGCACAACTTGACTAGAATAAGGGATCGGTTGGTAGGACTTGTTCTGAGGCATCAAGGGATCACCAATTTAGTATTGGAGAGCAGTGTGGAGGGTAAAAATCGTAGAGGGAGACCAAGAGATGAATACACCAAGCAGACTCAGAAGGACGTAGGTTGCAGTAGGTACTGGGAGATGAAGAAGCTTGCGCAGGATAGAGTAGCATGAAGAGCTGCATCAAACCAGTCTCAGGACTGAAGACCACAACAACAACAACTGTATATATTTTCGCAGTATATTATATTTGTTTATGTTGAGGGTTTATTGCCACTCCCTACACCAAGTGTCGATCCTCTGCATTTTGCTACAGTTTCCTAGCATCACGACCTCTCTGTATACAACGGTATCATTCCAGAAAAACCTCATGGACCTTCCAACTTTACATTTACTATGAAAACTAAAGGTGCTATAATACTCCCCTGAGGAACAACCGATGTTATGTTTATGTCGGAAGACTTCTCTCCGTTCAGCATGACGTGTTATTTTACATTTGCTAAAAACTCTTCAATCTAGTCACGCAGTTGACCTGATATTCCATAAACTCGTATTTTGTTCCATTTAGAGCGGAAAAGTTGGGTGGGTTCCTCGAGAGCAGCACGTGCCCGACTGTATGACGTCGGCCTTGGGGCCTATGCGACGTGCGGACAGGAGCTGAAGAGGCCAGCCGTATATCGGGTGGAGGGATCGTCAGGTCCTAAAGCACGGCCACAGGAAGATTGGCGAACCAGGTGCCACTTGGGACAGCCCCCATTCAATCAAAAAGAACTAAAGTTTGTGAGCACATTTCAGAACATTGTCTGTTGCCGTACATTTGGGCCACGGAGCCGACTTTAGCATATAGTCCAGTCTGTTATAACCGTAGTTCAATGCAAGCATACAGATGTGCATGCATTGTGTTGTACAGATGCCGGATGCCAGTATATGGGATGGAGTTTGAAGTGTTGGCAGAAGAGCCAACACTGTGTTGCTAGAGGTGGCCGAAATGCATGCGTTTAAATACACGCAGACTGGCGTGAGGTCTGGAACAGTTAAGGGAATTAATAGTAGCAAATAAAGTACGTAGTTGATGTAATACTTAACTTTAATCCATAATTGTAGAACATCGCTCTTGTTTAGACACGCTTCAAGATAAATATCAAATGCTATGGCGCCTTGCTAGATCGTAGCAAATGACGTAGCTGAAGGCTATCTAACTATCGTCTCGGCAAATGAGAGCGTATTTGTCAGTGATCCATCTCTGGCTAAGTCGGCTGTACAACTGGGGCGAGTGCTAGTAAGTCTCTCTAGACCTGCCGTCTGGCGGCGCTCGGTCTGCAATCACTGACAGTGGCGACACGCGGGTCCGGCGTATACTAATGGACCGCGGCCGATTTAAAGGCTACCACCTAGCAAGTGTGGTGTCTGGCGGTGACACCACAGAGTTCCATGCCTGTTGCACGTGGTCGGGGAATATCGGAACAATTAATGCTGGATATGGATGGCGCTGGAGTTGTCGTCCAATGATGTCCCATATGAGCTGGATGGGATACAGATCTGGAGATCGAGCAGGTCAAAGCAACATGTTAAAACTCTGTAGAGCATGTAGGGTAACTACAGCGACATGTGGACGAGCGTTATGTAGTTGGAAAACACCACCAGGAATGCTGTTCAACATTGGCAGCACAACAGGTCGAATCACCAGACTGATGTACAAATTTGCAGCCAGGGTGCGTGGGAAACCCCTAGACTGCTCCTGCCATCATACGAAATCGCACACGAAACCATAATTCCAGATGTAGGTTCAGTGCGTCTAGCACGCAGACGGGTTGGTTGTAGGCCCGCAACTGACCTCCTTCTAACCAACACAGAACCATCACTGGCACCGAGGCAGAACCAGCTTTCATCAGAAAACACAACAGACCTCCTTCCTGCCCTCAAATCAGCTCTCCCTTTACACCACTAAACTCGCAAACGGCGGTGGTTTGGGGTCAGTGGAATGCAGGCTACGGGGCCTCATGCTCGGAACTGTCTTTGAAGTAACCAACTTGTAACAGTCCGTTATGTCACTGTGGTGCCAACTGCTGCCCAAACTGCTGGTGCAGGTGCAGTACGATGCGCCACAGCTACACGCCGAACACGATGGTCTTACCTCTCGTGGCCACCTGGTCTTCCTTCGATTGTACATTCTCGTGAAGTATACATGGCTACATTCCTGCCAAGTATACTTGAAATATGGCAGAAGGAACATCCAACTTCACGTATTCCTATTACACGACGTCTATCAAACTCAGTGAGGTATTGATAATGGCGTCTTTGTCAACTCAAAGGCATTCTTGACTAAGATCAACTTAACACATCCAGTCTCACAGGCAACTAACGCTCACGACCGTTAAAGAGTGTATTTAAAGCAAACATGAATTGCATTCTCATAGTGGTGCTACTAGCGCCATTCTTATGGGACTGGCGCGAAATCTGTATAAACTGAAACCTCCCCTTAGAAAAATTTATGAATTATTGTCCTGATAAACCCCTTACGTTATTTGATTTTCAAACAGCTGAGCAAAACTGAACGTACTCAGACATTTCTCTCTTTACTTATTCTGATCATCACTAAACTGACACACAATATTTTTAGCGCAGCGCAATTTGACTTTCAATAATCCCTACAAAAGAATGGCCCTGACTAAAAATAACCTATACCTTTCATGAATCACTTACCTCACAAAAATCTTCGTTACTCGAACTACTGCAATACAGCGAGCGCCAATACTGCCAGCTAAATAAAAGATTCTAACTACTGAAGTCACTAACTACTGATAGGCATAGTTAGCAAATGAGAGATTTTTATAGAGAACAAACAATGTATTTGCCGGCCGAAGTGGCCGCGCGGTTCTGGTGCTGCAGTCTGGAACCGCGAGACCGCTACGGTCGCAGGTTCGAATCCTGCCTCGGGCATGGATGTATGTGATGTTCTTAGGTTACATAGGTTTAATTAGTTCTAAGTTCTAGGGGACTAATGACCTCAGCAGTTGAGTCCCATAGTGCTCAGAGCCATTTGAGCCAAACAATGTATTTACCTTAATAGTGTTCAAAAGTCATCATATATATATCAGTTCATGATATACAGTATCACAAATTTACTCTTTCTGACGGACACACGTCCAGATCATCCGCTCTCAAAACTCTGCCATCTCTCTCCCCACATTCACCACTGCTGGCGGCTCACCTCAAACTGCGCAACGCTACGCGCTGTTCACATCCAACAGCCCAACACTACAATAGTAAATATTCTAACAATGCAAACCAACCACAGACTGCACACAGCACAGTCAGTGATTTTCATACAGAGCGCTACGTGGCGTTACCAACATAAAAACCTAAACAGCCTACTTACAAAACGTCATCTTTCAGATGTAGAAACACGCTACCGACTTTCATTTATGTCGAACAACTCCTTATAATGGTCAGTCGGCCGCTGTTTATAACCGCTCTTTTAAATGAGAACAATATTATCAGGTTTGTTCTCATATAGGGGAGAGCTGATCGATAATATCGGAACTAATTAACGGCACTGAAGAAGTTTTAATTAAAATTATGGATATATAATCTCTAATCAGAATAACGCCAGCACAAAAGTAGCGCCTCATGAAAAACAAAGAGGGTTCAACGCGGGTACTTTTGTTTCTAAATTCTACCTTATAAACCATGAGAGGGTATAGTTAGTTCTCTTGTCTTGTTTTCTACGTTATGAATAAGCCTACGCAGCTGCGGCGTGCGATATAACTGCCGTTTCCGTGTGATATGCTACGGAAGGGATCAGAGCACTTTTGTTAAACTGCAAGAAAAGTCACTGTAGTTAATTTATACGGGACAGACTTTTGCCGTAAGGTCGCGGACTAAGAATATTTGAGAAATTTTGTGCGCGAGAGGAAGTAGCGCTCAGTATTAAACTCTAGTGCATGCTGAATAATCGATAAGAGGACTATACGAAGGGACGTTAAATCGAATATAAGAACGGAATTGGACACATAGCTTTGTGAAGGTAAAAGCGTACGAAGTTTGAATGACTGTATCGAAGTATAGTAATGGACCATAGATCTTGTGATAATCACTTCGAATAACAGTGCTATAAAGTTCACAGACATTTTAGTTGCAACAAATTGCTGAGAGAAATTGTAGGATCAACCCTCATTTTCTCTATATACAAAACGCAATCATTCATGATCATTTAATTATTATTAAATGTTGTTAATAAAAAGCTAAAGTGATTTCTACAATAGCGTGTGTATCAGTCAACGATAATCATAGGCAAGCGGCAAACTGTGTCTCTGGATTACGGAAGGTTCGATTATGAAATATTACGAAGTGTAAATTGTGACTTAAAAGCGATTTAACATTTCATTTCCAATCAGATAGAAATAATACAAAATCAGGAATAGTGCGGATAAGTGGTAACGTCGGAAAAAGGAAGTTGAAAAAACAACTAACATCCAAAGACTTTATTAACTATTTTGTCTTCGTTAACGCAGCAACAAATGAAGGGTGATCGACTGTGCAAAAAGTCAACTTTAATTCTTATTATGAAAACCCGGAATTCAGTTGCCGTTACAGTGACGATGTATGTGGCTGCTCCATCTGATATAACGAAAAGTCGGGCATATACGGTAGATGACATCATCAATATCTTACGTCAGAGAAGTACACGACAGCAGATCGACGGAGGGCGGCTACAAGTTCCCAGTCATGAAGAACTTTTTAAAGGGCATCATATCCTCCATCGACTGTAGAAATTATTTGTTTCACATTGTAATTTCAACCTTTGGCTCATTCTAAAATAGTACTGTCAGACTTTGAAGGCCTATTTTTGAAGATGACATGTATACGTGTCTGAGAATTTTAAAGTTTGACATATGCTGAAGCAAAACCTTTTGCAGTGCCACTTGAAAATGGCCCAAAGGCCGAAACTTCAATTGTGGAACAAATAATTTCTACGGTCAACGGTGAATGTTGTGTCTTTTAAGAAACAGAAACTGTTGTTGAATCATATCGTCGGGGTCAACCTGCAACAAGCCGAATGATAGCCAAGTGCGACAGATTCTGGTACAAAGTCAGTGACAAGACTGATAGCAGACTGTGAATCAGGATGGACAGTAATTGGGATAGCCAAAACATCCGTTGTCCATATTTGCCCCGCACACATTGACTGACGAGAAGGAGTCAACACACAAAACAAATAGATGGAGATTTCTCTGAGGCATGTGAGCGAGGTTCATTCTGTCTTCATTCAAACGACAGGTGATAAGGCTAGGTGATACATGATCGGTGCTGACTTGGGCCATACTGCAGACGAATCTATATCCAGCTTAGATTCATATCCACAGACGTCTGACATCGATGTTTCTAGTTATCCCCATATGATACTCACTGACAGTTTACAGCAGCTTTGTAAAAGAAGCGAAATTAATGTTCTCGCTGACTGAAATTACATAGAAGTCTAGTAAAAGAAACAGTTTCTGTAGCTTCTGATTTTCTATATGGGTGCCACATCTTTCGAGGTACTTTCGGTTTTTTTTATTTTTTACTATTTTTTTAATACTCGCTGGTGTGCGACGGAAATCAGAGATCAACACTTGAAGTTCCCTCTTTTTGAGTCTTCAAAGAAACCCTGTGCTTCCAGTTACGGTAGGCATGTTAACTGAAATCGAGAGTGAGAAGCTATTTAATCGAAGGTAGTGGAAATTAGTAAAACACTGGTCGCTAGCTACTTGTGTTTACTGCAGGACATTTCCGGTAGGATCTGCTGAAACTGCAGAATCATTTGTGAGTTGCCTCCGTTTTTTACGTCATGCAGTCTCTTGCACGTCTCTTGTGAGAGCAGCCATACGGCGTACTCGACACAAACAAAGATGAGGGCTGTCGTGGCTGAGACCGACTACACAGAAACACAGCTGAGTCACTGCTCACAGTGGGCTATTGGCGGTTTCCTCACAGAAAACCGAGCCCTGGCTTGGCTTCAGGGATCCTACAGTTGGAATGTTTACCGTGGCAGATGTTTTCCAGAAAGGCGAACAAGCTTTTCGAGAAGTTAGCAGCATACTTAAGACGATGTTTGTCCTGTGTATTTGTCTTGCTTTACACATCTGAGTGTCCTGCTTCGTGCCCGATGTCGCTAGTGGGTCGTTATGCAGTGTAGAGTGGAACTCCAACCGAAGCACTCTGTTCGAATTCTGGAAGTGGGAGGGGGTTGGTGGCCGGGCAAATGAAACAAAAGCACTATTAGATTTCGGCCAATTAGGTAAGATTGGTTGTTAGCGTACTGATTTTGCCAAGTCGATTGTTCAGGAAACTGTAGGATTATCTTCCATTTCTCTCTTTACTTCCTTGTGGTTCGACGCAAGACGTCGTGCATGGTAACTCTGATATCTGATAACTTACAGAGACAAGGGAGCTGTAGAGTTTATCCCAGACCTATTGGATCCGAACCGTATAGGTAGTAGAGGATCATAAATGGCATACTATGAGATAAAGAACAGCAGGCTTTGCAGTAGAGCAGCCACAGTCTGGATATGTCATTTTGAAGATAAGGCCGCTTCAACGGTAAGTTCTTTATTTATAATCAATACGATTTCGCACCTTTTTAGCTTCATCATCAGGTGCAATAAAATCAAGTCATGTTCCGATCGAGAAAAGAGAATGGGATGAGCCAGTGTTCATAACAAGTAAAATTTCGCTAATGGACAGACGTCAAACGTAAAACACCATTAAATGACACAGAACGCTCCCGATATACCGCAAGTAACAGTATCTGGTGAAGTAACGCGCCAATCTTTTGGTATATGGGGACCCGTTAGCTCATCATTTAATGTTACTCATGGTGCCACAGGGGCGTATCACGGGAGCATTCTATGTTATTTTATGCCACTTTATATTTGATGTCCACTGCTTAGCGAAAACTTGCGATCATGAAGGTTCGACCATCCCATTCTCTTTTCTCGATCGGAACATGATTCGACTTTATTGCGCCCGATGATGCAGCTAAAATGCTGCGAAACGGGTCGTGCTTATAAACAAAGGACTTACAGCTGTAGTGGTCTTAATTTCAAAATGAGATAACGACAACTCAACAATGAGAAGTTATGGCTCTGAGCACTATGGGACTTATCATCTGCGGTCATCAGTCCCCTAGAACTTAGAACTACTTAAAACTAACTAACCTAAGGACATCACACACATCCATGCCCGAGGCAGGATTCGAACCTGCGACCGTAGCAGCCGCGCGGTTCCGGACTGCGCGCCTAGAACCGCTAGACCACCGCGGCCGGGAATGAGAAGTTATATTCATAAGAGTTGCTCATGTGATAACCACCGACTTCAACGCATGCATTCCATTGGAAAATAAATTTTTAAGTCTCTCAAAATCCATGTTGTCTGCTGTACAGCAAGACAGACGGCTAGGACCCCACCATCGAGTTCCTAATAAATTTCCAAAACATGTAAATACAGGCTCGTCACATGCAGGACGCATTACTCTTGATAATAAGGGGAGAAATGTAGAGGCAATAAAATCAAAGAAAAATGTAGGTAACGTGAAACCTGTAAAATTATTCACGGAATATAAACGTAAAAATAGGCTAGTTTATACCTGAAAAATCACTAGACTAAACACAAAATATGTAAAGAACTATGGGTCCTTCAGTCTTTTGTCAGAGGTAGATAAAAATTTTTAATCAAAATTTCCGTAAAGCATAGAAACGTTGGGATCAAAGAAATCTCTTCTTTGAGTCTGTCATCTGTCGCGACAGCTGACAAGATTTGACAGATCTGGATTTCCTGTTTACAGCGGACAGACGACTTAATCAATTGGGTGGCCAGAGCACGCTCCCAGGACCAATTAAAAGTTCAGTGCCACTGTAGTCTATCTCATATTACTTCCGAACATCACAACCGGGAAGCCCGCGTGGATGGTGCGTGGGAACAGCATTGCTGAGAGAACGGGTCTAGTGAAGGGAACGCTCTGTGTCTTGGACCCTGGAACGTTAACAGACATGGAGACACTGAATCAATAATCAGTTAGCTAATACAATGACCGTGGTATTATGCATCTATCGAATTATACTAATAGCTAAACACCAGCGAGAACGGTCAGCGCTGGAGGAGGAGTGTCCGGACTGATTGATTAGTTAAGTGAATGTTCGCAACAACAATCTCAGTTCGACACGAAATTTCAGTTGTCACATTGTAAGTTACTTCTGCTGGCTTTGGAAGTCGTAGAAGCATAATGCATCAAATCCAAATTATAGCCGGCCGGAGTGGCCGAGCGGTTCTAGGCTCTACAGTCTGGAACCGCGCGACCGCTACGGTCGCAGGTTCGAATCCTGCCTCGGGAATGGATGTGTGTGATGTCCTTAGGTTAGTTAGGTTTAAGTAGTTCTATGTTCTGGGGGACTGATGACCTCAGAAGTTAAGTTCCATAGTCCTCAGAGCCAAATTATAAATGGTGCTATAGACAATGTCAAAATTATCTCGTTTCAACTCTGACTCTCGGCAAAATGCGCACTGAGAGACTATAATAAAATAAGAAATGAGGGTAGACCATATTGTTTACTTTTGTTAGAATTACTTTCTCTGCCTTTTCTCTTATAAAAAAATGCTTTTTACATTCTTTTGTGATTTGTTACGGATTCATTTTTGACATGGTAACGAATAAACATGTATTGTTGCAATGTGAACTTGGATCTAACAAAACTAGAGTGAGAGCATCAAATATATTCTTGAAATAATGTAGGCAAGACCAAAAAGGTATCTTAATTCACTTTCCTATTTGTTTCTGCACAGCTGTGTCGTATGTGTTACTCTGCTTAGAAAGTATTAGGACTTCTTGCCAGTATGGACGCCAAACCGTGAGCGGAATTCAATTTTTTTTACTTCTTTCACATGTCTCCTTCTGGCTCTTGGATGATAAATGAAACTAATGTAGCAACAGAGATAGATATAGTCAGGCAAAGCGCCTAATCGATAGCAAAACATGAAAAACTACAAACATCTCGCGAGTTTGCAGCCGAATCATAGAGTCATCTTGATACTATATTTCAGCTGAGGTAGGTGTAATGTGAAAAACCCCATTTACCCTATGTCAGGTGAGGACATTTTAGAAACGAAAATAGTTTGTCCCTTTTTCTAAAAATTCTTTCTACTTCCTAGTATAATTATTTTAAAATACTGTAATGAAACGATAATTGTATATGATACGAATGTAGAACACTTCAATGAACAATTACTGAACTAAAAGGTAAAAGCATGCGAACAAGTTGAAAATTAACTACAATAAGTACAAACTCGTGCATTACGTGTATTTTCTGAATGCTAAATGAAAGTATTGCAACGATGTTATCGCAGTCGACAAAATTTTGCTATAAATAAACCAACGAGCAGGTGGACAATGAAAGAAGTGAAGCCAAAAATACAAGTACGTTGAAATTCATACATGTAATTCAAACCCCTATTAACTAGTAAATTTTATGAACTGTTGTGTACTGACAGTTTTAATCATGATAAGAAAGCGTTGAATTTCATTTAGCAAACCATAGGAGCTACAGCCCAACATAATTTAAGGTATCAGTGGAATTTTACAATTTAAAATAGATAAAATACGGAGTTTTAAAAACTATAAACAAGTATTTCTTCTGGTAAGGAGAAAGGACAGAATGATAAATAAATGTATGAGAGAAAGCACAGGAGATGATTGTATCAAGTGCCTGCTTGGAAGTAGAATAATGAGAATGGAGACAGGTTGTCTGACAGAGGACCGAATAAGAAAACCGTTTGCTACCTTCGTGATAAGAAAGAATCTAGAGGATTAATTTACGGAGGAGGATTAGACGACGTCGAGACCAGTGAATGATAAACGGGTAATGAGTAAATTAATTGGCGTTAATTGTGAACAGTCATTTCTTTAGTGATCATTTTATTGCCTACACGTCATTCGGATGGGTGGGAGGGAATGGGGGAAGGACAAGGTGGCACAGATGATACTGATGGTCTTCAGCTTTACCTAACTTAAGATACGAGTGGAGTCTTACAACATAAAATAGATAAAATACAATTTTAAAAACTATTACAATTATTTCTATTAGTGACAGTTCCATATAAAGTGGAGATGATGATATGACTGGTGCTGTGATGTGGACGACGATGCCCCGTCTGTCTTGTAGATGACAGATGTTGTTATACTAGCTTAGCGCCCTTTGCCTCACTCGCGTTGACTGTATGGCCTGCAGAGATATTTTTTGTTTTTACATTAGCGAATTTTATGTTGTTCACAAATTGCAATAACTTCTAAGCTTTTTACACTAATAAAGACCGTATAAGCACGATCTTTTCCGGATGTAATTCTGACCGAAAAGCAATTCTGGTCGCTGGAGTCCTAAGTGTTTGTTACTCATACCCTCTGCGTTCCTGTGGAGATGTTTCCATAGCAACTTTCATCCCATAACAAATATTTCTTTATATCAAACCGAGAAGTAAAATACAATTTTTTATAAATTTAGCTTTAAATTTTTTTAATTTAACGAAATATTTTCTTAAAAATTTTCATCCCCTGTTGCACTGCCTTAGGGGTTTAAATTCCAAGCCGGCCTTTGTGGCCGATCGGTTCTAGGCGCTTCAGTTGGAACCGCACTGCTACTACGGTCGCAGGTTCAAATCATGCCTCGGGCGTGGATGTGTGTGATGTCCTTAGGTTAGTTAGGTTTAAGTAGTTCTAAGTCTAGGAGACTGATGACCTCATATGTTAAGTCCCATAGAACTCAGAGCCATTTGAACCATTTGAAACACGGTCTTTTTTTAGTTTCTGAAGGAGCGGTCAAACATCAATTGTCATAGATGTAACCTTAAAAAATACTTCAGTTGTTCTTTAATAATTATTTGTTTTCAAAAAAACTTTCACCCACTATTTTACCTGCTTAATGGTTGAATTTACGAAAATGCTGCAACACGTATATTTCGCTTTCTGACTAAGGAAAAAAATATCGGTTTTTGTAGTTCTGGCTTGCCTTAGTAGCGATATACTTTCAAAAATCCTCTCATCCCCTATTTCATCCCCTTAGGAGTGGAATTTCGGACAACCCGTCTTAAATGATTCCTAGAGTATAACATCCACATCCTCTCCAAACTGCAAGTTTATGTTCTTAGCGGTTTGGTCTGGGCAGTGGTCAGTCAGTGAACCAGTCTGACGCTGTTTCACCCCCGTAGGGGTTGAACGTCCAAAACAGTGAAACACATGATTTTTCGTCTCCAACCGAGGAGCTTAACACCAATTTTTAAAGAGTTAGCTTTAAAAACGCTTTCACAATGAAATATTTTCATGAAACGTTTCGCTCCTATTTCAACTCCTCAGGGGTTGAATTTCCAAAAACAGTGATATGCCAGGTACAAATTTTCATAGATTTAACTTCAAAAACGCTTTCATAATAAAATATTTTTCTAAAAAAAAGCTCATCCGCTATTTCATCGCCTTAGAGTTCAATTTCCAAAAACAGTGAAACTAATACTTTTTTTTTTTTTTTTTTTTTTTTTTTTGCAACCGTGAAATCAAATACCAAAGTTGATGGATGCAGCTTTAAAAATACATTAGTAGTTGTTTAATAATGATATATTTTCAATAAAAGCTTTCACCCATTATTTCACCCCCGTAGGGTTAAATTTCCAAAAATGCTGAAACACGTATTTCTTTTCTGAGCGAGGAAAAAAAATACCAATTTTCGCACGTCTAGCTTCAAAATTGCCTTAACACGAAATTAAAAAAAAAATCTTCATCCCCTATTTAACCCCCTTATGGGTCTGTCTATCGTTAGCAGTTAGGGCTGGGCGATTATGAGTCAGTCAGTCATAATATTGCCTTTTAATATATCTAGACTGTTGCGTATGATGATCAGCTCCCGATAAGTGTTCTAGATTTAGTAAGCGGGGCCGAGGGGATGAAAAACAAAATACGTGGGACGCTATGGTTTTTCTAGAGGAAGGGTTGGTGCGTCATGGGATGTGTGTGAGCTGGAGATGGGACCTCGCATAGGGAGTAGCTGGAGAGGGGTTTCGGTAGGGGAAATCTGGGTGGGGTATTGAAGCCTTGTAAGTAACGAGCAGGCAGGAAAGATGGAATTGATGGGTATCGACAGGGCGTTCGGGGTCTGTAAGTGGGACACTGTTTTCAATTTCCTTGGGTAAGAAGTCTATAACTAAGCAGAAACACCTGATACAGTGCGAGCCATCATAACAACAGTATTCACGGTAAACGAATTAGGAGAGCTTTATATCCCCACGGAAAGGTGTAGGAGGTCCATGACTAATGAATTTATTGCTAGCGCACTCGAGCAGATGTAATTTCGATGGATTGCTCACGCGCTGCCTGCGATATGTAAGCTACAAGAGAATCTCAGACCAGAGAGCAGTGTTGTCAGCAGTAGGAACTGTGTGGCAGTAGGAGTAAGTAGTAGCTAGCTGTCTGGTGTATCGAGTTGGCTGGGCCGGTCGTGGGGAGCGATGGTGGTGCCTGAGCGATGTGGTATAAGGTAAAAGCAGTCTCGCGCATATGTACTATTATTATATCAAGTCCTATGTAAATGTTTTTGAAAAAAATCTCTTAATAATAATCTTTCTTATAAAATTAACGTTTGACTATCATTCATCTCAATTTAAAGAATTTACTAATTTCTCCAATCCATGGTCATCCCAATTATTGTAAAGAAAAATCAGTTGTTTCTTTTTATAAATGACAAATCTATCGGCTAGTATTGCACTGGGCTGTGCCAGAAAAGTTTTTTATAGGAGCAGATATATACGCGTTATCCGGCGACTTCATTGAGGTAAGAATTTTCAATTTATTCTGTATGATCATTCAGGGCCATGACGCAGCAGTGCTGACGTCCAAATTTACCAGTTTAGATTCACAGTCAGTCAATTATTGAAAGGTTATATACGACTTGGTTATATATTTGACTTGGACAGGGTTTGTGATTAGTGTAAAGAATGGCAGCTAACTCTAAATATAGATAATGTAAATTAATGCAGATGAATAGGAAAAAGAATCCCGTTATGTTTGAATACTCCATTAGTAGTGTAGCGCTTGACACAGTCACGTCGATTAAATATTTGGGCGTAACATTGCAGAGCGATATGAAGTGGGACAAGCATGTAATGGCAGTTGTGGGGAAGGCGGATAGTGGTCTTCGGTTCATTGGTAGAATTTTGGGAAGATGTGGTTCGTCTGTAAAGGAGACCGCTTATAAAACACTAATACAACCTATTCTTCAGTACTGCTCGAGCGTTTGGGATCCCTATCAGGTCGGATTGAGGGAGGACATAGAAGCAATTCAGTGGCGGGCTGCTAGATTTGTTACTGGTAGGTTTGATCATCACGCGAGTGTTACGGAAATGCTTCAGGAACTCGGGTGGGAGTCTCTAGAGGAAATCAGGCGTTCTTTTCGTGAATCGCTACTGAGGAAATTTAGAGAACCAGCATTTGAGGCTGACTGGAGTACAATTTTACTGCCGCCAACTTACATTTCGCGGAAATACCACACAGATAAGATATGAGAGATTAGGGCTCGTACAGAGGCATATAGGCAGTCATTTTTCCCTCGTTCTGTTTAGGAGTGGAACAGGGAGAGAAGATGCTAGTTGTGTTACGAGGTACCCTCCACCACGCACCGCATGGTGGATACCGGAGTATGTATGTAGATGTAGTAGATGTAGATGAGCCACAATTTTACTGAAAGGCTAGTCACGTTATTATTGCGAGGTTACGGAATGTTATACATATTTTTAACTGTTGCTAGGTTACGCTGAATGTGAATTATTTATAATTATTTTTCAACACTTAGGAGGATACAAAGGTGCACTGAAAATAGCGGCTATGATCCTAAACTCTGGTGTCACTAGCATAACGTGACATTAACACGCCGCGGCAGTAACCTTAACTTTTTACAGCTCACCTTGAAACGCTCCGGGGGCTCGGCGTAGGGCACGCCGCGGTAGGCGTGGTACGCCCTGCCCTCGTACTTGAGCCGCGTGCCGCGCAGCGAGCCCAGCGGCAGCTGCACGGTCGGGTTGTCGACTGCAGAGGAGACAGCCAGCAGCGCCACCAGTGTGACGAACCGCAGCATCGCCACCACCTACGCAAAATGCGGCGACCGCACACTGCCAGCCGGCGACACTCAGTTCGCTGCACTTTTCCGTTAAGTGAATCATCACCATCATCATCATCATTTAAGACTGATTATGCCTTTCAGCGTTCAGTCTGGAGCATAGTCCCCCTTATAAAATTCCTCCATGATCCCCTATTCAGTGCTAACATTGGTGCCTCTTCTGATATTGAACCTATCACTTCAAAATCATTCTTAACCGAATCCAGGTACCTGCTCCTCGGTCTGCCCCGTCTCCTCCTACCCTCTACTGCTGAACCCATGAGTCTCTTGGGTAACCTTGCTTCTCCCATGTGTGTAACATGACCCCACCATCTAAGTCTGTTCGCCCTGACTGCTACATCTATAGAGTTCATTCTCAGTTTTTCTTTGATTTCCTCATTGTGGACACCCTCCTGCCATTGTTCCCATCTACCAGTACCTGCAATCATCCGAGCTACTTTCATATCCGTAACCTCAACCTTATTGATAAGGTAACCTGAATCCACCCAGCTTTCGCTCCCATACAACAAAGTTGGTCGAAAGATTGAACGGTGCACAGATAACTCAGTCTTGGTACTGACTTCCTTCTTGCGGAAGAGAGTAGATCGTAGCTGAGCGCTCACTGCATTAGCTTTGCTACACCTCGCTTCCAGTTCTTTCACCATGTTGCCATCCTGTGAGAATATGCATATGCATCGTAAGTACTTGAAACCGACCACCTTTTCTAACTTTGTTCCTCCTATTTGGCACTCAATCCGTTTATATTTCTTTCCCACTGACATTACTTTCGTTTTGGAGATGCTAATCTTCATACCATAGTCTTTACATTTCTGATCTAGCTCTGAAATATTACTTTGCAAACTTTCAATCGAATCTGCCATCACAACTAAGTCATCCGCATATGCGAGACTGCTTATTTTGTGTTCACATATCTTAATCTCACCCAGCCAGTCTATTGTTTTCAACATATGATCCATAAATAATACGAACAACAGTGGAGACAGGTTGCAGCCTTGTCTTACCCCTGAAACTACTCTGAAACGTGAATTCAATTTACCGTCAACTCTAACTGCTGCCTGACTATCTATGTAAAGGCCTTTAACTGCTTGCAAAAGTCTGCCTCCTATTCCATAATCTCGTAGAACAGACAATAACTTCCTCCTAGGAACCCGGTCATATGCCTTTTCTATATCTATAAAGCATAAATACAATTCCCTGTTCCACTCGTAACACTTCTCTTTCCTAAGAGGCCTAAACCCACACTGATTTTCATCCAATTTGTCTTCAACTAATACTCGCACTTTCCTTTCAACAATACCTGAGAAGATTTTACCCACAACGCTCATCAAAGAGATACCTCTTTAGTTGTTACAATCTTTTCTGTTTCCATGTTTAGAGATTGGTGTGATTACTGCTTTCGTCCAGTCTGATGGAACCTGTCCCGACTCCCACGACATCTCAATTATCCTGTGTAGCCATTTAAGACCTGACATTCCACTGTATTTGATGAGTTCCGACTTAATTTCATCCCCCTAGCCGCTTTATTGCACTGCATTCTATTGACCATTTTTTCCACTTCCTCAAATGTGATCCTATTTCCATCATCATTCTTCTCCCATTGTACATCGAAATCTGACACATTACTGATCGTATTTTCACCTACATGAGCAACTCTTCAAAATATTCCCTCCATCTGCCCAAGGCATCAACAGGATTCACCAGCAGTTTTCCTGACCTGTCCAAAATACTTGTCATTTCCTTCTTACCTCCTTTTCGAAGACTGCTAATTACACTCCAGAATGATTTTCCAGTAGCTTGACCTAAAGTCTCCAACCTGTTTCCAAAGTCTTTCCAAGATTTCTTCTTGGAGGCTGCAATTATCTGTTTGGCTTGAATATCTTGAGAAATCAAAAACTAAAAGAATCACATTCAACCGAAGCCCATAAATATTCAAAACTGTGTGCCCGACTTGAACTCGAATCGTATATCTTTCAGAGACACTGCTCTACTGTGAAGTTTAGAATGTAGGAGACTGGTACTGACAGCCAGGTTAGTCGAGAGCGCTAATGCGCTGCTTCCTGGACTCGGGGAGGCGTGCCGGCCCCGGATCAAATCCGCCCGCAGGACTGACGACAAGGGCCGGTGTGCCGGCCAGCCTGGATATGGTTTTTAGGCGGTTTTCCACATCCCTCTAGGTGAATACCGGGCTGGTCTCCACGTGCCGCCTCAGTTACACGACTCGCAGACATTTGCAACACATCCGCACTTTTCCATGATTTCCACTAGACGCAGACAGATGCGGTACTCTGATTCCATCCCGGGGCGTACGGGGTGGCGGCAGGAAGGGCATCCGGACACCCCTTCACATTAACATGCCAAAACCGAATTAACCACGCCAACTCCGCGCACAATGCGGGACAAAGGCGCAAGCGATAGATAGACTGGTACTGACAGAACTGAAAGTGTTGAAGCGGTTCATGACCGGTGTTTGCTTGGCTCAATCGGTAGTGCATTCGGTTCGGGAAAGAAAGTTCCGGGTCCGACTCAAGATTCGATACACTGTCGTAGTCTTTCAAGAAGATTTCGGGTTCATAAACATTTTATTTTTACCTGTTATTACTGTTATGTTGTAATTTCATGTACTGACATGTTCCATGACCTTGGAGATTTGCTCCTCAGTTTGGTCCTACGGAACTTGACGTGTAAATAAATAAATACGTTTCACAACAGCGCACACCCCGCTTTAAACTAAAAGATTCATCCTCGTCCATAAAGATGTTCGTTAACCTGTTTCGTATACCTGCTTCACTGCAATCTCAGACATTACGCGAAATAAACCACTTTTAGCAAAGTAAACTTTAGGAACCTAGCTGCGACTATTTTCATACTTGAATGAAGCCACCCATCGCCGCTGCTTCATTGCTTCCCACCTAATCGCTTAGAAACGGAATGTCTAGCTAATTTCGGATTAACCCACGAACAGAATTTTACAAAATGCGTAACGCTGTGATAATGATATTTATTCTGCTGCCGGTTTCGGTCTTAAGTCATCTTCAACGGCAACTGTACAACAAACAAATGTGCACACTGTCACAATGCGAAACGAAATAAGATCAAAATAGAAAAAAAAGTTGAATCAATGGAAATACCCACAAAAATTATCGTAGATTTATCACATTACATTACTATGGCCCATTGACCAAAGGACAGCATGTGATGTATAGCAAACATGTCAAACAACTTCAAAGTCGAAGATGACAGCCGGCCGGAGTGGCCGAGCTGTTCTAGGCGCTACAGTCTGGAATCGTGCGACCGCTGCGGTCTCAGGTTCGAATCCTGCCTCGGGCATGGATATGTGTCATGTCCATAGGTTACTTAGGTTTAAGTAGTTCTAAGTTCTAGGGGACTGATGACCTCAGCAGTTCAGTCCCATAGTGCTCAGAGCCATTTCAACCATTTTGAACCAAAGATGACAGCCTTGACCGAATCCAAAGAAATTACCATCGAACACCTCTGTGTTAATGAGATTACAGAACTGAAATATTGACAATTCAATACTGATTAATATTATACAGAAACTTTAAAAAATACATATAAAGTAAAAGAGTAACATCTTTATGAATGTAGTAATACACAATATTTTACAATCCACTCAAAAAAGTAAGCATGTAAAATACAGGCTACAGATCAGTCCATGAAATGGCTATGACCAGGCTATGAAATTACAATCAGTCAAGTCATATCTGACAAAAACACAAACGAAAATAATAATAAACTTTATTTCACACAAGTTGTGCATATCAAGATACATTAGTTAACATAGAGATCTATGACTGATTTCACACGGTTGTTACACTTTAGTACTTGCTATCGGTCACAATGTTTTTCGCAGAGTTCACATATGCATATCGAGTGCGGGTCGTGGTATGTCTTCGTCCTGCAGATTACATGATGGTAGCCGTGGACCGCCATGGAATTTATGAAGTGTCTCAGCTCCTGGTTTCTGCCTGTCCATGCTCTGTTCATCATGGCCTCTGAAGAGTAGAACTATGGCCGTATCTCCTTCTTTTTCTTCTCCCTCTCTAGCCGCAGTTTCTTCCAGTTGTCTGTGTAGGTCCTCTATTAGAAATGTTTCTCTCGCGTGTTCGAACGCTAGTCTTGAGTTGGTGTACCTGGAAATTCCGAGGGCTGCCTTCAGGAAGCTGGCTTTCACTTTTTCCATTCGTAGTAGGTCTCCCTCCATAGCTTAGCTTTGTCCATGTTATCTCTATTCCGTATATTATGATAGAAAAGATTTTGTCTTCGAAGAGGGCCATGGCTGTATCTACGGATAGTTTACTTAGTGACTTGATGTCGTAGATGGCTGCTGCTCGTGTTGTGTGGATTCTGTATGAGTGTGCTGTTGTCTGAACCGTTACGCCCAGATATCTGAAGCTGTTCATAGGTTGTAGAGGTTCTTGTTTGAGGTATATTTTATCCTTCGTGGGTAGGCGTCCTCCTTTCCTGAAGACCACGTGTACAGTCTTTTCTGCGTTTATCTGCAGTCCTTTGTGTTCAGCCCATGTTGCAAGAGCATTTATTCCTTTCTGTAGTTTATTTGTATCGTGTGATCCCATGACCAAGTCCTCTGCGTTTATATAGATCTTGAGGGACGGAGCCGAAGTTCTTATTGCTAGGACCACGTCATGTGTGGCTACGTTGAACAAAAGGGAACTACTGAGGGAGTCTCCTTATAACACTCCATTTGTCTGTGTAGTTTCTTGCGAGGTTGTTACGTTGTCTGATTTTATGATGGTGTTTTTGCTCAGGATGCTGTGTGTCAAGACCCTAGTTCCTTGTTTTGTTCCACCACCTGTTCTAGTTTGGCGCATGTTATGGTCTTGTTGAGATTGTCAAAAGCCTTTGTGGAATCGACGAATACCGTGTGAAATTTTCCTTTCGGGTGCCTTATTTTCTCCTCTAGGTCGTCTATGAGGTTTCTGACTGCGTGTAGGGTGCTTCGGCCTTTCCTGAATCCAAATTGTTCCTCTGGGATCTTGTTGTCGATTTCTTCTGTTGGTCTTATCTTTATTAGGCTCGTCAGTATTTTGAGGAGGCTGTTCTCTAGTACGATTCCCCGGTACGAGTTTGGGTCATGTGGTTCTCCTTTCCGCTGTAACAGCATTCTCCATCTATCCGGGATCCGATCTGTGTGCAGACATAAGTTCTTCTTGTTTTAGGATGTTGGTGAAGCGATCCTCCCAGACTAGCACTCTAGCACTCTATTTTTCCCATTGTCTGTGACTGACGTGGTTTTAGAGCTATGTAGGGGTTTTCTTTTGCTTCTTCCACCATTCTTCTAGCCTCGAGTTCTGTGAAATCGTCTCGTTTTTTCTTTAGGAGGTTCTTGTATTCTTTTATCAGTCTGCTATACGTGATCAGGTCGTCCTGTTTTTGGGTGCGTTTGGCCACGTGGAGGGCTAATAAGACTCTCTTTCTTTCTGTGTAGCATTGTTGATCGAACCAACTCTTTGCCTTTCTCTCGTTGGTCGCTTTAATTATGTCTTCCAGCGCCGTTGCTGCATTAGTCTGAAGACTCCATTATTACGGTGTCTTCTTGTTGATAGACGCAAGATGCTATTCTTGTCGCTGGTTTGTAGAAGCAGGATATTCCTTTAGTATGTCTTCCTCTCGGTCCTTTTTTTTGTTTTTGTTTTTTGCAGGAATGTGTTTTGAGTAGAAACCGGGGATTTCTATACTGTCCATCACTAACGTCTCTATCAGGATGAGTATGTCATGGCTTCTTAGGAGCACGCCTTCCGTCAAATCTAAGGTGCTTCTTAGTCCTTCTATGTTCTAAAGAAGTAGGTTGAACTTTGAGTTCAGCACCTCGGCTTTAGGAGCGAAAAAATCGGCATCTTCTAATTAGGGTCCCTTCAGGCCATTTCTAAGGATCTGTGATTTTGTGAAGCTCGTTTAGTGGTATGCCTACTTTGTAGGCTTTTAGTGTTCCTCTGGATTTTATTTCCGCACCTTCTATTATTTCAGTCACCTTCAGTTTTCCGAGGTGTCGGATAAGTTTTTCCGGCGTGGAGTTGCAGTATAGCCGTCCTAAGAAGAGCCACGCTCTGAATACTGCTGCCTGGAGTGCGCTGTCTGTTGATTCCGTTTCTCGTTGGGATTGTTGCTGCATGCCCACCACTGTCGGGGCCATCGTCTGTTGATTCTTTCGACGGTTCCTTAGCGTGACTTCAATCCATGCTTGATTTTTTTCTTTGCCGGTCGTTTCGTCCGAGGTTGCTTCCTTTTTGTCGGCCCTTGTGTGGTCTCCTCGTATTTCTTGTCGTTGATTATGACTCCTTGTGTAGTTGGCGGGTTGGGAACTTTTCGCGTTGTTTCTTTTGGTTTGATTCCACTTGGTACGGCCTCAACTTTCGCTTTTGCTGTGGCCCCGGTTAAGTGTATAATTTCGGTTCTGATTTTTTTCATCTATTAAATTTCTTAGACTGTTGGTGAGATGTTCCATCATGGCTTCCATTTTTTGTGTTATGAAATTTTTTCTTCTAGTTTGTCTTCGTCTTGTATTTCCAACTCGTTTGTTTTCGCGAGTTAAAGTAAATTAATATTAATTAAATACGTTATTTAGGAATGAGCGGAAACAAAGGGAATGTAAAGTATGTAGATGTAAAACATCTAAACTTTTATGCATGTCCCATAATGTAACCAATTTTTTTTTTGTGCGTGTGTGAAGAAACGTGGTTTACATCTAAACTATTACACATTAGCTGTAAGAATATCTCAACCAACATCTACACAATCACAATATGTAACTGAAGTTCCATTTATCATATAGATAAAAATTGCTAAAGAGATATGGTATGATAAAAGTCACAATAAAACATATCTGTAAAAAACATCTAAACTGTTACACGTTAGTTAGAAGAATATGTCATCCAGTGTCTATGCAATGATAAAATGTAGTTGCTAAAGAAATATGGTATGATAAAACTCACAGTAAAACAAAGTCACAGTAAAATATATATGTAAAAAACATCTAAACGTTACACGTTATTTAGAAGAATATGTTATCCAGTGTCCATGGAGTTATAAAATGTAGTCGAAATTCCATTAATCGTACACATAAAATTCAAAAGTAAAACATATGTGTAAAATAAACCTAGAATGTTACACATTAGTAAGGAAAATATGTCATCCAATGTCTACCCAATCATAAAATGTAATTAAAGTTTCATTTATCATGCACATAAAAATTAGTAAAGAGATATTGTATGATAAAAGTCGAAGGGAAATACGTATGTAAAATGTCAAGTAGGTTAAGAAAAAAGAAAGTGGGTAATGTCAAGAGGGGGGGGGGGGAGGGGGCACAGAGGAAATAAAAAAGGGGAGCGTAATTGATGAGAGTTATAGTTTAAGAAAGTCCACTCAAATATTTGAAACTGTCAATGAAATTATTTAAGAAACTTTTGTTTTTGAGTTCATTATCACAGGCAGCACAGTGCTATGCATTTTGTGAAATTCGTACAAAATGTTGACCAGCGCCTAAACAAGATGTCTAGGAACAGAAGCTAATATGAGTTCCCATACATTAATCAGATAACAGAAAGTCCGAATACAATGACATCACTAACCAGTAACGGTGGGAATATATAAAGTAACTATAAAAATAACACTGTTAATAAGTTGTACTGATTAATCAAACAAAAGGTTTCATTCTGTACCCTATCAAAAGACGAGTTTTCACGTTACACCTCGATTTTTGACAGTAATCAAGTAACTGTTCAGTTTGTATTAAAACGCTTTTTTTGTTGCTGTCAAAATTTCAATAATTTTAACAAATCAATACCATTCTTGCCTTGTCACTGTACAGGCGGCCTCAGGGTTTCGTCTGGGAATCTTTTACAGGCAGAGAGCTCCTTGCCGCCAGGACGTTATTCCCGGGCCAGCAACACATACGTTTCTTCGGAACGTTCCGAAGCAGCTGTTCCACGAGAAAACTCATTAACAGTTCCTCCCAGGATGGGTGTTACTCAGGAGCTAGAACGTATTGCTTGCTTCGCTAACAGTCAAGGAGGGATGGACTGTCAAGTTAGTTAGTTACTTGTTCCATAGATCAACTGAACGATTCTTTGACCGAAAAGATGTGGAACATGTTACTTTAAAGAACATGTATACATGATTAGTGTTGATATTAATGAACGAATTGTAATTTCTTAAGCCAATTTCACAATTTCGCTTTTAGTTGGTCATGTAAACACTTCAAAATCGATTCTGGAGATCCGCTTCTAGTTGCCGGTTTTCCAACTCCGCAATCGATTTTCGTTCCTACGTACACGCAATCAGTTTAGAAACGTGCTTGGGCTGTCAGGTTTTGTCTTGTTTTTATAAAATTTCGAGTAATATGGACGGAGTGGCTTTTTGTACAGCCTAGGAAAAGTGGAAGTACTAGAATTGAAGAGAAATAGCGATTGTGCTGACTAAGTCCGAAACTGTGACAGTTGTTTTCCAGGCGCCTATGTAACTGGGCTAGCAAACACGCTTCAGACTTTAATGTGAAAAACACGACAGCGAGAAACGGTTTACCAAATTCGCTTTTCGTCTTTCGGAAGACGCGTCGCATGTAAACGTAGTGATGTCACAATCACGATATGCGCAGAGCGAGCGAGGCAGAGCAGAACACACCGTCAGGTGGCTTGCGGAGTATGGACGTAGATGTAGACGTAGATGTAGAATACGCTGATTAGCCGATGTTAACCCGCCATGTCCACACGAGAAGTCCACAGTTTACTTCGAATCACAGGATAACGAAGAATTTTATCTGGAATTATTGAAATCAGCAGAGTATTAGTTTCCAATTCAGGCCATAATACCAACCAAACGCTCATTTCACGGAGGGACGTAATAAATTGCAAGTTGACACAATCAAAAAGATGATATTGTTGTTGTGTAATTTAAATTTATCCTGTGAAGAGTTCCATGAAATTATTTAGAAGAAAGCGATCACTCTTGATATGATGCCTTCCACTGAAAAACATTAACATTTAACCACAAATTATTGTTGTTTGTTTGTAAGACTGTTTGAAACGACCAAAGTTTTTGAATAATTTTCGTTCTGCGTCCAAGAACAATAGATAATTGTTGGTTTTTGTAACGAATAACTTCAGATTTATTTGATATAAGATAGAGACAGCAGTTTAAAAAACTGAACACTCAGTTGCTATTATAAGTGCCAAATTATAAGGCTGTTAACCAACCTTTTTTTTGTTTAAGCGCGATTAAGATTGATCTCCCAAAACACTGTAACTGATTATTAATAACTGTAAATACTCGTCTGTCTCTCCTTCTATCTAAAATAGGAAGTCCGGTCTTTGTGGCAAAATGTCCGGCTAAATGTAACGCAGAGTCCGGGTTTTCTGTTTTTGGACCTAGCAACCCTACGCACACAACGTAAGTATATGAGCGTTTTCAAACGGTTCTAATAAGGTGGTTGCATACATTATGTCGCGTATTGGTTGCATTACAAGCCATAGAACATACGAAGTACCGTATTCTTGAACGTGCCGAGGACTAAAGGTATTTTCCTGTGCATTACTTACTACTCGTGTGTGAAATTCTCCTGACGTCTGCAGATAGGCTGCTATCCAGAGATATCACTTATGTTGACACCATAGAGGATGACACAGTTTTTGTTGTATATTGGGGCCGCTGGGCTTCATTAGCATCGGCTGCCTTTTGTTTTCCTGTAAACTTAAAGACTACTGTAACTTGAGCGCACTGAATGATCGATATGAAGACTGCTTCATATGCTTGAAAGTAATTAACCGAATGTTTCGTGCAGTATTCTCCACTACTATTTTGCACTTTTAAGGTAAAAGCCTGGCAGGACGCACTAATAGTTAGATTTCGGGATAAATTCTAGTCTTCGATTCCACTCGTCGGCTTTAAGCAATGACATCATATCTAAGGCAAAGACGCTACGTATAGGCAATTTATGAAATCAACGGATCATACTCGCAAACAAACGAATGTAGCATACGATAAAATTACAAGCACATTCAAGCAATTATTTACTTAATCATGAATTACATCGAAATGAACTGAAGATAACGAAAATAATTAAGAATAAGAATTTAAAAAATTTTCACGTCTGGTAAGAAGTATTCTCGTAATTTATGCCACTAGAAAATCACAGAGAACCTTTGAATTGCATTACAGTAAAGCGCATGGTGAAATCATACTGTTACAAAATAGCGTTAATTTTATGTTAGTTATTGACTCTAACGGGAGAAGCTCTTGAAAGTGGGAGTATTGGGCGGGGAGAAACTAAAATGTATCAAAAAACTATAAAATTAAATGAATGACAACTTATACGAAACAGTAGCATAAAATGTGGAGAAACTGACACATTAAATTTTAAAAGAAAAACCAGTGCATAACAAACGGGTATCTAAAAAAAAATAAACAATATTGGAATCGATAACTAGAATTAACCTATGTAGGTAGATCCCAGTTACAGATTCCAACCGCTCCATTTTTTATATGTAAATTATTTTTCCAGTTGGGAGCATTGAAACGTAATAACATTTCTGCATTTGTAATTGTTCTCTAAGACTACTGCAGTGCATAAAAAAAATTGTGTATAACAAAAATTGGAATCGGTAACTAGAACTGACCTTCTATATAGGTCATGTCTAGTTACCTTCTATATAGGTCACGTCTAGTTACCGATTCCAATATTAGTAACTTTTTTGGAGGAGTTTAAAGAGCAATTACAAATGCAGAAATCATATTAGCCTACATTTTAGTGCGCACACGTGCTGAAGAAACGATCTAATTAATGAATCATCGAATGACTGGAATCTCTCTATAAAGGTCAATTCTAGTTACCGATTCCAACTTTTCGATGGTTCATAATTTTGGACATTTTTGCATTAAATCTTTGGACTACGATTTGAAGGATTTCTAGATTTCTTATTGATCCCAGAACTACCATGAAAAACTAATAAATATTGTAAGTACAGCTTTCAAACTTCTCCATTTTTCATACTAATGAAGCAGGTAATACCATATGTAGAAATCTTTTAACGCTTCAGTGCACACACTTGTTGTTAAAACGATCTAAATACAGCATCATGGAATGGTTGAAAAAGTTAGCTAACATTAAACTATACAGGTCAGTTCAAGTTACCGATTCAAGTATTTGCTAGATCCTACTTTTCGCCAATTTTCTTTACTTGTGTACTCGTCCCGTTAGATTCAACAATTAGTAGTAAAAGTTATCGCTGATTCATAATATTATGGCTTCATCATGCGCTATATTGTACGACTGTACTGGATTTAAAGGTTCTCTGTGCCTTTCTTACTCACATAAATTACGATAATAATTTATTTCGGACGTGTATACTTCTATTTTCCTGTTCTTATTTATTTTCGTTATCTTTGACTCTTTTCGGCATAATTTTTGTCTATGTAGCGTCTCTGCCTTAGGTATGACGTCACTGCTCAAAGCCGACGAGTGGAATCGGACACTAGAAGTGACCCAGATTTCGTAGCAAATAGAACTGTATATTTCTCATATGCATATCGCTCATTACATAGTTGTTTTTTTTAACGTTTGGACGGGAAATGCGAATGACAACTGTAAACGCTCTGGTGGCAATACGTCATAGAATTTAGTAACGAAACAAGCGCTCAAGCTTTTCAGACGTAAATGGGTCCATTATTTACCCTTTCGATTTAAAAAGTTATTGGTAGAAGTGTGTAAGCTATACATGAAATGGCACCAGAAAAATATGGTGGCACACTGACGCTTCTACAAATAAAATTTATGTACACAACAGTGAATGATTGCCATACACAGTGGTTTATTTTGTCTTCGGCATACTGTAGATCTTAAGTTACTTTATATAATTCTCCTTCAGCGAAAGCCTCAGTCTGAGGTGCTTTTAAAACAAAGATATATATCAAAAGCATTTTCAAATATTTTTTATCATTAGAAGTTGATTAAGTTATACGCGTCAGTTTTAAAACTTTTCTTTTCATGTGTATCATCCACACACAACACCTTGTAACACGAAAACATAATTTTCAGTAAAATCCATTAATACTAATGTCTCATTTTCATTCATATTATTTTTTCTCTCTTTCAAATACATAGCCTGACTTTTTACTACGTAAGTATATGAAGCTAAAGTTTCTTAATTAGTTACTAACATACCAGTAAATTCACTAAATGGTAGGTCCACATCAACAAGCTGAGTTCTCTCAACTGATAGCCACTGCTGGCAATTCATTTCATCATCGTCCTCAAGTTGAAATTTAGTTTCAATGTCATCTGTTACATTTGTTGAGGGACGACATTTATTACAAATTCTTAACATGCAATGCCTGATTTCTTTACTGCAAACAATTTTGTCTGTCAAAGAGTTTACATCATCTTTCATATTTAAATTCAGGCCACGTAAAAGCAAGTCAACATTTTGGTGTATTATGCATGCACGAACAGCATATGTTCCTGATGAACTGGCAAGCACACTCCACTTAAGACGCATTCGATAACCTAGAGTGAGTCATCTATACTTGGAAAACTTGTATTCAATTTATGCAGTTCTTCTATATCTCGTGCTGCTTCCCCCTACGCCCACTCTTCGTCGGACGGCGTCTTCACTTCACTGTTACTTTCCTGTCTGCTGTCTTTGTTAGTCTTCTTTTGATCTGTATCTGAAATTTCACTTAAGGCATGCTTATGACATACTGAACACAACTTCCGCCCTGGAATGACAGTGGACCTGACGTGTATTATCTCACGGAACTACTTAGCAAGATCATGTGAAACAACCCGCAAATCACGCTTTATTATTTTTTGTGACTTTTAAATGGATCACAACAACGCACATGAACATAACTTTCATACTGATTCAGGTACTCAATTCTATGCTGATTGCAAGCATTACTGAAATCACCATACTGCTCAATTCCTTTTCGCCGAAGTAACAGCTCTTTCTGTAGATCAGTGAATGTCGTAGCCACAATGTTGATTACAACAGGTGCATAGACAGCCGTATGGCTCTCTGCTTGCAGGAAAGTACTGATGCTGCATGGTAAGTAACTTGTGCAATCTACAGGTCTAACTGCCATACTCCTCCAGGTAAGTTAATGTTTTATGACAGGGGTTCATTTCTCCTCTAGAATGAACAACAGGAAATTTATCATGCTACTCTATAAGTATTCAGTTGTAACTTGCCATTGTAATTGAAATATAATGTTCAGGTTGTGCACTAACCACACTAGCTAGCTACAACTTCTTACGCCAGCCATTTTGAAAGACGCATGACCAGTAGGAAATCTGGGTGTGTGTGTGTGTGTTGGGGGGGGGGGGATCTGAAAAGTTTTCTGCAATGCAGTAACATTTTTTTTAATTTACCATGTTTTGTTCTATCTTAGGCCTAGTTGTCATTTCCCCAAAGATTTTTAAGTATGTTTTAAAGGAAATTTTCTGCTCTGTCCAGTGACGCTAGCTAATACTGAGACACTGTAACTGCAGTCCGTATACAGTAATTTCAAGTTGTGGACATTTAAAAGACAGTAATATTTCTATTTTCAAGGCTCAAATGATCTTTACTAATGTGATTACAACAAATCTGATACAGTATTTTAATTCTGCAGAAAATTTTACATAAGAACGGAAAATTTCAAATCTTTCCTACTTCAGTTTCAGGATAAATTAAATAAATTTAAAACTATTTATTGAATTCGCGACAGCCGCGGGTGTATAGTTTTAGTAATTTGGGCTGGAAGTCAGGTTGCTTTAGTTCTGGAGCAGCTTCAGATAGAGGCCTGAAATTTTAAACCAGTCATTATACACTGAAGCGGCAAAGAAACTGGTATAGTCATGCGTGCTCAAATACTCGTACATGTATATGTAAACAGGCAGAAGAGGGCGCTGAGGTCAGAAACTCCTATATAAGACAACAAGTGTCTAGCTCAGTTGTTAGATCAGTTGCTGTTGCTGCAATGGTAGGTTATCAAGATTTAAGTGAGTTTGAACGTGGTGTTGTAGTCGGAGCACGAGCGATGGAACACAGCATCTCCGAGGTAGAAATAAAGTGGAAACTTATATATACGATCATTTCACAAGTGTACCGTGGATATCAGGAATCCGGTAAAACATAAAATCTCCGACATCGCTGCGGTCGAAAAAAAATCCTGCCATAACGGAACCAACGACGACTGGAGAGAATCGTTCAATGCTAGGCCCTCAACAAGTGTCATCGTGCGAACCATTCAACAAAAAATCATCGATACGGGCTTTAGGAGCCGACGACTCGCTCGTGCACCCTTGATGACTGCACGACACAAAGGTTTACGCCTCTCCTGAGCCCGTCAACACCGACATTGGACTGTTGATCGTTTCAAGTTGCATCGAGCGGATAGACGTGTACGGGTATGGAGACAACTTCATGAATCTATGTACCTTGCATGTCAGCAGGGGACTGTTCGAGCTGGTGGAGGCTCTGTAATGGTGTGGGGAGTGTGCAGTTGGAGTGATATGGGACCCCTGATACGTCTAGATACGACTCTGACAGGTGACGCGGACGTTAGTATTCTGTCTGATCACCTGCATCCATTCATGTGCACTGTGCATTCCGACGGACTTGGGCAACTCCAGCAGGACAATGGAACACCCCACACGTCCAGAATTGCTACAGAGTGGTTCTACTAACATTCTTCAGAGTTGAAACACTTTCGCTGGCTACCAAACTCCCCAGACATGAACATTACTGAGCATATCTGGGATGACTTGCGACTCGCTGTTCAGAAGAGATCTCTAGTTTCCCATGCTCTTATGGATTTATGTACAGTCCTGCAGGATTCAGAGTGTCAGTTGTCTTCAGGACTACTTCATACATTATAGATTCCATGCCATGTCGTGTTGCGGCAATTCTGCGTGCTCGCGGGGGCCATACACGATATTAGGCAGGTGTACCAGCTTCATTCTCTCTTCAGTGTATACGCAAACAAATCATATGTACCAAATTTAATGAAAATCTGTGTCGGTGGGCTGCATGCTGTAGTTCAGTTGATATGGAATAACCTATCGGAAGTTCACAAAATTTTCTTAAAATTGTGCGGCGCATTTTGCATGAAATACATTTTCTTACAAAATAATCAGACTAAGCTTTAAAAAGAAACGAGTTGCGGAACAGTAAAGTAAAATGCCCTCAATTACATTAATTAGATTTGTATGACTAGTCAAGATGTGTTTCTCATACAACGCAAAACGGATATATATATATATATATATATATATATATATATATATATATATATATATATATATATATATATATCGTTCTCAGATGCCTCCTTTTTCGGGCAGAGAGAGACTGCAGACAGTTACACTGCAAGCTTCCAACAGTTGTAAGTGACCAAATATATAAAGGATAAGCAAGTAAAAAGAAAAGAAAGAATGCTATGGCCATCCAAAAGTGTACGCGTATACTCGAGGATTGCCGAGGTACACATATACCAGTGTGGGTGATGTAGAATAGTTCTTCCGAGACTGTCAGTAACAAACATATTTCGTAATGTAAGACAGAACTTACTCACTTGGAACTTGAGATAATTCCCTTTATTTCATGATTTTGTAATTGATTCTTATTTTTCAATGGTTCTGTTTTATTTCTACATTAATGTTACCAATGGTTGCTGTTAACGTGATTTAGTACTATAGACATAATATAAAACTTTCTGACACCATGATTAACGAATATGTACTACTTGTTTAGAGTTCCCAGTTAATAAGTGTAAAATTCATAGCAATAAATTCAGTTGAATTGAACTGAATTGGACTGGAGCGAGACCGATGGTTCAAATTCGGGCCACCTGTGTAACGGACCTTGGTCTAAGATAGGTTTTAACTGTGTCAAAAAATCTTGCTTTGTTTGGATTTCACATGCAATACGTGTTCTGGGAGATTTCTGAAGGGCGCCACTTCTGTACTTTAAACTTGTACCAGTCGGTTCAGACATTGCATGAAGGTAGATAAATGAATAATGTCAATCCAAAATGTTTCTTATCCAATAATCTATCCATTGCCGAGATATGCAGCGCGTAAAATTCGTTCTTGATTGAAATGATTGCGCGGAAACGGTTTAACTTGAATCAGATAAATAAAAGGTGCATTCTTACGATAAAACTGACAACATGTTTTCAAAAATCTAGCTTCATTCGGATTTTACGAACAAAAAACAAGTTTTGTGAGTTTTTTTAACGTACGCCACTGCTATGTTTCAAACATGGGCGAATCTGTTCAAATTTTGTAATAAAGTGCAGAAATACAAGTAGTTAATGGTCGTCCTGTAGTTTTATCAACGCTTTTTTCATTTCCACTATATAAGCAACATGGTTCGAAAGACAACAAGAATTCACATACTGGACCAGACGTCGCCTGGGTTACTTAAAGTCTACATAAGCTGCCAAGCTCTGTCGGTCTAGTATCAAAATTATGGTACAGTAAAAGTTGGAAACCAAAACAAAAAAGTTCGTATCATCACACAAAGAAGGCGAATATGCCTTCTTAGCCGCAAGGAGCTGGCAGACCTGCATCTTGCAGTTTATAGACTAAAGTCTCTGATAAACCAGAAGATTCGCTAGACATAGTAAACAATATATAATATCATATGGCTGAGGAGCGTAGATGTAATACCTAAAAAAGTTATTCTGCAAGGATAAAATTTCTGGGGATGGAAACATTATATTACGTGACATGGGTACTAACACTTAAAGTAAAAAAGCGTGCAAATTTCAAGATATTTTGACTTAAATGTGTTTGAAGCTCTAAAAAAATGTTCAAATGTGTGTAATATCTTGTGGGACTGAACTGCTAAGGTCATCAGTCGCTAAGCTTACACACTACTTAACCTTAATTATCCTAAGGACAAACACACACACCCATGCCCGAGGGAGGACTCGAACCTCCGCCGGGAGAAGCTATAAAAGCTAGTCCCCTCTTTTACATCCCTAACTCTGCCTAGGACATAATCTTCTTTTTCTGCCATGACAGGACCAGTTTTCGTTCTGGTGAAATATACGGAAGGGTAGGGAGTGCTAGACGGAAAAAAGAATGAAAGATGCTTTATGATTATGGAAGTAGCATATACTACAGCTGCTGCTATGCCGCTCAAAATTAGAAGGAATAATGAGGAAAGAGCAACATGGCTTCAGAATAGGAAGGTCCAGGGTGGATCTAATTTCTGCTGTTAGACAACTCCAGGAACAGCAGTATGAATATGGAATAGATCTACTAATGACCTTCCTGGACATTGAAAAAACGTATGACAGTGAACGTAGAAGCAAAGTGTGGAAAGCCCTGGAGAACAGAGGAGTAGCAAAACAGATTATTTGGAGGATTAGGAAAATGTAACATGGATGTGTGAGCTGTGTGAAAGTGGGAGAAGGGAGATCAGCTTGGATTGAACAGGAGACTGGCTTGAGACAGGGAAGTGCACTTTCGTCATTACTCTTCATTGTAGTGATGTATGACATAATGAGTACAGTAGCACAAGTAATTGGTGAAAGGAAGATGAAAGCTGTGGTGTTTGCAGATGATCTGATGACTTGGGGGAATAAGGAGGAGGAAGTATAAGAGCAGTTGGACGTGTGGGAACGAACAGTACAAGAAAATGGGATGAAATTTAGTGTAAGTTAGAGTGAGATTACTATCACAACAAGAAAGAAGGAGAGAGGAACAACTGGAATAACAATTGGTGAGGAAAGATTGAGAGGAGTGGAGAGTTTCGAGTACCTAGGAAGACTGATACAGGAAGATGGAAAAAAGGACAGAGAAATAAACGAGCGGGGGAGAAAAGCAGAAACAAAAAAAATGGTTCAAATGGCTCTGAGCACTATGGGACTTAACATCTGAGGTCATCAGTCCCCTAGAACTTAGAAATACTTAAACCTAACTAACCTAAGGACATCACACACATCCAAGCCCGAGGCAGGACTTTAACCTGCGACCGTAGCGGTCGCGCGGTTCCAAACTGAAGCGCCTAGAACCGCTCGGCCACACCGGCCGGCAAAAGCAGAAACATTTCAGAAGAATGTCAGAAGCCTGATGTGGAGCAAGGATGTACCCCAAATCAGTAAACAGGTTATATACCGGTCATGCTATGTCCTAATCCTGACATATGGCTCAGAAACCTGGCTTATGAAAGGAAGAGAGAAAAGCAAAGTAAAAGCTAATGAGATTAAATTTTTGAGAAACAGTATTGGAGTGACAAAGATAGACAGGTTAAGAAATGAGAGGATCAGAGAGTTAATGGGGGTGGAACCATTACAGGAGGAGATAGAGAAATCAAGGCTGAGATGGTATGGACACGTTAAGAGAATGGAGGAGAAGAGGATAGCCAGGAGGATACACGAGATGAAACTGGAAGGAAAGAGACCAAGAGGAAAACCGAGAGACAAATGGCTGAAAGGAGTAGAGGAATGCGTCCAGAAGAAAGGAGACGACTGGACCAAGGTGAAGACGGAGAGATAACGGCAAGAAAGAAGACGAATGAGAGGCCTATGTTCCATACAGACCCGGCCACAGGCTGTAAACTCCAAGATGATGATGATGATGATGGTGGTGGTGGTGGTGGTTGGTGGGGACTTCAGAACGTTATGTTACACATGTCGTTGTAACAATAGTGGCGCGTTGTCCGAAGAAAATATGTGTTCTTAGTTTCCTGAACACGCAGTTCTCCTGCAGCGCGGATAAGTGGATCACAGTGTTGTATTGGAAATGGAGTGGCAAATGAAAACGTGCTCGAGAGTTGTAGTACATGGGGCAGTAGATTGGCAAAACATCTAAATTACGCACAGATTCTGACAGTGTATAGGCCAAATACTATATCAAGTCCAGCCATAGTGAAATGGTGCCATCAATTTCACCAAGGCCGACAGACGAGGATGATGCTAATCGGGAAGGAAGGCCATCGACATCAGCTACAAAGAACAATGGCCAGCCAGTCGAGAAACATCTAGGGGAAAAGAGATTTTCCAACGATGATGACGTAAAAACAGCGATTCTCGAATGGCTCCGTGACCAAACAGTGGGTTTCTATCGTCGAGTAGTTGAACGATTGGTAGAAAGTTCCAACCATTGTTTTCAGGTATTTGGTAAGTACGTTAAAAAATAGCGCCATGTGTTTGTGTCACTTTGGGATACAGTGCAAATTCAATAAAACTTACTGTACGTGCAGTAATAATGTGTTGCTTACCTCTTGAAAGCCCCTCGAACGATGACTCTTGCGGTCCGTAGCAGTGTTAATTAGTATTTTTCCCCCAGCTGCCCTCCATAAAATCAGTCACGGGCACAGAATGAGTTGGATAGTGAAGTTCTAATACGAGAGCAGTGGAATCGAGGATAACAAACTTTATTTTTTTCGTTTGTCATACGTCCCTCCCCCCACCCCCACCCCACTCAGATTCATTGTGCACCACAACATACTGTGTGCCACGAGGTACGTTTCACACTGAAAGTATAGAACGCGCGTCCGCTCCCTACAACTTCATTTTGAAATCTGATTCTCTCTCTGTTCAAACGCCAATCTAATCATCAGAATAACGTATTTTCACCACTACACAGCACCCCGGCTCACGTCGAAGTACTACGAGCACTGGAAGCCATAGCACTGCTTCTCCACAGGCCTTTGTAGGCGGCCAGCGACATACTTTTCTGGTTCTTTCAGTAGTTGAATATTATCTGATCTTACGTCGCTTACCTGTCGTGGATAACCAGCCAAGACTCCACATTTAAGCACAAGTAAACAAAAACACAAAAATACACCATACCATATAGAAATATAAGGCTTAAGAGAGTACGGACTTTACAATAATCTTGTAGATTTCATAGTTTACTCTTCATATAGTTCTAGCGCCGGACAATGTGGCAGTTCAGTCACAGGCTAGAGCGTGTACAGAAAGGAAAGCAGAGGCCGGCTCCTTTGATTTGTGTGCAGACTAGCATTGCGCTCGACGCCATATGGAAACCGAGTAAACGCGATTAAATGCGCCTTTAAATTAATTACTGTTCACAAGTGCAAACTGTGAACCGCCACTGCTTTAGCTTCAGTGAAGCTACTTTTTTTAGTAAATATCGGGTCTTTCTTTGCAACGAATTTACTCCATAATTTTTATTTCCTGAGACTGTGAACTTATATAATCAATTTCACATCCAACAGAAGCAGCTCTTATTGAATACTCTGCAGGAGTTTCTGCGATTGCACCAGTGCTCGAATTTTCACTCATGTTTTCAACCTGAAAGTAGCGCATAGGTATTACTTTAAGTGAAGCCAGCAGGCTGATTGAAGTTTAATTACACAAATGTTTTGGATTAGTCACAGACCTATAAGTTTACTCTAATACATTACGAAATATGAATCATATTCGTTTAATAAATTACGATTGATAAGTGTTGTAAAGAAACTTTTGTCCAACTTCGTTCTACGTAGGAGATGTGTTCAATTTTTCCATTATGTAACTGTTGTTCTAGAATGTCTTCTTCATCATTTTCTCCAGCAACAAACACTACAACAAATCGCGATCACTAGTTTGAGAAATGTGCATTTACTTCCCCAAACTGTTCACGACTGGCAAGGGAACCGCTCCTCCTCCTCTTTACGGATTTACTCCAAATTTATGGCGTACGCAGGGTTTGATCATTTTTAAGTCGCAGAAGGGGAGTTCCAGATCTCCTAATGTTTAGTAAAAATAGCAGTTTTGGCGCAGGTCGGGCGAGGCTTGAGACATTTACTCTGAAGCGCCAAAGAAACTGGTCTAGGCATGCGTATTCAAGCACAGAGATATGTAAACAGGCAGAATACGGCGCTGCTGTCGACAACTCCTATATAAGAAAAGAAGTGTCTGGCGCAGTTGTTAGATCGGTTACTGCTCCTACAATGGTAGGTTATCAAGATTTAAGTGAGTTTGAACATTTTGTCGTTGTCGGCGCACGAACAATGGGACACAGCATCTCCGAGGTGTATCGTGAATATCACGAATCCGGTAAAACGACAGATCCCCGACATCGCTACGGCCGGAAAAAGAGCCTGCAAGAACAGGACCACCGACGACTGAAGAGAATCGTTCAACATGACAGAAGTGCAACCTCTCCGCGAATTGCTGCAGATTTCAACATTGAGCCATCAACAAGTGCCGGCGTTCGAACCATTCAACGAAACGTCATCGATATGGTCTTTTGGAGCCGAAGGCCCACTCGTGTACCCTTTATGACTGTACGACACAAAACTTTACGCCTCGTCTAGGGTCGCCAACACCGACATTGGTCTGTTGATCAATGGAAACATCATGCCTGGTCGGACCAGTTCGTTTCAAATTGTACTGAGCGGATGGACGTGTACGGGTACGGAGACAGCTTCATGAACCCGTGGACCCTACATCTCAGCAGGGGACTTTTCAAAATGGTGGAGGCTTCATGTAAAGGTGTAGGGCATGTGCAGTTGGAGTAATATGGGACTCCTGATACGAATAGATACGACTGTGACAGGTGACACGTACGAAAGCATCCTGTTCTATCACCTGCATCCGCTAATGTCCATTGTGCATTCCCTTCGACTTGGGCAATTCCAGCAGGACAGTGCGACACGCCACAAGTCCAGTATTGCAACAGAGAGGCTTAAGGAACACTCTTCTTAGTTTAAACACTTCCCCTTGCCACCAAACAGCCCACACATGAACATTATGGAACATATCTGGGATGCCTTGCAACGTTCTGTTCAGAAGAGATCTCCACCTCCTCGTACTCTTACAGACTTATGGATATCCCTGCAGAATTCATGGTACCGGTTCCCTCCAGAACTGCTTCAGACATTAGTCGATTCCTTGCCACATCGTGTTGCGGCACTTCTGCGTGCTCGCAGGGTTCAAATGGTTCAAATGGCTCTGAGCACTATGCGACTTAACTTCTGAGGTCATCAGTCGCCTAGAACTTAGAACTAATTAAACCTAACTAACCTAAGGACATCACACACATCCATGCCCGAGGCAGGATTCGAACCTGCGACCGTAGCGGTCACGCGGTTCCAGACTGAAGCGCCTTTAACCGCACAGCCACACCGGCCGGCTTGCTCGCAGGGGCCCTACACGATATAAGGCAGGGTACTAGCTTCTTTGACTCTTCAGTGTATGTTAACGTGGCTGCGGTTGGCGCAGCGGAACAGTGCGGAGCAGGAATCCGAGGGTCGCGGGCCGCGAAGCTATGCGGATACTGTTTTGTTTTTACTTTCAGTTTTTGTGTTACTTGCATTCAAAATAAAACGAAATTATACGCAGTATATTCTATTTATCAATATTTTCATGAACAAATTTCTTCTGTTAACTGGCTCGTGAGGTGGACAAACAAATCCATAATTACACGACGAGATTTCTCAAGATGAAGTAGAATTGCCATCGTACGTGTTAAAGCGATTCCCCCAAATCCACTACGCTCCCTTTTTTTATCGCCAGGTAATGAATTTGTTCCGGAACCTTCAAAATTGCTCGTATCGAGAAAAAATGAAATCTCATTCCGAGGAGATTGTATCAAAATTTATTCTACTGTACATCAACGGCTGTCTTCGGCAATGTTTGGCGACTTGATGCGTTATGTGTGGTCTGCTGCCAGACTGTACAATGACAGAGACCCTTCTATTAATGTAAGCCCAGTTTGTTTTTTTACAGAAACTTTAAAACAACCATTTAATTGTAAAAATGCGACGTATATAACATCTGCAACATGCCGAGTTTCCCCGTTTTTACGATAAATATCACTTCACCAAGTGTAAATAACCAACTGTGAATTAATGAAAGCAACTCACTTTTTCTTCGAAGTTGTCATGTACAGCTTACAATCGTTCCCTGGGGAATTATGTGCAATCCCGAATTTCTGTTTGCTCTTCATTTTCGTGCCTTTAATAAAGTATTAATACATACAACATACAGTATTAAATATTAGTTCTCTTTGTTTTGCAGTGTAAGCAAACGCAGAAATTGAAAATATAAAGTACTCTGCACAGGCACACACACACACAGACTCGAACCATCCAGCCTCGGCTTACCAGACCGTACGCTTTCCACTATGCTACCCACAGCTTCATACCTGTGTTAACAATGGCTCTGGGCCGCCCCAGCCGCGCTAAGAATTCTATTTTCTTTTAAACGCCTGGCCACCTGTAGCTCCCACTTCCGTCACATTCAATTCTTACCAAGCTCTACATGTGCCATAAATCGGTACTAGATCGGTGATGATGTCGAGTAGGCGCGGTCCCTTTGTGAGCTGCAGGCTACTTGTACGTCGTTTGCTCAGACAGCGCGCTCGAATATTGTTCGCGTAAACAAAGACGACACTCGGTGCGGTGGCTGGTGGGAGCGACTGTAAATGGGAAATGCCTTTACGGTCGTTCCCATCAGCCACTGCGCCAAGTGTCAACTTTGTTTGCACGTGTAGTACCTTAAATTCTACACTGAAGAGCCAATGAAACTGTATCACCTACCTAACATCGCTAGCACCCCCGCGAGCACAAAGAAGGGCCGCAACACGACTCGACTATTATCTGAAGTAGTGCTGGAGTGCACTGACACCATAAATCCGTAAGAGCACGAAGGGCTGGAAATCTTTTCTGAACAAGACGTTGCAAGGCATCCCAGATATGCTCAATAATGTTCATGTCTGGGGATTTTTGTGGCCAGCGGAAGTGTTTAAACTCAGAAGAGTGTTTCTGGAGCCACACTGTAGTATTCCTGGAGGTGTGGATTGTCCTGCTGGAATTGCCCAACCATCGGAATGCACAATGGACATAAGTGGATGCTTACGTAAGTGTCACCTGTCAGAGTCGTATTTGGCTGTATCAGGGGTTAAATATTGTGGTGTCACCGCCAGACACCACACTTGCTAGGTGGTAGCCTTTTTAAATCGGCCGCGGTCCATTAGTATACGTCGGACCCGTGTGTCGCCACTATCAGTGATTGCAGACCGAGCGCCGCCACACGGCAGGTCTAGAGAGACTTACTAGCACTCGCCCCAGTTGTACGGATGACTTAGCTAGCGATGCAACACTGACGAAGCCTCGCTTCTTTGCAGAGAATATAGTTAGAATAGCCTTCAGCTAAGTCAATGGCTACGACCTAGCAAGGCGCCATTACAGTTTATATTCTTTATACCATACCGTCAAGAACGATGTATACAAATGATGGATTAAAGTTAAGTATTCCAGCAGCTACGTACTTTTCTTTATAGCATTCATTCCGTATCCTGTTTCGGACCTCACGCCAGCCTGCTTGAGTTTAACGCGTGCATTTCGGCCTTCTCTAGCTATACAACAAATATCACTCCAACTTCACACGCCCTACGCCATTACAGAGCCTCCACCAGCTTGAACAATCAGCTCCTGAGATGCAGGGCCCATCGATTCATGAGGTTGTCTCAATACCTGTAAATGTGCATCCGCTCGATACAATTTGAAACGAGACTCGTCCAACCAGGCAACATGTTTCCATTCATCAACAGTCCAATGTCGGTGCTGACGGGCCCGGTTGAGGCGTAAAGCTTTGTGTCGTGCAGTGATCAAGGATATACGAGTGGGCCTTCAGCTAAGAAAGCTCATATCGCTTATGGTTCATGCGCTGACACTTGTTGATGGCCCAGCATTGAAATCTGCAGCAATTTGCGTAAGGGTTGGACTCCTGTTTAAAATGGTTCAAATGGCCCTAAGCACTATGGGACTTAACATCTGAGGTCATCAGTCCCCTAGACTTAGAACTACTTAAACCTAACTAACCTAAGGACATCACACACATCCATGCCAGAGACAGGATTCGAACCTGAGACCGTAGAGGCAGCGCGGTTCCGGACTGAAGCGCCTAGAACCACTCGTCCATAGCGGCTGGCTAAACTTCTGTCACGTTGAACGATTCTCTTCAGTCGTCGTTGGTCCCGTGCTTGAAGGATCTTTTCACGGCCTCAGTGATGTAAGAGATTTGACGTTTTACCGGATTCCTGATACTCACGGTACACTCGTGAAATGGTTGTACGGGAAAACCTCCACTTCATCGCTACCTCGGAAATGCTGCGTCCCATCGTTCGTGCTACGACTATAACACCCGTTCAAACTCATTTAAATCTTGATATCCTGCCTTTGTAGCAGCAATAACCGATCTAACAACTGTGACAGACACTTGTTGTCTCATATAGGCGTTTCCGATCGCAGCGCCGTATTCTGCCTGTTTACATATCTCTGTATTTGAATACGCATGCGTGCACCAGTTTCTTTGTCGCTTTAGTCTATTTCCTCCATACAATTGTGAGATGTGGCTTTGCTTCCTGCTTTAAAAACAATTACGATATGTTAGCTACATTTATTATACAGCAACGTATCACCTAAAATGAACCAAACGTAAAGTAATTGGCTACCGTATTTTTCACTGCAAACCCTTCAAATTTTAAGCTACAGAGTACTTCGAAAATATCACGGTGAGTATGACCCATACCGGAAAAACAGCCACTCAATTAACAACATGTGATATTAAAGTATAAGAACGAAAAGAAATCAGTTGTGTATGCCAATTATTTTCCGCGGGATCAAATTTTGGAAATTAGTGGTAATTTCCTATAGGGCGAAACTGCTGAGGTCATCGGTCCCTAGGCTTACACACTACTTAATCTAACTTAAACTAACTTACGCTAAGGACAACACACACCCATGTCCGAAGGAGGACTCGAACCTGCGACGGTGTGAACTGCGTCAAGGCGCCTGAAACCTCGCGGCTACCGCCGCGGGATCGAATGAGATACTACATACAGTAGCGAAGACGAAGTGCAAATGCGAAACAAATCGATTTTCATTCTTTAAAGGAAAAGGGGAACCCCTACCGAAAATCTAACTAGAGGAGTTGATATGTATTTGCTTCTTTTACATACAATACTTTTTACATTCTAGCGAACTTTTATTATTGATGCGGTCGTATGATTTTCACTTCCTAGTTCTGCGATGCGTAGAAGCGACCGTATCGATTTCTGGCGTCAGCTCACCTTTACGCAAAGAAAAGTTGTTCAGTGGTCAGACATGCCAGGCTTGGATAGCAGTTTTAAGCGGGACCGGGCGAGCCTGTGGTGACCGGCTTACTGGCCGACACAGGGCGGAGTAAGCCGTCTAGCGAGTGCCGGGCCCATTCGAGTTGTGAACTGCAAGCGCGGGAAGTGCTACGGCGTCGCCCGAGTGACTTGTCAGAGGCCCGGATGGTGGGGAGCGCATCACATCGGTAACAGTGCCTCGCACTGCTACTGATTTTGGTGAGCGTCGGCGTTCAGTTTGGAATTTGAATTGAGTCATTCGTCTTGACTGGAACAGTATTTCGTCCGTCTGTGATCGACTCCGGTCGCGTGCAGATTCAGCCTGTAAATTAAACTGTTTTCGGTTAGCAAATTTCAGGAGCATTTTTCCTGTTTCTTCTGCGACACATATCATTGGATGTTGCTAAATGTGTGTGAATTCCTAAGGGACCAAACTGCTGAGGTCATCGGTACCTAGACTTACACACTGCTTAAACTAACTTATGCTAAGAACAACACACACAAACCCGAGGGAGGACACGAACCTCCGGCAGGAGGGGCCGCGCAATCCGTGACATGGCGTCTCAAACCGCGCGGCCACTCCACGCGGCCATTGGATGTAGCGTCAAAGAGTGAATTGGCCTTATCATTGACTGTAGTGTCACGAAATTGTACCTTGGCAGTCTTCTGCAAATTTCCATGACTGTGTGGTTTATCAGATGCCTTTCAGTTGTATACATTCCGGGATGCGTAAATAATGTGAACTGTTATTGTTATGGTCTTCAGTCCAGAGACTGGTTGGATGCAGCTCTCCATGCTACTCTATCCATTGCAAGCTTCTTCATCTCCCAGTACCTACTGCAACCTACATCCTTCTGAATCTGCTTCGTGTATTCATCTCTTGGTCTCTGTACGATTTTTACTCTCCACGCTGCCCTCCAGTACTAAATTGGAGATCCCTTGGTGCCTCAGAACATGTCCTACCAACCGATCCCTTCTTCTAGTCAAGGTGTGCCACAAACATCTCTTCTCCGTAACTCTATTCCATACATCCTCATTAGTTATGTGATATACCCATCTAATCTTCAGCATTCTTTTGAAACACCACATTTCGAAAGCTACTATTTATTCTCTTCTTGTCCAGACTACTTATCGTCCACGTTTCGCTTCCATACATGGCCACACTCCATACAAATACTTTCAGAAACGACTTCCTGACACTTAAATGTATACTCGATGTTAACAAATTTCTCTTATTCAGAAACGCATTCCTTGCCATTGCCATTCTCCATTTTACATCCTCTCTACTTCGACCATCATCAGTTATTTTGCTCCCCAAATAGCAAAACTCCTTTACTACTTTCAGCGTCTCATTTTCTAATCTAATACCCTTTGCATCACCCGCTTTAATTCGACTACATTCCATTATCATCGTTTTGCTTTTGTTGATGTTCATCATATATCCTCCTTTCAAGAGACTGTCCATTCCGTTCAGCTGCTCTTCCAGGTCCTTCGCTGTCTCTGACAGAATTACATTGTCATCGGCGAACCTCAAAGTTTTTATTTCTTCTCCATGGATTTTAATTCCTACTCTGGATTTTTCTTTTGTTTCCTTTTCTCCTTGCTCAATATACAGATTGAATAAAATCGGGGAGAGGCTACAACCCTGTCTCACTCCCTTCCCAACCACTGATTCCCTTTGATGCCCCTCGACTCTTATAACTGCCATCTGGTTTCTGTACAAATTGTAAATAGCCTTTCGCTCCCTGTATTTGACCCCTGCCACCTTCAGAATTTGGAAGAGAATATTCCAGTCAACATTGTCAAAAATTTTCTCTAAGTCTAAAAATGCTAGAAACGTAGGTTTGCCTTTCCTTAATCTATTTTCTAAGATAAGTCGTAGTGTCAGTATTGCCTCACGTGTTCCAACATTTCTACGGAATCCAAACTGATCTTCCCCGCGGTCGGCTTCGACCAGTTTTTTCATTCGTGCCGGCCGGTTTTGGCCGTGCGGTTCTAGGCGCTACAGTCGCCACGGTCGCAGGTTCGAATCCTGCCTCGGGCATGGATGTGTGTGTTACCGTTACGTTAGTTAGGTTTAAGTAGTTCTAAGTTCTAGGGGACTTATGACCTCAGCAGTTGAGTCCCTTAGTGCTCAGAGCCATTTGAACCATTTTTCCATTCGTCTGTAAAGAATTCGTGTTAGTATTTTGCAGCCGTGGATTATTAAACTGATAGTTCGGTAATTTTCACACCTGTCAACAACTGCTGTCTTTGGGATTGCAATTATTATATTCTTCTTGAAGTCTGAGGGTATTTCGACTATCTCATACATCTTGATCATAAGATAGTAGAGTTTTGTCAGGGCTGGCTCTCCCAAGGCTATCAGTAGTTCCAACGGAATGTTGTCTACTCCCGGGGCCTTATTTCGGCTTATTTCTTTTAGTGTTCTATCAAACTCTTCACGCAATCTCATATCTCCCATTTCATCTTCATCTACATCCTCTTCTATTTCCATAATATTGTCCTCAAGTACATCACCCTTGTACAGCCCCTCTATTTACTCCTTCCACCTTTCTGCTTTCCCTTCTTTGCTTAGGACTGGGTTTCCATCTGAGCTCTTGATATTCATACAAGTGGTTCTCTTTTCTTCAAAAGTCTCTTTCATTTTCCTGTAGGCAGTATCTATCTTATCCCTAGGGAGATAAGCCTCTACATCCTTACACTTGTCCTCTAGCCATTCCTGCTTAGCCATTTTGCACTCCCTGTCGATCTCATTTTTGAGATGTTTGTATTCCTTTTTTCCTGCTTCATTTACTACATTTTTATATTTTCTCCTTTCATCAATTAAATTCAATATTTCTTGTGTTACCCAAGGATTTCTAGTAGCCCTCGTCTTTTTACCTAGTTGATCCTCTGCTGCCTTCACTATTTCATCTCTCAAAACTACCCATTCTTCTTCTACTGTATTTCTTTCCCACTTTCTTGTCAGTCGTTCCCTAATGCTCTCCCTGAAACTCTCTACAACCTCTGGTTCTGTCAGTTTACCCAGATCCCATCTCCTTAAATTCCCACCTTTTTGCAGTTTCTTCAGTTTTAATATACAGTTCATAACCAATAGATTGTGGGCAGAGTCCACTTCTGCCCCTGGAAATGTCTTACAATTTAAAACATGGTTCCTAAATCGCTGTCTTACCATTATATAATCTATCTGAAACCTTCGAGTATCTCCAGGCCTCTTCCATGTATACGACCTTCTTTTATGGTTCTTGGACCAAGTGTTAACTATGATTAAGTTATGCTCTGTGCAAAATTCTACCAGGCGGCTTCCTCTTTAATTTATTACCCCCATTCCCTATTCACCTACTACGTTTCCTTCTCTTCCTTTTCCTACTATCGAATTCCAGCCACCCATGACTATCAAATTTTCGTCTCCCTTCACTATCTGAATAATTTCTTTTATCTCATCATACATTTCATCAATATGTTCGTCATCTGCGGAGCTAGGTGGTATATAAACTTGTACTACTGTGGTAGGCATGGGCTTCGTCTCTATCTTGGACACGATAATGCGTTCACTATGCTGTTTGTAGTAGCTTACCCACACTCCTACTTTTTTATTCATTATTATACCTACTGCTGCATTACCCCTATTTGATTTTGTATTTATAACCCTGTACTCACCTGGTCAGAAGTCTTCTTCCTCCTGCCACCGAACTTCACTAATTCCCACTATTCCTAACTTTAACCAATCCATTTCCCTTTTAAAATTTTCTAACCTACCTGCCCGATTAAGGGATCTGACATTCCACGCTCCGTTAGAAAGCCAGTTTTCTTTCTCCTGATAACGATATCCTCCTGAGTAGTCCCCGCCCGGAGATCCGAATGGGGGACTATTTTACCTCCGGAATATTTTACCCAAGAAGATGCCATCATCATTTAACAATACAGTAAAGCTGCATGCCCTACGGAAAAATTACGGCTGTAGTTTCCCCTTGCTTTCAGCCGTTCGCAGTACCAGCACAGCAAGGCCGTTTTGGTTAGAGTTACAAGGCCAGATCAGTCAATCATCCAGACTGTTGGCCCTGAAACTACTGAAAAGACTACTGCCCCCCTTCAGGAACCACACGTTTGTCTGGCCTCTCAACAGATACCCCTCCGTTGTGGTTGCACCTATGGTACGGCTGTCTGTATCGCTGAAGCACGCAAGCCTCCAGACCAACGGCAAGGTCCATGGTTCATGGGGGGAGAGGAATGTGAACTATGTGCATGATATTGTAGAGAAGTGATGTCAGATTAGAACTTCATGATTTTTCTAAATACTGTCGTAAAGGTTATTGGTTTTAATGTTTAATGGGAAGGAAGTTTTTGATGATTTAGAATTTCAGTAATTACCTTTAAGTATCTCACATTCTAAAAAGTTTCCATGATTTTAGTGTTTTAAAGATTATTGGCTTTAATGTTTTAAGAAAAAGAAAGTATGAATTTTCTGTATACCTGTGTATGCCTGTGTAAAGTAAGTAAACCTATAAATATATTATTCAGGCATGTAGTCTTCATATAGTTAAGGCTAACGGGCAATTGACCTTCTTCTTCTGTGCTGGATGCACACGCATTCCCCGAACTCTTACGGGACTCGGTAAGATTGTCTACCGCGAGAAATGAGTGTAATGGGCAGGGGCACTACGAATTTAGTGCGTGGACATTAAGTTCATGTGCCCTCTGTGGCTCAGATGAATAGAGCATCTGCCATGAAAACACGAGATCTCGGGTTAGAGTCCCGATCGGGGCACACATTTTCAACTGTCCCCGTTGATGTATATCAACGCCTGTTGACAGCTTAGGGTCTTGATTTAATTATCATTTAAACCTGCAACTGTTCTGCTACTATGCTCAGCCGTTCATCACACCAGAACCGTTGTGTTCTAGCTTGACCAGCTAAAAAGGTTACCTTTCCCTTACGAATCCTTAAAAAAAAGGTCCAATTATTTACAGCAAGAAAATGGGAAATCTCGATTTTCTCCTGTACTGCTGTCACCCGCTTCTTGGGAATTGCTCGCTACTTTCCTGTGTGGTCTTTTCTCTTACTACTGTTCACTATGTGTTTCTAATTTTTACAGTACATAAAACAAGTATTTACCTGCATCTGAAGTGCACAATTCACGAACTAAACGAAACGCATATATTCGCCACTGGCTTCAAACTGTTTTCTAGATTTCATTATGGCAGACTTCACTGATGCGCATTAAATTTTGGCGCATGGATCTCAGCTGTTTCCATTCTGTATACACTTTATTCTGTAGTTCTGTCCTAATGACCAGCGGGCTACTTTGTGCAGTATAGCAGTGTGGAAACGCCCCAATTCGGCACCTCTGGGTCCTTGTGATTTAATTACAACATCAGACGCAACAGATAACAAAGCTGCGAAGAAGTGCTAAATAATACATGGATTTAGATTGCTACAAGATTTTGTCATCATCCAGAGTTAGATATATGACTCCAAAGTTAGACAAATACGGAACTATGCGCTCCAGAAATAAATCAGTGAAGAGAAGAACGCTGAAAAATAATGGCACTCGAAAAAAGAAGCCTAATATCGTGGATTTGTTTCACTTACGGAGCAGCGTCTGTAAAGGACATAATAAATGAACCGCCAGAAGCTTGTATACATACTTATAAAGCATCAAGCGATTATCTCTCAACAGAACTTTAAATACCGCTTTTGTACGATCAGCTGGAACAACAAAGAGAGACTAGCATCCTGTCTTCCAACGTGAGCTTTTTGTACTGAACAGAATAAAAAGAAAATAATGTTTTATGCTACAACCAAAGATACTCTCTGCCACTCTGTTTACAGCCTTATACAGAGCAGAGACGTAGGTGCATACCGAAGCGTTGATTTTGGGTTTGGGCTGTCTTCTGGAACAACTGACGTGGCCTCTTGCGGAGCGACTTGTGTTTGAAACTCATGTCACATACAGGCCTTTAATTAATATCACTCACTATGAAAATAAAAACCAAATCTTGAAGTGTATTTAAGTCATCAAAAACCTTTGTCACATTTACTGTCAGTCTCACAAGTATATCGTTCTCTTTTAGATCGAATAGTGAATTATCTTCCCAACTTGCAGCGAGTCTGGATACATAAACATGATCCTCACCAAAGAAGTCCAAAACTATTATTAATAATTTTGTAAGTGTGGCTGCTCTATTTTTCCAGAGCTTTCATGGGTCTTGCGTAAAAATTTCTCGATTTACTTGAAGCGTCAAATTCGGATAAAATTCCAAGCTTTCGATGATATACTAACGAAGATGATGGAGGATATCATCGAAAGCTTGGAATTTTATCCGAATTTGATGCTGCAAGTGAATCAAAAAATTGTTATGCAAGAACTCCTTTGTGAAAAACTTCATAGGTATATTTCACGGGACTTACCTGTTTTGCCAGCAACCTGTCTGCAGAATCAAGCAGGTGCCATTTTTCTTCGATGTGTCAAAATACAGGGTGTTCGGAAAGTTGCTGTTCAGTTACAACATACCTGGGAAATGACATCCAGGGGCGGGTATACGAGTCTGAATCATCTTAATTTTACTGTAAAATATTTTCTGCGGATCTGATTGCTATATGCTTCTCCAGCCGCAGTTATTTCAGCTTCTAAGTTACAAAGCGTGCATGGGCGATTGCGATACACTACAACTTTCTCTGCTCCCCAAAGAAAGAGGTCCGGTGTAGTAAGTAAGGTCCGGCGAGCAAGGGGGCCATAGGTTTTTTGAGATGACTCGTTACTCAAGAACCTTTTTCAGAAGATGCACAGCGTTATTAGCTGAAATCATGATTAGGTGATGTCGTCTTCCTTTAGCTGGCCCATTTTAAATCGAAGTTCATCAGACAATAACGTTCACTATTCACGGTTTCATAAAAAAAATTAAGGTCCAATAATGCACCGGCCGGATTTTGCTACCCACACTCCAGTTTTCTGCTCATACAGTGGCGTTTGAAGCACATCACGCGGATTCTCCGTTGACAATAATCGTGTGTATTGTTTGTCAACACGACAAGAGAGGTGGGATCTGACCCCGTTTGTTAGAAGGTGACATCAAGAATATCAGTGGTATTCCTCTCAACTGATTTGTTTTTCCATGATCCTCAATTTCAGTTCCTGCACTGCCGTCATTTTATATGGGAATAAATTCAGTGTTTTGTTTTAATCGCTTTATGTGCGGTTGCAAGCCCGATATCTTTATCTTGTGCCAACTTGCGCAATGATTTTGTTGGTTTCTGCTACATAGAGTCAAAAATATCCAACAACTTCTGTTCGTTTAGTTAAAGTGGTCTTCCAGTTCTTTCGGCTTCTAACAATGAGCCTGCCTCTCGAAATTTCTCAACAAGTCTACGAAAAGCATTAAGATGAGGTACAACGGTTTCTGTTTTTTTTTTTTCAATAAATGCCTCCTACATAAATCTGTGTATTTATCCCATCGTCGAAACACATATTCAATAAGAAAAATACGTTTCTCAGTTGAAATCACCATAATTTGTAAACATATAAAACATCTACACACTACACATCGCTTTCAGTAACTTTCATCAACTGAACTAAACAGTAACATGTTACGCAACAGCAGAACTAATTAAAAAACAATCGCGTATAAAAACAGTTCTTGCAAATGGTGTTCTGGCAACTTCGTTTCGGACCGCCAACGTAATCTGCATTCGTAGTCCGTACTCTCCAATGCACAGCGACTTTCCGAACGCACTGTATAGTTCCTTGAGATACCACATAATGGAAAAAAATGCTAGTAAATGTACTATTCTACAATAAAAATCGAAACATCTCAGAAGCAACTTTCTTAAATGGCAACGAAAATAATTAATTCGTCCCCTTCCTCAAAGTGCACAATGAACAAGCCTTTTGCGAAAGAAATTCTTAATTATGTTTCTGAAATGAAAGTGCAAAAGAGGGTTTACATTAAAATACAGAGAAATGCTATTTTTATTAACTTTATAGACAGTACATCACACAATGTTTATGTACAGTTGAACAAAGTGTTATAAAATCTTTATATGAACACAAATATCGCTCTGAATATCAGAGCTACAAGAGGAGACAGATTAGGAACTACAACATAGATAGTTTGAGCCACTCTCTGACTCTAGTAAGTTGTCGTACAATTGTCAATAAAATTTATTCTTAATGGCACCCGTGAACAATCATTCTAGCTTACTCTCGTACAAAAGTATTGTCTCATGACATATGTATGAACTCAAAGATTAATTAAACTATATCTTTTAATCTCGCAATGTTATTAGAACCAACTCTGTTAAGCGTTGAAGTAATACAAAAGAATTTTGGGACAAATTGGTTTGTTATAAACAACCTCTTTGCACAGCATATCCTCGTTGACAGAAAGCAACAGTTTTTCAAATCTGTGTAGGGCTCATGTCACGTTTCAAGTGCATTTCCCTTCGTTATGGCTTCTTTATGACGAAAAAAATTAAAACTTAGCGCACCGTTCAAATAGTCTTTCTCAAGACAACAATTTGCAAAAGTGGTGTCACAGAAAGCGTTCATGACAACATACATATACTTCCATGATTGGAGCTGAGAAATGTAATTTTTATACACAACATGAACTTGAGATATCCTCGGGGCAATGTTGGTCCGTCGCTACAGGCAAACTCTGTAACATACCCAGCCCGGAAAAGTCATAGTCTGTTCATTTCCGTCCAGTTTCCGCCATTTGTGTGTGCATGCCATTCGTTCTCTTGAATTTGCTTCTCTGGGATGCTTTATTTCTCCATTTCTCTATTTTCGTCGAATAGCCAGCTCTCCATCCACAAATCCCTGCTGAGTGCAATCCTGAAAAATGAAAAAAGTACACCAAAAACGAAGTGTTTGTGTATTGAATGATTTTCTTACATTCTTAAGTGCTCTAAATCAGTTTGTCCCAATATATTCAATGTTCACAGCGTACACTACACTCTATTTTTACATTTTATTCGGTACTCATATCGTCTGCAGTGCACGTGTTCTCTGCAAAGATCCTTCCCTCATGACATATTACTTAGTTTTAAAGATGTCTTGTCTGTTTGATATGTTGAAAATTAGTAAGATAGTGTACCTGTAGACTTACTTGTAAGAGAATCTAATCGCAAGCTAACCTCTCACGGATGTGCACTTAATGTACTGTATACTACCAGAAACTTTCGTTATTAAATTAGACCACTCTACATAATAATACAAATCTAATCAGCCTCTCTGCGCGAGGAGTGACAGCAGAAATTATCTCGTGATTAATCAGTTACTGTTATAAGGTTTGTTTCTTTTATTATTTCCATGTTTGGTAAGTTCCTATGGGACGAAACTGCTGAGGTCATCGGTCCCTAGGCTTACGCACTACTTAATCTAACTTAAACTAACTTACGCTAAGGACAACACACACCCCCGCCCGAGGGAGGACTCGAACCTCCGACTGGGGCAGCCGCACGAACCGCCACAAGGCGTCTCTAGACCGCACGGCTACCCCACGCGGCTCCATTTTTGGCATTTGCATTTTATTGTGTATTTGTTTAGAGGAGACGATCTCTGTAGACTTCTCGCATCCCTCTTGAGGATGTGCGCCAACAGAAAATTACGTAATATTTATGGATACAACTTCTTGAAACACACTTACCCTCTCTCAACCAAACAAATGCCAACAAAATTTTGCCGCGCTGTGTGGTCGCGCGGTTTGAGGCGTCATGTCACGGATTGTGCGGCCCCCCCCCCGCCGGAGGTTCGAGTCCTCCCTCGGGCATGGGTGTGTGAGTTGTTCTTAGAATAAGTTAGTTCAAGTTTAGGTTGTCGGTTCGAAACCGGTACGGCGCTGTTTGTGCAAATCAAAAGCGTTATTAACAATTGCTAGTTGCTGTTTTCTTCTTTACAAGAATCACCTTGTATTTTGTACACAGCCACGATCTAAAAAATGGCAATTTTCGACAAAATAGTGGGAAGAAAGTATTTATTCGAAGTATCATTAATACTGAGGCACTACGTTCTATGTCCGCAGCTCGTGGTAGTGCGGTAGCGTTCTCGCTTCCCACGCCCGGGTTCCCGGGTTCGATTCCCGGCGGGCTCAGGGACTTTCTCTACCTCGTGATGACTGGGTGTTGTGTGATGTCCTTAGATTTGTTAGGTTTAAGTAGTTCTAAGTTCTAGGAGACTGATGACCATAGATGTTAAGTCCCATAGTGCTCAGAGCCACTACGTTCTATTTGTGACGATATAAGTACAGAAATACAACATTAGGCTTCTAACTACTGAAACTGTGGCTCATCAAAAACTGGTTCTTACTATCTTTTAAATTTCAACACTCCAGAAGGAAGCGCAGCTTGACACAGTGACCATGCGTCATCTACCAGAGCGCGTGGACCAAATCTAGGGACGTATCGCAGAGTATTGAGAACACAACAGCACTGAAGAAGCGTTTTGTGAAAAAATTGGACTTAGAACATTTTCCATTCGCGCTCTTCAGTTGACGAAATTCGTATAAAAACATTGACACTGTCCTTTAACTTCTATTCACAAAGCAGTTAATCATTGCGGATATCTTCTGAGACACCTGCGATATCCGCATCTTCGCAAGCTATTATACACCGTGTTAACTATTACTGCGAATATCCACTGATACTGGTGTCCACGTAGCCCACTAAAACGAACTCCAAGACGACTCGGCGATGCAGCTGACGGGAGTATCTGAATGGATAGAGATCGAAATATGCTGACAGGTTCTGAACGCCTTCTAGTTACGAACGGCTTTATCTAGGAGACAACTCCTCGTTTAATGCGTCTAGCACGTCAATAAATACCATTATTTTAAACTAAGTTACTCTTAACGCTTCAGTGAGCACTACTTCCACATATCATTTCTGTTTCGTAGATGTGGATGCACTGGACACAATTTAGTCTGCTGATTAACGTTGATATAATTCAGAAAGAATCCCACACCTCTAGCCAACGTCGCTCTCGGTTTAGAGGTATCCGGTTCGATTTACTGTGGTGGAAAACATTTTCACCAGCACCGTTTGGCGGAATGCGAATTGTCGGACTTTGAAACTATGTCATCGATAGAATTCCAAAACTCTCTGTAGTCTCTCAACAACTCAGAGCAGGAGACGCTGTTTGTGCTGATCTGTCATTTGGACAGGACCTGTTAGAGAACGTATTTTCACACAAGCGACATATCATTTGGCGCCCCTTCCCAATCAAACTAAAAACTAAACCACGTCCGAACAGATGTCGGAACGCCCAGAGGTACCCAACGACCGCTGTATCATTCTCTGCCGACAGGCGTCACTGGATGCGGATATGGAGGGGCATGTGGTCAGCACGCCGCTCTCCCGGCCGTTGTCAGTTTTCGTGACCTGAACCGCTACTTTTCAGTAAGTAGTTTCGCAATTGACCCCACAAGGGCTGAGTGCAACCCAATTGCCAACAGCGCTCAAAGACCCGAAGGCTCACCCATCCGAGTGCTAGTCAAGCCCAACAGGACTTACCTTCGGTGATCTGGTGATCTGACGGGAGCGGTGTTACCGCTACGGCAATACCGTTGGCGTTGTACCTCACCTTGCCAGATCTTAATACCACTGAGAATATTTGGTAGAGTGGATCAAACGGAGCAGTCATCACACCCACAAGCTGGTAGCTGTGTGATTATCATTGAGTGCTTTCAGCTGTATATGGCATATATTAACACTATGCAGCCCGGCGACACCACAGTGGTGTCGTGAGCATAGTATGGCGCAGTGGTCGGAGACAGCTATTTAGTATCTTTTGCATTCTGTTGCTGTTTTGTTTAGATTCAAAATGTTCAAATGTGTGTGAAATCTTATGGGACTTAGCTGCTAAGGTCATCAGTACCTAAGCCTAACACTACTTAACCTAAATTATCCTAAGGACAAACACACACACCCATGCCCGAGGGAGGACTCGAACGTCCGCCGAGACGAGCGGCACAGTCCATGACTGCGGCGCCTTAGACTGCTCGGTTAATCCCGCGCGGCTTTGTTTAGGTAACAATAAGTTAACACGACAGCAAGTTTTTTGTTTTTACAAGTACTTGTGCCCTTTCATCATGGCGGACGAATGAGACAATAGGATTATTTACAATGAATGCGCGGACGTCTTGTGTGACGTCCCGGACGACTTGGCCGATTTAGAATAAGACATTGGATATCAAAAAATGAGAGATAAGCAGAATTGTAGGAAGATAGTGAAATACGACCAAGAAGAATTCGGCGAACGCTATGGTTGCCAACTGATTCAGACGAAGAAGACAGTGCACAGTGGTCAGACTTTGATTTACCGAGGACCAACAATAAATTTGATGGATTCCTGGGTCCAAACATATTTCCCAAAGATAAACAGAACGTCGAGGATATCGTAGAATTATATATTGGGAACGATCTAATTGATATATTAGCAACGAAACTAACAAGTACTAGAGTCAAATTTGTCGACGTAACGGGACCCGAACTTAGAAAATGGTTTGGGCTTGCCATCCTTATGGGAATTGTAAAAAAAGCACGAATCGATGATTTTGGTCAATGAATCCGTTGATAGACACACTGATATTTCGCAAAATGATGTCCCGCAACCGATTCAGACAAATATTAGCATTTTTACATTTTTCCGACAGCAACAATAAACCGGCTAATGCCGACCGGCTTGTCAAATTGGAATCTGTAATTGATTATTTTTCCAAAAAGTTTATGGAAACGAAACTTCCTGGCAGATTAAAACTGTGTGCCCGAGTGAGACTCGAACTCGGGACCTTGCCTTTGGCGGGCAAGTGCTCTACCAACCTTTTTTTTTTTTTTTTTTTTTTTTTTTTTTTTTTTTTTTTTTTTTTTTTCTTTTTTTTAATCATTGGGTTTGGTCGTTGCGGCGCTGAGCTACCGTGCCGGCATATGTTCGTTGCGGACGTCCGATGACAGCCATTCAGGTTCTTTGTTGATCCGGGTAGCTAACCTTCTGACCGAGCACGCTGAGCTATCGTGGCGGCATCAACTGAGCTACCCAAGCACGACTCACGCACCGTACTGACAGCCTTACTTCTGCCAGCACCTCGTCTGCGCAAGGTTCGCAGGAGAGCTTCTGTAAAGTTTGGAAGGTAGGAGCTGAATTCTTCTTGGTCGTATTTTACTATCTTCCTACGATTCTGCTTAACTTTCATTTTTTTATATCCAATGTCTTATTCCAAATCGGCCAAGTCGTCCGGAACGTCAGACAAGACGACCGCTCATTCGTTGTAAATAATCCTATTGTCTCTTTTGTCCGCCATGATGAAAAGGCCCAAGTACTTACAAAAACAAAAAACTTGCTGTCGTGTTAACTTATTGTTACCTAAGCAAAACAGCAACAGAATGCAAAAGATACTTAAGTGCTGTCGCCGGCCACTGCGCGATACTATGCTCACGACACCACTGTGGTGTCGCCGGCCACTGAGCGATACCATGTAGACGACATCACAGTGGAGTCGCCGGCTGTTGACCGCTGTTTCGCGCACGACACCACTGTGGTGTCGCCGGACGGCATAGTGTTAATATATGCCATATACAGCTGAAACCACTCAGTGATAATTAGACAGCTACTAGCTTGTGGGTATGATGACTGCTCCGTTTGGTCCACTCTACCAAATAGTCACAATGGTATTAAGATCTGGCTAGGGGAGGTACGGCGCCAACGGCAGAGGATGATACGGCGGTCGATCGGTACCTTTGCGCTTTCGGAGACCTGTTCGGACGTGGTTTAGTTTTTAGTTTGATTGAGAAGGGGCGCCAAATGATATGTCCTTGTGTGAAAATATGTTCTCTAACAGCACAAAAAGCGTCTCCCTGCCCTTAGTTCTTGAGAGACTACAGAGAGTTTTGGAATTTTTATCGACGACATAGTTTCAAAGTCAGATAATTCCCATTCCGTCAAACGCTGGTGGTGAAAATTTCTTCCACCACCGCAAATCGAACCGGATACCTCCAAACCGAGAAAAGCGTGCATTAGCGACGTTGGCTACAGGTGCGAGTTTCTTTCTGGACAGTATCAACGTCATCCAGCAGACTAAATTGTGTCCAGTGCATCTACATGTACGAAAGAGGAATCGTATGTGGAAGTAGAGATCACTGAAGCGTTAATAGTAAGGCACACAGTTTTAATCTGCCAGGAAGTTTCCTATTAGCGCACACTCCTCTACAGAGTGAAAATCTCATTCTTTAAAGGAACGTTTAATCTAAGTCAAAACATCTCATCTGATGAAGGAATGATACCGTGGCGTGGACGGTTAAATTTTAAAGTGTACAATCCGTCGAAAATTACGAAATATGGCATACTCATTCGGTTGCTGTGATTCGAGTACGGCATACATTTCCTCATTCAAGATATATTCCGGCGCTGGACATCCATTAGCAAAAATAGTGATGGAACTATTGACACCTTCTGATGGAAACTGGCATCACCTCTGCAGGGATAATTATTATAACAGTGTAGAACCTGCAGAGAAGTTACTTGAAAAGAAAATTCGAGTTTGTGGAACGATACGACAAAATAGAGGATTTCAGGAAAATTGAAACGGGCAAAAGTCAATGTGTTTGAAGCTTGTCATCAACGGAAAGGTGAGAAGCGGCCGGCGACAATCCAAGTTAATCCGAACCAGCGCTGCCGGGGCAAAGCGAATAAATTTGTACAAGATGTGCGGACGGCAAAGTATGAAGAAGCTTGCGGACTGTCTTGTTCGCCGACAAGAGGCTGCGTTGCACGGTATTAGTGTGGTGCCTTTTGACAGCGACTGGATTTTTGTCCGGAGTGCTTGCTTACTTCCTCCTCGCTTGACTCTACTCTATCGGCGGCGGCTCGGCTCGGCGCGGTACGTACCGGAGTCGGGCTACTGGTGTGCTAATCGCAGGCGCAGAGCAGGCCGGCGTTCCCTCGCCGCCGCTGGACCGGACGCCTCCTGCGGCGCCTGGCGCGCCGGTTCTTGTTCCTCCGCTTCTTCCTGCCTGCTGTCTTCGCTGCAAATGAAAGAGGGCGGCTGTAGCGCGGTTTGCATGCATATTCAAAAACTTTATCCTACTCTCTATATCTGCAGACACACCCTGCATATTTATGGCGTCTAACTCTGAATGCAAATATACCACTAATTGCATGAAATACAATCCACAGTACCTGTCTGGCTAGCATTTTACTATTCCCTTATTTTAATGAGCGCTGATACTTTACGATGAAGAAGGAAAACAATAATAAAATTTGTTTGGTTTTTAGGGTTCCCTACCTAAAAAGGTAAAAACGGAACCCTGATAGGACCAGTTTAAATGACCAGATTGTTCATTCTGTTCTTGAATCATTTTCAGTGTGGTACTTGAAAATGGACAAAGGCCAAAAGGCCATAACGCCAAAAGGCCATATATATGCAGTGTGGTCCACTGATAGTGACCAGGCCAAATATCTCACGAAATAAGCATCAAACGAAAAAACTACAAAGAACGAAACTCGTCTAGCTTGAAGGGGGAAACCAGATGGCGCTATGGTTGGCCCGCTAGATGGCGCTGCCATAGGTCAAACGGATATCAACTGCGTTTTTTTAAATATGAAATCCCATTTTTAGTACATATTCGTGTAGTACGCAAAGAAATATGAATGTATCAATTGGACCACTTTTTTTCGCTTTGTGATAGATGGCGCTGTAATAGTCACAAACGTATAAGTACATGGTATCAGGTAGCATTCTGCTTGCGAAGACGGTATTTGCTTCGTGTTAAAATGGACCGTTTACCAATTGCGGAATAGATCGATATCATGCTGATGTATGGCTATTGTAGTCAAAACGGGCGTGTGCTATGTATGCTGCTCGGTATCCTGGACGACATCATCCAAGTGTCACGTCCACCGTGCTTTCCGACGGACTCGGAAAATTCCAGCAGGACAATGCGACACCCCACACGTCCAGAATTTCTACAGAGTGGCTTCAGGAGCACCCTTCTGAGTTTAAACATTTCCGCTGGCCACCAAAGTCCCAGACGTGAACATTATTGAGCATATCTGGGATGCCTTGCAACGTGCTGTTCAGAAGATATCTCCACCCCCTCGTACTCTTACGGATTTATGAACTGCCCTGCAGGTTCCATGGTGTCATTTCCCTCCAGCACTACTTTAGACATTAGCCGAGCCCATGACACGTCGTGCTGCGAAACTTCGGCTTGCTCGCGGGGACTCTACACGATATCAGGCAGGTGTACCAGTTTCTTTGGCTCTTCAGTGTACTATGAGCGTGAGAGGTGCTTCTAAAGTCGGTCGTGCTAGAAGGGCTGCATCTGCTATACTTTTCTTAGCTACTTCGAACATGTTATCCAGTGACTCTGGTCACTGCTTGACATTTTATCTCTAACCTTAGGACCAACTAAAGCTGAGATAAGAGACTCTTAGACTTCTGCTGCATGAAGTGGGTGACATCGATAAAAGTTAATGACTCGCAGGAATCTTCGCAGTCTATTAGCAGTTTCTGGCCCTGGTATACTTAAAATAGCTTCGACTTGCAGCAGTAATGGCAGTGATCCGCATGATGATACGAGGTGGCCTAAAATGGTAATCTTTGCCTAGCCATAAACACACTTTAAGGTGTTCCTCATTACCCTCTATTTGTCAAGTCGTTTTACCTCAAACTGGTGCTGTTTATGTTCCTCTGCGGTTTCTGAAAAAATGATAGATATGCAAAGCAATAACGCAATCCTTATAAAACTAAATCTATAAACATTTGCCATGTATACGCAGCATTTCTCAATCCGAACATCATACACAGGCTTTCATATACGCTAAACGGCGTTATAATGGCCGTTTTCGGAATGTCTCTTTCAGCTACATCAATATGGTTCAAATGGCTCTGAGCACTATGGGACTTAACTTCTGTGGTCATCAGTCCCCTAGAACTTAGAACTACTTCAACCTAATTAACCTAAGGACATCACACAAATCCATGCCCGAGGCAGGATTCGAACCAGCGACCGTAGCGGTCGCACGGTTCCAGACTGTAGTGCCTAGAACCGCTCGGCCACACCGGACAGCCACGTGAATACGTGTCTATGCTGTTGCGCGATTAGTACGCTAAAGACTCTTACCAACATAATGCAAAATTATGATCCCTCAATAGGGGAACAGAGTAGCGACAAAGTAGTGTCCTATCATTCAGCGCATAGTAATCACCACATGGTCAACATGCACCGTTCTTCTTTGGTTCTAAATGTAGGTGTGACAACGAGGGTCAGCTAGGTGGGCGAATGATGCCTTCCTTCAATACAGTATTAATTTCCGCCTTGGAAACGGTATGTCGATTAGGGGCAAGACGTCTGGGTCTTCATGAAGTAAGTGGACCTGCAATAGTGTCGGTATAATATGTAGCGTTGTGACATACCTTTCGTGGGGCTCCAGGAGGCATCGTGATACCAGAAAACTGTTCTAGAAGTTTAGCGTACCCATTGCCCTTTGACTGGATCAGTTTGGCGCAATGTACTGTCGCGCAACGTTGGAATCCATAGGCAGATATCCCGGTGACGTAGCCTATTGCAAGAGCTTTGGTGACGTCTGGCAGCAGAAGATAATGCGCTAAAAAATCGTCTCCGATTATTGGTTCGTTCACAACCACTACTGTGAAATTTCACGCCAAGGCAGATCCTGCTCGGTCTGCTGAATCCCGTACGTCGAGATAGTTAAATTATTATCCGCGGAAAATCAAAACGAGGTGGCCGGTCGGTATTTGTGTAACCGGGCCCACGGGAAAATACGTAGGTCAGAACCGGTGTCCACCAAAATCTTGGGTCCTGTCATGCGGCCTGTAGTGGAGAGGCGCAAGGACTACGACTGTATATTTCAAGCAATTAGTTTCTCCTGTCGTTTACCACTGAGGAAGGCACACGGCAAAGTTCACTTGTGTGCCCGGTCTCTGAACTTCTCGTACCAACACAGGTCTGTCTGGGGTGAATTGTCGGCTACTGGGGAATTCGCTGGGGAACGACTTCTCGACCTTCTGGAGAACCATCCTTTACCATTCCGGTCAGAGACCAGTTCACCCATGTACTGACTCAGCGCGTGCACTGTGTTCATGAGACTGTCACAATCCGCTCGTGTGACCACCGACGTTGTTCCAGGACAAAAGTCGGTGCTATCACGTCCTGATCCGCAAAGGAAAACATTCTTACAGGCCACTGCCCCATCACTTGCGTCCAGTGCGTGGTAGCGCGCAGAAACGCTTCTACAGGAATGATCAGATGTGGTATCAACACTCCAAGCAAGTTAGATTAGGATTTTACGTCCTCTAGACGACAGGATCATTAGAGATGGAATAAAACTTTGGACAGGACAAGGGTAGGGAAAGAAATCAGTTGTGCCTTTTCGAATTATCCGTACTTAAACGATGTACAGAAATCACGGGAGACCTAATTCTAGACCTCCTCAGGGGTATTGTTCGCTGTCCTCCAGAATGCGAATCCAGTCAGCAATGCGTCGCCTCAACTAATCGAGAAGAAGCCCTGCTACTTGCCACTGCCTGGTGAGTGGAGTGTCCGGCAACGCCTGCTGAAACCGCATTTGCGGGTACACTGGCAGATTTACAATCGGTTCAATTCTCATTGACCAATTTCTCCACAGCCTGCAAAACTGCAGATACACTATTACCTACACATATTGGTTGTTCACAAAATAACGAACCAAATTTAGAAGTCTAAACTACGTGGCCCTGCTGCAAATTCTTAACTAGGTCCTACGATGTCATCTGCCATCTACGATGTTCAGTTATCTCATGCTCGATTGAAGAAGTTGTTTTAATCTCGAAGGATAGAGCTCTGCTGTTACGTCTGTGTGGCGTACAGAAACTCTAGTCAGAATCTCTGACTTTCGCAGGCAGTGTCTTCCTGCTCAGACGTACACTGCATCTTCTCTGTGTTTTCAGAACATCGTTGTGAGGCAATGTAGTAAGCACGCACAAGGAGACTGGATTTAGCCAATAATGTTCAAGTCTGGGAACTTTGGTGACCAGCGGAAGTGTTTCAACTCAGAAGAGTGTTCCTGGAGCTACTCTTTGGCGATTCGGGACGGGTGGGATGTCGCATTATCATGCTGGAATCGCCCAAGCCCATCGGAATGCACAATGGGGATGACTGGATGCAGGCGATCAGGTGATCAGACAAGATGCTTAAGTGTGTGTCACCTGTCAAAGTCGTATCTAGACTTATCTGGGGTCCCACATCACTACAACTGCACACGCCCCACACCAGTGCAGAGCCTCCACCAGCTTGAACAGTCACCTACTGACACGCAGAGTCTATGGGTTCATCAGGCTATCTCCATACCCGTACACGTCCATCCGTTCGATACAATTTGAAGTGAGACTCGTCCGACCAGTAACATGTTTCCAGTCATCAACAGTCCAATGTCGGTGTTGACGGGCCCAGGCGAGGCGTAAAGCTTTGTGTCGTGCACTCATCAACGGTACACGAGTGGGCCTTCGGCTCCTAAAACAAATGTCGATGATCTTTTGTTGAATGGTTCGCACGTTGACACTTGCTGATGGCCCAGCATTCAAATCTGCGATGTTTGCGGAAGGGTGCGTTAGTGTCACGTTGAAGGGTTCTCTTCAGTCGTCGTTGGTCCCGTTCTTGCTGGATCTTTTTCCGGCCGCTGCGATGTCGGAGATTTGATTTTTTACCGATCTCCTGATATTGATGGTACACCCGTGAAATGGTCGAACTGGAAAGTCCTCACTTCATCGCTACCTCGGAGATGCTGTGTCCCATCGCTCGTGCGCCGACTGTAATACCACATTCAAATTCACTTAAATCTTAATAACCTGCCATTGCAGCGGCAGCAACCGATCTAATAACTGCACTAGACAAGTGATGGCTTATATAGGCGTTGCGACCGCAGCGCCGTATTCTGTTTCCATAACTCTGTATTTGAACATGCATGCCTATACCAGTTTCTTTGGTGCTTCAGCGTATTTGTTCTACATGTCTGTGGACAAAGGACAACAGAAGTGGCTTGACGAAAAAGAATCTGACCATGGCTACACACATCTCCCCATGCAGAGAGGACGCTAAAATCTGAACAAAACAACCACTTGCGTTGTTGGCCACAAAGTGTATGTGGTGGAGACTACAGTCAACACAATTTCCGCGGTATTTTGCTATACGTTAGTTAGTGTTGTGCTGAACAAGTGTAACACGGTCCTGTTTTATTGCTGCTTCTAAAATAACTGTGTAGACACTATTCCACGCCAGTTTCATTAAAAACACAGTTGTGACACTCGTGGATGAATGGAGCTTGCCATTAGTCGAACCAGGATTTTTCTTTTTCTTTTGCTAAGAAATACCTCTTTGCCCGTTTTGTGGTCACTAGCTGTTGCGTGTTTTTGTGGGTGAGAGAATATATGGTTTGAACGTTATACAGCTCTATACTGACTTATTTTACAATGAATTAACGTTTATGGTAACGTTTATGGCAACGTTTACGTATGGGGTGATATTTCGACGCAAGCAGAGGCATGGCCTGAAGAAGGTACAGATAATTTGCAGACAAAAATTTGTCTTCCAGTTGTTTGTTCGGTTAACGGTTTATCAACAACCAGCGTTGAAGTTTTTTCTTAACACGAACAATAGAAATCACCTGTCGCTGGGATAGGCAGCCTCGAACGGTTGTTATAAGTACCCGCACGGAATACTTCCTGGTGTAGAGACACATTTCGTTACATGAGCCTTGAAAGGAAAAATACATTCTCAGACACAAATTATGTTTCAATCTGACGATAAGCCACGAAAGTATTGTGAACTGATGAATGATATGGTAAATATAACAGTACATCTAGGCATTCTAAACGCCTTTAAATTCCTCTCCATTCTCTTTCAAGTACAAAACAGCGTGTATGATACCATTGCATTCAAACCCTGTTTTCATTTGTTCGTTTTAAGAGATGCAGAATCATACACAGGAGAGATGGGCACACTGCAAACTGACTGTCGAGGTGTGTGGTTGATGGACGGCTCCAATATTTCCAACCACATCAGAAGTTCAACTGACATGTTCACATTCAGACAAAAATAGGTATATATCTAATGTAACTAAATTAACGTTAAGAACTGTTTTAGTCTGATAAATGTAAATGCAAAATATTTATATGAAATAAAGATCATATACTGTAGCTGTAAGCAAAACAGTATCCCAGAAGACAGTTTTTGAATTTGTGGCAAGGAAATGTTGTTCTGAGGCTAGTTAGAGGTAATGTCCGGTAATGTCTGCAAGAAAGTATACTGCGTGTTTAGTCAGGATGGTGGCAAGGGGAGGGGGGGGGGAGGGGGGAGGGGCTATGGGGGCCATAGCTCCCACCCTACATGGCGTATCATATTACACTGGATAATATGACTTCAGAAATCAACAAATATATAACTTCAGAAATCAGAGAATATTTTTTTTATAAATACGTAGCAATACAGGTGGCAATGTATTCAAAACACCTTTTAACAAAAGAATAAGAGCGGCAAATAACTTACTACCTAAACCAATAAATATCACTTAACTTAAAATAGGCGTCTTGTTATTTATTAATTTACATTTTTTTCCCCGAACTCCAAAACAGTTACCAAAAGCTACTTTAAGCAACACCAAATTTTACCAGTTTGTCGGTAGAGGACCCCAACTTTCCTTTTGTTAAGCCATATTCCATTCCTTCAAACCCCCTCCCGCTGCTGCTACGGTCGCAGGTTCGAATGCTGCCTCGGGCATGGAGGCGTGTTAGTTAGGTTTAACTAGTTCTAAGTTCTAGGGAGCTGATGATCTTAGAAGTTAAGTCCCATAGTGCTCAGAGCCAAAGAAATTTCTGAAAAAAAAAAAATAATTGCAGGGGAGTCAAAATGTTCAACAAAGGGGTTTGGAAAATGATTTCGGTCAAGGTGGGAGACGCCAGGGTCATAATAGCCAATGGTGGGCGGAATTTAGATTTGAACCGCGTAAAGGATTGACTGTAAAGTTCACTGTCTTTGATCCCCACGGGAAGAACCATCCTGTACCGAACTGTTTTTATGAACTTTTCAGGGGAAATTACCATGGAATGACAAAAGAACTGTACGTTTTGTCGTGTTGCAGTTGGGACTATTAAATATTAAAAGATTTAGCACTTTCACTTCGAGCGAGAATTTAAAGTCAAGTTCTCGTCGGCGGATGAACAATAAAATTTGAGATTACAGTCCAACAACATTTGAGATTACAATTATTCGTTCCAAATTTGTATAGTAAATAAGGGGGCGCATATAATTCCAAAGAATGGAACATAAATCAAGCAAAGTATCCGTGTGTAAGGGTTAACGAAACTCACTTGTTTGAGGTCTTGATTATTCGATTACCTTGTGCGGCTAGGAAAAAATTAATTGGTAAATTCTGGGACAATATCCAAGTATGAGTAAAAAGTTTAGTCTAGTCAGATTGTCTATACATGTCTCAAGGGAATTCTGTTAGTTAATCAAAACCAAATTCTGTAAACAAGAGGCAAATGATACGAAATGACAAGGGAAACAGGATTCATTAGGTGAATTTTGGACAGGTCGTGGATAAATATGTTAATAATGTTAGAGGATGCAGGCGAGATTGTCAGCCACAAAACCAAAGATACCAGCGACAGGACAGGCCACTTTCGAGAAATAACAGGGTTAATGCCAGTATTGGGCAGGACGACGACGAGGTGCCGTACCCCAGTAGAATAAGCCAGTAGTAGTTCACCATATCAAAAGTGCTCTAAATTTCCAATTTTACAGGTACTGCTGATGAGGAAGAGACCTTAACTTAGGAGTGCAAAGAACGACAGGTATGCAATTTCGTATTTGTTCGATGTCAAGGATGACAGGACTAAGAGACGATCTAATGGAGGAGACGGAAATGAAAAACGCAATTCAGACTAGGGCTACAGTGAAGGATAGAAGACAAGAAGTATCCAGTATTGTGTTTATTGACTATAAAAAGATGTTAGTTTCATTAGTAAGAATTTATGGTAATGAATAATGGATAAATAGGAGAAGTTACGATTCCAGTGAAGGAAATAACAAAATTAACCGACAGTGTGGACAGAAACGTATATGGGCAAGCCTATACGAATTTCCGAACAGAGTACATGCATTTCCAAGTGTGCTATCACAAGTAGATTAAATATTTGACGTGGTTTAGGCTCGCTGTGAAATAATGAAGTGAGTATGCCTATTGCGAAATGAAAGAAGAGTATAGAATATTGGAGGAGAAGAATGGGAATAAAATTTAGTAGCGATCCAGGGGACTTTCCAGAAGATGCAAATAATGTCTGGATAATTACAGCGGAACGTAGTTATGGTGATACTAACATAGTGGTGCAAGGAAGATATAGAGGAGAAATTTATAGAGTCCCAAAATTTACAAGATAGAGGAAGCTGTTATAGGGGGAGGAGTAGAAGAATTGGTTATGTGACAATATGGGCTTGGTAGTAGGAATGAGAGAGGAGAAAGATTTATTGACTTTTGCAAGAAATTTCAGCTAGTAATAGCGAATACTCTGTTCAAGGATCACAGAAGGAGGGGTATACTTGGAAAAAGCCAGGAAATATGGAAGATCTCAATTAGAATACACCATGGTCAGAAAGAGCCTCCGAAATCAAATATTGGACTTTGAGGAGCGCCCAGTAGCAGATACAGACTCAGATCGCTGTTTAGTAACGATGAAGGGTAGGCTGAAGTTCAAAGAGACTAGTCAGGTAGAATCAATGCGCAAAGAAGTGGTATACGGAACTACCAAGGAATGAAGCAAAACGCTTAAAGTTGGTGGGTATAGATACTGCGATAATGAATAGCTCAATAGGCAGTTCAGTTGAAGACGAATGGACATCTCGAAAAAGAGCTATCACAGAAGTTGGAAAGAAAAACGTAGGTACCAGCAAGATAAGTGCAAAGAAAACCTGGGTAACAGAAGAAACACTTCAGTTGATCGACGAAAGAAGGAAGTACAAAAATGTTCAAGGAAATTGAGGAATTCAGAAGTACAAGTCCCTCAGGAATGAAATAAATAGGAAATACAGGGAAGCTAAGGCTAAATGGGTTCACGAAAAATGTGATGAAATCGAAAAAGAAATGATTGTCGGAAGGACTGAGTCAGCATATAGAAAAGGCAAAACAACTTTCGGTGAAATTAAAAGCAAGGGCGGTAACATCAAGAGTACAAAGTGAATTCCTCTGTTAAATGCAGAGGAGAGAGGAGATAGGTGGAAAGAGTACACTGACGGTATCTATTAGGGAGACAATTTGTCTGATATGATAGAAGAGGAAACAGGATTCGATATAGAAGAGATACGGGATCCAGTATTAGAATCTGAATTTGAGAGACGTTTGGAAAACTCGAGATGGTTCAAATAGCTCTGAGCACTATGCGACTTAACTTCTGAGGTCATCGGTCGCCTAGAACGTAGAACTAATTAAATCTAACTAACCTAAGGACATCACACACATCCATGCCCGAGGTAGGATTCGAACCTGGGATCCTAGCGGTTGCTGGGCTCCAGACTGTAGCGCCTAGAACCGCACGGCCAAAACTTGAGATTAAATAAGTTTAGGTGGAAGGGACAGATAACATTTGAGCAGAATTTCTAAAATCAATTGGGGAATTGACAACAAAACAACTATTCATATTGGGGTGTGGAATGTATGAGACTGTAGATATACCATCAGACTTTCGGAAAGATATCATGCATATAATTCTGAAGATAGCCAGACCCGACAAGTGCGAGAACTATCTCACAATCAGATTAACAGTTCATGCATCCAAGTTGCTGACAGGAATAATATACAGAAGAACGGAAAAGAAAACTGAGGATCTGGTAGTTGGCGATCACTTTGGGTTTAGTAAAGGAAAGACATCAGAGAGGCACTTCTGACGCCGCTGTTGATAATGGAAGAAAATCTGAAGAAAAATCAAGATAACTTCATAGGGTTTGTCGACCTGGAAAAGGCACTCGGATGTGTAAATTGATGCAAGATGTTCGAAATTATAATAAGAATAGGGGTAAACTATAGGGAAAGACAGGTAATACACAATACGTCCAAGAACCAAGAGGTGACAATAAAACTGGCAGACAAAAAACGAAGTGCTGGGAGTAAAAAGGATGTAAGACCGAGATGTTGTCTTTCGTCCCTAGTGTTCAATCTATACCTAGAAGAAGCTATGACGGAAATAAAAGAAAGGTTCAAGAGTGAGACTTAAATCCAAGGTGAAAGGATATGAAAGATAAGATTGGCTAATGACATAGCTATCCCAGTAAAAGTGAAGAATTACAGGAAGGCGGAAGAACTACAGAAAGACGAAATAGTGAAAAGTATCAAGAATGAGAACAGCGAGAAACTTAACATCAGGATTGGTGATAACGAAGTTGATGAAGTTAAGGAATTCTACTACATAGGTTGTAAAATAACCCATGACAGACGGAGCAAGGAGGACATAAAATCAGATTAGCACTGGCAAAAGGGGCATTCCTGGCCTCTTAATTTGAGGAAGAAATTTCTGAGACTGTACCTTTGGAGCACAGCACAGCATTGTATGGCAGTGAAACATGCACTGTGGAAAAACTAGAAGAAAAGGGAATCGAAGCATTTGAGATGTGGTGCTACAGGATAATGTTGAAAATTATGTGGACTGATAAAGTAAGGAATGAGAAGGATCTGAGAGGAATCGGCGACGAATGGAAATAAGGAGAACACTGACAAGAAGAAGGAATAAGATAGTAGAGCTGTTAAGACATTAGAAAATGACTTCCATGATACTGGAAGCAGCTGTAGAGGGTAAAAATTGAGGAAGAAGACAGAGACTGGAATACGTCCAGGAAGTAATTGAGGATTTGGTTTCAGTTGGAAAGACAAAAAGATGAAGCAGCTTCAGCGGCTATTACATTAGTATCGACATGTGTTCTCTGAGAGGTCAATGGTTGTTATTTGTCAGTAGCCACAGTTTAGTGGCGCCAGGGTACAATATGAGTTCACTGAGGGGTTATAGCGTTAGTGTTTCATCTGTCGCGTTCACTGGCGTCCAAATGGCACTCGGGAGGCCAGCTTGTGCAGCTTCTGCTTTGGCTCTGAAAGCAGTAACTGTGCTGAGTTTAGAGATGAACTGTGTTTGCAACGTTCATTCTAGGCTAAACCCATGCTCTACCGACGAGTATGTACGCCTTCTGAACAGCTTCAGTCATTCAAACTGAGTGACATTGTGAGCCAGCGGGAAAGTGGACAGATGTATCGACGGATTGCTGCACGTGTTGGGCGCAATGTACCAGTAATGTGTCGCTGATTTCAGCGGTGTTGTGTGGAAAATTTCCGCATCTGCAGACCAGGTTCTGGATCTCCACGTAATACAGACATACGCCAAGATCGACGCACTGTGCGAGCAACAGTGGGAGACTGAACATCATCCAGGGACGAAATCTCAGCACATGTTACATTTGCTGTATTGTCATGACTACCGGAAACTGTGTGATTGCAGTAGGACTGAGATCACATGTACCTCAGGCCAGGCTACCACTGTCACGACGACACCACCAAATATGGCAGCTCTGGTATCGTGAAAGAGTTGATTGAAAAGTGGGATGGTGCTCTGTCGTCTTCAGCAACGAGAGTAGGTTCTGTCTGTATGTGAGTACTGGACATAAGCGTGTGGCGACATGCCTATTCCAGAATGCATTCGCCCACGACACACAGCTCCCATCCCACGTTTCATCTCATGGGGGCCATCAGTTACAACTCATAGTCACGTTTAGTGTTTCTGCAGGTCAAAGAAACCAAGTCCACTACATTACGCAGCCTTTTATCCCCATGCCAGCGCCATTTCTTCTACAGGAAGGTGATACACTTTTCCCAACAGGACAAAGCACTTCTGCATACGTCTGCTGAAACGCAACTTTCTCTTCCTGGTGCACAACAGCTGTCCTGATCAACAAGATCACAAGATGTCTCGCCTATTGAACATTTATGGGACATGATTTAATGGGAATTCACTCGTTTCCCAGAGCCTGCAAGAACTATTATTGAATTGCAACAAAAGGCGCAAGATGCTTGCCCCAGTCTAGCACAGGAAACAGCTTGGCACCTTTATGGTCGTTTGCATTCAGAATACACAACAGCAATGCCACCAGAGGTGGGTATGCTGTATAACGATGAGAGTGCTTGTGAACTTTGTAGTGTAACACTTGCGCCTCATTTGCTCTGAATTTATCACATCCTCATTTTACGTGTCATTTCGTGTTCTATAAAATGACTTTGTCCGTTAGGGGTCGCATTTCTTTCTAGTAGTGTGCATACGTAAACTGAAATGAAATAAAAGGCGAACTTTTTCTAATCGGTAGCCTTGAGTATTGGAGAGATTATTGAAGACAAGATATATCAAAAGCTAGAGTGGAACATTACTGAAAGGCAACTGTTTATTTAACAACCCAGCGGTTCTTGTAAGAAAGCCCACTGACGATGTTTATTTAGTGCTAGAGGGAACGACTCTGAATCACTAAACTGAGGCAGAGAGAGATAGCCCACTCAACACCAAAGCGTGATATATTTTAGCTGTATGTACTATACTGATTCTACTGTCAGGTTCCACTTGCTTTAGACTCATAGAAGTGAACAATGGTCCTGTTTAATGGTAAAAGTTATAAAGCTGAAGTTTTACCTTTCAGGCTCAACATTTCTCACGCTAAATTTATCAGAGCACTTAACACAACGTTAGGTGAGGAGGTACAGTCAAAGTTGGTAATATACACTGAAGAGCCAAAGAAACTGGTACACGTGCCTAATGTCGTGTAGGGCCCTGCGAGTAAGCAGAAGTAGCGTAATACGATGTGACATGGACTCGACTAATGTCTGAAGTAGTGCTGGAGGGAACTGACACCATGAAACATGCAGGGAAACCCATAAATCCGTTAGAGTACGAGGGGGTGGAGATCTCTTCTGAACAGCAGGTTGCAAGGCATCGCAGTTATGCACAATAACATTCATGTCTGGAGAGTTTGGGAATAGCGGAAGTGTTTAAACTCAGAAAAGTGTTCCTGGAGCCACTCAGTAGCAATTATGGACGTTTGGGGTGTCGGATTATCCTGCTGGAATCGTCCAAGTCAGTCGGAATGCACAATGGACATGAATGGATAGAGGTGATCAGACAAGATGCTTATGTATGTGTCACCTGTAAAAGTCGTATCAGGCGTCCCACGCCATTACAGAGCCTCCACCAGCGTGAACAATCCCTGCTGATATGCAGGGTCCATGGATTCATGAGGTTGTCTCCATACCCGTACACGTCCATCCTCTCGATACTACTTTAAACGAGACTCGTCTGACCAGGCAACATTTTTCCAGTCATCAACAGTCTAATGTAGGTGCTGATGAGCCCAGGCGAGGCGTACAGCTTTGTGCTGTGCAGACATCAAGGGAGCAAGAGCGGGCCTTCGGCTCTGAAAGTCCGTATGTATGATGTTTCATTGAATGGTTCGCACGCTGACACTTGTTGGTGGCCCAGCACTGAAATCTGCAGCACTTTGCTGAAGGCTCGCACTTCTGTCATGTTGAACGATTCTCTTCAGTCGTCGTTGGACCCGTTCTTTCAGGATATTTTTCCGGCCGCAGCGACGTCGGAGATTTGATGTTTCACCGGATTGCTGATAGTCACGATACACTCGTGAAATGGTCGTACGGGAAAATCCCTACTTCATCGGTACCCTGTAGATTGCTGTCTCCCATTGCTAGTGCGCCAATTATAAAACCTCGTTCAGACTCACATAAATCTTGAAAACCTGCCATTGTAGCAGCAGTAACCAGTCTAACAACTTCGTCGGCCTCTTGTTGTCTTGTATAGGCGTTGCCGACCGCAGCGCCGTATTCTCCCTGTTTACATATCTGTGTATTTGAATATGCATGTCTGTACCAGTTTCTTTGGCGCCTCAATGTATGAGGGTAGTACTTTGTTTGCCACAAAGACCTGATAGGAGCATCTAGAAGCACTGCAGAGAGTTTTGGAAACGCCCAAGAAAAAGATGTATTAAATTGGAGCAGGCGCATTTCCGTTATGTTGAATTGATATTTATGGGCCCCTTAATCAGTAATGATGGTATTAGCCCGAATCCTAAGAAAAAAAGATGCTGTCATGAAATGCGCAGAACCTAGGCCTAGAAAACATTTAAAATATTTCTCAACCTGATTAGATTTTGTATACCAATGAATCAATTAGTGAAATAGGTTTAGAAATGGAAACAGGCTGATAAAATAAATGTTTTGAGACTCGAATATTTTGGCCAACCTGAATTCACCAAGGAATTACATACAGTAACATGTGCCTTGGGATATGGCATTGAAGCTGAGGATATCAGCTTGAAAAGGTTGAAAATCCAGTAGGTTGACACAATAGTATTCACTAATCGTTTGTTCTAGTATTGTGAATGTACCTATTTGGTGACAGAAAAAGAAACATTCACAATGATCTGAGTTTTGAAGAAATTCCAAATTTGTTAGTTAGACACAAAATGATAGTTCACTCAGACTGTATAGTCATGCACAGTACGTTACAAAATAGTGTCTTAACTTGATGAATGTAATTGTTACAACAGTTTAACATTCACATGGAACATACAAGTAGTGAAATCAATAAAATAGCTTATGCATTATTTAAAGTGCCTACAGGGACAGATAGAAATACTAATCTTTCGATACATGAAATTTGGGTATAGTTTTCTGAAAGTAGTTGATTAAATCAAAGAACTGAAAGAACTGGTGCTTAAAATTAAGGAAAAACGGGGGTCGGCCCACAGTTAGAAGAACTGTTTGTAGAAGTTCTGGCAAGCTCTGGAATCTGGTTTCTGAAAGAAATGTCTGCAGTGAATGAGAAATGTTTGCAGTGAATGAGGCTGTATTATTTACTAGAATAAATCACTGAGCACCTTATATAATACTCTTATATAAGGTATACATATTGAGTTTGTGTACATATTGAATACGGTCATTATGGGTCAAAGAAATATATGAGTCACTTAACATAAGTATTACTACTTCAGAGGCTTGAACTGCGTTGTTTGACAAGTGAGAAAGGTTTGTAATTTATGTTAAAAGGATAAATGTAATAATCATTGGGTAAAATTCACTCATTAAGCAGTTGTGCCTAAAAAAATGTGGGGTTCTTTGCTTTAGAGTTATATGGTCTGGGGTACAATTCATATTTGCAGGACCCAAGAACAGTCAAAGTTACTTATACTGTATTTTGTAGTTAAAGCAACAAGTGAAATCGTAATACACATCCTGCAGAATGAGTCTTTCCAAAGGTGTGGAAACCATGAAGTTACTAGCAAAAATTTTCAAACTCTTCTCAAGAAGCTGGGTGTAAGTCATGTATTAATTTCAAAGTTTCACCCTAAAGTTAACCCATCAGAGTGTGTCACAAGAGTGACTGAAATGTTCTTTTGTGTATCATTCATTATATCTATAAGAGTGGTAAGGCAGGCAGATGTCAGTACAACATGCAGACACCATTAACTTTGCGATGTTATCATGCTGCTTAATAACATTTCACAGTTAGTTTCACATTCTCATTCTTTAAATGAAGTCCAACTCTGGCTCTCAAACCTGTTAAACATGCTTCCTCTAAGAATGTTATGTAGTGTGTTGTGTATATACAATGTCCTAGTGATTCTTATTTATTTTTTGTTGGAGTACTCCTTTCATAATTATAATACCTCATTGTGTATTCTAATTTACAAACTGAGCTGTTAAATACTGATCTGTACTACATTCTTTTCTGTGTTGCTTGTTCACTATGTACTCTATGGTGTACTCTTTCTAGAACATATATAATATTTATCTGCTTGTGTTATGTACAACGAAGGTATAGTGTTAAACGATGCTGCTTAAATGCTCTTCAATCAACGAAACAAGATTGAGGCATGTAATAATTAAAGACAAATTGTTATGCTATAACACTGCTGTTTAGATGTACTGAATGATGAAAGTACTGATAGGTGACCATTTTAGGTACTGTTCCAGAAATGTTCTGGTATCAGAGCAACATCAGAACTATACTACACACAACAAGACAGTATGTCCTATGTCAAATGTGGACAAGCCTGTCACCCACCTAATCATCTGCGAAATATCTATGCCTATGTAGAGCACTCAGTAAGTTACAGCACTTTCTTTCTCACTTCCTGTGTATTTATTACCCTAGCTACTTCCCTTGTGTTCATCTACTCTTAAGGGGAAAATGTCTCTCCTCTTAGGTAAGGAAAACAGCTAAACATTGTGTTCAACATCAAGGTCATTAGAAACGAATCTCATATCAGTTGGTCAAGGTATTTTAGCAATTGCCTGAACTGATTCAAGGAAATAATAGAAAATGAAAACAGGATGGCCATGCAGAAAAATGATCATGTGGAAAGCTGAGTGACAATGTGAGACAACCTTGATCAGTCATTTTGTTGTTGTGAATTCAAGCCCTTACTACTATGTGCAGAATTGTGCTCTGTGCTTGTTGCTTCTATTCCAGATTATCATTTGTGACTTTTCAGCTTTGCCTGGCACATGTTCAAGAAAGGTTTATTGCTTGCTAGATATGGTCTGAATAATATTCTGAAGCAGCAGTCTCTCAGGTGACCATTACGAAAGAATGTTGACAGAAAAGTGCTCTTCATGACCTTCAGCCTTCATTTCTCAAGTGCATTTTTGTTTTTGCCTTCAGTGATGCGCCAGTAGTAGTGTCGAACACTTAAGTATAATGTCCCCCATAATTTACCATTTAATTGAATTTTGCTAAAATGCGAAGTGTATTTTCGTGACAGTATGCTAGCATCATGTGTCTCCCTAAACTGACATTTCAAAACTAGTTTTAAAAGAATGTGAAAGAAAACTAAAATTGTTGTTGTTCCTTCAGTAGTAGTGTCATGTTTCATGTTCTTCTTACTGTGCTATGTAAATTTTATCCACTGGTTAGCATAAAAATAGCGCTCGTATACAAGTAAGATGAGTTTCTAAAATATTTTCCATTCCTAGCAACATCTCAAAGAGAGTGTTTTATTCTGTTGAAAAAGATCCTTACTCTTTGGTGTATTTTTTCGTATATACAATTATTAAGTTAAATACATACACACACAAATCTGTGCTTAGTACTATTTTTTTGTAGCCCCAGTGTCCATATATAGACACCTTATATGTATGCATTATGTATCAACGTTTACACTTTGTAAATCAGGTCGACTTTTCAAATATCACTGTGATACAGTACTTCTGTGGAAAAAATTATTTACCTTGAAACAAATAGTTTGTTAGGTGCTGTGTTATCTATATTAATACACTGAATTTTTAAGCATACGAAATGCATCCACAGCACAGATACATAACTTATTTCATTGTGTTTCTTTGTCTTTATTTTTAATTCAGTACCATTTTTTCAGATTTTCTACCTGCCCACAAAATTATTTCAGTTGCTTGACCTATGATGTACTCCAAACTGATTAATTTTGTATGTTAGGTGCTGTGTTATCTGCATTAATACATTGAACATGCAACACTGGTACAAAGAAAAGATGTATTACTAAATTAAAAACGTTGTATACTTTCTAACCATAATTTTTTGTGTTTGATTTATTCATCACTATTGACATTTTTACCTTCCGTCTCTCAACTCCTTCTTAAGACACCTGTAGAGAGTTATTACTGAAATCCTTGCAAAGATAAACAGTTCATGTTCGAACAACTAAAATGAGCAAGATGTAGATCAGTGTTAAGTGTGTAATGTCTGAATTAGATCGCTGGATCTATTTCTTGATGGTTAGTAACTTAGTTCAAGGAGCACTATCAGAAAACTAGCTGTGTGATACTTTTTTTATACTTTTTCATGCATAGTCTAGAACACTGTACAATGAGCTACAACAAGCAAGTTAGGTAGGTGTGATAACCTGTACTATACAAATAGGTTTTCATTACTGTAATATAAGTAGCACAATTATAAACTGTTTGACTTTCTACAGTACAATCATCAGTTGATGTAAAATGCAGAGATTTGTTTATTGGTTCTATACTGTATTTCGAAATTAATGTGTGACATTAAGCACTATGAGAAAATGAATCTGCAAAGGGAATAAGAAAGACAGATACTTATTTAAATTTTTAACAAAATATTTTATTATATTTTATAATGTACATAACTTTTTAATGAATGACATTTTCACAATAAAAACGTTCATCGCATTATTGTGTCAGGCATAATCTGGCACAGTGGTAATACTGTACCTTGGTTTATTGTGTTTCAGACAACATGTTCGGTGTACAGCTGTTTGCTAAAAATGAAATCTAAAACACTGTTTTTAATCATGGGTTTACTATTGTTTTTCAACTTTTGTGCTCTACTATCAACTTTACAGACATTACATACAGTCAGATTTATTCGTCTGCCGCCCTATTCGTAAATATCGCTTTGTTGGCAAATATTGCTTTGTTGGCAACGGCGTTGTTGCAGTCCAGAGCCCACACGCGCTGGTGGAGTGGTATTGTCAGATGCACACAGGACATGTTGTCGGCGCAACTTCTAGGAACATGTGCATTCAGCACAGAGGTTATACACATGAACATATACATAAACAATGCTCTCAAATGCAGGGCCGGACAGTGGCAGAGCTGCAAACCCCGGCTGGCGAAGTGGAACTATGGCCTGTCACAAGAACAATGTTCAACACCTGGAATCCCTCTTTAAGAGGACTCCTCAGAAAACGTCCACCAGGAGACATTGCCTTAGTTACCGCCCCCGAGATCTAATCCAAACACTATGTCACTGTCCGACCCTGCCCAATCATAACATTACAATGTACAAAACACATTCACACAAACATATACATAATATATATATACAAAAATAATCACAGTTCGTGGTATATTTCATTTCATTTCATATGTTTGGATGGAATGCAGAGCAAACTTTGTCCACTTTCTCACCAGGCATGTTTTCCCCACTTTTTATTGTCTCAGGTGGGACAAGATTGTGGAAATCCCTATGGTTAATTTTATGTTATTTGTTCTGTAAGGTTACCACTGATTTAATCGCCTTAGACATAAGAATACGTTCTCCAGAGATGCGCAAAGCTTTTGCACTTGAGAGCAAAATATTTTACATGCTACCCTATTGATTTAAAACTGTTGCGAGGAGTATCCTGGTGAATATGTGAACATTGTTGGCCGACGAGCTGCATTAAAACATGGAGGCGACATAATTACAAACACTCTCCATTCTTCAACGACCGCTTTCGCCCCTCTCTGAAGAGGAGACAAGCAAAGGCACATCTGGCTATTCTCCCCAGTTAATATGTTTCCCCCTGAGTTTCCAGAGGCACTGCTACCTCAATCCTGAGTAGAGCACTTAAAAACCCCTTCATCGTCCCTTATAGGAGCATGTTGTGCTTCTTAGAATCCGACTGAGAATTACCGGTATGGAACTGAGCACTCATCATACACGCACTTGCGCTGTCTTCCTCTCTGAGTAAGCATTTATTGTATTCCCTACAACAACTTCAGACACATTAAAACCAGGCAGCAGGTGAGATCTGCTCATACTGTTGAAATATATGTATACTGTTTTCTGGGAAAAATATAAAAGTAAACATTTACGTTTGCACTGATCCTTCACGCTATTCGTTTCTTGACTAGCTTCAACAGACATTGCTGGGCTATAAACATGAATTCTCGCTACAAAGCGTCGTGGAATGATTAAGGCACAACTGTGAAGATTTTCTGTTCCGCAGAACTTAAATATTCAGAAACTAGTTTATATATTTTCCTCGAAATTACTTAACTCATACAAAGTTTACAATAACCACTGTAGTATTAAAAATCTTCCTGAGAATTTCGAAATGGTCCTTCTTCTCTACAGTTACCGGATTTGACTTTTCTAACTCTGTAACGTCCGCAGCAGCAGACTTATGAGATGAGTAATCTCGTGATCCGTGTCTGAAATAAGTAAGGATCCATTCAGTACATTACAAAAGTGATAGTAATGAGGCACAGGATTTTTCTGGGACGGAGAATTTTGTACTTAGTCTTGTCTCCAGCATGCGTTAGTAGTTTCAGTTGTGAACATTTACAGATGTGACGGGTCAGTGCACTGTTTTCATCTTTTATGGGCAACAACGTGAAAAATCTGCAGCGAATCAAGTAAGTCGAGGAGCCTTCCGTAATATGTATTGGTGTATTTAGTGCCGAGTATCATCTACAGCCATGTTAATATAAAATGAAGCAGTTTGTATAGAAATATTGTCATATTTATGTAGTAAAATAAATGTTTGTTGCCTCTCTGTTCGGAAGCTGTTCGTTTAACTCCTCGACTCACTTCATCGCCCATCTACTAGTTATCCAGATCCACTCCAGGTGCATTGTGATAGTTACATAACGTGCTCAGAACCGACACAACATGCTCGATGCCTTTTACACTTACAAAAACAGTGACTCTTTGCACCTTACCCCGAGAGGGTTACCAAGTCTCTTTATCTTCAGTCGTGGCCATCTCAAAGCATGACGATCCATCGTCATGCTGAACTGAGAACAAACTTCGTAGTTCACAGCCGACTTCTTGTTGGCGCAAGAAAGCTGTTGTAAATAAATTAACTTACAGACTAGTGAGAGGAGAGGGAGGGTATCGTGTGGTGGTGGTGGTGCTGTGGTAGAGAGACAGTTGTCGTGCGATCCGTGACGTCTGTGCAAGTGGCAATGTGCAGCCGAGGTGTGCTAGTGCGTCAGCAGATGTCCGGGCATCGCCGCGAGGAGCGCTGCCGTCGCCGTGATTGCCACAAAGACCGGCAGGGGCGCCTTCGTCGCTGCCTGGTTACCAAGGTTGGCTCTGGTGTCCCGTGGTGGCTCCACGTTGCTATCGTCTGCGTATGACACACGATCACAACACATGACTCGTGACTCTCATTAAAAGCGAAAGGACCGCCAGCGGTCCTCTCGAACAACCCCCTCTCTGTCTGTCTGTCTCTGTCTCTCACTTCCCGTTTTGCATCTCTTTGTTAGCGCCAAACGCTTGCAAATGTTCAATCGATGTTATTTTCATGGCACTGAGAATTTCTTTACTTAACAACAGGGCGTTCCAGTCCTGCATAAGTTGCGTCTGGAAATTAAAAAAATGAGCCTGTTTTATGTGTACGAGTTACTGCCCATGTTTTTTTCTGTTTTGTTGATGTTTTTGTTCTAGTTGTTCCGGAGCATTCCTCCGAGTATGAAGTTCTGCTACTAGTGTGTAAGTGCGACTAGTGTTTGATTTGTTTATGTGCGGGTGACACAAAGAAAGAATAAGACGAAAAGAATGTGCAACAGACTATGTTCAGATGCACGAACAAATAACGTACATGAAACTAAACACATAACAGAATTGTGAAACCATGCATTTGGGGCCGATTAATGACATAAGAAAATTTCCCATTTAGAACCTGGGATGACTGTAGAATATGAAATTAAATGTAACAAAAATTTTCATCGTATACATTAAATAAATCTCTCCTACACACGAAACGTTAACACACTAGTTTCACAGCATTTATAAAACTCTTGTAAGGTTTGAAACAAAAACATTATACACTACCGAATAATTCTAATATCATTCCCTGTAAAGCTTCTCGAAATCGCCTACCCCTCCTCCCTCCTAGTAAAGCATTTCGCAATTATTTTCAACGAACAACTGGCGTTAACTAACGTGAAAACAGAATTTTCGCAAACAGCAAACTCCTACCTTACATATTTCTGTAGAGCATGATTTCTACTCCGGTCCCAAGTGCATAATTCAACCTGTTACTGCATTATACACACAAGGAACACAAAACATACAACAAATAAAAGGAAATTAGTATATACACAACATTTAAAGAGTAAGTAATACGTCTATCCCTCTGAGTAGAACCAGTGTTAGTACTAACGGGAAAATTGTTAAGTAAAACACACTCGTGCTTCTAAGAGAGGCCAGTATTTACTTACTGGCTGGACAGTCATCTCCACTACAATATCTGAAAAAAGATTCTCATTCCCTGTCAAGAAAAAGATGATATACTGAGTGTTCACCGCCAAGTGATGACTGATTAATCCATTGCTACTACTTGTTTCGAACGGATTGCGTTACCCACGATTGCAATGTTTGTTGTTGCCGACTGTGTAGACCCAATCACAAGAACACGAAAATTTCCGTGAAAATTCACAACTTCAAGGGAACAGATGTTTCTGATAAACTACATATTCTCCCTCACACGCATCTGCACAATTAATATTAAAACCTTTAGCAGTAACGAAATGAAAATTCTCTCACTTCATTGGGTAATTTGCGTTTTATTAAATAATAAAGGATTCTTCTGATAACTATTAGCTATGGAATTGTTCCATATTTTCAGTTTAACTGACACTTGTTCACTTTACTGCGCGGTGTCATGGTTTATTATTAAAACTACCTTTTTATGCATCTTTTTATGACGGAGATGCCATTATACCAGCCGAAAACTGAAATTCACTAATGTTATAGAATGTATCGCCCAACATTGTGTTACTTAGACTGACTGCTCGAAATAAGAGAAAATGCTATAAACATATAGGTAGTTCATCATTTTTTATATATTGTTCATGCGAAGGCGGTATATCTGATTATTACCCTTTCGTCAGGATGAAAGAAAGTCACACAAGAAGATAATTTCCACAAAAAGTGATTGCATGCATGAAAATAGTGCGACATACAAAGATTCAGAAGAAAGACTTTGTGCTAATAATAGTGTGCTTGTATGAGACCTTAATTCGTCTCAAACTCTGGAAGCGCAGTTTTGGAGACAGCATCCCAAGAATCACGAGCACAGAACAGTTTACAGCAACATGCACAAGAATCCACAGACCTCGTGGGACACATCGAGTCCATGAGAGATTCGTGGCATTTGCCTTTAAAAAATGAATAACCAGTATGGCAACATTTCGGGGTTATTGTAACGAGTAAACCGTATCGAAATTTTTCAACCTCTATTCTGCAGTCAAATTCGAATGCTGACTTCGGCAGTAAAAATACTGGTGAGATGCTACTTAAAAACGATTTTCAATTCAAAGAACTATTTTTTTTCTTCTTATCATTCTTATGAACACTAACGATTATTCTGATTATAAAAAAATTGAAACATAGTCAAGGAACTGTGGAAAAACCAAAAGTAATTCATTTATTCGATTTTTGCTAAATATGATCAAAGACGTTATTGGAACTGTGAAGTTTGTGATAGTGTAAATTTTGAAATAGAACATCATGGTTTGTATTTCATTATTACGTATGGTCTGTTTGTGTATCTGTGTATCAAATGTCATAGTAAGAGATGTATCAAAGTTGGGCATCGAAATATTAAACATGTAAATGATCTACATTTTCGTCTCCAACGAGGTCTTGTTTCATTTCCGTCCTGCCATTGGGTCAGACAGAGAGAGACTTTCAAGAAAGGAGGCCGTCGACTTCAGGCTTAAACTGTTCAACATTCCAAGCACGAATATGTTGCTACATGCAGGATGCCAGCCACACTTTTAGAACACATGCTTAGTTATGTGTTAAGTAACTGTAAGTAAATAATGTTAATATCTGCCGTGTTAGCAGTCAAACTCTACATGCTGTTGAGAAAGTTGCATCATGCATGTTTAATTATTAGTTAAGAAGTCCAAAACGAAGGCAGCAGTTTGTTTATAGTGTGTGCATGGTTGAAAAGCAAAGTAACGATTCTGGGCACTTGGAAATATCTTGTGCTCTAGAATTCGAAAAGTTTTGTTTTTCGTATTTAACCACATATGCATACTGAGAAATAGCATTTGCACATCAACCTTGCACACCGTTAACTTAGTTTCTACAATAGACATCAAGTTTTAACATAAGAGGCCATTACTACTGAAAATTCAGCTAAATGAGCATTTGACTTCAGTTTGGACTTCAGGAAGAATTAACAATTGGTATACACTAGTAATACGGAAGTATTATATTATTAGTAATATTAATACTATTAAGAGGGATGAGCGAGGAGCGGCAAAACTACGTTTATGTTAGCTCTCTGTTAGCCTTCTACCAAAAACAATTTTTTTTAATGTTAGTTCTCCTTAGATTATTGTTGTCGTTATCGGTGATAAGTCATCATCCTGTTACGTAAACCGTCATGCTTAAAAAGGTCTCCTAATGCTGCAGAAAAGGACCCGTAAACAAGAGAAATAATTCCTGTTTAATGCTGAATGATGCATCGTATTGAAGGGGCTTGGTTCGTTAGGTCAAGGATCATGGCTGAATTCAACAACAGCATTTTATTTTTCTGCGTGATGGATATATCGAAACCAGCGTCTGTAACGCCTAGTATATTATTAAGATCATTTACAGCAACAAGACACTATTTAGATTTTGAAATTCACGTTATTGCCTTACCTGTTTCGAATGTCTTCCGTGTGCGTGCCAAATAAATGTATACCTTCCGTAAAGTGAAGACATTCGCGACCAGTAAAAAGAAGTTATACACTAGTGATTGTATCCTGTAACTTTCTTTATCGGCAACACCAGGCTTTTTTGTGGTGGATGAAATGGTCTTCATTTTCTCCTTTGATACTGAAATGTATTTTCACCGTGAGTGGTTTTCCGAAACAGTGGTCCTACCAAGTAGTTCTACAAGCAGTAAGAAAATTCTAAAACGGGTCCCCAAAACGTCATTTGTTGTCTGCGTAAGAAGTGAACTGCAGCATGAGGAGATTACAATGAAAATTACTGACAGAATACAGAAGATGGATTCAGTGTTCGGTTTCTGAGTCGTCGTTGGGATTACGTCATCTAAATTACCGTACACGGTGCAATTGGTAGTTCGGGATTTATTCCAGAAAGGGCAGCAGTTGTTGGAAGCCCAGCCAGGCGCCTGTCGTCCAATTCCAGTAGTCGGAAAACGAAATCGTCGTTATGTCTGCTCCTCCACTGACATGAGGCGTTACGTCTTTATTTGATAAGACAGCTACACTTCGCCAAACAACTTACTATATTAGTCTTACAGTCTTCTGGTCGTAGGCTAACTATAACATTTTCGCGTTATATTTACTAATTTTGCTATCGCGCCGTGGACTGAATTTGAAATGTTTTTTTAATGAATTACAAATTTATTTAAAATTTACGTGAAGACAGTAGCGTTTCGGATAGTAAAGTCAGACGTTGGGAATGTCTTTTTTTTTTCAGGACGTCTTTTATTATCGCGCTAGTGATGCTTATGTGGTTCGTGTCGTGTGGTAGTAAGGGGCGTCGGAAATAGTCCTCCAGGTCTCGAGATGCAAAACAAAACAACCAGGCGAGTGTCGCTAGTACCCACTGCCGACGCAGTGAGTTGTTAGTTGAGAAATAACGACTGATAAAATTGTAGTGGGATTCTCTAGTATCTGGAGTCTGTAGCACCACTTAAGAGAAAGTTCGCATCGGCAACAACATCGTCCTATTTGATTGTTACAGGAGGTGGAGCCTGCGCGTAGTACTGTAATGAGCACCAGACCCTGTTAAACGCAAACACCGACACAGAAGCGCGCGGTCCCACCTCCCACGTGACGGTTAACGGTTACGACTGGCGGCGAGCGGGCACGCCTGTCACCTGTCAGCCGCGGTAGTGCACGACAGCGCAGGCGCGCGGCCAGTAGAGGCGCCACCAGCACCTGGGCTCACCTGCGTCTAAGTCGCTGTCCCCCACTTCGCTGTCGCGCTCCGACTGCGGCCGCTCCTCACCCCCCACTCTGTTGTTCCCATCTACTAATTCACCTTTGCAGCCGAACCACCACTTCGACGTCGGCCTCGGGAACTTAGGGTTGGCGTTGTCCACCTGCAAGCAGAAGAAAAACCATATTATCGTACTATATCATGTCCATCATACGTTGAATGTTATGCTGTGTATTCCTCCGCCTTTCTTTCCAGGCCACTGGACTCGGTAAGATGTAACGTAAGGATACATTTATATAAAAAAAGAAAAAGCACTCCGTCTTCAGGCCACGAGTTGCCTACCGGGACCATCCGACCGCTGTGTCATCCTCAGAGGAGGATGCGGATAGGAGGGGCGTAGGGTCAGCACACCGCTCTCCCGGTCGTTATGATGGTATTCTTGACCGAAGCCGCTACTATTCGGTCGAGTAGCTCCTCAATTGGCATCACGAGGCAACAGCGCATGGCGGCCTGGATGGTCACCCATCCAAGTGCCCACAGCGCCTAACTTCGGTGATCTCACGGGAACCGGTGTAACCACTGCGGCAAGGCCGTTGCCTCAGGATACATTTATGCATTTATAATAATAACAATAATAATAATTTCGTGTATATCAGTGGCCTGATTAAAGTGTTTCAGTTGGACGGCACTTGGGCGTCATGTATATCCCTAACGGACACAAATCAGTAAAGGGAGACCGCTGGTTAACGTGGAAGCCGAACCACGTGTTGGTCTCGGTGAACCTTCGCATCATTGAGAGCTGAAGGCTCGGTTAAAGGGAAGCTGAAATATCCCGCGGTCCAGCTGACGACCAATCGAGGACCGTGTGTTTGTTTACACTAGGGTTGAACGTAGCATAGAAATTGCTACTGTCGGTGATACTCTCCACGAATTGTATACTAGCTCATCAAGGCAGTCACTGGAAAGCTACAGTTTACTGCAAAACAAAGAGCCGTAGCCATTACATCCTCCCTCGGGCATGGGTGTGTGTGTGTTGTCCTTAGAATAATTTAGGTTAAGTAGTGTGTAAGGTTAGGGACTGATGACCTTAGAAGTTAAGTCCCATAAGATTTCACACACATTTTAACACTTTTTTTTTTTTAAATCAACTCTCAATGTTCTACATGCACGATACAATCAGACACAGCAGAATGATGCAATTGGTTGTAGTGTCATGTGGTGTATTGTTCCTTGCCGCTGTGCATCGCCACAGAACTATCCGTTGTACGTGCAGCCCGCAAGAATATACGCAGAGTGGGTCTGGACTCTGCTGACAAACTTTCGAAATCTGATCAGAACTGATTGGTGAGTGTTTCAATACAAGTAACCTTTGGTCTCCAGTGCTGAGAGTAATTAGTTGACCTTTTTTATCTCAGTTATCTTTGTAACTACTACAGTGAGGAAACCCAGTAGAACATCATAACAGGTACATAAATCACAGAGTATGGATCTGAACTGCGCCCTTCATTACAACAAGTCTAAAAGGGGCAAAAATGGGAAAAAGGTTGGAACTTACTGACCCATTTGAAAAACCCCTACTTCGCGAAATTCATTTCATGAGATTTATGCTGACAAAACGTAAGTAAACTTTGACGTACACCTTGTATTAATTGAGTGAAACTGGTTCCAACTTACCGCAAAGGACCTGTCGTCAAACCGCCAGTACTGTCCATTCTTGAAGAAGTAGGTGTATCCGTGGTAGACGGTGGCGGTGTCGATGTTGTTGGGGATGCCCTCCCAGTTGGAGATGGGCTTGGGGTAGATGCTCTTCACGGGGGGCCTTTGGGCCGGGTCGAACTTCCAGAACTTGGTTCCTGGAACAGCCACACGTGTGGTTCAGTACCTGAGGCGGGAGAGATCTAGGGATCGTGAGGTACAAGCTTGCCGTCTTCAGTACATGTACCACCTTTGGTCTAGAGACAGATCACGAGAATCTAGTAGAACTAACTCTAGTTAGCCTGATTATCAAACGCCCTGAGTTATGTTTATCAACGAGGAGATTGTGTTTATCAGTGTAGTCTCGCCTGTCATTCTGTGGAGCTCGTGGGCACTGTTACAAGTAATGTAGCGTGAATTGCCATTGCAACAAGAATATTAACAATCACATTCAGTTTTCATGGTAGTCACAGTGATTATTCTTGGAAAATCTAAACTGTGAATGAATGGAAAACTTCGTAACAGAATCCATCTGCTGTACTATTAACTGCATTTTTACTTCGCCAATGTGTATTTCTAACTACAATTTCATCACCAGGACTTCATTATATATATATATGAATGAGTAATAGTGTAACAAACATGTAGAAGTTACTTCATTTTATTGTCAAACACAGCAAAAATCAGCAAAATTCGTTGATGCGCTTCTCTCGAGTGTTGACACCGCAGCGAAGACCCTTACTTAAGAACTGGAGCCCTGGCAGTGAAAATGCACTTCGAAATATACACTGGCAAAGTGAAACTGTTATTAGTAAGGCAGTAGACGGATTTTGTTATTAGGTTTTCAAACCATACGCACTATCTCACTCTACAGTGGAATACTTTCCTCGAAATTAGATAAATTTTAAGAATGGGAAGGTGTGTGTGTGTGTGTGTATGTGTGTGTGTGTGTGTGTGTGTGTGTGTGTGTGTGTGCGTGTGTGTGTGCAATATACTTCTTAACTGTTCTCTGAGGATCAGCGACCCTAATATTATCGTAAATGATCGTAGTAGAAGTATTAGTTTTAGTAACGTAAGTGTCAGTAACAGTAGTTACTGCAGAAAAACCAAGGTTGTCATAGCAGTAGTAGTAGGCCCTTTATATTAGTAATAATGTTTTTTGTTATTGTAGTAGTGGTATATAGTGTCGTAATAGAACTGATATCAGCAGGTGATAAGAGTAACTACAAATTTAGTGAAAACAGACTGAAATGACGAAAACCCGTGGCCCTTTTTCTGTCACAGCAGAGAAACACCTGAATGAAAGTGGAAAAAGGTGTCGTAGGATAACTACATGCAGAGTAACATGCATGTGGCCGCCTGAATGATTGAGTTATAACAGTAGAAACGAACAGAGATAAGGAAGAATAGCATGATAGACACTATACGCTTAGATCAATATTTATAAGAGAAAAAAGAAACAGATTACCATAAAGATTCACATAAACGTAAATATATATGTAATGGACCACTGCTGTCATCAACAAAGTGGACTTGAATGAATAAATATTCGCAAATAAACAGATAAAATGTTCTCTCTTGAAAGGATTAGAGCAATAAACTTAAAGGAAAAAAGTAAGCTAAGCAGCAGCAGTTTCATTTCCTTACCCACACGAAGTATTAATGTTTTGGGCACAGTATCAGGGCCGCGCGGGGTTAGCCGAGCGGTCACAGACGCTGCAGTCATGGACTGTGCGGCTGATCAGGCGGAGGTTCGAGTCCTCCCTCGGGCATGGGTGTGTGTGTTTGTCCTTAGGATAATTTAGGTTAAGTAGTGTATAAGCTTAGGGACTGATGACCTTAGCAGTTAAGTCCCATAAGATTTCACACGCATTTGAACACAGTATCAGGCGGAGTTCAAAGGGACGTTAATGACGACACATATCGGTAAGAAACATGTAACGTTAGTGATGCAGGAGTAATCTCTAGCTCGCTGACACTCAGCTCCCTCCCCGAGCAGATGCTGGCCCTCACTCACCCTTGTAGAAGTAGATCTTGCCGTTGCCGGTCCAGACGACGGCAGCGTCGATATTGTCGGGGATGCCGGTGAAGCCCTCCGAGATGAGCTTGGGGTAGTCGCCGTCCATCCGCTTGCCCACGTAGCGCCAGTAGTGCGGTCCCTTGAAGAAGTACGTCTTGCCGTTGCGGTAGGTGAAGGCGGCGTCGATGTCTCCGGGCAGCCCCTGCCAGGAGTCGGAGATCTTGCGCGGGTAGCCCGCCGCGACGCCGTCTTCGGTCAGCTTCCAGTAGAGATCGCCCTTGAAGACGTAGTGCGTGTCCTCCTCGGCGCGGAAGATGGTGTCCACGGAAGCGTTCTTGCAGAGCGTGCCGCCGCTGCCGGGGGCGGTGGGCACCTTGGGCTGCTTGGGGGTGTTGTCCGAGCCGCTACTGCTGCCGTCACTGCCGCCACCGCTGCTGCCTCCGGAGCCGCGAGTCTTCTTGCCGTACAGTTTCTGCACAAATACGAGTGTCGCTCAATCTTTATTTCTTTCTTTCTTTTGCTACTGCCTTAATTCCGCATTGTGCGCAGGGTCGGCAGAGATAAGTACAGATTTGGTATGGTGAATTTTAAGGGGTGGCCGGATGCCCTTTCTGCCGCCATCCCATACCCCCGGAATTAGTGGACCCCAGCTGTCTGCGTCTAGTATAAATCGTTTCAAATGGCTGCGAGTAGTGTAACTGAGACGGAATGTGGGGACCAGCCCGGTATTCCCCAAGTAGGATGTGGAAAACCGCCTAAAAACCACATCCAGGCTGGCCGGCACACCGGCCGTCGTTGTTAACCCGCCGGGCGGATTCGATCCGGGGCCGGCGCGCCTACCCGAGTCCAGGAAGCAGCGCGTTAGCGCTCTCGGCTATCCTGGCGGGTAAATACGAGTGTCGCGCAATATGATTCTCTAAACTTTTACGTACGCTCCTACGCCTAGCCGACATGTTATAGCAAGCGATTCCAATTAAACTAAACCATGTCCGAAGAGGGCTCGGAAGGCCCAACGGCACCGACCGAACGCTGTGTCATCCTCAGGCGATAAGCGTCACTGGATACGGATGTTAGAGCTTTAACGGATATGGCTGAATGCACCCGCTTGCCAACAGCAACCGCCAGACCCGGGAGGTCGCCCATCCAAGTGCTAGCCAAGGTCGATCGCGTTTAACTTCGGTGATTTGACGAGAACCGGTGTTAGCACTGCAGCAAGGCCGTTGGCTAAAGGTTTCCATTTAATGAGAACAAAAACTGGCAGGACTACTGACTGCCAGGGTTGCGCGGGCGACCGAATGTGTGTGTAATATTGAGCAGGAGAAAATTGTGCATATGATTTCGTGGGCTCCCTGTTCGCTATTTTAATCGCTTTAGCCTAGTTTGCAGAAGGAAGGGTTTTTTGTTCACATAACTGTACATTTTTATGTAACGGTTGATTGCTATCGTCAAGAAAGTGGGCTTGAATGAATAAATATCCCTAAATTAAATGACTTTCTTAGAAGGACCAGACCAATAAACGGTAATGGGCTTAATCCTTCTAAATGAATGGACGTCCGAACCGACTAGGCCGATTTTAAGGCCAAGTATTTTCCCCGTGACGGCCGTTATGTCCTGACATCCGTGGCAGAGATAAGTCTAAAACTGCTGCCAGAAAGTAGCTTCTTACAAAAGTTTTATAAATGGGAACAGGAAATGGCCAACGAAAATGCCTACAGTCTCTTCAAGATAGTTCCTTTTAATACGATTTTCCCTTTGTCATAGCGGCAAAATATTCGTATTTACAGACGATTTTTTTCATAGCATACGAAAAGGCAGGAGCCTTCGTAATGTACCTGTGGTGCGTTTGGAAACATTACTGAGGTATTGTGCGAAATAGAAGAAGCACTGTCTTGCAAAACACTTGTCTCGAGACAAACAAGCCTATGGCGGTAATGAGTCACACAGCAGCTTTGGTTGTTTCTCCACCTCCTTTTAATATAAGAAACAAAGAAATCACAAGAAATGTGTCGTAATGCACTACCTCGTGAAATATCAGCTTGCTATCACAGTCAATATCACGTAAAAAACGGCAGCGCCAACCAAGAGATAGTAAAAGGAATGCCAGAACCTGAAAAACAAGCGTGGTCGTTCCCTGTTAAGAACGTAGACTGCAGCACGTGCTATAGAATTGTCATGCGCTTGATTCCATAATTTTACACACAACAGTTTGCCCAATAGCCCATTAAGTAAACGAAAAGTAAATACGTCTGCTGGACGATTAGATAGTAAACGAGAATAACAAGAGCAAAACTTGTCCATTAAGAGTACTGTAGAAAATATTGAAATTCGCAACAAGCACAAAGACGCTGTCGTTTAAACAGTATTGCTTCACAATGTAGTCGATAATTCACTCTGTTAAGAAAACTATATCACCCATTTGGACATCAAAGTGAGGAAAATCCCTTAACAAAGAGTTTGTCGGTATGCTTCCTAGTCCGTGGCCCTTTATCCAGGCAAAGTTGCAATCTAATTTTATTTTGCTGTGTGCACTAAGGTCGATGCGCAGCTCCTCGCCGTATGATTGTGAGATGCTCACCTGGATACCCAAGATGTCATCAGTGTCCAACGTAAATGATGGCTCGTATCCTCGGTAGAAAGGTGCCATCAGGGCCGTCTTGACGTCCGAATGCGACAACCCCAAGGAATGGCCGAATTCGTGAGCCGCCACTTGGAAAAGGTTAGTGCCTGCAATGGACAGATACTTGTCACATCTTCCCAATACACAAACACACACACACACACACACACACACACACACACACACATAGAAAATCGAGCTACGGCACTTATTTACTTTGATTATTTTAATGCAATGAACATGTGCAAAAGTTAAAATTTTCGTTAACATTCTTCATATGTTATATTAATTTTTAATGTTTTATGTTTTCTGGTTCCTGAATAATGGACACATATTTATGGACTAAAGCAAGTATCTGCAAATATTTACGAAGATCATTCTTTTTCTAGTACTGGTACCGTGATGTGAGCTGATGATTGAGAAAGATAGATTACGCTAAGGGGATTATTGAATAGGGACTGTCCATTCCAAGGAAAAAAACGACTAGAAAATCGTATGAAGAAAATGATGTTTTCACTTTAAAAGGCATTCGTCACATTACAAGAGCAACATTACCGCTCTGAGTCTGGAGTGGTGAGGCAGTGGTTGTTTTGGAGCAAGGGTACGCGAAACGCATTTCTGTAGCGATTCAGTAAACCTATCGTTCCACAATGAACGAACACAATAGCAGGTAGAAGATGGGCTCAAAAGAATCAAGGGCGAGGAAGGTCTTAATGCTTCCTGTGCTCAAAAGCTCGGAATAACAAGAACGTAGTTCGAAATCAAGTTGCAAAACTTCTCTCAGAAACAAGCGTATGGTCCCCCCCCCCCCCCCCCCCCAACGCAGCCGGCCGCGGTGGTCTAGCGGTCCTGGGCGCTCAGTCCGGAACCGCACTACTGCTACGGTCGCAGGTTCGAATCCTGCCTCGGGCATGGATGTGTGTGATGTCCTTAGGTTAGTTACGTTTAAGTAGTTCTAAGTTCTAGGGGACTGATGACCACAGATGTTAAGTCCCATAGTGCTCAGAGCCATTTGAACCAACCCCCCTCGCATTTCTGATGGATGTTGGTATGATTGAAAGTGCAAGTGGAAGAAAAAAGCAACTTGTAATAACTTAGTTTTGATTTATAAACTCTTGGTGAACAAGCAGCAGGTGTCTGGTAAATCCCATCCCTCACGAGTGACCAGATATCGTAGCCGCGTAGCAGGCCAGGGTTGTAAATTGGCCAATTAGCGCACGGATAGTTGTGCACCTGCATGCTTGTTGGTCAACAGTGCATTGCGCAGTTACTGGATCTCTTCTCTCATTTTCTTATTCTGTGACGCCACATTCTCAAGTGATGGCGACGAAACAATAGAATTATTTAGACCAGAGAAAATGAAGCACTTGAGACTAAAAATTAGTTCAGAAACTTGAGTAATTAATGAGTGGGCAAATTCGCATATGAGTTTTATGTTTGACGCGAGTGTGAATGAGAGATGATAGATAAATAACGGTGATTTAGAGGGTGCTCTAGGAGGAATGGTCATTAATCGGGGATATGACAAAAACGATCATTCAAAGCATACGTAGGTTCTGAAATGAATACCTTAAGAGCTGTGAACACTATTTCATCATCGATAGTGCGAAACAATTGTCTTCTATTGCCCTTAGCTTTCCATATTCTGGAAGGAGGTAGTGCGGACCAAACCAAGAAAAATTGTCTAGTAAACATGGGCTCTAAAGCGCAGTGGTTAGCACACTGGACTCGCATTCGGGAGGACGACGGTTCAATCCCGTCTCCGGCCATCCTGATTTAGGTTTTCCGTGATTTCCCTAAATCGCTTCAGGCAAATGCCGGGATGGTTCCTTTGAAAGGGCACGGCCGATTTCCTTTCCCATCCTTCCCTCACTCGAGCTTGCGCTCCGTCTCTAATGACCTCGTTGTCGACGGGACGTTAAACGCTAATCTCCTCCTCCTCCATGGGCTCTAAAATGCATTCCCAAAGAGCTATGAGCAATTATTCAGTATAAGAGATGTGTTTCACAGTTGCGAAGATGAAGTAGTGCTTACAGCTCTTAAAATGTGCGTCTGAGACCCTACGTTTATTAGGCGTGTTTTGGTTGGAATGATCGTTCCTGTCGTATCCCTGAATATTGACCATTCCTCCTGATACACCCTGGATAGGTGTAGAGTTATTTTTCCTCGATTTTTGGGAGTCAATAAAAAAGTTACCAATTATGGCTAAGATGACTCTTTAGATTGAAACCAAGTGTTTGTCATCCACAAGGGGAAAGGTGCAAGATGAAGTTGGCCGTTAGCAGCGGCCGGTAATTGGCAAGTAAAAATCCCAGACAGATCCTTCCAGAAGTGGTGCAAAAGACATAGTTCAGTTGGTTGTAAAAAAGTAACAACATTTTTGTATGTCGACTGTTTTCTTTGGGTGCCGACGTTTTAAAGCACATACCTGCTCTCTCAACTATTTACTATGTGTTGTTCGTAACGGATCATGGGCTCTAGTCGACCGACACAGGTGCACAGCATGAGGGGACTGGAGTTTTTCCGGTTACCAACAGTGCCGTAGGGAGAGGGGTGGGTGAGTCAAGGAATTTTGCAACAGCGGCTGTTAGTGGCGATGAGCCAGCAAAGCAGACTGGAGGGACGGGATGTGAGGAGGAAGTCCACTGACCTCTGTAGCTGTCGATGGTCCAGTGCTCGGCGTCGTCGAAGTGCGCGTCTCCGCCGTAGACGGGGAAGTAGGCGTGGGCCAGGGTACCTCCGGGCCCGTCGAACGGGTCTCCGTCGCCGTGCTCGCCCTTCTCGAAGCGGATGTCGATGTGCACCTGTTCCGAGCCGCTCTTCACCTGCGTGAAGGTCAGGTCGGTGTAGTCGGACCACACGCCGAACGCCCTGGCCAACTCGCGGTCAACCTTGCCGTGGTTCAGGTTGCTCGGGTACTTGGAGATGCGGTACTTCAGGCTCTTGACACGCCACCGGCTTCCTGCAGAGGAGAACGGGAAACACGTCGTCAGTAACTTACACTCTGCACTCAACTCAGCGCTGCCACGTACACGAGTTAATCTACAAGTAACTAATACAAGAGCGACAAAGAAACCGGTGGTGTCGTACCTTATTACAAGATTATTGGTGACCATCTTGAGCACGTGAAATCTTTTAAGTATGTACTTGTAATACTGATGTAAGTAGGCTGTTTAGGTTTTTATGTTCGTAACGCCACGTAGCACTCTGTATGAAAACCACTGACTGTGCTGTCTGCAGTCTGTGGCTGGTTTGCATTGTTGGAATATTTGCTATTGTAGTGTTCGGCAGCTGGATGTGAACAGCGCGTTGCGCAGTTGGAGGTGAGCCGCCAGCAGTGGTAGATGTGGGGAGAGAGATGGCAGAATTTTGAGAGCGGACAATCTGGACGTGTGTCCGTCAGAAAAAGGAAATTTGTAATACTGGATATCATGAATTGACAGATATATATATGATGACTTTTGAACATTATTAAGGTAAATACAGTGTTTGTTCTCTACCAAAATCTTTCATTCGCTAACTATGCCTATCAGTAGTTAGTGCCTTCAGTAGTTAGAATCTTTTATTTAGCTGGCAGTATTAGCGCGCGTTGTATTGCAGTAGTTTGAGTAACGAAGATTTTTGTGAGGTAAGTGATTCATGAAATGTTTAGGTTATTGTTAGTCAGGGCCATTCTTTTGTAGGGATTATTGAAAGTCAGATTGCTTTGCGCCAGTTTACTGTTGATCAGAATAAGTAAAGAGAGAAATGTCTGAGTACGTTCAGTTTTGCTCACCTGTTTGAAAATCAAATAACGTAAGAGGTTTACCAGCAGTCATTTATAAATTTTTCTAAGGGGATGTTCCACTAAGAGGTGACCTGAAATGGAATCATCACATAAAATCGATGTCAGAGGAGGCGAATGGAAGAGTTATATTTGTTGGGAAAGGAAACTGCATACAAGATGCTAGGACGGTCAGTACAAGAGTACTGTTGCAGTATTTCGCATCTATAACAAGCAAGCAGAACAACAGACATGCAACCAATTCACTGTCAATGCTGCTAGAATGATAACAGGTAGGTATACTCTACACGAAGGTCTAACAGAAGTTATCTGTAAATTTAAATGGGAATCCCTGGAAGAAAGGCAACATAGTGCACGCGAAACCCTACTGGGAAAATTCAGAGAAAATAATTTCGAAGAAGATCGTGCAGCCCTTGTGCTGCCACCATGGTTATGTCACGTAGGGATCGCAGTAGTAAGCTATACCGTACAGAGCCACATTTACAGTCATTTTTTTCCTTTCTAAGAATGCGATAAAAACTGGAAAGAAAATTTACGATGTTGGTATGGTGCGCTCTCGACGATGCAGTGTACAGTGCCTCTCGAAATATATAGGTAGGTGTGGATGTAAGGATACTCGCGAGTTTGTTTACAGAAACACAGTACGTTATTGAATTACTACTCTTTGACGTGTGAAACACCTTCCAACTCTATTGCTAGACGTTATTAATCATATTGTTGCTAACTTACAAGTCTGTTTGCCAACTAAATTACCGACCCTGTTGGACAGTAGAGACGAAATAGAGTATACAGCAGCGAGTGGCCACGTTAGCGTGCTGGCGTGTGACGAGAAGGGGAGAGTCCTCATTACATCTGTTGTGGACAGCCCGGAATCGCGCTCCACAGCTCCTCAGCATCCGCCACTGGCTACTGCCGGCACGTGTCATCGCTGCCCTTCCTCTGTTGTACTCCACACAGTAGCCATTCGCAGCTACCAAAGACCAGCCTTAGTACAATAATCTCACCCTAAAGTGAAACATGAGCTTCCCATTTCTTCCGGACTGTTACTTTGGCTCCTTTTTTTCCCTTCCTTCCTTCCTTTTTTATTTTTATTTTTTATTTTTTTTGCTACAACTCACTCTGCATGTATTTATTGGTTTACATGTTTTGCTAGAATTAACACGTACTCAAATTACTTTTAATACTCTACGCTTTCAAGTTTACCATCATCTTGCTATGCTGTAAGCCTACCTTGAATTTGCTCCCTTTCGTATCACATTCCTCAACTTTGTAATGAATTGACCTGTGGGTAGGTACTGTCATGCTCAATCTGGTGAGGCAGTAACATGGGATCTGGAAGATTTGTAAGACAGATATAATGTGATCTCGAGGCACCGTCGATTATTCGCCGTATTATCAGCGTTTTTGCATTTATAACTTCATTGCTGAGCACAGAAACAAATGGAAATTCCTGTCGCACCATTCAGAATCCTGAGATAACACCATACCATTTCGTACTCCGCAACCTCAAAGTGTGCAGGAGGACATCGACATAGGAGATCCTGCCGTAGCCTTTCCAATATTCCTGGAATGTTTCGAATCTCAAAACAGAAACTTTCTCTGTTCCTTTTACGTACTTGCTAGTGTCTTATAAAAAAGAGATTTTTACATACTCTTGTAGGAAATAATTGAGAATATAGAAGAAGAATACGGTACATCACCCAGGAAATTTAGGGATGGCTACCGGAATGTATCTAAGTTCGTATCTCGTACAATTGTTTTACAGATTTCGCGTTCTCTACTTTAAGGTATTAGTAGAGCTGCATATTTTTATATAATTTTACAGAACAGAGCCGAACAAATGTTACAGTGTATTTACTAGTCAAATAAATCAAAATACTAGACGATTAATGATCTGATGTGTGGTGTTGTATTTAGGTGCCCTGTATGCAGACGTTCGTATAAGAGCCCTCAGCCACCTCTTGTTCTATTCATGTGAGTTGTCGGTCCTGTTTGGATATGCAGATCGTCAGTAAAGTAGCTTCAGGAAGCCATGCAACAATAAACTGCCGATTTGCTACGTGTATCAGTGTCTCGACTCTTCTACAAATTACTTCACCAAAGAATTTGAAAAGGCTGTGATGCTTGCGATTCGCTAAATGTAGACATCACAGCTCATATACAATACTTCAAAATGAATTCTCTCTCGTTGCCTTTTGCCTTTTCCAGAGAAACCTCACCTGCCAATAATCATTACACCAGCTCAAACCCGTTTGAAGAGAGTCAGTTTATACCTCTGGCTGAAGTACGCTCAGAGAATAACTATTTCCGACATCAGAAAACTTCTTCTTTTTCTGTGTCCATCTATGAACGTTTCGTAACACGTTTCGCGCTTGTACAGTCATCGTTGAAATGGGCTGAGAACATTACAGAGGCTGAAACATAGATGTAGGATGCGTCCTGTAATGACAATTTATGTGCTCCTCATGTAGTATGTGGGTACTACTGTTGCAGTGGTTCTATTTATTCTTGCGGCCTCCTTTTCAAAGTACTCATTTTCTGCTATTTGCATGATAGGTGTGCACATCGCGACGGCGGAATAAACGTATGGTGTGAGTAGAACCAAGTCTCTGTGCTACACACAGTATCTCTCGCAAGTAGCAAGAAGCGTGTTTCCACTCTCCAGATTGTTACTCTCACACTCACTTCTTGCATGTGCTTGGTGTGGTGAACGGTGACACGCTCTAGATAACTAAATGCCATGTCCAAGTTGTCTTCCTTGAATACGATGCTCTTGATATCGCAAAAGCCTAGACCATTAATCTGCAAAAAGTTGAAAGCTAATTCTTACATAATGCACGACTTTTATCACGTTTCTAATTACGTGGATGAGCTCAATGCTCTTGTATTTTTCACGCAAAAGTGGAGTGCACAATTATCAGATTTTATGCCGAACGCGAGCAGACTGAAAAGACTGAAACTACATCTGGCACATACAAACGCGGCGCTGACGCTACAGTGCAGACTGGAATTCTGGAGAACTGCGTAATTCTGGTGGCAGCTTTAAATGGTGTGACTCAAGTTCTCGGAAGCGTGGAATAATGGAAAAGTTCAGAGATCGTCTTGTGCACAACTTGTCGGCAACAGAAGCGCAATTAAGGAAAAGACAGCACAGCTGATTTGTAGATATTTGCTTGTTAAATTATGTAACTTCAAGGAAAGCTTAGTTGACGGGTGCGCTCATGATCTCCATATTGAGAGCCTCATTGATATTTTCTATTCTCTTCTTCGTGTCTTCTATATCTGAATCTAAATACTGCCATGGTCTTTCACGCGCTATAGTCATTACATAACATGATAAGCTATATAAATCTTCTACTCGGAAGAAAGCTCCTTGACTGACTGGTGTTTAATGTACGGAAGAATTTAGTGCGCACACTGCATTACTGTATTCTGTAAGCAAGAGGAGCAGCCATCCATTTGCCCGGAGAACTGTGAGCAATTTGTTAGCACCAGCGTACCGACACATCAACAAGCTAGTATTAGGTATCAGTGTGCCAAATGTGATAAGCAAGAATAACACTAGTACGTAAACTGTTGATTAGTTCCACCTAACTCAGCCATCAGGGCCAAGGGACTGAGGCTGACGTTGCGAGCAGCCCGTTGCTTCGCCCTCTGCCCTAGGACGTTAACGAAAGTGAGTATAGACAGACGTAAGGCGATTTCTTCCAGTGTTGTCAACAGAAATTTTTCACCATTCCTGCCGGACTTTCCCGCCGGTGAAACCAGCCTCTGACCACTCGCACCGCCTTTGAATGTGCTCGATTTCTGCAGTTAGTCCGACGTGATGTGGGGAAATCCACATGAGTGGCAGTCAGATTCGTGCCTACAAGTCTTGTATGCAGTCTCTCTTGTGGCTAATTTGCAGTTTTGCAAGTATTCTACAAATAAATCGTAGCGTGTTATTCGCTTTACGTACAACTGAATCTACGTAGCCGATGTAACTCGTATCTGTTCACATTGTTACCCCCAAATATCTATTTGATATCTCTAACTTTAGTTGTTGTTTATTAATCTTGTAATAAAACTGCATCAGACTAGTCGTCGAAATGAGGACCAGTACAACAGTCCTACTACCATGCTCTTATGCTTCATAACGTGGACAACTTCGCATTCTTTACATTAAGGGCTCGTTACCAATCTTCACAGCCGACTGTTTTTTTATCGTGAACTATCAATAATGACCCTGCGTCTTATAAACAGACTGAAGAAAAGCAACCTACGCTTGTAGCGTGTGTGGATTTAGAGAAAGCTTTCGACAACGTTCACTGGACTACACTCTTTGAAATTTTGAAAGTAGCCGGGAAAACAAGAGATTATTTGCACAGTGTTTAGAAACCAGACTGCAGTTGTAAGAATCGAAGGACATGAAACGGAAGCAGTGGTTGAGAAGACAGTGAGAAAGGGTTGTATCTCCATAAAAATCTCCCAAGTTACATTAGCAAACCAGGAGATATAGGAAAAGACCCGAAGGAGACGTATAGATACGGAACCATACGAGGAGAGCCAGGCTGACTCTCCGCAGCTGGTGTCGCAGTAGCGCCAACAGTGACCTTGTGAAACCTGAAGCGGCGGAACGGGTTTTCATTCCATTCCCGAGCAAGGTTTTTTTCCCATATTTTCCGAAGGCGCCTGGAAGTTCCTCCCTGCGCGTGTGACGCTGACTCCTGCACCCGCGGCGCCCACGTCTCGGCGTCAGCAGCGAAACACCGGAGTTTCCCGCTGCTGACCGCGTGATTGGAATCAGAGCACTTCATGCCGTAAAATTCCACTCGCCGGCCTGAAATTAATACTCCCGTTCTACAGAAATACCCCGAGACCCACCCCTCTGCTGCACCTGCTCTTATTCATCTTCATTTCTTTTCGAGAACCAACCAAAATTCGAGCAATACCCAGTTTATATTTCCCTGCTCTTTAAATTACCACCTTCTATTAATTAGATAGTACCCTTGTTCATACCAAATTTGTATTTCAAGTTTGATCAGCCACTTTATTATCTTTGTTGTTTTGATCAAAGAACAACATATTTCTACCTTAGCTGTATTTATTGACGAACTCGAATTCAGCCCCAAAATATTTTCAAGTGGACAGAAAAATGTACTTAAGCGCCATGGTGCAGGCATTTTTTCACGGCCAATAATTGTTATTAAGTTTGTCCCGATGGCGACAGCGTATTGTTGTTGCGACTTTCAGTCCTTAGACTGGTTTGATACAGCCTTCAACGCTAAACTATCCTGTACAAGCCACTGCTGCAGCCTACAGCCCGTTGAATATTCTTAGTGCAGTCGCGCTTTAGTCGTCCTCTACCATTCCGCTCCACCCTGCAGACTTCCCTCCAGTACCAAACTGACTGCTCCTTGTTGCGTCAGATTGTGTCCTGTCAACCGATGCCTTATTCTAGTCAAGTTGTGCCATAAATTTATGTTCTGACCCATTCCATTCGGTACTCTTCATTAATTATTCAGTCCACCCATCCAATCCTCGGAAGTCTTCTATAACGCCACGTTTGAAAAAAAATCTATTCTCTTCTTGTCTGAACAGTTTATCGCAGACGTTTCACTACCGTGCAGGGCTACTTTCCACACAAGAAATTAAAGAAAAGACTTCTTGACCCTAAAATGTACATTAGACATTAGCAAATTTCTCTTTCTCGGAAAGGCCCTCTCTTGCTATTGCCATTCTGCATTTTCTACCGTCTCTAGTTCCGCCATCATCAGTTACTTTGTTGCCCAAGTAGCAAGAGTCATCAACTGCTTTCAGCGTCTCATCTCATAGTCTATTTCCCTCAGAATCGCCTGTTATAAATGGACTACATATAATTACCCTTGTAAAAACAGACATCATGTCTGATAGGATAGCCGCAATCAGTGATTTTACAATGTTACTTATAATCCGTCTTGACTGCAAAATGTTTATTCACATGACCGGTTTCGGTTCACCTAGAACCATCTTTGGATCTGATATTTCGGTTACAGGAGTAATCCGTCCAAATACAGCAACTTTCACTCCTGCAACCGAAATATCAGATCTGAAGATGGTCCTAGATGAACCGAAACCGGTCATATGAATAAACATTTTGCAATCAAGACGGATTATGAGTAACATTGTAATAACCCTTGTTTTGCTTTTGTTTATGTTCATCTTATAACCTCTTTTCAATACACTACCCAGTCCGTTCAGCTTTTCTTCCGAATCATTTTCAGTCTGTGACTGAATTACAGTGTCATCGGCAGACCTCAAACCTTTCATTGCCTCTCCCTCAACCTAATTCCCTTTCCAAATATCTTCTTGATATCCTTTACTTGCTTGCTCAAATTAAAGATTCAGTATCACGAGTCATAGTCCTCTATAACTACCTTCTCAAATACTTCTTCCCTTTCATGTCTTTTGAGTCTTAACAACTGCAGTCTGGTTTCCGCGCAAGTTGTGGACAGCCTTTTGTCTTCCTTTCACACCTCTTACCTTTATAATTCCAAAGAGTGTGTTCTAGGCACTATTGCCAAGAACTTTCTCTAAATCTACAGATGCTATAAGCGCAGGTGTGCCTTCGTTCGGCACACACGAGACGCTGCTGGGGTGCGGAGCTTCCTGCTCGCTGGTTGGAATGCGCCGTGCGCCGCCGCCGCCGCCGCCGGCTTACCTTGGAGGGCGTAGCGCTTGCTGCGCGAGCTGGCGCCGTATCCGATGCGGTCCTTGACTCCGCACCGCGGCAGGCTCATTGTCGCCTTCGTCTCCTCGTCCAGCTCGCCTGCAACAAAAGAACATGCCGCCTGTTACTCTCGCCTCTTAACGACACCTCACATAAACTACCGCTTCCCCTGGACTGGAACACAACTGGTTGGAAATGAAAACCTGTTAACGATTCCACGTAATACAAGAAAATGTCGTCTCTTTTAGTTCATATTCTTCTTTTTTAATTCCTCATGTTGTGTGTAAAGTATTTTGAAGTTGCCTTGTGCATTTTGTACTTAGTGACAGATAAAAGCGTAAGCAGTAAGAGGGTAAAAATTGTCTCATCTATAACCAAATGTATTACAGAAGCCGACCTCGGGGAAGATCAGTTTGGATTCCGTAGAAATATAGGAACACGTGAGGCAATATTGACCCTACGACTATTCTTAGAAGCTAGATTAAGGAAAGGCAAACCTACGTTTCTAGCATTTGTAGACTTAGAGAAAGCTTTTGACAATGTTGACTGGAATACTCTCTTTCAAATTCTGAAGGTGGCAGGGGTAAAATATAGGGATCGAAAGGCTATTTACAACTTGTACAGAAACCAGATGGCAGTTATAAGAGTCCAAGGACATGGAAGGGAAGCAGTGGTTGGGAAGGGAGTGGGACAGGGTTGTAGCCTGTCCCCGATGTTATTCAATCTGTATATTGAGCAAGCAGTGAAGGAAACAAAATAAAAATTCGGAGTAGGTATTAATAAGAGTCGAAAGACATGAAAGGGAAGCAGTGGTTGGGAAGGGAGTGAGACAGGGTTGTAGCCTGTCCCCGATGTTATTCAATCTGTATATTGAGCAAGCAGTAAAGGAAACAAAAGAAAGGTTCGGAGTTGGTGTTAAAATCCATGGAGAAGAAATAAAAACTTTGAGGTTCGCCGATGACATTGTAATTCTGTCAGAGACAGCAAAGGACTTGGAAGAGCAGTTGAACGGAATGGACAGTGTCGTGAAAGGAGGATATAAGATGAACATCAACAAAAGTAAAACGAGGATAATGGAATGTAGTCGAATTAAGTCGGGTGATGCTGAGGGAATTAGATTGGGAAATGAGACACTTAAAGTAGTAAAGGAGTTTTGCTATTTGGGGAGCAAAATAACTGATGATGGTCAAAGTAGAGAGGATATAAAACGTAGACTGGCAATGGCAAGGAAAGCGTTTCTGAAGAAGAGAAATTTGTTAACGTCGAGTATAGATTTAAATGTCAGGAAGTCGTTTCTGAAAGTATTTGTATGGAGTGTAGCCATGTATGGAAGTGAAACATGGACGATAAATAGTTTGGACAAGAAGAGAATAGAAGCTTTTGAAATGTGGTGCTACAGAAGAATGCTGAAGACTAGATGGGTAGATCACATAACTAATGAGGAGGTATTGAATAGGATTGGGGAGAAAAGAAATTTGAGGCACAACTTGACTAGTAGAAGGGATCGGTTGGTAGGACATGTTCTGAGGCATCAAGGGATCACCAATTTAGTATTGGAGGGCAGCGTGGACGGTAAAAATCGTAGAGGGAGACCAAGAGATGAATACACTAAGCAGATTCAGAAGGATTTAGGTTGCAGTAGTTACTGGGAGATGAAGCAGCTTGCACAGGATAGAGTAGCATGGAGAGCTGCATCAAACCAGTCTCAGGACTGAAGACCACAACAACAACAAAATTACAGATATAAAGAAGCGATAGATTCAGGTTGTCTGATACAATATACAATCAATAATTTATTTCCATATGTTTATATACGTATCATTAATAGTGAGAGCTGGTTTTGAAATGGTCTCAACAAGTGCCTGAAACAAAAGTCCGCGTAGACAAGATTTCACAAGTATAGCGATAGAAGCCATGCAAAGAACTAAATTTTATGTTTTATCTAGAATGTATATATTTCTAATATTATAACCGCTCCAGCTACAAGAACAGCTCGTCACCTTCTATAAGCACTCCACATGATACTGCTCCTGTGGAGACCGTGAAGACTACCAACAGTAATATAAGACTGCCCCCTGATGTGCCGCAGGGATTTGTGAAGTGTAAATGTAGCGCCTTGCTTTGAAGGGCTTCGGCTGAAGTTCTTTCCAGTCAGCTTCTCCGTCACGCAAAACAACGGCAGGTTCCTACGGCATTGGCCTGTGTGACTTTTTATTCATCGTTATTACATCTCGTCTCTATCGAGAACATGCGGTATATGTCGGACATCAAGATAGTTCCCAAATGGATGGCAGTAGGAGGAGAGAAAATTCAAGGCGTAAACATAGCAAAATGCTTAGGAGAATGTATAGAAGCTCCTCGGACAGAAAAAAGGCGCTACGGTACCACGAATAAACAACATGGATTCAACGTATAAACCGAGCAGACCGACCCGCCCGAAAGCCTTGTACACTGAGCTGACGAAGTCGTGGGAAAGCGATACGCACATATACAGAGGGCGGTAGTGTCGTGTATACAAGGTGTGACAGGTCAGTGCATTTGCAGAGCTGTCATTCGCACTCAGATGATTCACGTGGAAACGTTTTCGACGTGATTATGGCCGCACGACGGCAATTAACAAACTTTGAACAAGGAATGGTAGATGGAGGTAAGCGCATGGAACGTTCTACTTCGGGAATCGACAGGGGTTTCAGTATTACGAGTTCAACAGTGTAAAAAGTGTACCGAGAATATCAAACTTCAGGTATTACCATACACCACGGATAGTGCAGTGGGCCGACGGTCTTCACTTAACGACCGAGTGCAGCGGCTTTTACGTAGAGTTTTAAATGCTAAGAGCGGGCAGATGTGGCCGAACGGTTCTAGGTGCTTCAGTCTGGAACGGCGCGACCGCTGCGGTCGCAGGTTCGAATCCTGCCTCGGGCATGGATGTGTGTGATGTCCTTAGGTTAGTTAGGTTTAAGTAGTTCTAAGCTCTAGGGGACTGATGACCTCAGAAGTTAAATCCCATAGTGCTCAGAGCCATTTGAACCATTTTTAAATGCTAAGAGGCAAGCAACACTGCGTGAAATAACCGCAGAAATCAATGTAGGGCACACGACGATCATATCCATTACCCCAGTGCAGTGAAACTTGTGGTTAAGGCGCTATGGCAGCAGAAGACCGACGCGAGTGCGTTTATTAACAGTTCATCGCCTGCAGCGCCTCTCCTGGGCTCGTGACCATATGGGATGGTCCCTAGACGACTGTAAAATCGTGGCGCGGTCAAATGACTGCCGATGTCAGTTGGTACGATCTGATGGCAGATTCGAGTGTGGCGCAGGTCCCACGAAGCCATGGACCCAATTGTCAACAAGGTACTGTGCAAGCTGGCGGTGGCTCCATGTTGGTGTGGCCTGTGTTTACCTGTAATCGACTGGTTATGTTCGGCTACTTGGAGACCTTTCAGCAATTCCTGGACTTCATGTTCCCAAGAAACGATCGATTTTTTATGGATGACAATACGCCATGTCACTGGACCACAATGGTTAGCAACGAGTGTCAAGAATATTCTGGATAATTCGAGCGAATGATTTCGCCACCCAGATCACCCGACATGGCTCGCATCGAGCATTTATGGGACATAATCGCGGGGACAGTTAGTGCACAAAATCCTGCATCGGCAACACTTTCGTAATTATGGGCGGCTATAGAGGCAGCTTAGCTCAGTATTTCTGCAGAGGGCTTCCAACGACTTGTTGAGTCCATGCCATTTCCAGTTGCTGCAATGCGCCGTGGAAAAGGAGCTCCGACACGATATTAGAAGGTAAGAAACTAAACCCATCTAAAACCCAAGCGGTACTTGTTGGTCACTCTAAGCTCATTAGCCCAGAACATCGGGAATCCGTACCATCTCTTATCCTAAATGGAACAAATATTAACTTCTCTCCCTCAGCAAAGAGCCTGGGAGTAATAATAGATGAAAATCTAAACTGGGCAGAGCACGTAACTGTAGTGCGCAAAAAAGCATGAGCATTCCTCCATGTCCTACAAAAATATAAAAAAACTCTTCTCTTTCGATCTGAAAAAAAACTAGTACAAACTCTTATACTCCCAATCATTGACTACAGCGATATTATCCTACAAGGCCTCTCTCAGGAAAACTCGCGACGTCTGGAACTGGTCATGAATGCCTGCGTCCGATATATCTGTGACGTTCGACTTTTTGATCACATTTCACCAGCATATGCAAAATTGTCCTGGCTGCGTGCAGACAAACGCAGAGATTTCCATACACTCTGTCTCATTTACTGCCTCCATGTTGGTGTGGCCTGTGTTTACATGTAATCGACTGGTTATGTTCGGCTACTTGGAGACCTTTCAGCAATTCCTGGGCTTCATGTTCCCAAGATTTTTTTACTGTTACTATTATTGCTTTTATCATAATTTGTATGTATAGCACGTGTTGTAAAAATACTGCCAGTACTTACTTTATTAGGTCTTAGTCATTACTCTTTATTCATATTGTGACTAGAGTAATCGAATTTTCTTATTTAATGTACACTGTCCCTCATATCTCTCCTCGTCCTTAACGCTTATGTCGGAACAACACGACAGAAACACACGTTCCCATCATAATAAAATCCTCTCTGTTCCACAGCATCGCTCAGTCACCTTCTCCAAGTCCTTTACAGTAGCGGGAACCAGACTCTGCAATAACCTCCCTCGTTATGTTCCAGAACTTAAAAACATGTCCGGCTTCAAAAAACAGTTAATGACGTATCTACTTAAGCAACAGTAATGCCTTTCTCTGTACATGAATGCACTTCACCTCATTACTTCCCTCTTTCCCCCTCCTTAAATCTCCCTTCCCCAAAACTCGCTATACTAGTAAACATCTACTTTACACACCAAGATATTAATGTACATCTGCACAAATCTTCATTACTATTGCCAATTTTTCTCATGTTTATCATTATTATTTGATTTTTTTACTGTTACTATTATTGCTTTTATCATAATTTGTATGTATAGCACGTGTTGTAAAAATACTGCCAGTACTTACTTTATTAGGTCTTAGTCATTACTCTTTATTCATATTGTGACTAGAGTAATCGAATTTTCTTATTTAAACTATTGTCATGATGTAACTCTGATGTGTGAAATGCTGCATGTGTGAAACACTGGACCGACGTGAGAGAGGGCCTGATGGCCCTAATCTGATCAGGTTAAATAAATAAATAAATAAATACATAAAATAAATATCCCATGACTTTTTGTCACCTCGGTATAGTTTTCTACAAGGGGAACTACATCGAGGGCGAAGTCATTATGAACAGAAGAGCGAAGAAGAATGCGAAGTATGAGAATGAAAGAATGTTGGACAAGGATAAATACAGGAGATAACAAAGCTGATCCGAATTAGCATGGTCCTCAGATGGCAAAGAAGACATCGGAGTTAAGCAGAGCACAAATACACTTGTCTCTCCACCGGTCAACTTGTAGCGGCAGCTGGAGAAGAAGGTGAGCCGAACTGTTGGCAGGTGTCGCCCCCGCGCAGCACGAGCCTCCCCCGTAACGGTACCGGCAGAGGTTGCGGGTGTCGCGGCCCACGAGGGGCGAGGTCAAGGCACCTGCTGTGTGTGACCGGCACGCCAACGCAGCCCAGCCGCCTGCTGCAGCCGGTGACGCGTGACGCACTTCCGGTCAGCCCGGGCGGACCTCCCATTCCAGCACGTGGCCACCACCGGCCTTCGCTCCCGGTCGTCCATCTCAGCTCGCTGGCAGCCGTCAACGAGAAAACGACATGACTTCTCCGGGTTTTGCAACGACTGTGAGCTGGGGCACTGGGTTGTGACAAGACAGCCAGTCTTCCGGTACACTAGTACTTGACGCGGCTCCCGAACAAGACCGACACCCTACGCACCGGAGACCTTTCGGTGCCCCTTTTTCCCAACCGCCAGTTCTCTTTTGTTTTGGGCTGTCGACGTTTTTTGATTTCATACTTTTCCTGTCGCCCAAAAAAAAAGAAACATATCATACAGAAAGATAGTCTACCTTCTTCAAAAAACAATAATAGCTATAGTCCGGTTCACGAACGATGGCCGTTCGCAAAGGCCGAGACGCGAAATCGGATTGCACTGTTGCCGATTCCAAGCAACAGTTGCAGTTCGCGCATTCACTTGCCTTGCGCTTGGAGAGGGGGTTGTTGGGTTGTTTTGGGGAAGGAGACCGAACAGAGAGGTCATCGGTCTCATCGGATTAGGGAAGGACGGGGAAGGAAGTCCGCCGTGCCCTTTGAAAGGAACCATCCCGGCATTTGACTGGAGCGATTTAGGGAAATCACGGAAAACCTAAATCAGGATGGCCGGACGCGGGATTGAACCGTCGTCCTCCCGTATGCGAGTCCAGTGTTTAACCACTGGGTCACCTCGTTCGGTGCGCTTGAAGAAAACGTGTATCCTGCAAATGATGCCTCCCACTTGCCTATGTAGAGGTCGTCGCTTACCGCCACCATCAGCGATGATAATTCACAACAAATCGGTTAAAAATTTCGAAATAACTTGATACGATTACATTTAATACTCGCATAGGCTGCGACATTCACGGCAGAGCGCCTTAGAACACTACTGACCGCTCATTGACAATCGGAGAGTGTGTGGCGATTAGTGCGCAGAAGTTCCCCCCCCCCCCCCCCCCCCCCGGAAGCTGAGTGGTCGGCGCGACAGAATGTCAATCCAAAGGGCCCGGGTTCGATTCCCGGCTGGGTCGGAGATTGTCTCCGCTCAGGGACTGGGTGTTGTGTTGTTCTAATCATCATCATTTCATCCCCATCGAAGCGCAAGTCGCCAAAGTGGCGCCCAATCGAAAGACTTGCACCCGGCGAACGGTCTACCCAAAGGGAGGCCCTAGTCACAAGACATTTATTTATAGTGCGCAGAGCAAGCCTAAACTGAACCGCCCCGTTCGTGACTCCAACTATAAAACATCCAGTGAAGACAGCTGACAAGCGAAGCAAAACCAGTTTGGGCACATATAGATGCGTAACACAACTACACAGCACTTGCGATCAGCGATATTAGCAATCGTTGCCAACTGAACTCGAAAATGAACCAGTAGCTAAGCAGGCGAGAGCGCCGCTGGCTGTTTTCAAGAGTTTTGTCACATTATTTGACAGTGTGCTGCTTTTTTTTACGGTTTCTTCACACATAGGTTGTGCCTCAAGTGTTTGAGAGAAATTTTGATAGACTACCGATTTCAAAAACTAGTTTGGCCGTTTACGCATGTGTTTGTCAAACAATAGCTGATTGATTGCCGTAGTATTGTCTACAACTCTGAGACCTGGCACCTCGAGCAGATTTCGAAGATTTAAAATTTTCATCTTGCTTTGGTTGCTAGTGTCAAAATATTTCACGACACTTACACACCGATGTGACAGCTGCTTCAAAAACGAGGTTAAATTAACTTGGTTAGTCTGCGTGCTTGTTTTACAAACTAGTGGATAGCAAACGGGGAATTTGAAAAACAAGTCTGATCGTGTACAGCGGCCTTTGCAAGAAGCGGGAAAACAGTGCTTCCGCTCGTTCCCTTCCTGCCCCGCTGCTGCCTATGGTCTTTTGTTATTGGCCGTCTGTGAAATATTGCGTCATTGTTAGCCTTGTTTCATTGCTCACCGTTTATGGCTCCCATTTCCATTGTTTTTATGTACGGCACAAGTACCAAAGAGAAAAATTCCAGTGAAGCATGCAGGCTGAGACCGTATTTCCATTGCAAGCAGGAAACGTACGAGAAAACTAAGCCACTGGTTACTTTTTAACTGAACAAAACTAACCGTGTATAGTAACGAAAAACGCGTTTGAGAAGTTGCATATCATCTGGACGCAGATGGAGAAATTGATCGGTAGTGTTCGGGAAGTATAAGTGGATTGAAGAGATGAGACAATCGGATATATTAACGTCGCACGAACTTCAAGTCAAAGTTAAATTATTAATGTAATTACAAAGGTTTGCGTCAACAAGATTCGAAATGCTAAAGCCCATTACGCCACCGATGCTAATCAGTGTTTGTTGATTCCGGGAGGGAAGCGGAATCATACTGTGGACACAGAACGTGCACAACTAAATGGTTTCACTGTAAATCTGTACTCAGTACGCCGGATATGAAGTTCGTTGTGCTCTATGACGTGCGTAAGACCACGCAACAACGACTCACACTTCACCAGATATATTCCTCATAGTGTGAGGCGGATAAGTGTAGTCGACAGCGGTGCACCAGAAGTTAAGGACAGCCGTCATCACAGCACAGAGGAATATGCGACGCGAATCACGTGCGCTAAGAACAGGTGTCCCTCGTGTTGAGGTCGTTTGTATTCCGATGCACGGAGACGATATGACACTTGATGCCGCGCGGAAACCAGGAAGAGCCTCGTAGCAGGATTACGTCAGGCCAGCGTTGCGTTATTGTGACCTCAGACACCGAGGTAACGTGAGAACGAATCCATTCTGGGCAAAAATAGTGACAATGGCAGATAAATGTGTGGTAGTGTCTCTACCACAACACGGAGGACAAGAAGAAAAGGCTGAACTGGAGTTTCCGCAGTCACCATCGCCGGAAATGGTCTGATTTGGTACTCTGAAGCCAAAAGAAAAATAAAACAAAGCAAAACTGAACGTAAGATGACCTACTGAGTTTATCCCCTGTCCAGAAGGGTCTTCATAAGCAACATCCCCGATTATCAAAATTTCAACGTAGCATTCTACGGCAACGAGAATATAAGCTCAAAACGATGTCTAAATGACGTCATCATACAACAAGGGTAGCATTTTTGTACTCGGCTGCTATCTTACACACCTTTTGCAGTAAAGATATTGAAATCGAACTGAGTTACTTGTCAACAATGTATGAAACAACTGGAAGAAACAAACGAAAAAAACACTAATGAAATTTTTAAAAAACTGTGTCCAATTATGTATTGCCGTGAAATTTGATTAATAAAACCTGAAGTCGAAAGTACAGTTCAAGCGGCTGAAATGAAATTTTTGCGGGAGTTACGGCACTTACGAGGTTGTATTGCGTACGAAATGGCAGAATACGAGAGTAACTGAAGTTCTTTGACGTGGATTATATTAACATATTTTACGAGAGTTTGCTAAACCTAGCTCTCTAGTGGCAGTCACAAGGAAAGAGCAGTTAGATAGTTCCTGAGAAAGTTGGGACAATGAACTCGAATGGTCAAGAGTTCCAAATTCATGATGGACTGATGAAGACGATGGTGACATAATTTTTAAAAATGTTTGCGCTGATCGTTAAGGTGTTCTTTCTCCCATAACTACGTATTTAGGCTAATAGCCTATGTGCGCGAGAAACGCGGTCATCTGCTCTTAAACTGGTTCGCTCGGACACACTTTCACACATCAAATAATAATTGCAATAAAAAAGACATGTAGACCGATTATTAACCAGAAACGCTGCAATTTGGTACTCATTAATATTCAATGGCGTATTTTACGGTACGCTCATCAGTCATCTAAATACAGGCGGAGTGCAGAAAGATTAACGTGATTAAAAGTTAACGTTTCATGTCTTGATTTCTAGAACGGTAAGTCTGTGAAAGTTTTCGATGTGACTCACCTGCACTGAAACATACGTATTAGCTCACGATAGCATAATGTGCAGTCACGTGTTTTCCTGCAAGTTGCCATGGCCATGTAAACAACAGCTGTTAAAGCTTTCCTTCTCTGGAGGTAAAACACAGTACCACGAAAGGCCTGTTGTCTGGAGGAGCTCTGTTCGTCAGAGTAACCTCTACGCAAAGCTACACTGCTAAGATGTAATTTGGGGCATATGTGACTTATTACACCGAACACTGACGTTTCGAGCTTCAACCAATCAACTCAAGGAGCATGACCGGCTACTTCACTAATAAAAAAGAAAAAAAAAACAAGTATGTCCAGGTTGTTAGTTTCGATACCGGAAAAAAATAGTTGATACAGTGTTATATCGAGACAATCAACAGCAGCAATCCATGGTAAAACAACTGAAGTGAAACTATATTACCTAGATAGAACTGCTTTCTCACTTGTCCCGGCCAGCATTCTGAAAAGGGATGTGGTTTGATCAATCTCTCGTACCCCCACCCCATCACCCTCAACTAAGATACAACGCTGACACAATTGTAATATCCTCAGGGCGTAACACAATTCACCGAATCAAGGCGAACACTCGTTTATTCCGCTTTGAAATGTGATTAAGAGCCACGTCTTCTATCTGGATTCCTATCTTGTTCGTATTACGCTAGACCTTCTCTTGAAGTGTAACCTCCTTTAAGTACTCGATCATGCGTTATTCATTACTTTTTTATTTTTTATATTCCGCTCAGTGGGTAAACGTTCCTAGTCCATTTCTACGCGTCATCTGCACTTATATAATTATGCAAACGTATATGGCGTGCTTACAGCGCGACGTAATTTACATTCTCGCAGTGACAATGCCAGAATGGTTGCGCACTTGACCACCGGAAATCCGTGACATTAGTGTTTCCGGGCCAACCGAATGAATTCCATCGCTCCCACAAAAGACCAGCGGTAATTGTTTCGTTTTCAGTGCACAAAACCTACAAGCATTCCCACAATCATCTGCAGCTTTGTGCGACAGTTCTCATACATGTGTAACTGAACATAAGAGGGACGAATGGGAGTTCAATGTATTTGAAAGAATTATGGAATACACTCACAAAATAAATATCTCCTCAGAGTCTTCGACTTTTTTTGGCAAAGCAACAGAATTGTAGTTCTTCGGATGTTATTTCCAAATCTCTTATTTTTTTAGGCGAAGATATATACATAGCAATACTATCACGGATTGGCGACATGAATTGTTATCTGACTTAAGGGACGCTCTACATCGGTTACAGTCTTTTGAAAAAAGTCTGTTGTCACACGCTGTACACTATACACATTGAAAATGTGCAGGATGTTTTCCTTGCCGAACTTCTTTCTGGAGCAGTTCAGTATTTTGCAGGTGCCTTACTTTGAAGAAGGCAAATACTACCAAAATAACCGTACATTTAAGAATTATCTTACTTTTACAGTAAGGTAATGTGCACCGTTTATGGATAATATGTGAGATTCTGCGGATCGGAACAGTGATGTAAAACTCTCTTTTCAGTCTTTTTTAAAATTTAAGTGTTTGTCGAAAACAAGGTTGCTGGGAGGAACGGTACATCAAGAAAGTTGTATCATATTTCTGTCTTTACTGGGTCTCTAGCTGCCGTATTAATCGGATTCACGCCTTTTCCTAGAAGTGAAAATATAGTTTTACTTTTACATTACCAGAAATAACAAGGGCAATCAGCAAAAGTTTCGTCACCACTTTGCAAACAGCAGTTGTATACCACTATATATGACTGCTTGTACTGAAATACTGTAGTCGATCTGGACCTCCGAAACTAAAACGACTCGCGCTACTTCCGTATGGTTCCCAACCAGGGCGTTACGCTGCGAACAATGGATTTCCGTTCGTGTTTGTAATTAGGCGGGGGACAATGCACCATTCTCTGTGTGTCCACAAGACTATGGTGTCCTACGTGGGATTCGTCCTCACGTGCACAGAATGGCAGCGTCTCTCCGCTAAATTCTCCCATAATTGCTCTGATGGAACATTAATGATAGCGATATCTCTATGAGTACATCTATATACCCCCCTCTTTACAGCAATACTGCATTCTATTGCAAAGTTCCCCAACGTTCCATGATACTACCGTCTAACACATCTCACGAAATCACAATCTGTCGAGTATCAGTTGCTTTGTAGGATACGTACAAGATGATACAGTGATTATCGTGATACATTTTTTCGTCGTAAAAAATCACTGGAAATGCGTGAACGCCGCTATTGCGTTATCTTTATCGTAGTCTAGTTTAAAGAGTGCAAAGTTCTGCTTTTTGTGTCCATTGAAATCAGCTGTATAATCATCTTCTCCAGTTTACAACCTGAAGCATACTTCAGCTTTTGAATTCTGCTGCTGCTGGTTTTATACATTGAAAGTACAGTCTTGAAAGGTCCTTATGAAACATCACTCACCTGGTACAAAGGGAACTGTGAAGTTAAGACACTGTAAAAATATATTTATGTCAATAAAGAATTGTCGAACCATCTGACATAATTTTCAAGGTGAAAACTTGTGGTTGCGTACACCACGACCTACAAACGCCCGTAGATCAAATTCAGACCATCTTTCCTGTAGGAGTGAAGGCGAAGACATATGTCCTATAGACACTGAATTCAGACCGGCACGTAACTTGTTCAATAGCAACAAGAATGCGCACAGGAATGATCACGTCTAAAGTAACTTCGAAAATCCATAAAAAACAAATCTATGCTGAAGTTAGCGCTGACTGAAAGTGCCATTTTTTTTTTATTTCAAGTTACTGACTTTTGTTGCGTTCCTATGCAACCATCTCAACAATACAAAGGAAATGCGACAATGTGTTTGAGACGACTGTCGTGTCAGTAATGACCATACGAATGAAAGGATAACACATCACCCAATCGCCGACCGGAAAAAAATCTCCGAGCCGGCTGGGAATCGAACACGGTTCCCTTCGGTGGACAGTCTTCTGCGCTGACGTCGCAGCTACCGAGGTAGACAAACTGCCACCAAATTGTATGATAAGTAGGGCTACAAATTATGTGCCATGCACGGTGTGAGGATGGATGCATCGCGCTGTACACAAGTTACTCGTAAAAGTACACCTCACGCTTTGTTTTGAATAGCCAGCTGTTGCTTTTATAGCGTCTCGCAATAGTTTTCGTTTATATTTAAAACGAATTTTTCGTCCTGAGTATTAGTATATCGGAGTTTTGTTTTTGATGGCGAGTTTCTGTGTCTCGCAGTAGTCCTTTCATGTCGGACATTCTACATCATATGTTCAACTAGCACCTTTCTCCGCCCGTCACAACGATGTCCAGAAAATTCGCGCTTCGCTGCGAACGAAGCATTTGAAATCGGCTTTCAACTGACTCAAAAACAAAGTAGCCTCAGCCCAGATCAAAGGGAGTTTGTCATGACACGCAGGAAATAAAGGAAACAGATATTCTTGAGAAAAATTAATAATTTTACCTTTTCTTATTAAACTCGTATCTTCACATTCCAAAGAAAGTTCGTACGTTGCTAACGAGGAACTTGCACGCTAGGATTTGATACGGGCGCCGCTTTTGAAATGACGGAATGTCGACACACGTCACGGGTGACTTTGGTGTCGGTGCTACTCAAGATGCGACTTACGACTTCGAGGAGTTGTGTCAGAAAGGCCGCATAAGGACTCCGTGGTACTTTGGCAGTAATGGTCGACAATTCTGCGGCCTGGCTGAATAATACCTCCATGACAGCGATGGAAGCCCGTGTGGGTTGTGCAACTGGTATAAATAACCCGTCAACTGACGTCATCGAAGCGAAGCGTGCGTGCTGGGAGCCCGCTTTCTACCAAACCTGTTCCTTCACCGCCTTCGGGGAATAGTCTCGGAAAACGGCACAAGGCTGGTACGGAAAGGGCGCACAGATTCCGAGATAACCGCCTCTGGTGCACGTGAAGCAGAGCGTACGTCATCGACTGGTATGTTTGTCTATCATTCCTCCAGACTACATCCTCAGGCCGTACACGTAATAACTTTTTAACAGAAGTCAGCTTCATACGCTTACTGCGACTGCCAATCCGCACTTTGTTTGAAATCTGGATTTGTTTTAATCATTAGTAACTGGTAGAAATAGTGCACTTAGGTGGTATGAATCTTGGTTTCGCGTCGGCGTATACTTTCTTGCTCACCTTGGACGGAATTCGCCCTTGGACCTTGTGGCAGAGCTGAGCAGGAAAGAAGCGTTGTACAACTCAAGAACGTACATCAAGTACTCGACTTATTGGTTAGACAAGTGTGCTCATCTCCTATAATGGAGTTGTCTTTTGTCAGAACAGATTTTGCCGACACCTCGTCGTTCACATCTTTGTATCGTACGAAACAGTATGAAAATGCGGGAAACAACTGGGAGTCAATTCCACAGATTAAGCGATTAAATCTACTGACAGTGTAGGAACATAATAGTGGCAACAAACATAAGGATAGACCTTGGCGTGCCGTTGACGTGGATATCATCAGAAGCAGGGTAGTATTATAGATTCACAGAGGTGTGGAAATACAGGTTTTGGAAATTCCCGTTACAAACTTCTATGACTTGGAGAGCGGAGTGAGTATATAATATTTTGAATAGGAACCCATGTCCGGGAATGTACTGTTTCCATTCTACGACGGTTTCAGTTCAGATGTGTAGCGCGTCCACTTCTGCTGAGGGAAGAAGAAAAATCTCAAAGTTGCTTGTCCTCGTATGCAATAGGGCAGACAGGATGACATACGTACAATGATTGTGACAACGTCGGTGGTCGCCACGTCGAGCCGCTGTTGTTAACACATCAGTACTGTTCTGTGCGTACAGTGCGCTGGATTCTTTTTTGTTCTGGAATAACGTAAACATGGAAATTTTAAGTGTTAATACAAACAAATGTGCTGAAGTGATAAATGTTTCGTTTTGTTTCCTTTCGAATTGTTACCTGATAATTGTACTACGTCATGCCTAATTCAATTCCTCAAGCAGAAGTGGTTGAGTTCGAAATGAAACCGTTGCGCCGGCCGCGGTGGTCTAGCGGTTCTAGGCGCGCAGTCCGGAACCGCGCGACTGCTACGGTCGCAGGTTCGAATCCTGCCTCGGGCATGGATGTGTGTGATGTCCTTAGGTTAGTTAGGTTTAAGTAGTTCTAAGTTCTAGGGGACTGATGACCACAGATGTTAAGTCCCATAGTGCGCAGAACCATTTGAACCACCATTTGAAACCGTTGCAGAACGGAAACAGTACGTTTTCGGACACGAGGTCTTATTCAAAATATTTTGTCCTCACTCCCCTCTAAAAATCCTAGAAGTTTGTAACGGGAATTTCGGAACGCCCTTTACATGTACAGTGGCCTTGTAGGAATCAACCTGCATACTCCTGGAGCAGATATGGAAATCTCGGAAAGCTTATACCAAGATGGGATTTCGACGTTGGTTGTGACCACTACGATCTCAGTGTCTTGCTACTGCAAAGGTGTCTACATTGCTCTCAGAACACACTCCCTGAAGAAAAAGTAACGTTATGTTGCGCTCGTAAGGAAGGAAGGGAATGAGCTTAGGGTTTAACATCGTTGATTTTAAACAGGGAGAAATACTTTCATTTGGATAAAGAGGGCGGTAGGAATCATCCACGTCCTTGTTGGGAGAACTTTCTTGGCCTGCGATTGGTAAAGAAAATCACGAAGAACCTAACTCAGGGCCGCCAGAATGGTAGTTGTACCGCAGTTATCCTGAACTCGAGTCGGTTGCCTTAAACGTACTGCCATGTCCATAGGAGATGACAAAGGAGAAGAGATTAAGGTGTAACGACCTGTCGGTGACACAGCCATTAGAAATAGTGCGCAAACTCGACTTGTAGAACGAAGGGGCAGGGAGTTATCTTGGAGATTTTAAAGGAACCGCACTGGAATTCCTCATAGGAAATGTAGGAATCGCTGAAAAATGGCGATGAGCAGGAGAGTATTTGAATCCTGCTCTTGTCGAGTATGAGTTCATTCACCGTTGCATCACCTCATTTGGTCCCTTTCGGTGTCTTATTTGTCCTGTTATGGGTGAATACGAAAATATAAAGGTGAAGGACTATTAATTCTAGTTACACTACGTAATCTTCTCCTCTCGAACAGCATTACGCGGGCTCCCGAGTTTGACAAATAGTCTCTACCGTGAAAATAGGCAAGTACTGTACTAAGCAATCGCCACTCCTTTCTTTGCAAATTAAATATTTGTGCTGGTAATTTGCTTCACCACCGACAATTGAAACATCTTTGTATCATCACGAAAGAATTACCTTTGTCATGCAAGCAGATTAATGCTAAGGATAAGGACGCAGCGATTAGAAAAATTTCGAGTTATGCGGGCCAGCATATTAGCGCCCGGTTAGGAGGTGGACTGGAATCAAAAATTCGTGGATTCGATTCATTTGTGTGGACGTGCATGGTACATGTTTTGCTGCGTTGTGTGAGGACGGTGAGCGAATACAGTTGCGTCAGGACGTCATTGTCTTGCGTAGATTGTAGGGTTTCAACATTGTCTAAAGAGAAACTGTAAATAGTTTGTAAAAATCCTATCATTTTCAGCTTTCGCGATGACTAAAATGCCACTCCAGTATGCTTGTTCACTACTGTGTTGATGAAAAACGTAGTTTAAAACAGCATCGGATCTGAATACAGATACTAACAAGTATTTTTGATCTTCCTCGGTCTCGCGCAGCCTGACTCAATAGCCACGATATTCGGTGCCTTCCTTCCAAACATAAGATCTGCTACGCTGAGGTTTGATGTTGATAAGAATGTTGACAGCCAAAGGCAGGGAGTTCGGTTTTGAGACCTAGTACGTAAGCTGGAACGTCCATATAGTGCTTTTGTTCAGGTTTCGATGTTTTCAGCAACCAAACTTAGGAGTAACTTTTCGAGCTAGCATGTAAAGATCGTCTTGCGGCCTTGTTGGACTTTTCTCATTGTTCATTCTGAAGGTATTTCTATGGCAACCACGAATAATTTCAGTCGGTTTACCGGTGCTAGTATCTGAACCAGTGTCCTCTAGAACAGGAGCCAGCGGCTTAGCAGCTGCAGTGCGTCTGCCGGTGTTTCCCGGTACAGTGTCGGTCATTACTGGATCTTTGTCGGCGCTGACAAGTACTTGTTTGGTACCCGCACGGCGTCCTGTATGCGTGTCCACGAGCAGGCTTTGCCGCATTCAGAGGCGGAGCCCGTGTTTACAGGTTGACGTAAGACGGCGACTAAGTGAACCTCTGGCTTCCTTGCATAACCCTGACATCGGCACATCTGTTCGCACGCCCCTACGACACAGCGCAATTGCCTAGCGCTGGCCCTACCACCATGTTCCTTGCGGCTTGGCTCGGATCACAGCTACGATACAAATACTTTACCCTATGTATACATTCTTCTAGAGTCACATTGCCCTGACTATTCCATTTTTATATAGAATATTTTGGCATCTAGATTTCATGTACAGTAAATTCGGTGTCACGGTAGTATGGACCTATTAACAGGCAGTTTTAGGTAGGGTTTGTGTAGAACCATGATTGCGTAAGGTACTGGTAGAAGTCGCACCTGTACTGCTTGGTTCATCGGCATGGAAACCTCAGCAACAAATTGTGTCATGGAATGCATTGTGCTGTGCAGTGAACGGGGCTCCCTTTTCTTAATCTGAAATGAGTGAAGAGGCTTCTCGCGATCCATTGCAGGGCTCGAGTCTACTCACGCTTTACCAGTTCTCAGAATTCTTCTATCTGCAGTGATGTACAAGACAGCGATGGGTATTTTAAAACGCCCCACACTTTCAATCCAACCCTTCAATCTGCCAGTATTTTTATCCTGTTTCTTGGCAAGAAGTTCATGTTTTCACATTAATTTTAAGCAACGATGCTATTTCTCAGTGTCTCCCTCACATTAATGCAACCAGTTCTATACATGAGATACTACCAACATGATGGCCATTATTTTCAACCTCCGATGGGTCGCGAAATTAAAACCAAAGTGAAAACCCTGAGAGGCTTTGTGCAGATGTGTGGCGCAGTGTCACAAGTAAGCGTCCATCGCGTCACGTCGCCCTTCTCAGTTCTGAGCACGCAGTGAGCACGTAAAGATGTCTGGAAAGTTGGAAAGTGGTGTCTTCCCCCCCCCCCCTCCCCTCCCCCCAAGTGCGAATTCCTGCCAAAGGGCTTCGCCTTATTTAATGCAGCTCACATAACATAACTGCCATACATTTTCTTCTTCATAACAATTCTCGCCCTCATGCTGCAGATGCGACGAAGACGCACCTGCGGCATTTTCGATGGGAAACCTTTGATTACCCTCCATACAGCTCGGACTTGGCTCTCTCTTAAACTGCTGGCTACGAGGACAGTATTTTAGCGCAGACAACGAGCTGCAGACCAGCATATGGAATTGGCAGAAATCGCGGGATATTGGAAAGTTGGTACTACGTTAAGCCGCAGTGGCCACCACGTAGAGAAGTAGCTGGAAGACGTAGCAAAATTTTTGCGTCATTGTATTTCCAGTCGTGGATCACAACGATTATTTGTAATCAGGTGATTAATTGACCATCTTCATGTCTGAGTGCAAACGTGCTTCAAATAAAACTATTCTGATTTTCACTGTAGTTTCCATTTCGCGATTGACCGGAGGTTGAAACAAAAAACAGACCTCGTACAACAGATGTCCTGGCAGGAGGATACCCTTTTCCCACAAATTTTGCAAGTTTTCAGCCTGACTGAGCTCTCAGTTGCACTGAATAAATTTGCAGAATCAGGCCAGTCTCGGACAAAGAAACGCGTCCGTATTAAGCAGAGCTCCCGACCATTCTGTTTCACGACCTTCGCTCGCGTACACGATTGCCTTTCGCGTACTACGCCGGCAGCGTTGGGGCGAGTCGCTATGTATTTACAAAGCCAACCCATCAAATCTTCTCTACAGCGAGAAGTTTTGGCAGTACGGCGTAGTTAGTAAACGCCGTCTGCCTCCCTCAGATCGAGGAAAGAGTAGCAGGTGGGCACAATTGCCGAGGTCGGGGTACCTGCGCGGACAGCGATCGACTAAGCTCACGGCTGACTCCGCCAGTTACGACGGCCGGCTTTCTCAGAAGCGATGCGGCGCCTCTCACGCAAATGCCCGTGGCGTGAGTCGTCATTCCATCACCACACATTGCGGAATGTCCTAGCTCTTTTTTTTTTTCAGGCTTACGTGATCTGTCTTGCATCAGCAGTTCACACGAACGGATTTCCGAATACCTGGCGTGGCCGTTGATCATTTCGCCTGAAACTCATTCGCGCAGTCCGTGACACGATTGTCCGACCAATTTGTTGGAAATTCGGGTACAATTATTGTTACCCGAAATCTGTTCAGTCTGAGCCACATAATGGCGTAGTATAGCGGTCACTTAGAATTTTTTTCCAGTTATTCGCCTCACGCTCATAAGCGTCCGCAACGCTCTACAGTAACACATGATTAATTACGTTCCACGTATCATTCTTTGTTAGACGGTCGTCATCGAGTACCTTGTACCCTAGAAAGGGTTTACCCATGAGTCAAACATAATGTTATACCACATTGCAGTGCCGGTGTTGTTGAGAATACCGATATGCATGCATCTCCGAAGGAATAAGCACTGCGGCTACTACAGCCGTTATGGAATACACGAAATGTATTCGCGATTGCGAATACAAACCACTATTAGGTATACAAGGGAGTGACTACAGTGAAAATTTGTGTCGGACCGGAACTCGAATCCGTGTTTCTCGCTTTACGCTAGCGGTCATCTTAACCGCTTTGGCTATCCGTGCACGATTGACTGCCAGCCCAAACTTCGATAAGTCATCGTTGATGCGTCACAGCCTGTAGTCGTACACACATTATATAATTTCAGTACAGGAGAGGAAATTTTAATTGAAAGTCACTGCCTGTTATCGGCGAATAAGTACAATATTGTAGTGCCTGTGCGACCGTTCCAGTAAAACGGGAAATCTGGCTTCGAGTCCAGGCCCGGCACTAATTTTCGTTGTCAACAATCCCTTAAACATCTGATAGTAATTCGTATTCGCAACTGCAAATACATTTCTTGTAATATTATGTAAACTTTCTATGATTATATAGTGAAGAATGTATCAGTGTGGAAGACGGCGTTTTCAGTTTCTGTCCAAATACAGACCCGCCAGCTTGTTGAAGAACGGCTTCTGCAAGATGAATCTGTGGTATAAAACAGGAACTCCATTTACAGTCAAAATATTATTTTGGTATGAAAATGGTAATCTCTTTTAGTTTCTTTCAGGTCAATCATCAGGTCCTATAACGCTGTCTAAAGTGATAATAGTGAACACCAGCTCGTAATATCCATGATATGATAATTGTTTCGTTTGACGTTTCTCTGTTCAATAGCCATATCTGTTGTAATTTTACAGTTTTACTGGATTTTAATCATACTGTCATTATTGTGGCTCGAGCGCCTCAGCTCAGCCGGGATGTAACATGTTTTACATAACGAAGTAACCACTTGTTCTTCTGAAGACGATACCCATAGCGGGACCGAAACCTGGGTCGAGTCTAAAAATAAAGAAAAAATGGCTACTGTTTGGCTATGTACTTCATTAATTGCAAGTATGACTATTAATAATTTCACAGACACCAAAAGCACTTTTTTCCCCACAGTTTGCTACCGGTATCGTTTTAATGTGTACGCCATCAAACTCAATAACTTAACTCCTAGCTCTGACACTAATACTTTTTTCCCAAAAGAACTTTATTGCAAGGTAGGAAGCGAGACGAGGTGCTGGCGGAAGTAAACTGTGAGGAGAGATCGTGAGTTGTGTTTGGGTAGCTCAGCTGGTAGAGCACTTGCCCGCGAGAGGCAAAGGTTCCGAGTTATAGAGTTTCGGACCAGCACACATTTTTAATCTGCTAGGAAGTTTCAAGAAATTTGTTCCGTTTCTCAACGTTTATTTAGCAATTTTCGCTCATCAGCTAACATGGTGACTATGTTAAGTGAAGGTAGCTATTATTGCCGTTCCAGAGAAGCTGTTACCATGTCCACGAGATTCAGATTCTCTTATGGTGAAATGCGTTTCCTTAATTCTAAGCGTCCGTGCCATGTGCGTACTGAAAGTATTCTCAGATACATTCGTAGGTACTCCTGGGAACAGTGGGCTTCGCATTTATTGTGTTGTATATACAGAAACTGTCATAGCTGTTGCCGGCCAGTGTGGCCGAGCGTTTCTAGGCGCTTCAGTCTGGAACCGCACGACCGCTACGGTCGCAAGTTCGAATCCTGCCTCGGGCATGGATGTGTGTGATGTCCTTAGTTACGTTTAAGTACTTCTAAGTTCTAGGGGACTCAATAGTCCTTAGATGTTAAGTCCCATAGTGCTCAGAGCCATTTGAACCATTTTGTCATAGCTGTTGCTTCTAAGGTATGATGTTACTCTCCTATCTGTTCCTATGAAGTCATATCATTAGCACTGAGCTAAACCAGTGACATGATTGAATTTTGATAGAAAACTGCAGAGATTTAATGGTTGTCTTGGGAATATTAGCGTTCATTTACGGTGCTGATTCACTAATTAAAATGTGAGGCCTATTCCTGTAACGTCATTCTGCAGCCAATGGGACCTGCAGCGGAAAATGTAGCACACTGTTCCAAAGAGTCTGAAGACAGCGTTTTTCATTTTTTAAATATATAAGTTTTCCTAAAGATTTTGGTTTCTTTGCTGGGACGGAAAGATACGTAAGAGTTTAGTGGAATATCGTAGATGGAGATAACATCCACTGCGAGAAGTAATGAAGATCGGAGGAATTGATACGTCTTAAAGAGCAACAGAAGTCGAAACAAGAAGCGGGCACCGCACGTGGAGAGATACGCACGTAGTAAGCGGCGAGAGGTTGTGTCTGCTCCCCGGGGTCGCCCGAGGCAGCGGGGTGAAGGACGGACTTACTATCGCCAGGACACGAGTGTACCCGCATAGAGCGGCGGCGGCTGGCGTCCACTCATTCTGCTGTGGTCGCAGCTTCTACCATTTGCGCAATTCGCCATTAGTACCAGAGTATTTCTATTAAAAAATACGTAGCCGTGACCCCGTTTGAGAAATTTATGTCTTTCTCCCTCTGCTGTAGTATTAACGACAGAGAGGTCACGAGAGAGAGAGAGATGCCGATCTCTTATCTGAAGCGTGTATCAACGTGCTATCGTGTATCTAAATAGCTGTACAGCGTATACTTCGCCAAGGCAGCAATCAGATCTACAGCTTCGGTTGTTTCGAAATGCAGCAAGCTTTAGCGAGTCTGGAATGTCATGTGCTGCAACTAGTTAACTTGTTGTACTGTGGTACACTGCTTGTGACTTCAAAAAATAAATGGTTTGGAATATATGTCTCAACCGATGAAAATCTGTTAAATATAGACTCATGTCCTGGTACTTCAGTTAATACTTTGCCATTTGTGACATTTACACCGACGATTTACAGGATTGACAATTAACTGCTCTATGATATCGGCGTATTCTGACAATAAACGTTGTAATGGAAAAACATATTGTCACGGGAGAAATCAGCATTTGCTAGTTCAGCTTTTCATTCATCTCCATGACGCTCTTCCGTGTGGCAAAAAAATCTGCCACCATTCGTGCTGCCCTTAGTTGTATACGTTCAGCACCCTCTGTAAGTCCTATTCGGTAAGAGTCCCATACACTTGAGCCTTATTCTAGGAACTCTGTCTCAAGTGTTTTGTAAACAAACCACTGAACTGCAGTCTGCCGACTGCCTTACCTACTACTGAACCTATGTGATCGTTCCACTTCATGTCTCGAGAAATTCTTACAACCTGGTATTTGTGTGGTTTCACGGATTCCAGTTGTGAAATTGTGGAGTCCAACATACATTGTAGTAATTAGTATGTTACTATTTTCTTTTGTTATTTAGTACGCAGTTTTAAATTTCTGAATATTTAAAGCAAACTGCCAGTCTTTGCACCATTTTCAAATGCTATCAAGATCTGACTGAATACGTGTGCAGCTTTTTTCAGACAGTGCTACGAAAGATTTAAAGTTGCTACTATTATGGTCTGACAGATCATAAATACACAATATTAAAAAGGCAACACGCTTGCTCTGACCAGCATAATGCACGTAGTGGTTATGAATAGGGCAAACCAATTCAAAATCGTTAAATTACCTGTACGACAATCATGTTTGGAATACAATTTGTATTCGATTCAAATTCAATCGCCTTTTTCTTGCTGCGATGTAATATTTATTCACGTTCCAGACACGTTTCGCCTTGTGTATTAAAGATATCTTAGGTGAATGTTTTTCAGGAATAAAAAGGTATGTTTTCACGTCTCTTACTTATAGATTCCAAACAGTTCACACATTCGCGTCAAGATCTTTTGGTCTTTTTGTTTTGATATTTCGTTTGTTCTTAGCTAAGTGGTGTGAAACACTTCAGTGAGCAGTAAAGGACCTCATATTTATAGTTATAAGAACTGTGAGAATTTTTTAGCAACATTGGACAGACAGTGTTACGACAAAAATCTTCACAGTTCTCGTAGCTACTATATATGTGGATTTATCAATTATCCAGTCATTAGGAGAGGAATATTATATGAACTTAGCAGTCATACCACACTATTATGACTCTGGGGTAAAAAGACACGAAACTCCAGATAGCAAAATCAGACAGTGAATTTCCGACGGCAAAGAAAAAGATCTTAAAGTACCGGAAAACGACTTTCTATATTTAAAAAAAATGTAGACGACTGACGAGAAAAGAACGGAACAACGGAATAATAGATAATAAAAATAGTTCATAGCCCACTTGATATACGTCTCAAATTATTGTAAGACCAGCAGTGAAGTGTTACACATGATTCAGCTAAGGAAAAATGAAGTATGAAAAAAAGACATCGACGTGAATATGTTCCGATTTTTCAAAAAAATAGTGGAAGTACGCCCTCTAATTGATCATCACATGAGGGGAAACGCAGATTTTGGTACGAAAGAAAACAGCTGAAAATATCATCCTTGTGGCCTATTCATGTAGTTGGTGAGCTGTTTCGAATTCATAAATGTAAATAAAACATTTTTTTTATAACAATCTACTCGCTTCCCGAGCACGGGGTCCCGGGTTCTATTCCAGACGGGGTCGGGGATTTTCACCTACTCCGTGATGACTGGGTGTTGTTGTGTCATCTTCATCATCATCATTCATCGCCATTACGGTCGGAGGAAGGCAATGGCAAACCATCTCCACTAGGACCTTGTCTTGTACGGCGGTGGGGGTCTCCCGCATCGTTCCCCTACGCTCTGTCAAGGAGTATGGGACTTCATCATCAACAACAACACTCCACTGTAGATGACTTCATAAGAAGCGAAACGGGTCTATGTAAAGTTAATAAATATTATAATGCAGCAGAAAAAGGTGTCTGAAGTTACGAAACGAATATTTATATACTTTCTGGGGAAATGGCCACAGCAACAAGCTAGTTGACATATTTTGTGTTCACAATTATTCTATGTGCTCCGTAGCATCCTCGGATCTTTGTAAGGAGCTCTGTATCCCGACCGTTTAAAGCAGTCATTTCCCGCGGCGTCGCCGCGTTTCCGAGCAGACTAGCTATACGGTGTTTCCGGAATTTGCAGCGACGGCAATTACGCAACAAGGAACGGTGACAAAGAAGGCGGCGGAGTTATTGTTCGCGCAGGCTTCCCCGCGGGGCCCAGCAAGCAGAGCACACGGCGTGCGAAGGCCGCGCCCGGCGCACAATGCAGCCACACAAAGGAGCGACCGGGGGAGGCACACGCGTGTTTCCAGGAGGAAGCTGCGCGCACGCACACACGAGCACACGCGCGCACTTGGCGATGCTCGGCGCGCAAGGCCGGCCGGCCTGCCCGCAGCGGCGCGGCGCAGCCGGAATAATCAGACCGCGGGCGGCCTCGCGGGTCTGCGCAGGCCTGCTGGCGGACTTGGCTGCCGGAGCTGCGGCGCGAGCACCCTGGCCGGCTCACCCCGCCTTTTCAACGGCAAGGAAGCACATCGGGCGCAGCGTTAGTCAACCCTCGCAGAAGTCTACATGACAACTCTGCACTTCACACTCAAATGGCTAGCAGATGGTTCATCGAACCACTCCCACACTATTTCTCTACCCCTCCAATCTAACAGCGCGTGGGAAAGGTGAACGCTTAAATCTTTCCGTACGAGCTCTGATTTCTATTTTTTATTGCGATTGTCATTTCTTCCTATGTAGATTGGTATCAATAAAAAAACTGTAAGACAAAAGAAAAGAAAGAAAAAAACTGACGCACCACGAAGGAATTATCCGAATGGGACAGAGATCGTTAGATGTGATGTACATATGTAGACAAACAAATGATTGCAATTTGAGAAAAGTTGGATGACTTTTTTTTCCAGAGAAAGAGCTTCACAAATTGAGCAAGTCAATAACGTCTTGGTCCACCTCTTGTCCTTACACAAGCAGTTATTCTGCTTGGCATTGATTGATAAGAGTTGTTCGATGTCCTTCTGAGGGATCTTTCTTTTTTCTTTTGCTTGTGCCTTTTTTCCACAATGACGCGGGGTCGGCATGGTTAATCGGATTTGGCAAGGTTAATTTAAGTGGGGTGGCCAGATACCCTTCCTGCTGCCACCCCATACCCCCCAGGACAGAATTAGTGCACCCCAACTGTCTGTATCTAATGTAATCCATGGAATAGTGCGAATGTGTTCAGATGTCTGCGAACCGTGTAACTGAGGCGGGAATGGGGACCAGCCCGGTATTCACCTAGTGGGATGTGGAAAACCGCCTAAAAAACACATCCGTTACGCCGTCGGGCGGATGCGAACTGGGGCCGGCGCGCCTTCCCGAGTCCAGGAAGCAGCGCATTAACGCTCTCGGATAACCTGGCGCGTATAATATCCTTCTGAGGGATATCGTGCAAAATTCTGTCCCACTAGCGCAATAGATCGTCAAAATCCCGGAATGGTTGGAGGTCCTTGCCCATGATGCTCAACGCGTTCTCAACTGGGGACAGATCCGGTGAGCTTGCTGGCCAAGGCAGGGTTTGGCAAGCACGAAAACAAGCAGTAGAAACTCTTGCCGTGGGTGGTCGGGCATTATCTTGCCGAAATGTAAGCCAGGATGGCTTGCCATGAAGGGAAGACATGTCTTCGTCCTGGAATCTCATTGGCCACAGTCAGTTGACTTCAGTGATGAGCCCCACTTCGAAATGAGATCTGATTATCAGCGAAGATCTCTCTGGAGACATCCCGTACAGAGGTGGGATACCAAACTGACTATCGCCCGCCGTACTCACCGAGAACTACGACTGATGGTGTAGGGTGCTATTTCTATTCACAGCAGGACCCTTTTAGTTGTCATCTACAGCATCCTTACAGCACAGCTGTATGTCGGCGATATTCCACGGCTCATTTTGTTGCCGTGCTTACATTTGAGCAAGATAACGACGAGACTTTCTACTGCTTGTCTTCGTACGGCCGGCCGCTGTGGCCGAGTGGTTCTAGGCGCTTCAGTCCGGAACCGCGCTGCTGCTACGGTCACAGGTTAGAATCCTGTCGCGGGCATGGATGTGTGTGATGTCCTTAGGTTAGTTAGTCCCATAGTGCTCAGAGCCATTTGAACCAATTTTGTCTTCGTACGTGGCCAGCAAGGTCGGTGCATCTCCCCCACCTGAGAACGTTTGAAGCCTTATGAGCAGGACCCCCAACCATTAGGAATTCTGACGATCTAACGCGTCTATTGAACAGAATTATCACGGCATTCCTCAAGAGGATATCCAACAACTCTATCAATCTAGGAAAAGCCGAGTAACTGATTACGTAAAGGCCAGAGGTCTATCGATGGGTTACTAACTGGCTCAATTTGTGGAACCCTTTCTCCCGAATAAAATATCAATTTTTTCTGAAATTGTAATCATTTATTGGTTGTACATGTACATCATATCTACCGATTTCCGTCCCACTCGGATAATCCCTTCGTGGTGAATCCTTTCTTTTTCTCCTAGTGTGTATTGCCGCATTCTCGGGAGATAGTTGGTGACTGAAATTCCGTGAAAAGGTCTCGCCGCAACGAGAAATGCCTATGTTTTAATAATTGCCAGTCCAACTCCATTATCATATTCGTGACACTCTCTCATCTATTTCGCTATGATGCTAAACGAGCTGCCGCTGTTTGAACTTTATCGATTTCCTCCGTCAATTCACTCTGGTAAAGATCCCATAAAGCAGGGGCTACTCTAGCAGAGGACAGACAAGCGTAGTGTGTGCAATCTCTTCTGTAGACCCGTTGCATCTTCTAAGCGTTTTGCCAATAAAACATAGTTTTTGTTTTCCTTCCCCGAAACGTTACCTATGTGAGATTCCAATTCAAGTCATTCGTAATTGTAATTCCTGCCTATTTACCTGGCACCGTCCTTGCTGCAGGGGTAACACCGGTTCCCATCAGATCACCGAAGTTCACCAGTGTCGGGGTTGGCTATTATTTAGATGGGTGGCCTTCCTGGTCTGCCGAGCGCAGTTGGCAAGCGGGGCGCACTCAGCACTTCTAAAGCCAACTCAGGAGCTGCTTGACTGAGAAGTAGCGGCTCCGGTCACGAAAACTGACAACGGCCGGGAGAGCGGTGTGATGACCACACGGCCCTCCATATCCGCCTCCTGTGACGCCTAACGACTCAGGTTGACGTGACGGTCGGTCGGTGCCGTCCGGCCTTTCGAGGCCTGTTCGAACGGGGTTCAGTTTTTATTGTAATAACACACACGGCCCTCCATATCCGCCTCCTGTGACGCCTAACGACTCAGGTTGACGTGACGGTCGGTCGGTGCCGTCCGGCCTTTCGAGGCCTGTTCGAACGGAGTTCAGTTTTTATTGTAATAACAAGCGAGTGTGCATATAATTAGAAAGAAAATGACAAATAACCTTTCATTCACTGAAAAGAAATGTAGCTCAATCTACAACTGCATTTACTTCCTATTTCTTATCTGTGCTCAGAAGTGCCCTGTTTGACTACCCTACCCGGCATCCGGAACTGCCTTATTTCATCACGTTTTTCACTGCGTTTTTGGATCTGAAATAACAGCAGCACATCATCAGTTATTTGTGCTCAAGAGGTGTAACTGCTTCTGTACGTCAACAGAATATGTGGGGACGACGGGGAAATGTCATTAAAACAAGCATGAGTAAATTCTGAGAACTGTGCTGACTGCGGTCGACATGTCACTTTGATTGAACGGAGTCGACGTACAGCAATAATTATTGGAAACAAGGTTGCTGCCTCAGTGCCACCGGCCTAAAACCAGATCAGGAAAGTCAACACAGCATTTTGCCCTTGCTATAAAATTTATAATTTGCGACAGTACGTGAACCGCAATTAATATTAAAACTGAGTTTACAGACTTACGTAAACTATTGTTACATTCTTTCCTTTAAATTAAGTTTGTGTCTAATAACCTCTCGGACATCTGGACGTTAAACTCTAACTGGAAGAAGAAAAAATGTTATTTTCGCTGCAGCATCTGAATACCCGATCACGAACAAGAGCTGCCAGACTGTTAATACAGTACGTTTATTCTCGTTCGTCACTGAAAGATAACCTTTTGCGTAACTGCGGATGACTCAATTTAATCGGCTAAATATATTTGCCTTTCTTACGTCGCTCAGTTTTCTTTTTGTGCTGAAAGTGTTGGAGCAGCGCATAGTTTCTCTTCACTAGTACGTAATAAACATTGCATCAACGTCTTACGTTCCAAAGTCTGTAATCCGTCATCGTGGCCAACAGAGTCGCAGTCTGTTTCTTAGTACTTGCAGCATGGATCTTTTTCCTATGTTAGTCAGATGTAGTCCCTCTAGCTCTGTAACAACTATTATCACAAAAATACTGGTACCAAGTTCATGGGATTCCTATAAAACAAAGAGAGATGTAACTCTTGACATAGAGCTAAGAGGTGCGGTTCACTCTAAGCTGTCGTTTCTTGTGAAACCCGAGATTTATCTTCGGCTGTAAGCTTTAGTACATATAATCCCACGAGGAACGATAAAGATGATAACGTAAACTACAAGCTAGAGATGAAGAAATGTGCTGTTATAAAGAAAGAAGTTCTAACAATGATAAAACAGTGCACGTACCTAATTCGAAAGAGTTCACTGAACATAAATCCTTTCTTTGGTAAGGCCATCCTATTGCGTAATAGCTAACTTGCGTCAAATTTGGCTCTTACTCGAACACAGCACTTATTGCGACATTATAAATCTAGACCTACAACTGAAGCCATTCACCAATGTTTTACTGAAGTACAGAAGGAAGACTAAGGTGTAGCGTCCCGTCAGCGGCTGGGTCTTTAGAGCCAGAGTACAAGCACAAACTGGACACGAAAAGAGCATGTAACCGGCCGTGACCTTTGCAGAGGAGCCATCCAGATATATTTATTTACGTTCCAAAGTCTGTGATCAGTTTTGCGGCCCGTACTTCCTAAACAAAACTATCGATGATGTTGAGCGTGGCCCACTTCAAGTGCGGATATTTTGACATGTGAAACTTGACATTTATCTTCACGTATTTTCAGTATTCAAGAACACCGCGGGGATTCTAAGTCGGAATGGCAAGACTGAGATGCGAAACCCATTGCTAGCGATTACTATTGCATCTCGCTTATTGATCGCTTTCGCTTATTATCAGCGATGATATTTGGCACTTTGAGTGAGTTATTTTCCAATTTCATATTTGTTCAGTCGGTGGATAAGATCTCCAGCACATTTAAACCTGTCTGAAACACCGGTGTTCTTTTTATACTAGCTGCTGAAATGTATAATTCTTTACATTTAATGAGGTGATGCACTCCAGTATTATTAACCCTCATTTGGTTCAAGAGATAGCTATTGCAAACCTTCTCAGTCATGTTTAACATATTTAACTTTAATTAATTATGAATTCCACTTCATCACCGGAGGCATTTAATGGTATTTAAACGAGCAGAAGCCGTTTACACTAACACAAAATCTTTCTTCGGCGTACGCAAATAATAGTTATGATTCAAACTTTGCTGAATATGAGATTGTTTCCTACACGTCACTGGTTAAAGTCATCTAGGGAACGTGCACTTTTCTAGCTAATCTGTTTATGTTCTGATTTGCGCATACCAATACAGCATTTACTGGGCAGAATAATTATAGTAATCCTTACGTTCATGTTAACACGTCTGTGAATTCTTTAACTCCCGCACAATCCTGTTGAACCGATTGGGTTGATACAATTTTCGTTACTAAGTGATGAATAAGCGCACCAGCAACGCAACTTCGTATGTGACTAATCTAGTAACGATTAATGGAAGTGGCACATGCTACTCTGACCGTCAACACAGTGATCGTCGCGGACTCACCAGTTATGTTCAGTCCAGCGAATGACTGGAAGTCTGCGATGGCCGTAGAGAGTTGATCCCTGTTGAAGTAGCCGGAGCTGAATTGGCTAAGACTCTTGTTGATGTACCCGAACTGCGATAAGTATATCTGAAATTAAAGAAAGAAGTGGATCGTAAATAAACAGAGATACGTAAGCCGTCAACAGTATTTTTATGTTTGCTCTGCTAACAAATTACGCTATAACGTAAGGAAGTGCCTTGATTCTTTGCCGCATATCAACAGCTGCATGCTGTGGGAAAATGAGGAATATTTTGTTGCGCTGATACAGTGTTCTTCTTAAAACACAGTAGAAAGTATGATAATGATGGTTATCGTTTCCAGTATTCAGAAGTTTTGATAAATTTATATGCTGTAATTATGATATTTACGTTTACTTTCTTGAGGAAGCTTACTTGGTTACTCTTTATAGACATCCCATCCAGAAAAAAAAATGCTATCGTTTGAAACTTGTTTAGTATCATTTAAATCATGTTTCTAACAGTATGAAAACAGAAACAATAAGAAAAAAGTAAGAAAAATAGAGTAACAAGAACTGCCTGTATATAATTTTCAAGATTGTCTGTGTTCTCCTCAGTACTATCACATATCTTTATACTGTGGTCGCGAACAAATTGCTGGAATATATTTCTCCAATGGCCGCAGGAATCCCCATTCAAAGAAGGGCAGCATGTTTCGTCACAAGTCAATCTAGCGAGAGCTAAAGCGTCACAGAGATACTCATCGAACTCCAGTGGCAGACACTGCAAGAGAGGCGTTGTGCACCACGGTGTGGGTAACTGTTAGTTTCTACAGGGCACATTCCTAGAAGAGTCAACTAACCAGTTGCTTTCTGCTATGTATCTCTCGCGTAAGAAACCACGAACTTAAATTACACAGATTCGATCGCAGTCGGAGGCTTAACTACATTAGTTCTTTCCGCGGACCGTTCCAGACTGGAACAGAAAAAGGGAAACGTGACTGTAGTACACAAAGTATCCTCTGCCACGCACCACAAGATGGTTTGGGATAGTATAGATGTAGAAGTAATGGAGGTTCCCGCTTGCTGCCCTACGGTTATGTGAGACGATAGGCGGAAGTACGCTGTACTGGCAGTCCTCGCCCGCAAACGAGTATTCAGCACGTCCTCCACCTTGTTTTGAGGAATATTTTCGTTCCACACTGCAATAATTATCATATCATTGTACCCCTTTTTTCCAAAAACTATCGAAAGGTAGCACGTTTATTACAGTACCTAAGCGTATGACAGTGCCGAGCGGTTCTAGGCGCTACAGTCTGTAACCGCGCTACCGCTACGGTCGCAGGTTCGAATCCTGCCTCGGGCATGGATGTGTGTGATGTCCTTAGGTTAGTTAGGTTTAAGTAGTTCTAAGTCTAGGGGACTGATGACCTCAGAAGTTAAGTGCCATAGTGCTCAGAGCCATTTGAACCATTTTTCGTATGACAGTATCAGAAATGTTTAGTCCCATACTGTTGAAAGGGTCCTGTAGGCGCCTTTCATTAGTCCGGTAGCCCATTTTCATTAGCATTTCTCTTTCTTTTCCTTGTTTCCCTTTTTTCATAACTCTCATAGTGGTGTGCCTCAATGAATGTGGTTGTGTGTCACGTTGCTAGACGGTGGCGTAGTCTGCTGCAGAAAGTCTGCTATAGTCATACAGATTCAGCAGCAGTTGTACAGAAATACCCAACTCTCGTAGTTGTCAAGTAGGCAACGAGGTTTGCGCTACTTGTGAGAAATCCACATGTTTGATTCTCGTGAACAGTGCACGGGCAATACTATTAATTACATCGCATCCCCTATGAGCGACATCACAACGTATGCATTTTTATGAGATTTTGGTCTGTGATCAAATTAATTTATTTTCCGACTCGGCCAAACCTTTGATTAATTGCATGGTTAGAGTCGGTGGCGACCCTAATCTTCTCACGTTAATTCCACAATCAATAAGCCATTCTATTCCAAATAATAGCCGGCCGGGGTGGCCGAGCGGTTCTAGGCGCTACAGTCTGGAACAGCGAGACCGCTACGGTCGCAGGTTAGAATCCTGCCTCGGACATGGATGTGTGTGATGTCCTTAGGTTAGTTAGGTTTAAGTAGTGTTAAGTTCTAGGGGACTAATGACCTCAGAAGTTAAGTCCCATAGTGCTCAGAGCCATATGAACCATTTTGAACCCAATAATAACGTAATAACCGGTAGAAACAGGTTAGTTACACTGTCGCTCGTCTAAAACTTTCTGTCGGTATTTGTAACAGTTGCAGGAATGCCGAGGCTACTTACGCGATACACCCTCTAGCCGTTTCCTCCTACCTCGATGTAAGTAGAGCGTTAACGTTTAGTTTCTCTCCCTCCCTTCGCCTGGCTTTCTTCCCGCGATTTCTTGCCAAGTACACGTGATCGACGAGGCCGAGCTAATGCGTTGAAGGGCGTTTAGTTTACGTCGCGGTAGGCACTTGTGAGCGCATTAAAAATACCTCATCTCGACGAGGGGTGCGATGAACGTGAAACCCATCTTCCTGTCCATTAGCCTTCGATAATCGCAGCGCCTGCCCCGAGCCATCGTCTGGGAAATAAACCACCAGCACAGCAGCCGCCGCCGGCGCCACGAATAACACAACTACTTTGCCTCGCATCGAGAGAAAAAACGTGTCAAGTCGCCGGCACGGTTTTCGTCCGTCGACAAGGGCTCCGACCTAGGTCGAGTTCACACAGCACGTACGAAAATGGTCGCTACAGAGTGTCGCAGGGGGCAGCGGGGAGGCGGCGCCGGGAGCTGTTTTTCGTCCGCCGCCGCCGGCACTGGGCGAAACCCGAGACGGCGGCCTTCTGAGTCAGGGGCCGCAGGGCCAAGGCCGCGGGGGCGGGCGAGGAGGAGGCGGCGGGTGTCATCGCAGACGTCAACATGCCGCTCTGCCTGCGCTCCACGCCCAATTTGTTACTGGGGTCGGCCCAGATAAACTGCCGCCGCCCCGACGATAGACGCGCGCCGGGTCCTCGACCCTGAGTATGCGCAGATCCCGGCAGCTCCCGTGCCGCGCCCTGCCAGCTGCCGTCGACCACTGGACCGTAATAGACGGCCGCTTGTCCAGCCCTGAACTCGTTAGTAGTGACGTCAGTAGCTTCGTACCTTGGAGCATGGGTCACATGCTGCAGGGTTTATAACTACACCGGACCCCGACTCTAGCCTTTCAAGTGGTCTCAGTTCGGCGAGGAAGAGTCTACAACGTTCTCCAGGCCACTCATCGATGATTAGACGTCGTAGAGTTACCACATTTCTACATCTACACTCCTGGAAATTGAAATAAGAACACCGTGAATTCATTGTCCCAGGAAGGGGAAACTTTATTGACACATTCCTGCGGTCAGATACATCACATGATCACACTGACAGAACCACAGGCACATAGACACAGGCAACAGAGCATGCACAATGTCGGCACTAGTACAGTGTATATCCACCTTTCGCAGCAATGCAGGCTGCTATTCTCCCATGGAGACGATCGTAGAGATGCTGGATGTAGTCCTGTGGAACGGCTTGCCATGCCATTTCCACCTGGCGCCTCAGTTGGACCAGCGTTCGTGCTGCACGTGCAGACCGCGTGAGACGACGCTTCATCCAGTCCCAAACATGCTCAATGGGGGACAGATCCGGAGATCTTGCTGGCCAGGGTAGTTGACTTACACCTTCTAGAGCACGTTGGGTGGCACGGGATACATGCGGACGTGCATTGTCCTGTTGGAACAGCAAGTTCCCTTGCCGGTCTAGGAATGGTAAACCGATGGGTTCGATGACGGCTTGGATGTACCGTGCACTATTCAGTGTCCCCTCGACGATCACCAGTGGTGTACGGCCAGTGTAGGAGATCGCTCCCCACACCATGATGCCGGGTGTTGGGCCTGTGTGCCTCGGTCGTATGCAGTCCTGATTGTGGCGCTCACCTGCACGGCGCCAAACACGCATACGACCATCATTGGCACCAAGGCAGAAGCGACTCTCATCGCTGAAGACGACACGTATCCATTCGTCCCTCCATTCACGCCTGTCGCGACACCACTGGAGGCGGGCTGCACGATGTTGGGGCGTGAGCGGAAGACGGCCTAACGGTGTGCAGGGCCGTAGCCCAGCTTCATGGAGACGGTTGCGAATGGTCCTCGCCGATACCCCAGGAGCAACAGTGTCCCTAATTTGCTGGGAAGTGGCGGTGCGGTCCCCTACGGCACTGCGTAGGATCCTACGGTCTTGGCGTGCATCCGTGCGTCGCTGCGGTCCGGTCCCAGGTCGACGGGCACGTGCACCTTCCGCCGACCACTGGCGACAACATCGATGTACTGTGGAGACCTCACGCCCCACGTGTTGAGCAATTCGGCGGTACGTCCACCCGGCCTCCCGCATGCCCACTATACGCCCTCGCTCAAAGTCCGTCAACTGCACATACGGTTCACGTCCACGCTGTCGCGGCATGCTACCAGTGTTAAAGACTGCGATGGAGCTCCGTATGCCACGGCAAACTGGCTGACACTGACGGCGGCGGCGCACAAATGCTGCGCAGCTAGCGCCATTCGACGGCCAACACCGCGGTTCCTGGTGTGTCCGCTGTGCCGTGCGTGTGATCATTGCTTGTACAGCCCTCTCGCAGTGTACGGAGCAAGTATGGTGGGTCTGACACACCGGTGTCAATGTGTTCTTTTTTCCATTTCCAGGAGTATTATATCTTCATTTATACTGCACAAGCCATTCTATGCTGTGTGCCATTGTCAGTTCCCCTCTTTCTCACCCACTAGCGAATACTTCCCAGGAACGACCATTATTGGTAAGTCTCCGAATCGGTTACGACCTGTTCGCCAGATATACGTAGGAGGAAGCAATATAGTGGTTTGCTCTTCTAGGAACATGATTCTAACGCCTCTCTTCTAGGGTCTGCCGCTGGACGTGGCTGAGAATCTCCGCGACACTTTTGCGCAGGCTGAACGAATCTGTAACGAAACGCGCTGCTCTTCTTTGGGTCTTCTCGATTTTCTCTGTCAGTCCTATCTGGCACTAGTCTCCGACTAAAAGAAAGCAATGTTCAAGTATTCGTATAACGAGGATTCCGTGAGTTGCCTACTTTGTGGGTGGACTGCATTTTCTCAGCTATTCTCCAATAAATATCAGTATGTTATCTGCCTTACTGAAGATTAGTTTTATGCTGTCGTTCCACTTTAAAAGGGTTCACAAGATGTACTCCTAGGTATTTTATGGATGTGACAGCTTCTAGAGATTGTTCTGTAATCGTTTAATCATACATTAATGGTGTTTCCAAGTATATGCAATACGTTACTTTTTTTATGTTGAGGGCAACTGCCAATTCCTGTACAAAGCTTCGGTACCCCGCATCTCTGCTATAATTTTCTAGCGTTAGAGCTTCTTTCTTTATAACCGCATCATCCGCGAAAAGCGTCATGGAACTTCCGACGTTACCTACTGGCTCCTTTGTGTATATTGTAAAAAGTAATGGAAATGGAAATGAGCGTTTGGCGTCATTGGCCAGGAGGCCCCTTACGGGCAGGTCCGGCCGCTTTGGTGCAGGTCTTATTGCATTCGACGCCACATGGGGCGACCTGCGCGCCGGATGGGGATGAAATGATGAAGACAACACAACACCCAGCCCCTGAGCGGAGACAATCCCCGACCCAGTCGGGAATCGAAACCGGGCCCCTTCGGATGGCAGTCCGTCACGCTGACCATTTAGCTATCGGGGCGGACGTAACAAGTAATGAATCTACAACTTCCCCTTTGGGTACGCCCCAAGTCCCTTTAACGAGTGGACATTTCACTCCGTTGACAATGACATGCTGTGTTATATTTGCTAGGAACTTCTCAGTCCACTCGCACAGTTGCTGTGATATTCCGTATGCTTGTATTTTATTCATTAGGCAGCACGGAACCGTATCGAAAGCTGTTTGGAACAAGGCAGCAACCTCAGCACCACTATCTATTGCTTTCCAGGTCACGCAAACGAAGAGGAACTGGGTTTCACACGATCACTGTTTTTCGAATCTTTGTTGATTCCTACAAAAAGAGATATTTGGCCTCCAGAAATGTCATCCAGGGGTGTTGATTGGAACGTTTCATCCTTTGTTCGAAATACTCCCTTATATTTTCTATACGACCGATGCCTTCTGAATAAAAGAAATTGTGGTAGTGACAGGTGTTACAGGTGGTTGCAACATTCCTGGTAGTGCAGGGGGGGGGGGGCAAACACAACTGGAATGGACTGAAGTGAGGCAAAAGGCGATTAATTTGTAACCACGGCGCGAAACTTCAACCAATTTATACAAGCGGTCTGGACTCGAAGAATCGAGTAGTTTGGCATAGACCCTACTGTACTACTGAGGATATGTTTCGATCTCTATTCACGATTTGAAGCAAATTAAAGCAAGACGAAATTAAGGCTTTTCCACATTACAGTGGAGTTCTCTCTGGCCCGCAGCTGCAGTGTTCGCTGTATAAGAAAAACAAATTTCTCCATACAGCTGCTAAATATGCGTATTTGCTTATTCATACGTGCTCATGTAATGAAGCTATAACGCTCTGAAACCAGTCTACAGCATAAACATATTTAGTATCTGCTCGGTAAAGTTTCTATTCATTTCACAATAACTGTCATATATTCGATATCGCCAGTTCATAACCTATTCTGCTTACACATACACATGCTAAGGTCAGAAAGTTACAGCACGTAATAAAATACGTGCGTGGCTGCCATCTGTTGCTGTGATATCAGACGCCACTCTCTCTGTCGTTGCAAATTCTTCTAAATTGGCTCCCACACCGCCAGTTGGTCTTAACTCTAATCAAATAACCCTGTGGCAACCTATCAAACTGCCTCATGTTCGGGAGGAACGAAATGCCCGTCCTGTCTCCCCTGAGTTGGGTTTTCTGTGGGCCTCCCGAATCTTTTCAGGCTAGATCTGGAGTGTTTACAGGAAAAGGCAAGGTAAGGGCCGCTACCCTCACTTTTTTACTCATCTAAGCTTGTGTTCCAAGTCTAATGGTCTCGACGTCCGCGGTGGTCTAGCGGTTCTAGGCACTCAGTCTGGAATCGCGCGACTGCTACGGTCGCAGGTTCGAATCCTGCCTCGGGCATGGATGTGTGTGATGTCCTTAGGTTAGTTAGGTTTAAGTAGTTCTAAGTTCTAGGGGACTGATGACCACAGACGTTAAGTCCCATAGTGCTCAGAGCCATTTGAGCCAGTTGAGCCTCAACGTCGACAGGATACATTAAATTCCAGCCGATCCCTCTTCCTTCACAATAGAATTCATCGAGAGATTCGTATTAAAGACAAGCGACCACTCACCCTTAGCATACCCCTTTCTGACGGGACATTACCTTTTAATACCACCTCAGCCGAGCAACGAACTGGACGTATCAGATTGTTTTACGACTTCCAGAGATAATGCTACTGTACAGAAGACCACGCAGGAAGTGTGTCCCGAGCCCCTCTGCAGGAGAAAAACACGAAAATTAATTGGAGCGACTGGAGTTCATCGGCCTGCAGGCCCGCAGCCTGCGGTAGGGCGCGGACGGACGGCGTGATGACGAACGGGCACCAGTCCCAACGGCGCAGAAAAATCTCTGTAATAAATCGCCCTCCAAGAGCGCGTTTGAGAAGGGTGCGCTCCGCCCCGCCGCACTGAGATGGGTGTTGGATTACTGCTGAATGAGTGGCTGTTGCCCTGGCGGGGGTGCCGGCCCTCGGCAGCGGGGCCAATACCCTCGGCGCCCCCACCATCTGCACACCATGTGTGCGCCGCGCTCCTGAGGAACTTCTCGGCCCGTCGGCCGGTTTCAGTGCCTTCTTCTGCTACTGCTCTCTTTCAGGCTCACCGATCGTTTTTCCTGACCTCCTCCGACGCTGTCATTTGAGTGAATCAGCGCGGCTCCAGTGAGTCAATGTCGCTGTCTGCTGACTCAATTTCTGAGTCACTAGTGAGGAGGGATCGAGCCGGTCGCACGTCGTGCGCGGCGCACAGCCTCCGCTCCATTCAGCAGCCGTACTTCGGTATCTCCCGGCAGCCGGCCATGTAAGGGCGACCCAAGGGTTTCCTCGAAGCGCGGCCCCGTTCACCCAGAGCGTCCTCGCCCGTGGCAAGGCTGCACCGCCAGTGGTGAACCTTGGCGCGCGCGAGCGATTATTCTGGACATTAGTTCCATTTCCCAGACGCGTCATAACTTCCACCTGGGACCAAACAAGCAAATCCGCTTCAGCTGCAGTACGTCTCCTCCCACTCCGTTTTATCCCTAAGCTTTCTTCCAATCTTTTATTGCCTAATCAATCCAAGCATACATACAGAAACAGAAGAAATGATAAACAATATTCGCCGCGCGGGGTTAGCCGAGCGGTCTGAGGCGCTGCTGTCATGGACTGTGCGGCTGGTCCCGGCGGAGGTTCGAGTCCTCTCTCGGGCATGGGTGTGTGTGTTTGTCCTTCGGATAATTTAGGTTAAGTAGTGTGTAAGCTTAGGGACTGATGACCTTAGCAGTTAAGTCCCATAAGATTTCACACACATTTGAACATAGCCAATGCTCTTAAAAGTATTATTTACTGGTTAGCTGCGATTGATCACATCCTTAGCTTTAAAAGACACAACATATTAATTTCTGCACATCTATGGATACTACATCAATGATAAGTGAAACACATGGTGTGAAAAATAATAAATAGGATAGAAACTTCAAAATTCTTAAGTGTCCACGTCGATGAAAATTTAAACTGAAAAACGCGCATTTTGGAACTCCTAAAACAACTTAGTTCGGGCATATTTGCACTTAGAATTATTGCAAATCTTTGGAAGAGACAAATCAGTAAGCTGACACATTTTCCTTACTTTTGTTCAGTAATGTCACTCGGAATAATGTTTCAGAGTAACTCATCTTTAAGAGAAATTATCCATTGGTCAAAAAAGTGCTGTAAGAATAACACGTGGTGCTCACCCGCGATCATCTTGTGGATATCTGTTTAAGGAGTTGGGGATTCTGACTACTATTTCGCAGTGTATTGTTTCCCTCACGAAGTTCGTCGTAAACAATCCTCTAGAGTTGGAAAGGAGCAATGATGTACATAACTGCAATACGAGAAGGGAAAATGGCATTCGTTACTCCACATTAAGGTTGTCTTTAGCACGAGAAGTGGTGCACGACGCTGCAACTAAAGTTTTTCGTAACTAACCCAGTGATATAAAATGTCTGACAGACAACAAAGTAATTTAAAAAAAAAAATGGAGAAAAAACCTGAAAATAGTTCTCCTTGACAACTCCTTCTATTCTATTATTGTAATGCGTAAAAGGTGGTGGGCAGGAATTTGTAACCCACATTAGTATATTTAAAAAATCTTACTAATGTTCAGCGTGTAGCCATATTTATAAATTAATTTGCTATGGGAATTATGATTCATCGTGTAAAATGATCCATGGAACATGAAACTAACTAACCAACTAGCCAACTAAAATCTTCATTCCGCTTTCTCGACTTTCGTTCTTGGCGGACATTTGTGGTCTTGGATTTCGTACTGAAGGCGTATGCTCTTCCTGTCACGAGAGTGCCAATTTAACATGAATAGGCAACGAAAGTATAGTTACGTATGTGTGTTTTCGTTGTCCGTGTGTGTGTGTGTGTGTATAGGCAACGAAAGTATAGTTACGTATGTGTGTTTTCGTTGTCCGTGTGTGTGTGTGTGTGTGTGTGTGTGTGTGTGTGTGTGTGTGTGTGTGTGTATTGCATGCAGTAAACTACTAACGAAGCATTTTTGGAGACGGACGAAGAAAATTCCACCAAATTGTCACTACGTCTGGCTGACACATTACAACAACACTTATTGACTGGAAGCGCGTATTTGTTCAGAGTCCTGCTTCCCTGCGTGTCTCCCTTTACGATGTATGCGTATGTATTTTCTCCCTAAAACATTACAGCTTTGTGCCTATATGATGCACAATGTGCTTTCTCTGTATCTAACGCAGAATTCTCTTGTAATTGAGCTATATGCACGCACCACATGCGTCAACATCCGTACATTTCTTTATGTTTTCCAGCTCTGAGGCATCCATTGTTCCCATTATGTGTGGTTGATCTTGCGCTGGAAGGAGCAATAGGCGGGATAATAGTTCGTGCAGACCCGACTTTAAAATGCAAAACAGATGAGATAAGATGAAGTTAAGAAGTGTTGCTGGGGGTTGGTGATACTTGCTGAATGAAATTTCTTACTCTGCCGAATTTTTGCTGAAGTTCCTCATGGATTAGAACTTCGTGTCGTGCGTATATTCGGATCTCGATTTCTTATTTTCCCGGGCAATGGCCAACAATTGAATTAGTTGACTATGTATCATTTCTTTGTCCTGGCATACTACTGTAACGGCCACATCCATGGTCGGATTGGATTATATGTGTACGCCGTTGGAGTCTCAGAGTTGAAATACTTCAGCTTTCAAGTCATTTGCGGAGAATGGGACACTGGGAAGCGTATACACCACTCCGATATAGGACGCCAACTAAACAGCAAATTGCTTTTTCCCCACACTGCAGAGTAGTAAATCATTTAGTGTGTAGTCGAAGCATAAGGCGCCGTTTTCTGCAATAGTAATACATTTGGGGGCCAGTCGAGGAAAAGGCCACACAATGGCAGCAGCAGGCAGCAGCTGCCACGGTAGTCCCGCTGCCACTGGGCGGGGACCACGTGGGCGCAGGGGTCGTGACCAACATTGGCCGCTGCACAGTACACGGCCTCTGTGGCACGCCGGAACACAGGCGGCTGAGGCAGCGCAACAGCCACTGTGCGGCCGATTCAGAGCGTGTGTTACTGCCACCCAGCACACTCGGCGCTAGTATCTCACACTATACATGTACTTGGCGTTCACTTAGTCCTTTACCTGTTAGCTAACACATATAATAATATAGTACCACAAGAATTATTTATCCACAACAACGTCTGAGTTGTGTATGCACCTTTGGTTTCATTATCGGCCGCCCGCTGTGGCCGAGCGGTTCTAGGTGCTTCAGTCCGGAGCGGCGCTGCTGCTGCGGTCGCAGGTTCGAATCCTATCTCGGGCATGGATGTGTGTCATGTCCTTAGGTTAGTTAGCTTTAAGTAGTTCCAAGTCTATGGGACTGATGACCTCAGATGTTAAGTCCCATAGTGCTTAGAGCCATTTGAACCATTTTTTTTCGTTATTGACTGGACGGCTTCGAACTTGTGAGATGTCAGTGGGCGAGGAGCTGCACTCTAAAGCCACTTTTTCTTCTCCCGTGGCAGTTATCAGCCACAGCTAAGAATAGCACTGGCGACATTAGCAGCGTTTCTCTGTCTAATTTAAACCAAATGTTCTAGATGTTTCTCTACTCTCACGACTATTATCGCTGAAGGCGAGGTACAGCAGCGAAAAGGCAAACAGAAACAAAAAAGGCTTAACCTCTGAAGTCTCTGCTACGTTATTCTACGTAATTATTAGCTCCATCGCGGCAAAGGTTTTGCCGCTGTGGATACACCGGTTCCCATTATATCACCGAAGTTAAGCATTGTCGGGCGTGGCCGGCACTTGGATGGGTGACCATCCGGGCCATCATGCGCTGTTGCCATTTTTCGGGGTGCACTCAGCCTCGTTAAGGCAATTGAGGAGTTACTCGACCGAACAGTAACGGCTCCGGTCAAAGAAAACCACCGTAACAGCCGAGAGAGCGGTATGCTGACCACACGCCCCTTCCATCCGCATCCTGTGCTGAGGATGACAGGGCGGTCGGATGGTTACGAGGGGCCACTTGTGGCCTGAAGATGGAGTGCTTTGTGCGTTATCAGCTCTATCAATGTGTGTCAGGACTGCAACTCATAGTACGCCATCCATTGCTCACTCAGCACTAAGATTTTTTTTCTTTTGCCACTGGGAACGATTTGTGCTCGTGGAAAATGCCATGTCGTATCCATAATTTTTGTCCATGTGAAACCATACGCCTCTATAGGTGGCTGGGAAAATCAGTTCAGAGACCGGAGAAAACCTAACGTGTACCACCTCCGGTAGGACCTTTCCCTGTGAAGTGTTGCTGGTTTTAACGTACTGGTCGTCAGAATAGTTTTACTTTTACGGGCACTTACAATGGAGCACTGCACAATTGATTACTGCGATATTGTCGTAAATTGGGTGTTGGACTGGGTGACTGTGTTTTAACACAGGATTTGAATAACATCCGCCGGCCATAATGTCTCACATATATTTTTTACGTGTTTCCATCTTCTCTGAAGCTGCCGTTTACATTTCAGTTACAGCATTATACATCATTCGATAATTTAAGCTTAAAGAGCCGTTACACGTGATACTTAAAATACACCGTAATACATCTTTGCCGCCCCAAATCTTGAAAACATAACGCTGTAAACGAAGACGCTGGTAAAGATAAATGCATGGAACTGGAAACCGATTTAAGTGAACGTATTCAGAATGAATTTTCTCTCTCCAGCGGACTATGCGCTAGTTTGAAACCTTCTGGCAGATTAAAAATGTATGCTGCATCGGGACTAGAACCTAGAACCTTTGCCTTTCACGGACAGACGTTTTATCGACTGAGCTACCCAAATACGAGTCACAACCTGCAGTCACGGGTTTATGAAAAGGTTTCAGGTTCCAGTCCCGTTGTGGGTGACAGTTTTTATCTGGCACGTAGTGAACGCGTTTTTAACATTGTGGTGATAAAATGTAAAGCAGTCATCAATTGAAGGTTGTTTAGAACGTAGTTTATTAGGCATAATAACTATTAGAGTTGGTATAGGGCTGTCTTTCTCTGACGCTTCATTTGACTTACCCAGCCAGTTATAGTGGACCTACAGTTTAACGTGGATTCCGAATCATGGTGGGACTCGGCATTTTTCACATCAACAAACATTACCAAAGGTGAAAGGAGCGATAAGTGACAGATCAAAAGCCTAGGATTGACCGGGGATAGAACACGAGTCCATTCGAGTGGATTGTAGATATTGTTTATCTGCCTTCTCCCTGTTCCTGAAGCCTGCTCCGGGCAAACATTGCACAGCGCAAGAGGCCGGAGGCTGTTCACAGAGCAGAAAATTTCCACGCCGCGAACTCTTGACCTTTGGTGGCGAGCCGTGGATAGCTGCTATCGAATCGGCCTCTGGGCGCTGCTGTCTGACCACCACACTGGACGCCTACCAACGCCAGACACCAGCACTGCGGAAGTTCAGTACTGATCGCGTCCCTGAATAGCCTCCGCTCTGCCTCGTCCTTCCGTATTCTGCGAAATGTACGTTTTAGCAACGAGCGGGAAAATTCAGACACAGTGCGGTCAGGGTAACGTGACCTCCGTAAGGAAATATGGTATTCTTGTTGATATCTACGCCACATGTAAATATCCGAATTCTGCGCTTTCTAACAGCAGGCCGGTATTAAGACCAGTATCGGAGAGTTAAAAAACTGGAGTAAGTATTGCAGTATCTAGTTGATGTAGGTAATCTAGCGACAGACAAGGTAATGGCTTAGCATTGTGTAGGGTAAAAAATGCATACAAGGCATCGCCATATCAGGTCACGCACTTTGTTGTACAGGCCGTAGCGTTGCACGTACTAAGGTTCCTAGATGAATATCTTTAGTGAATGTCCTCATCGATACAACCTCTTGCTTTCTGTACTAGCACATACACTCGGTGTTCTGAGACCTTCATATCTTGAAAGAACGCGATTCTTTATTTTTAAAGACATAGTTTTTCCTTGTTGTCTAACGACGTGATGTAACAGAAGTTCCAACTTTCCTATCACTGTCGCAACTGGCCTTCATCTTGTCGGCGTGACAGTGGCAGAAACGCCAAGTGCCATTTTACAAAGTGAAGGAGTCAAACAACCAGATCTGGTTTTACTGAAAGGTCTCGTTTATGTTTCGTGGCTCAATTCAGTTCCATTTACTGCTGTCTGGAAACTCTAACGTAGACAGTACATACCTAATAATCACTAAAACATACAATGCTTTGTAATACATATAAACTGATAAACTATGTTAATAGCAACTGTTGTAAATATATAATGGGGAGCCGGCCGTTGTGGCCGAGCGGTTCTAAGCGCTTCAGTCTGGAACCGCACTGCTGCTACGGTAGCAGGTTCGAATCCTGCCTCGGGCATGGATGCGTGTGATGTCCTTAGGTTAGTTAGGTTTAAGTAGTTCTAAGTCTAGGGGACTGATGACCTCAGATGTTGAGTCCCATAGTGCTTAGAGCCATTTGAACCATATTTTTTATAATGAAGAAACTAAACAGAATCTTGAAAATATAACTATATACAAAACACAAAATAAAACGAATATAACTGTAACAGTAATAACTTTCCGTACCTGACGAAAGAACCCATTCTTTAGGTAGTAGCGATGACACTTTCATGTATATTTATAGGTTTTATTCTATTTGAAACCGATTATATTACACCATCTTCAGACCCCTCTCCCCCTCTGTGATATCAGGTGACACCAAAATTGCTTGCAAATACAATAAGGCGTATAAATACAGATGGAAGTGTCATCCCTACTAAACAAAGATACAGTAACACCTGTCGTCCCGTGACCTGTCGGAAGATGGATGTACGGACATTCTATTATGCTTCTTCTTTCCTTAATACTTCGGGTAAGCGAACTCAAATACTTTCGCAATACCCATGTTGGACCCCTTTTTTTCTCCCAAACATATGTATTGTAATGATCTGCATCCAGAAAGCTTTGCAACGGTAATCGTGGTTGCTCGCTGGTACAGTACAGACCGGACGCGAATGAGGGCCGTGTGATCTGCTCAACACGTGACGAGAGACAGGAATCTGAATAAGCCACAGATCGATTCCGCACGTAGGATTAACAACCGTTCATCTGGTACGCCGACCGCCGTGAATTTGATTTTAGGTGGTTTTCCACACCTGTTCGAGTAACAGCTCGTCTCGTCGTCAGAGACACGACAACAAAGACGTTAAAAATACGAAAACACAGAGAGAAAATTTTATGTAGCTTGATGAGAGACACCGTACACGACATTCTGCCACATTTTACTTTATAAAGTGCAACAGGAGCAGTTTCTGGTGAAAGGAAAATAGTACGAAATGTGAAGTTAGTATTGGTGAGGCAAGCCCTGTCACACGGAAAACAACACGAACACACACACACACATACACACACACACAGAGAGAGAGAGAGAGAGAGAGAGAGAGAGAGAGAGAGATTGGGGGGGGGGGGGGGAGAGAGAATCAGGGCAGTTTTGAAGAAAAAAAAAAGAAAGAAAGGAAGACAGCAGTTGAGCGCCCCTCTTAGACAACTGAAAGAACCAGTGGGGGAACGTGCAGGATCGGCTTCTCAAGTACCACAGCTATCGGTCGGCTGTAACCGGGCCACATGATATCTCAGACTGAACGTAGAGGATAAAAGGCCCCTTGTAAACAGAGACGGACCTCACAAGAGGTTGGGTGCAGCGCCTGTCGGCCTCCTTGAAAGCCGCGCGATGAATTGAGGCGGGAGATACTTCCGGCCGGCTCTTATCAAGTTAGCTGCCCATCCCCTGCACTGTGAAGCGCATTACAGAAACCTCAAGTCGACGTGGCAGAACACGAGCTGTGTCTAGCGGCGCACTGGCCGAAACGGCCGGCCGCAAATACCAGCGATCGATAACAAACGCGACCTACTGGTCCGAATGTTAGATTTGCCTCACGAGACCGGCGCCGCTCGTTAGGGGTTTCAAATAAACTTCAGGAGCAGATGTCAATAAGGCTCCGACGGAAACAGTCTCAAAATAGGTACACGAATTAGCGATTCTTCTTCTTTGATTGCCGTGACACATCACGGCACGAAATGGAGGCAGGGGTTAGGAAGCGAATAACGAGCGCCTACGGAGGACACTTCACACTCTTGTTCTAAAATAAATTGTAGAACATAGATGTTCGATTCACCTTATGTTATCAGCGACAAAATTCTGCACTGAACAAAATAAGAGGTTACTGTGTTTCGTACAGGTTTATGAGTGGATTCAGGATTTTCTTGCTTATTGAATTCCACATGCCGGGTAATTTCGGGAATATCACAAGGAGTGCTATAGAGCCATTACTGTTTTAAGAATACATTAACGCTCTATTGAATAAGTGTTTGAGGCACCGTGAAGCTATTCGTGAACGATGCTGTTGGCTGTAGGAGGTTGCAACACCAGAAGATCGCAGCGAAACGCAGGAAGATCTATGGAGGATCGACGATTGATGCAGGAACGGGTAGTTGACCCTAATAGTAAACAAATGTGACGTATTGTGCATACATAAGCGAAGATATCAGCTACTGTTTGCTTACACTACTGGCGAATAGTCGTTGGAAACAGTAATTGCCTCGAATTCGTAGGACTAACCATTTCGAGCGACCTTAAGTGGAATGATCACATGAAGCTAGTTATAGCAAAAGCAGACACCAGGCTTTCATTGGGAGAATCTTAATGAAATGTAATTTATCCACGAAAGAAGTGACTTACAAAACAGTTCTTCTTCTTCTTCTTCTTTGGCACCACAGCCATTGGGGCCTTGGCATCCTTTTCAATTTACCTCCAGACTTCTCTGTTCCCTGCTTTTCTCTTCCACCCTCGGATCTTGGTAAGGTCCGCCAACACATTACCGAGTATCTAGCTCTCGGTCGGCCCTTCCTTCTAGTGTAAACCGATGTGCCTTTTACTGTTCATTTGGACATACCACAATCTGCCATCTTCTCCATATGTGCTAACCAGTGTATTCCTTGAGATTTAATAAACTTAACTGTATCTTTCCTTTGTATAAGCTCCTGCCGCGCGGGATTAGCCAAGCGATCTAAGGCGCTGCAGTCATGGACTGTGTGGCTGCTCCCGGCGGAGGTTCGAGTCCTCCCTCGGGCATGGGTGTGTGTGTTTGTTCGTAGGATAATTTAGGTTAAGTAGTGTGTAAACTTAGGGACTGATGACCTTAGAAGTTAAGTACCATAAGATTTCACACGCATTTGAACATTTTTATAAACTCTTGTGTTTCGTGATTGTACCTTACTCTCCAAGTCTCTGCATCTCTCAAAGGCTCATAAATTTTTCAAGGGATTTTTTCTGTCAGATGCCCTTACGTTGTTCATGTCCTCTTCTGTCATCAACACAGGTCTGACCCACATGTAACAAGGAAATAGTATATTCTTAACGTGATTCTGTTTGTAATTAGAGAGTTCTTAAAAAATAAGTTCGCGTAATAGAGGTTATCTCCTGCTTCTATCTGTTCTCTAATACATCGTTAGATGAAACTTCCTGGCAGATTAAAACTGTGTGCCGGACCGAGACTCGACCTCGGGACCTTTGGCTTTCGCGGGCAAGTGCTCTACCGACTGAGCTACCCAAGCACGAATCACGTCCCGTCCTCACACCTTTACTTCCGCCAGTACCTCGTCTCCCACCTTCCAAACTTCACAGAAGCTCTCCTGCGAACCATGCAGGACTAGCACTCCCGATAGAAAGGATATTGCGGAGACATGGATTAGCCACAGTCTAAGGGATGTTTCCAGAATGAGATTTTCACTCTGCAGCGGAGTGTGCGCTGATATGAAACTTCCTGGCAGATTAAAACTGTGTGCCGGACCGAGACTCGAACTCGGGACCTTTGCCTTTCGCGGGCAAGTGCTCTACCGACTGAGCTACCCGGTTAAAAGGACACAGTTGACAGCATCCAAACATTTACTAGCGACTTTCACAACCCTTCTAGCCTTAGAAATGGACATTATCATGAATGTTTCCTTGTTTCCCTTTACATTAAGTCCAGTTTTTTGCTCCTTATGATTGCATTATGTTGTGTTGACAGAAGAACCAACCCCGTGTTACTAGTGAAGGCCGAAATGCACGCGTTTTAGCTCACGCAGGCTGGCGTGAGGAGGGAAGGACTATGCTGACGTGAGGTCTGGAACATGACAAGGAATTAGAATTCAGAAAGCGGACGTAATTAGTTTGATACTTAACTTTAATCCATTAATGATGAGCGTCGCTCTTGACGGTACATGATTCACAATATTATCTGTTCAGATTATAGTAACTGAAGATGGCGCCTTACTAGGTCGTAGCAAATGACGTAGCTGAAGGCTATGCTAAACTGTCGTCTCTGCAAATGAGAGCGTATGTAGGCAGTGAACCATCGCTAGCAAAGTCGGCTGTACAACTGGGGCGAGTGCTAGGGAGTCTCTCTAGACTAGACCTGCCGTGTGGCGGCGCTCGGTCCGCAATCACTGACAGTGGTGACACGCGGGTCCGACGTATATTCACGGACCGCGGCCGATTTAAAGGCTACCACCTAGCAAGTGTGGTGTCTGGCGGTGACACCACCCATTATTTCGCACATTTATTTAAAGGTGTACACATCTATTGCCACAGTTGCAATATTAACTCCTTATGTGATTGGATATCATTGACAAAACACTTACTCGACTTGTCCTTTAAGTTCTGCTCGCCAGTCTCGGACCCGTACCAGGTCGAATTGAAGAAGAAATAGAAAAGATGGAACGCAGAGTGGCGCGTTTCGTCACGGGGTCGTTTAGTCGGCGCGAAAACGGTAAGCAGATGCTCAACAAACTCCAATGGCAGACGTTACTGGATGCGTTGTGGCTAAATGGCTCTGAGCACTATGGGACTTAACTTCTGTTGTCATCAGTCCCCTATAACTTAGAACTACTTAAACCTAACTAACCTAAGGACATCACACACATCCATGCCCGAGGCAGGATTCGAACCTGCGACCGTAGCAGTCGCGCGGTTCCGGACTGAGCGCCTTAACCGCGAGACCACCGCGGCCGGCGATGCGTTGTGCATCACGGTCGGGAGAGCGTACATTCCAGGAAAAGTCGGGCAATTTATTACTTTGACGCAAAATTACGACGAAGTGAAATTCAAATTAGGGGTCATACGCAAGCAAACAGAGTACCGTTCTTGGTTCAAATGGCTCTGAGCACTACGGGACTTAACATCTGTGGCCATCAGTCCCCTAGAACTACTTAAACCTAACTAACCTAAGGACATCACACACATCCATGCCCGAGGCAGAATTCGAACCTGCGACCGTAGCAGTCACGCGGTTCCGGACCGAGCGCCTAGAACCGCACGGCCACCGCGGCCAGCAGTACCGTTCTTCCCATGCGCAATTCGCGATTGGTATAGGGAAAGGAGGAGATGATGGTGGTACCACCACACAGCAAGGCGGCCTGGGGAACGCAGGTGTAGATGTAGAAACGAATGACACTGTTAGCCATAAAATGGTTGCTTTTGAGTAGAGTCGCGGCCCGGTCTCGGCCTGAAGGAAACAAAGGAGGCAGCCAGCCCGGAGCGCCGGCCGCCACAAGTGGAAGGAAGGCCCCGATTACGGCCGATTGTTCTTGGCAAGCAGTCTGAGGCGGGAGCCGCGTGCCACGCACCCACCACCACATACCGCGGCGTCCTGGAGGCGCGCCGCAGGCACTGGGGGGCAGTCTGCGACGAACCTCCCGCTCGGCGCGCACCGCTTCGTCACCGCATGGAGCCCTTTCTCCATTACGTAGCCGCCTTTGCAGTCTCGTTTTAAAAGGAAAAAGGAAAAAAGAATCCTTCCTCATCACATTTACCCTCACCCTTCTGCCCCAACTGAGAGCCTCGCAGTCCGTAACGGAATCTTTGAACGTTTAGCACGGCTATAGTTAATTAAATTAAATTCGCATTTTGAAAATATTCAATGCGTTTGTTGAGCGAGCAGTAAGGAAACCATTGAGAAATTTGGAAAACGAATTAGAGTTCAGAGAGAAGAAATACGAGCTCTCCGATGATATTCTAATTGTGTCAGTGACGGTAAAGGATTCGGAAGATCAGTTGAACAGAGTCGATAGTGCCTCGAAAATAGATTATAAGTTATACATTGTTGTTGTTGTTGTGGTCTACAGTCCAGAGACTGGTTTGATTCAGCTCTCCATGCTACTCTATCCTGTGCAAGCTTCTTCATCTCCCAGTACCTACTGCAACCTACATCCTTCTGAATCTGTCTAGTGTATTCATCTCTTGCTCTCCCTCTATGATTTTTACCCTCCACGCTGCCCTCCAATACTATATTGGTGATCCCTTGATGCCTCAGAATATGCCCTACCAACCGATCCCTTCTTCTAGTCAAGTTGTGCCACAAATTTCTCTTCTCTCCAATTCTATTCAATACCTCCTCATTAGTTATGTGATCTACCCATCTAATCTTCAGCATTCTTCTGTAGCACCACATTTCGAAAGCTTCAATTCTTTTCTTGTCTACGCTATTTATCGTTCACGTTTCACTTCCATACATGGCTACACACCATACAAATACTTTCAGAAACGACTTCCTGACATTTAAATCTATACTCGATGTTAACAAATTTCTCCTCTTCAGAAACGCTTTCCTTGCCATTGCCAATCTACATTTTATATCCTCTCTAAAGTTTGTGACGTGTTTGCGGGAAGACTGTTTGCCACAGAGAAAAAAAAAAGCTACCGACACACTGATGTGTATCCATATTAAGGTATCACATATAACTATATCTACCCTTATACCTGTTACATTCTATATGCATAGCAGCGAATTCCACGATCTCTGGCCTAGTGAGTGAGTGTGTATCATACAGTACCACAAAATAATGCTCACATATAAGCGAATGGGCAGGTGATACAAGTAAAATGTATAATGTGCGGAGAATATGTGTAAGATGGTTGTAACTACAAGTACTGGTGGAATGAGTACAAATTCCAATTGGAAAAGATAACCGCTGTAGAATAGACGTAGGCACAGATTGATACTTAAAGCACATTGAAGCGCTGTACAGGTCTCCGAAGTAAATGATTCTGTATAGGACGGTAGTGAGCACAGACGTTCAGGAATGCCTTGAACTTGTTTATGGAGGAATAGTGCTTGTCACGTATCGGGAGGATAATTTCAGTTTTGATTGACCAACTGCTGGCATAGCACTGTTCAATGGAAAACGTCGTTCCTCTCCCGCCATTAATGTCACGATATGGTGGTATTCATTCTCCATTCAGACAACTTTTCTGTATGTTTTGAGAGCGTTACGGGTAGTCGTCACATTACAGTGCAACTTACACACTGAAAAAACGTAATCTAGTAATAAAAATAAATTTCGATGGTATGTAAAAAGCTATATCCACATCTGTTACTTCACAACTCTGTAGTTTCTAAGACGACATTTATCTATGACAGATGGCTCTCATTAATGTCTGGGATTACATGACAGAGTAGGACTAATCTATCGGCGACCGTTGCACAAAGCACTCACGTAGCTCTATAGGTCCTTCTTTTCAACGAAGTATGCGACGCTTTGCCGATGATCCTGTCGACCGATTTCGCCACTCCACAACACTTTATCGCAACCTGGAGCCTACGCCCGCTATGAAGCAACGACTCTGTCTGCGGGTATACATCGCACAGGTACAACGGGACGGTTTCCATTGAAAGGTGCCCTAAATACCACTTACAGCTAATTTTCTATGTTCCAGTACAGTCTGTTCTCAAGCTTAAAACCTGTACAACTTCAGTCCTGCTTCACTGTGACAGGTTCAGAACGGGTAGCACTGCATTAAGTCACTAGAGTTTAGGAGGGACCGGGTTCAAGCCTGATGTTCATGATTTAAATTTTAGTTAGTTTTCCTGAAACACCCTGAAAATTATCTAGAGTAGTTCGTACAACAACGCCATGTCCTCCGTGCAGCTCGAAGCTGATCACTGTTCTCATATTCAGAAAGTGCCGGCCCCATACATCCGTCCGACCATTCAAGTTTTAACGTGCTTTATTTGGTGAATGACGAGGAGGTTCCATTAACGCCGGAACTATAGATTCCGTGGTCCACTGATCTCAAGCATAATTAGCGTGCCATGTCTGATGGCTTCAGCGTTGACGAGACATTAACCCTACCCTTCCTTCTTCTTCGCCCTTTACCGAACGAAGTGGGGCACTGGTAAGATAATGGACTTGTACACTCCTGGAAATGGAAAAAAGAACACATTGACACCGGTGTGTCAGACCCACCATACTTGCTCCGGACACTGCGAGAGGGCTGTGCAAGCAATGATCACACGCACGGCACAGCGGACACACCAGGAACCGCGTGTTGGCCGTCGAATGGCGCTAGCTGCGCAGCATTTGTGCACCTCCGCCGTCAGTGTCAGCCAGTTTGCCGTGGCACACGGAGCTCCATCGCAGTCTTTAACACTGGTAGCATGCCGCGACAGCGTTGACGTGAACCGTATGTGCAGTTGACGGACTTTGAGCGAGGGCGTATAGTGGGCATGCGGGAGGCCGGGTGGACGTACCACCGAATTGCTCAACACGTGGGGCGTGAGGTCTCCACAGTACATCGATGTTGTCGCCAGTGGTCGGCGGAAGGTGCACGTGCCCGTCGACCTGGGACCGGACCGCAGCGACGCACGGATGCACGCCAAGACCGTAGGATCCTACGCAGTGCCGTAGGGGACCGCACCGCCACTTCCCAGCAAATTAGGGACACTGTTGCTCCTGGGGTATCGGCGAGGACCATTCGCAACCGTCTCCATGAAGCTGGGCTACGGTCCCGCACACCGTTAGGCCGTCTTCCGCTCACGCCCCAACATCGTGCAGCCCGCCTCCAGTGGTGTCGCGACAGGCGTGAATGGAGGGACGAATGGAGACGTGTCGTCTTCAGCGATGAGAGTCGCTTCTGCCTTGGTGCCAATGATGGTCGTATGCGTGTTTGGCGCCGTGCAGGTGAGCGCCACAATCAGGACTGCATACGACCGAGGCACACAGGGCCACCACCCGGCATCATGGTGTGGGGAGCGATCTCCTACACTGGCCGTACACCACTGGTGATCGTCGAGGGGACACTGAACAGTGCACGGTACATCCAAACCGTCATCGAACCCATCGTTCTACCATTCCTAGACCGGCAAGGGAACTTGCTGTTCCAACAGGACAATGCACGTCCGCATGTATCCCGTGCCACCCAACGTGCTCTAGAAGGTGTAAGTCAACTACCCTGGCCAGCAAGATCTCCGGATCTGTCCCCCATTGAGCATGTTTGGGACTGGATGAAGCGTCGTCTCACGCGGTCTGCACGTCCAGCACGAACGCTGGTCCAACTGAGGCGCCAGGTGGAAATGGCATGGCAAGCCGTTCCACAGGACTACATCCAGCATCTCTACGATCGTCTCCATGGGAGAATAGCAGCCTGCATTGCTGCGAAAGGTGGATATACACTGTACTAGTGCCGACATTGTGCATGCTCTGTTGCCTGTGTCTATGTGCCTGTGGTTCTGTCAGTGTGACCATGTGATGTATCTGACCCCAGCAATGTGTCAATAAAGTTTCCACTTCCTGGGACAATGAATTCACGGTGTTCTTATTTCAATTTCCAGGAGTGTATTTGAGAAGATGGCGACTCAAATCCTAATCCGGTCATCCAGATTTAGGCCTTCCGCGAGTTCCGTAAATAACTAAAGTCAGATGTCGGGATAGTTCCTACGAAGGGGTGCGAAAGATTTCCTTCCGCATCGTTTTGCGATAAGACGTCGTCGACGGATCGTTAAGCGTGAATCTCCCTCCATTTTTTTTGCCCATTAGCATCTGTAAGATTGAAGGAGGTGGTCAGATATGGTCTTAAGGTGGTGGGTTGTAAAGCGCCAGCGACTGCAGAAATTTCATTGCCCTGGAAGAGCGGCGACGTTTTGAGCGGTACTTAACAGAGCCGCGAAGAGCAGCCTTCCCAGGCCGCGCGTAAAGTTTTACGCGCTCAAGCGCGACGCGCGTCATATAGGCCGCATGTAGGTGTTAACCTCCAGCCAAGTAGCTCTAAAGGCAGTCGTCGCCGAGGCGCGACCGCCAGTAACGATGCAAATGGCGCCGGATTTACGGCTCTCTCTCTCTCTCTCTTCTCCCTCTCCCCCTGTACCTCGGCAGAGCTCAATTAGCAGGCTCTCTGTTCTAAAGAACAAGGAGCTGGTCTGTAGGGCCGCTTGCTGCCGATGACGCTCTTACTGTGGAATTTGCTACCTACTGCGAGTGAACGCGAGCTCATTGCCTGTAGGACAAAGAGTTGAATAAAAAGGACCGTAAATGGGAAACGAATTGAAGAAATATAGCAATAGTTAGGCGGGTGATTTACACCACTTTCTGTTTCTCACAACCGACACGCGACCAATCAATGCCTTTTTTCTGTCGCCCTCCGGCTACCCGTAGTCTGCGACCAATCCGCCTCAGTCTTTACCTACATCTACCTGGTGGCTTTCAATTTCACATTTTTATGAGCCTCCGTCCCAGTTCAACAGTTTTTTTTATTCTGTTATTCTCTGTATTCATAAATGAACGAATGGAGAGGGTGAGCAGCAGTCTGCTGTCTATGCTGATAATGCTATGTTGCACGACAAAGTGTCGTCGTTGAGTGACCCTACCACGGTGCAAGAACTTACACAGAATGAGTAAAAAAAAAATGGTTCAAATGGCTCTGAGCACTATGGGACGTAACTTCTGACGTGATCAGTCCTCTAGAACTTAGAACTACTTGAACCTAACTAACCTAAGGACATCCATGCCCGAGGCAGGATTCGAACCTGCGACCGTAGCAGCCGCGCGGTTCCAGACTGTAGCACCTAGAACCGCTCGGCCACACCGGCCGGCAATGAGTAACAGCTTGCTTTAAATTTGGAATAATGTAAGTTAATGGAGATGAGTGGGACAGTGTAGCTCATATATAAAAGAGACCGTCTACTAAACACTAGTGCTACCGAATTCTTGAGTCCTGCTGAGTGTTTCGGATAAGTAACAGGTCGCATTAAAGGAAGACATTGAGGCAGTTCAGAGCCGGGCTGCTGGGTTTGTTACCCGAATAGTACGGAGATGCTTCGTGAACTGAAATGGGAATCCCTGGAGCGAAGACGGTATTCTTTTCGCGAAACGCTATTAAGAAAATTTAGGAACAGCACATGAAGTTGACTGCAGAACGATTCTATTGCCGTCACGTACATTTCGCGTAAGGACCACGAAGATAAGATGCGAGAAATTAGGGCTCGTACGGAGGTATAAAGACAGTCGTTCTTCCCTTGCTCTCTTTGCGAGTTGGGTACAAGGTACCCTCCCTACGCAGCATACGGTAGCTTGCGGAATATCTATGTAGATGCAGATGTAGACAGCTTACTATCTTACTATGATACTCATTTTCAATTTGCCGGCTGAGAGGGAACACCACATCAATTATTGGCACAGTTGAAGGAGACAGGGGGGTGGGGCAAAGGGCTAAGGATTGTGTGTGGAGAGGATGAGTGCCACAAAACGTCAGCAATCTACTGGAGGCAAGAAAGTTATGAGAGTCCGAATCATTTATCAACTGCTCTGCAGGAGCAAGACTTCGCATAGCGGTCGGAAAAGGTACACAGTTGACAAGGATTTGCGTTTAGCCATTATTTCCCGAAATGTTTGCCAAGTTATTATTAGGCCCTCCTGTTTTCACACTAGTCCCGGGATTTGGACTCGAGTCCACCTAATAAATTCAAACAACCACTTATAATGACAGCCTGTTAAACAATAGAAAAAAAGAAATAGCGAAGCAGCAAGGTTCGCCTTTTACACAAAGACAGGATAAGAGAAGTGGAGACCCCGGCGAGGAAAAAAATCTCCGTCCTTGACCGTCGACGGTTTCCTAGCGGACGCCGGACGCTGGACAGCCGCCAAGGAGCGACAGATCGCATTGCTCTGGAGAGCTTCTGCACAACTTCCAGTGCCTTCTTTTTACGGTGACTTTATCCGTCTTAAAAAACAATTCTGGACTGCTCAAAAATCGATTGCTTTGCAACGGATTTCAGATGATCTACTGACGCTTGTTATTACGTAATCACGTCTTAAGCGATATATTCCGGAATGGAAGTTGCGGTTACAATTGAATATCGCAGAAACAAATAATGAAAAAGCATACATACATAAATCTCAACTGCAGCAAAAACCTAAGAAATATGTACAATTTTGCATTTGAAATGACTCGTGTTTTCTACACGGCCGTACTACGCCTCACAGTATAAACCAAACGTTTTGCGTCTACAACACATCAGCTGCTGACCAGGAGAAAATAAGCATTAATGGCTTGCTCTTACCACATGCACGTGGAGGTACTAACCAACCTAAAAACGTACGACTTGTAATGGCTGTAATTATTAGTCTACGAAAGTTAATACTGATGCAATGTTGTTCTGTACACCGCCCTCACTCACCAATAGTAATGTCTGGTCTTATACCCATTATACCCTTATAAGGTCTGAAGCCGGCCGGAGTGTCCGAGCGGTTCTAGACGCTACAGTCTGGAGCCGCGCGACCGCTACGGTCGCAGGTTCGAATCCTGCCTCGGGCATGGATGTGTGTGTGTTGTCCTTAGGTTAGTTAGGTTTAAGTAGTTCTAAGTTCTAGGGGACTGATGACCACAGCAGTTACGGCCCATAATGCTCAGACCCATTTGAACCATTTTTGAGCACTGAAAAAAAACTTTGTGCTCTTCCTCATGATCCGCGCAATGAAATAAAGGAGGTTATCGCAGTTCTTGCTCTGACATCTGTTCTCCTTTTCCTATTTATGGTTTTTTAATATTTTTATCCCAATAGTCTAATAGAAGGAATAAGTATTAAGAGAATGTACCATTATACGAGACGAAGGAGCAAATGTCGACGGCATTTTTTTTTCGATTATCATACATTGTGGGTGGTCTCTGTGCTCAGTCGTTTATAACACAGCATCCTTGAGAGTGCACAAGTTGACTCTACAGAAATAGTGACCACAATTCGCAGAATTAGAAACAGCTGTTGCGCACACAGGAGTGTCAGCAATGTCGCCCCGGTAGCTTCCGGCGAGCAGAGAATTACGTAACGCGAGAAAATGCCCCGTCATACGAGGAGCGAAGGTCACCTGTCCCGGTCGCGTGTGACTGAGACCCCAGGAAATACTAGGCGTGTTGAACTCGCGGCCTGACTAACACCGCCTAATTGCCAGTGCGCCGGCGAACCAGTGAATCACTCATGCGGCGCCCCGGTTTCTGCTGTGTGCACCATCACACACGGCACCGGGAACCGTTTTCATCCGCTTCCAGGAGCTTCTCAGATGAGACCAGCTGCGTTACCAAACAACGGGCGAGTCTTCGCGGAAGAACGGAAACGGTTGTTGTCTTCCACCTTCAGTCTCACGGCACCACAGTTACAGCTTTTATGACTTGCTCTCTGTATTGATTTGGAATGAATGACCATTTAGCAAAACTTACTAGGTGTTAAGTTACTCATTTTACTAAGGTTTGAAGCTCCTCTTTTCTTTCTTCCGTGTTTGCGATTTAAAAACTGGGTGGTTTTGGAAAGCAGCCTTAAGCAAACACAATCTATTGTGTTTGCATAAGGCTGATTTCCAAAACCACCCAGTCAGTTAAAGTATCTGTTGTGTACATAGTTCCGCGTAGTCAGCGCGTACACAACTTTCCCACTAGAGCGCGCCCCGCTAAGCACAACAGCGCAGGCGCAGCGCTCGTCCGTCTCCGCACTACGAGATGGCGCTGTCTTAGAGACGGACCAAATTCTGTTTCCGCCGATCCGCGTATTAGTATGTAACGCAGCCAATGAGATTGCTGCTAACGTAGAACCTTTTCTCCTCGCGGATCACACTCCCGCAGTGATACATGAACGCACGAGGTATTATAACGAGTATACAGACCTCCGAGTAGTCAGTCTGCATTAGTCTATAGTCAAGTTTCAGTCTGCGCCTAATAAGATTATCATATTCCTGTACATAGCCATGAAGAGAAATGTATAGACACTTTGTCAAGTATCAGAGATATGTGACAATAAGATTAATGTACCAAGACCAAAGGAACTTCAGATTGTCAATTGTAAACAGCATCCAGAATCAACTTACGTAATGTCTATGTTATTTATTATTTTAATAAATGTGTGTGAAAATTAATCAAGTTCTGTTTAAAATTGGTCACTGTCAATCTGCTACTCTAAGCGTGCAAGTGGCATTTCTATTGTCTGACCTAACGGCAGAAGATAAACACGCCACGATAAGACCACGAGACATATTGCAGACACTCGCCTACTTCGTTAGAGCGACAAGTCAAATAATCTGATGGTGTGTGTACCGAAGGTCTTACAGTACGCACACCACAGTATCTGAGATACGCAAAAAGAGTATATATTCAGATTCAGAATAGAATTTAAGGGAAATTTTAAAAACACTGTATTCAATTTACCTTTTTTTTATTTTTATGTGTGCTGCATTAAAGAACTTGCAGAGTTCGACAACATCTAGAGGATGCACGATTGTGGGCCAAGAAACGGCAAAGTGGAGTGCCACTTAGAGTACCTATATAATTCAAATGTTCAAATGTGTGTGAAATCTCACGGGACTTAACTACTAAGGTCATCAGTCCCTAAACTTACACACTACTTAACCTAAATTATCCTAAGGACAAACACACACACCCATGCCCGAGGGAGGACTCGAACCTCTGCCGGGACCAGCAGCACAGTCCATGACTGTAGCGCCTTAGACTGCTCTGCTAATCCCGCGCGGCACCTGTATAATTCACAGGTTTTTTATGTCCGGTGTAATACGACAACGCATAGGTGTTTTTTGCATGTTTTGGACGGTCTGTTCGTCATATGTCTCTCTTGTCGTTATTAATCGTGTATAAGTAGAACTATCTAAAAAAGAAAGTTTTTAATGTAGATCCTTTCTATTTTTTTCCCATTGAAGTTTTTCAAGAGGACCTGTGTGCGGCACATGTCCTGTGATTGTGATTAGGAAACTAAGACAAGTGTATGACAGTTACGAGGCCTGTTTTTAAACCACAGGGTACTGCAATAGCACGCGGGTGATCATGAAAGCACACTGCTGAGTCTCCCATATCTAGTCGCAATGTCATTTGACCTGTTAAGTTTTCTCGGCATTATTCACTGATGCTGTGCTCTCCGGGGTGTAGTGAGTTTTGATTCCACTTTCAAGCACAATATTTCGATAACAGACGCTAACACCTTTTTCAGGTGTTGCGACCTTTGTTGTTATGAGTTCTCGTTACTTACACTCAACCCAGTGTAGTGTTGCAAACAGCAGGTTTCTGAGACAGTATAATGAAGGACTCTATCGAGGTAAATACGTCGGAAAATTTTATAATCCGGGATGGAGGTTTGAATTTAAGCAAGGTGTGAGCTCCAACATTCCATTTATTAGAGAATGAGTATTTTACGGAATAACAGTGCGTGCTTCTAAAATCAGCAACAATGAACATTAAAGGGCATGGCGGACGTCGGCAGTTGAGCTCGGCTATAAACAGCGTCACTACACTAACATTACTTCACAATCTGATTGGAGTTTGGGCAGCTCGGAACACCTGAAGAAAACTAATAGGTCGATCGTCGAAATAGCGTGCAGAATAACTGGATCAACAACTCGGCAGAGCACATGAAAACATATTACTGAAATAATGTTTTACATGGCTATTACCACAGTAACAAACAATCACAAAAAGAGCTTGGATCATGATTTCTGTTCTATTGCCGTTCTAATATGGCTCGGGAACCTCTGGTGTCCGCTACCACAAGCAGCTGGGGATGACATTTGCAGCTGGTATCGTTAAGTGCTGTCATTCACTTTTTTGTGTGCTTTATTTCTGCGTGCGGCGTATTCATTTTACGCAAGAGGTTCTGGAGCGGGCAGTGAAAGTGCGAGAAAAGGGATAAAAGCTATTAAGATCCTGTAACAGGAATCCGATACTGCGCGATATCGGAAAAAGTTTGAAAGTAATCAATACGAATCGGCATAGCTGTCGCAATTATAGGCCTACCGTAACCCTGGCGAACAGACTACAAGGCCTCCTCCCATGCTTCCATAATTTTGCTAAACAGCTCACCAAAAAAGTTAACACCGAGACAAAATACGAAACAATAATTCCCTAACTTGGCCGCGCATACGAAACGGATACGGCGAATTAGAAAGTATGTCATTCATCAGCTTTATCTTTCCTTGATAAGAGAGTTCTGGAAACTCAGATTAAACCTGCGCTTTTGGTATCTCTCAAGTATCGAACAGATCCTGATCCCAGCCTGTAACGACATCTACAAGACGTTAGCTTTCCTTTTTTACTCCGTTTTAGAAGATACAGTGAATGATGATACAGTAGCCGGACGTCATAGATGTGTACTGTATCTGGCGTCTCAATTGACCAATAAAGATGCAGGCAGAGTAGAGTCAGACGTCTTAATAGCGAGATCACAGGCCGTGTACACTACTCAACAAGTTGCTCTGGTCGCTGTTCGCTGCGTCCTATCCAGCATAACTTAGAAGCTTTTCCGTGTAAGTCTCGTGTGTTATTGAACTCTTGTGTTTACCTGAGGGTACAACTGTTCGATGGCGTAAACCTGAATGATGCGATAAAAGACTAAATCTTCTGTTTAATAGCGTTTTTTAGGAAAATAATATAAAAAAGGGAGAACGAATGGTTGGAGATAAAAAGCAATAAACTATACCGGGTAAAGTATACCACAAGGCCACGGCGGACATTAATCACTGACTTGGAGAATAGCCCTAACAAGAGTCAGGTCACTGCCCTCTGAAACCTGGCCATCTTCCACAAGCTCAGGTTCTGTATTTAGAATTAAAACAAAGAACAGAAATATATCTGGCTAGCCACTTATCTTTTCTTAAGAAAACTAGTTGAATGTGTAAAAATTGTTAAGATTTTGCTTGGTATCCGAACTCCTAAGCACGCTATTCGTATGAGGTACGAACAGAATAGTACTTCAGAGTGGCTAGTTAATACGTAACCCTCAGTGATGAATCCAACATGTCTCTTTATTTGTTTCACATATTTCTTTTTTTTTTTTATTTTTTTGTAAAGGTTTAAGCAAAACACGATTATCATTTTTCTTTCTTTTTTTTTTACATCTGTATGTGAAATTGTACTTAGGAGTCTCGTGATCTACTATTTAACCAGAGTAACCGTGCGAAAATTCCGTACTTTCATAATTTTAAATGATGATAGTATATGGAGTAAGGGTAACCGTTTGAATAAGGCTAGATGGCGATGGAGTAACGGTAGCCTTTTTAAATAAGGCTAGATGGCGGCATTGAAAAAAATGTTTGTTCTTGTTTCAGAAAATATATTTGTTTAGGGGCAGTTTGTACGACGAGCCGGGATAACCTACTACTGCAGATGTCATGGTTATTATTTGTGATTATGCTGTACTCAAATTATCCAGTTAATAAGTATTTTAAAATAAATAAAATGGTATTTGTAATAAGATAATATGAAAAGGAACTCTCTTATTAGCGATTAATAAGTTAGCTTCGTAAAATATGGCTATGAAGCTGGGCATCCATGATGCCCTTTTGCCTAAGGTAGTTAAAAGTCTCTTTTATGTTAAAATTTTCCACAAATAGTACGTTTTAGCGCAAAATGGGTATGCATTGTCAGAAGCCGGTTAAAAAACCTTTCTAACGACAACTCGATTCATCCCTGTACGATTAGAATGTGTTGAGAAAAGGAAATGCTGACTTGAGAAATCATAGATATGGTACTCGCATAATAGAAGAAACATTATGTCCGTTAATGGCTCAGCCGCGCGGGATTAGCCGAGCGGTCAAGGGCGCTGCAGTCAAGGACTGTACGGCTGGTCCCGGCGGAGGTTCGAGTCCTCCCTCGGGCATGGGTGTGTGTGTTTGTCCTTAGGTTAAGTAGTGTGTAAGCTTAGGGACTGATGACTTTGGCAGTTAAGTCCCATAAGATTTCACACACATTTGAACATTTTTTTGTTATGGCTCAGATGTCGTGCGCTCTGTACTCAAATCCACCTGCTCAATCTGTGGCCCGCTTCCTACGTGGCCTAGGTGCTCCGTGCATCTAGCAGGTTGACAAGTGGATCACCCCTCAACCTTGAGTGAGTGGCTGAGTCAGCGGCAGACGACCACGCTAATAGTCCCAGTGCCGAGAGCCTCCAGCCCGGAAGGAAACGACGCTCCCTGACTCAGCGCTGTGACTCAGGTGCCCCACACCGCACCGCAGGTATTCGCGGAGCGCAGCGCCGCAATAACTTCAGGTGGGAAGGAGGCGTGAATGGGCTCGGCCCAGCCTCCACGTCAGTGAATCAGTCGCTGATTCAGGTCACCAGGGTGGTGTCAGTGTCCCACCCACCACGGCACGCCACTAGTGAATCGAGATACAGCCATTACGGCGGCGACTAATGTTGTTCGAGGACCTTTGCTTTATCCTGCGCAGATCCAGAGTACTGATGGTGAATAAAGAGTCTATGGTCACCCAACCGACCGATAAAATATTTTCGAAAAAAAAAGGTTCAAATTGCTCTGAGCACTATGGGACTTAACATCTGTGGTCATCAGTCCCCTAGAACTTAGAACTACTTAAACCTAACTAACCTAAGGACATCACACACATCCATGCCCGAGGCAGGATTCGAACCTGCGACCGTAGATGGGACTTAACATCTGAGGTCATCAGTCCCCTAGAACTTAGAACTACTTAAACCTAACTAACCTACGGACATCACACACATCCATGCCCGAGGCAGGATTCGAACCTGCGGCCGTAGCAGTCGCGCAGTTTCGGACTGAAGCGCCTAGAACCGCTCGGCCACCGCGGTCAGCATTTTCGAAAACATTTTGGGAAAAGAGTGACCAGTTCCACAATCGTACTTGAGAAAACTGTCTAGATCGTACAAAGCAGATTTATTGGCGACCAGTCTCAGTCCAAAGGCGGACCATCTTCAGACCGTACTGCAGAGTTGCTGTGTGGAGACGGAGCCACGGAGTAGGAAATGTAGAAGTCAGCTGGAGTACGGATCGCCTTTGGACTGAGACCAGTCACCAATAAATGTAATTTGTGGGATCCAGACTGTTTTTGTAAGTACAAATAAATATTCCTTTGCTCTGCATATGGGATAATCGTGACGACAGCGCACACGTCTGAAGAAGCTAAATGACAAACAGCATCAAGGAGAACACAGCCGCTTGATAATAGCACCTAGAGCTACAGACGTTAGTTTGATGATACGGCGTATTGTACTGTATTGTATTGTATGTTAACCGGGGACCTAGAAACGACGGAGAGGCTCCGTCCCCGCCGAGCCGCAGTGGTCCACAACCCCACGACGACTACCGCAGTCCACTTCCCCCCTCCGCCGCCCCACACCGAACCCAGGGTTATTGTGTGGTTCGGCCCCCGGTGGAACACCCCCCCCCCCCCCGCACCCCCCGGGAACGTCACACACCAGACGAGTGTAACCCCTATGTTTGCGTGATAGAGTAATGGTGGTGGACGCGTGTACGTGGAGAACTTGTTTGCACAGCAATCACCGATGTAGTGTAACTGATGCGGATTAAGGGGCGGATTCTTGCCGCGGACCAGGCGCTCCTTCCCGCCAGGAAAGCCGTGCGTTAGACCGCACGGCCAACCAGGCGGGCTGATACAGCGTAAGGCAAAAGGAAAAGTATCAAACATTTGGGTGTCGACTAGTGATTGTATTTTTCTTTTCCGAGCCTTGTTTATGGTTTGAAGATTTTCTTGGTTAATCTTAAATGGTTCTAAGCACTATAGGGCTTAACATCTGAGGTCAACAGTCCTCTAGACTTAGAACTACTTAAATCTAACTAACCTAAGGACATCACACACATCCACGCCCGAGGCAGGTTTCTAACCTGCGACCGTAGCAGCAGCGCGATTCCGAATTGAAGTGCCTGGAACCTCTCGGCCACAGGGCCGGCGGTTAATCTTAAGTCATTCTTTGATGCTATATGTCCATAGAATTTCAGTTGTGATCTATGTGCAGTGGAGCTAAATCGTTCCGTCAAGGATTACAATTCTTGCAAAAAAGAAAAGGAAAGGAAATTATTCTGAAATTATATGGGCTAAGATAACGTTTTAGATCTTGAAGTCGGAATATTTACCGTAATATGTGTCATATTTTGTCGATGACATTGACATTCATGGAAAATGCCCGCGATCACACTTGAAGACGAGATCTATTCCAGACGCAGTTACAAATTCCTTGCCGGCGTGGGGCGTGGGGAATGGGTGGGTGGGTGTAACACAGCAAAATACGTCATAACAATGCCGACCACGTAGAGAAGCGGGAAAATGCAAACGGTAGAAGAATTGATGTTCGTAGTTATTGAAGGTTTCTCAACAGCATGGGGAACTGTAATCCACCGTTTGTTGTTGTTGTGGTCTTCAGTCCTGAGACTGGTTTGATGCAGCTCTCCATGCTACTCTATCCTGTGCAAGCTTCTTAATTTCCCTGTACCTACTGCAACCTACATCCTTCTTAATCTGCTTAGTGTATTCATCTCTCGGTCTCCCTCTACGATTTTTACCCTCCACGATGCCCTCCAATACTAAATTGGTGATCTCTTGATGCCTGAGAACATGTCCTACCAACCGATCCTTTCTTCTTGTCAAGTTGTGCCACAAACTCCTCTTCTCCCCAATTCTATTCAATACCTCCTCATTAGTCATGTGATCTACCCATCTAATCTTCAGCATTCTTCTGTAACATCACATTTCGAAAGCTTCTATTCTCTTCTTGTCCAAACTGTTTATCGTCCATGTTTCACTTCCATACATGGCTACACTCCATACAAACACTTTCAGAAACGACTTCCCGACACTTAAATATATACTGGATGTTAACAAATTTCTCTTCTTCAGAAACGCTTTCCTTGCCATTGCCAATCTACATTTTATATCCTCTCTACTTCGACCATCATCAGTTATTTCGCCCCCCAAATAGCAAAATTCCTTTACCACTTTAAGTGTCTCATTTCCTAATCTAATTCCCTCAGCATCACTCGACTTAATTCGACTACATTCCATTATCCTCGTTTTGCTTTTCTTGATGTTCATCTTATATCCTCCTTATAAGACACTGTCCATTCCGTTCAACTGCTCTTCCAAGTCCTTTGCTGTCTCTGACAGAATTACAATGTCATCGGCGAACATCAATGTTCTTATTTCTTCTCCATGGATTTTAAGACCTGCTCCGAATTTTTCTTTAGTTTCCATCGTTAGGAAGAACGAAAATTGCGGCGTGGTGGTGAGACACATCTTCAGGAACCTGTCGTTCCGAAGAAAAGGGAGTACTGAACTGGCGGATGCACTTCTGTGCAGGTGGCTTCTCAGGGAGCGCGGCACCCCGTGCGGTAGGCACGGGTCGGTGCTGGCATTCCTGGGCAGACGTTGCTCCCCCGCCCCGCCGTGAGTCAGCCGCCCACGCCTCGCATGGCGATCGCACGCGCACTTGCTCCGCTACGCGTGACCGCTGTCGCCAAGCCCACCTCAGCCGCGCGGGCGCGTGGACTGCCCGCATGGCCACGCGACATCCCAACCTTCCCTCTCCAGTAGTAATGCCACTATGTTGTTGTTGTGGTCTTCAGTCCAGACACTGGTTTGATGCAGCTCTCCATGCTACTCTGTCCTGTGCAAACTTCTTCATCTCCCAGTACCTATTGCAACTTACATCCTTCTGAAATTGTTTAGCGTATTCATCTCTTTGTCTTCCTCTACGATTTTCACCCTCCACGCTGCCCTCCAATACTAAATTGGTGATCCCTTGATGCCTCAGAAAATGCCCTTCCAACCGTTCCCTTCTTCTAGTCAAGTTGTGCCACAAATTTCTTTTCTCTCCAATTCTATTCAATACCTCCTCATTAGTTATGTGATCTACCCATCTAATCTTCAGCATTCTTCTGTAGCACCACATTTCTAAAGCTTCTATTCTCTTCTTGTCTAAACTACACTCCTGGAAATGGAAAAAAGAACACATTGACACCGGTGTGTCAGACCCACCATACTTGCTCCGGACACTGCGAGAGGGCTGTACAAGCAATGATCACACGCACGGCACAGCGGACACACCAGGAACCGCGGTGTTGGCCGTCGAATGGCGCTAGCTGCGCAGCATTTGTGCACCTCCGCCGTCAGTGTCAGCCAGTTTGCCGTGGCATACGGAGCTCCATCGCGGTCTTTAACACTGGTAGCATGCCGCGACAGCGTGGAAGTGAACCGTATGTGCAGTTGACGGACTTTGAGCGAGGGCGTATAGTGGGCATGCGGGAGGCCGGGTGGACGTACCGCCGAATTGCTCAACACGTGGGGCGTGAGGTCTCCACAGTACATCGATGTTGTCGCCAGTGGTCGGCGGAAGGTGCACGTGCCCGTCGACCTGGAACCGGACCGCCGCGACGCACGGATGCACGCCAAGACCGTAGGATCCTACGCAGTGCCGTAGGGGACCGCACCGCTACTTCCCAGCAAATTAGGGACACTGTTGCTCCTGGGGTATCGGCGAGGACCATTCGCAACCGTCTCCATGAAGCTGGGCTACGGGCCCGCACACCGTTAGGCCGTCTTCCGCTCGCGCCCCAACATCGTGCAGCCCGCCTCCAGTGGTGTCGCGACAGGCGTGAATGGAGGGACGAATGGAGACGTGTCGTTTTCAGCGATGAGAGTCGCTTCTGCCTTGGTGCCAATGATGGTCGTATGCGTGTTTGGCGCCGTGCAGGTGAGCGCCACAATCAGGACTGCATACGACCGAGGCACACAGGGCCACCACCCGGCATCATGGTGTGGGGAGCGATCTCCTACACTGGCCGTACACCACTGGTGATCGTCGAGGGGACACTGAATAGTGCACGGTACATCCAAACCGTCATCGAACCCATCGTTCTACCATTCCTAGACCGGCAAGGGAACTTGCTGTTCCAACAGGACAATGCACGTCCGCATGTATCCCGTGCCACCCAACGTGCTCTAGAAGGTGTAAGTCAACTACCCTGGCCAGCAAGATCTCCGGATCTGTCCCCCATTGAGCATGTTTGGGACTGGATGAAGCGCTGTCTCACGCGGTGTGCACGTCCAGCACGAACGCTGGTCCAATTGAGGCGCCAGGTGGAAATGGCATGGCAAGCCGTTCCACAGGACTACATCCAGCATCTCTACGATCGTCTCCATGGGAGAATAGCAGCCTGCATTGCTGCGAAAGGTGGATATACACTGTACTAGTGCCGACATTGTGCATGCTCTGTTGCCTGTGTCTATGTGCCTGTGGTTCTGTCAGTGTGATCATGTGATGTATCTGACCCCAGGAATGTGTGAATAAAGTTTCCCCTTCCTGGGACAATGAATTCACGGTGTTCTTATTTCAATTTCCAGGAGTGTATTTATCGTTAATGCCACTACTGATGCAGTAACTGCTGCAGCTGCCTCGTCTTCGATTTTCGCCGTTTTCTCAGATTAGTTAGCCGCTCCACTCTGTACCGGACACAAGCCAAGGCACAACTCTTTCGATTCCTCCCTTAGTATCTCTTCCGTACAGAGACATTAGCGCAGGGTGTACTGCAAACAGTCCGAGCTCTGCCTATCATTTTAGCCGCAGCATCAACTACTACTGTGATCTAATTTTTCTAAAGCGCTGACAGTAGATCTGTTATATAACATTTATCCGGTGTTTTCAGAAGACTTTACTCCTAGGGCTTTAAACTGCATTTTACTGTCCACAGCGCTAACTTCAACCTTAGTAAGTTCCCCTTCAGATCTACTTTCCTCATAGACTACAAAAATACAGCCACTGTTCGTTACCACCAGACAGAAGAGTTCCTGAGATTTGTTTGCACCTGCTTTTAACTCTATTCTCAAGACCACATTAAAGGGTGACGGTTCTGCTGTTTGTCGATAATAAAGAATATACCACGGTACAAAAAATGCTGAAAAAAATAGAAAATAGGGCGTGTCATTAGACTTCTTAAAGGTGACTCCAGCCGGTAATTAGTGTCACTACGTTCAAAAAATGTCACAAAAACACAACGAGACTTGTGGTGGTGAAGATGTATTTGTCCCAGCTGGTTCCAATGGCTCTGAGCAGTATGGGACTTAACATCTGAGGTCATCAGTCCCCTACAACTTAGAACTACTTAAACCTAATTAACCTAAGGACATCACACACATCCATACCCGAGGCAGGATTCGAACCTGCGATCATAGCGGTCGCACGGTTCCAGACTGAAGCGCCTAGAACCACTCGGCCACAGCGGCCGGCTGTCCTAGCTGGAAAATGTGCCAATATTCCAGCAGACAGAAAAGAAAAACAAACTTCATGACATTTTTTTAACGAGAAGATCTAGAGTGACTGTTGTGGACAACATCCTGTCAGTCCAAAAATGTTTCGGAACTGGATTAATTAAAAAACAGAGAAAAAATGAGATGGTGGTTTTATTGTTTCATGTTCACTAGATAGTCTCCTCTCATTTGGATACAATGCACAGGATGTTCATACAACCGTTTGAATCTGTCAGAAAAGTCGATCATTAGGATGTTGTTCAACTTGCGCGTCACATTGGCTTGAATGTCGGTTATGTCGTCGAAGCGTTCGCCTTTATATGAATTTCTACATTTAGTGGTTTTGTGGTGTATTTATAGTGGCAACACCAGTCTCATCGAGCGTGATGAGTTTTTTGCAGAAAATAATTGTCCGTGTTTTGCATTTCAGTCAAGTCGAGACTGGCGTCCAGGCGTCACTGTTTCTGTTCGGGAGTTGAGGCGTGCGGGACAAACTTTACACATGATCGAGGATGCCTTGAACAGCTGATTTAGAGATGCGGCTCCACTGCGATTTATGGCACAACAATGTTGATACACTACAGACTCGCGTCTACTAATTATCACAGCATGTTCACGACTGACTGGTCAATGAACATCTGTTGTTTACAGCTGCTAGTTCAAGCTGTCGCCGTAGTTGCTGCTCTAAAGTTCGCTTATATGAATGAATAAAACCAGTTTAGGAATTTTCTACGGGCGATGCACAGAAAGTGAAATAAATAGGCTTGTGTTGGAAAATATGCTACTGTCTTTTATAAGGTACTTGTTTATTTAATATTTAAAAATCTCTTTCTGGAACCTTACTGCAAATGCCCTCTACGGAGTCCAGCATCCATAACCGGTAGACTGTGCTCTGATACCCGTGGGAAATTGAGGAACGAAAGGTGATTCTAATTCCTGCAGATCTGCGTCTCCTAGAGACACTCAGCTACTCAAACCAACCTCGTATCAAATTACTTTCGTTATTCTCTAACTTCAAAGTGCTTTTTGGATCGTAAAATGACCGTCGCAAATATAACTACTGCAGAAATAGAAGCAGTCTTAACTTGCAGTACTGACGTATGAATGGAACGCTTATAATTTTTAAGCGAAGTGAATAGCCATTACGTGCATAACGTTAAAGCAGTTATTTTAACACAGGCCCAACTGCCTGTCGTTCCCACAATCTGCTATACAACAGAAGAAGTTTCCCGATGTATTCAGAGAAACAGCGACAACAGCATCGCTACCAAGAACATGGGAGGTTGCGAGCAATGCTACCGGAACAGTTGTTGCAAACAGCTGCACTGAAGCTGAAGCGAGGACGCCTTCGTAAGAGCTCCAAGACAAGTTTGCTGTTTCGCACGCAAGTCGCCTTGTGCGCCGCTAACAGCGATAAACATTCGCGATACAATTATCAGGCATCGGCCAAAGACTAGCCAAACAGATCCTCCTGGTACGGCTCAGCAGAGCTATTCGACAGCTTCCTAAAGTTCCTGTCAGACGTATGTGTCCCTCTGCAACAACGCACTAGTAGCGAGAAATACGCTACGTGCAGTGCCACACACGATAAAATCCGGCATCGCCATTCGTTCCAGCAGTTCACAGGAAGTGTAACAATTTCTAAAAGCTCGTCGAAAAAAGTGCTGGAATGCTGTTAAAGATCTGAAACAAACACTGAGTCAGGACACGCAATAAATCATGGCCGGAAGTGTACCAGGGTGACGCAGAACGAGTGACGGGAATTGTAAAGATAAACAGATAACAGTCGGTTTGTCTCTGAGGAGTTTTTACCACGTGTCGTCAGGCAACCTGAGAAACTATGTATCCCCATACTGTACTCCCCTGCTACAGAAATGCTGATCCTTAAGTCACGGAGACTGTGAAAGTAGGTTGTGAAAACACTGTTTCCTCGTCCTCACAGTCTGAATCATCGCGATAACTTTATACACCTCAGCACCTCGGCGTGGAGTAGTGATTGATTACTACTGTGATAATAGCCAAACAATATTTCACTGTCACCCACATACATTGTCATCAACACCAATCGACCTTGCGAAACGCTATTCGAGAGCAGCTGAGGTTTGAGTTCCACACTATTCGTCGTCGCTTACGGTGTTCGTGCGGTTCCTTTCATGTCACGAAAACTACCTAGCACAGTCTTTATTGACATTGTCACTACCACATTATTGGCTGTAATAAAATTAACTTATCCGTATAAACAGTATACGATGAATGTAATCGATAGCTGAATGGTCTAAGTATTAAAAGCAAAATGTCAGAGAGCTGGTTGGCTTCTGTAATAAAAAACTGAGTGGAAGGATCAACAAAACGAACTTGAACGGATGTCATGTGACGTCCGCAACAACCAAACACATCGATCAACAACGAACAAATTGAAAAAAAAAAAAAAAAGGTCAGCGTGACGGACTGCCGTCCTAAAGCGCCCGGGTTTGATTCCCGGCTGGTTCGAGGATTTTCTCCGCTCAGAGACTGGGTATTGTGTTGTCTTCATCATCATTTCATCCCCATCCGGCGCGCAAGTCGCCCAATGTGGCGTCGAATGTAATGACACCTGCACCAAGGCGGACGGACCTGCTCCGTTAGAGGCCTCCCTGACAATGACGCCAAACGCTCATTTCTGTTTCCAATTAATGTGGTTACATTTTCAGAAGCCCTCAGAATACGGAAGTTCAGCGATGTGTGCATCGTTGAAAGTACTCCAATACGACTCGCGCTGTGCGAGACTTACTAGAATGACAGGAAGGCTACATCCGACTTTGTAGAATTAGGCAGTTTCTAAGCATTAAAAACAAAACTAAAAAAATACGCTAGCTTACGAGTATAACGACTGGTACGGCGGCAATCTCAGGATGGTTTTCTGACGGTTTCCCACGCTCGTTTAAGAAAATTGCTGGGCTCGTCCTCAATCCGATAGCAAACGCAATATGTACGATGGCACACGGAACTTCTTTCCCTTAGGTTAACTGACGTCTTTGTCGAAAAGAATGGCATCCAGCCACAAAATTTAATAAATCAGCCGAATCATGAATATACTGGATCCTGCACCATGGATAAATTGTAGAAAAGAGTAAGCATTAAAGAAAATATGCAAGGGTATATGTTACACGCGATAGCTACCCAAAGGACCTCACTTCCAAAGTGAAGCGCTGATTTAACGCCAAGTTTTCGCTGAGCCTATTAGAGACGATGTCTGCCGTGCACTAACGGAAGGATAAAATGGAACCACGGAAGACATAAATGAGTACTTCTTGATGCAATAATTTACCAACACTCGTATATATTGTAGAAATTTATTTTATTTATGAACTTCTATGTGCTACCAGTTTCGGCATTACATTGATGCCATCTTCAGGCCCCACTCGTCATAGTCGTAAAATCGCTATACACGGTGTTGCCTGGCCACCAAGAGCTGTTGCAAGACGATTTGATTCACGGATCCAGTTATATGGCTCCTTCCGTGTATAGCGATTTTACGACTATGCCAAGTGGGGCCTGAAGATGGCATCAATGTAATGCCGAAACTGGTAGCACATAGAAGTTCATAAAATAAAATAAATTTGTACAATACGTATGGCTGTTGGTAAATTATCGTATCAAGAAGTTCATGCTAGCCGTCGTCCCACGATCCATAATGGATCAACGAAGAATAAATGAGTACGGCTGGAATCGGCTTCCCACATTCATTCGTGGTAAACTGACTGGGGACTAGCCGTTGCGACGGTGGTCGAGGGCGTGCGAGCTATGCGCACCTCGCTCTGGCCCGCCGCCGGCGCCTAGTATCTGCATAGCTTGAGTCACGCACAGGCCGTCCCACTTGCTGGGCGCCGGGTGTCGCTGATTCACCTGCTGGCATCAGCGCTGTGGGGGCTGCGGACACACTAAGCGCGCCGCCGGCTGAGGTCACGGTCTAGGGGTCTCACTGCCGCGTCTCTCCCAGCGTCTAGAGCCATCTGCAGCTTAGTGGCGCGGTGGGAAACTGTCAGAATACAAGCCCAGTGGGTCGGTGTTTCACTTGGGATCTTAACTGATACTTTGTGTGACTTTCACCTGTGGCGATGCTTCGTGTAACTGACAACCTCGAAACTAAGTCATCGTCCCAGTTACGCTGTGGGTCCTGTGGCCTACCACCGCCATGACTGAAGGACCGGGAACGCCCGTCGAGGATTGCGTAAAGACATCGCACCTCCACTGGTTCGCTACTATTAATGCGATAAAATATTCAGACCCGACACGAGGTTCAATACTGCTTTCCTGCCCGGCCGCAGTGGCCGAGCCTACGGTCGCAGGTTCGAATCCTGCCTCGGGCATGGATGTGTTTGATGTCCATAGGTTAGTTAGGTTTAAGTAGTTCTAAGTTCTAAGGGACTGATGACCTCCGATGTTGAGTCCCATAGTGCTCAGAGCCATTTGAACCATTTGAACTGCTTTCCTGTTTAATTCACCTGGTAATGTGAAGAGAAGACCAAACCACAAGAGATGTGCCACAACCATTAAACCAAGAAAGAAATAGAAATATCAGCTACGCTGTTTCAACCTACAGCCCACCGAGGTAAAGAATTCCCGATAAGACACGACGACGAATTAACTCTCGTCTGTAAATGCCACGTTGCTAACCTCACTCAGGAATTCCTCCCAGTTTTACAGCTAATGACTGTTTACATGTTATATATAATATGCTGTTGCCATTTCGGCATCGTGTCAGTTTCAGAAAACTCTCGTGAAAAAAAAAAAAAAAAAAACGATAATTTTTCTCGGTTAAACACTTCCGAAGGGAGACCGCATTAAATTTTTGAACAGACCACGGTAATCGAAACTGTTAAGTACAAGGCTAAGACATTTCAGGCTGTAGCTTGTTATAGCTATTTGTAATTTAATGAATCATTACTGATTTTAGGTCGTTATTCCATCTAGTAGTACGTACCAAGACGTAATGAATTAATCATGAAAATAGCGCAAGATGATAGATTTAGGAGTATTGTTAAATGTTCCCATTTGATTTACGTCATTAGCTTGAATGTCGAGAAGTTTCTGAGCACAACTACGCACAAACGTAACTTATAGGTAGTATGTAGTCCGTTAAATATCAACCTACATCAGGACGAAGATTTTGTTTTCAGATAAAGAATTGCTCTCCATCTCGTATCAGACGTACGCACGGTAAGAGCTCTTCACCGAAAGTTGTTTTTCCCTTCGAGAAGTAACCTGCTGTTGCTAACCACACTCATGCGTCTAATCTATAAGAGGTTCTTCTAAGTAATAGTCTGTGGCAATAACTCAGTTTCATAACCAGGGTATCGACTTTTCTGCAAGTGCGTAAGCTTGAAACGAATGGAAATTCAAATTTTGCAAATTAAATAAACCGTTTCAACACCATTTACCCAGTGAAACTGACGCGAAATGCTTACTCAGCACGCGTCGCAGTAGCCGTCTGCATCCCCAAAGCGAGTCACAGCAAGATGAATCGGCTCTTCTAAGTGGCTGCAGTCGAGCGGAAGTCTGTGAGAAGCGGGTCGGTAGCGACACACTTTGCGTTGCTCTCTCCAGAGCCGACGAGCGCACTGAAAACGTTTTGTTTGCTCTAGCACGGTCTTTTAGCAATTTACCTAAGTGCCTGCACGCGGCACGGTCTGCGAAAAAAAGGTCATCTGCGTGCTGCCTAAAGCTCAGGTGTTCCGCTTATGCGACAATAAATACTGGTCCCCCTCTACTAAGAGTGTAATACTTTGTGGCTAATTTACAGCCGAAGGTTGCTATAGCGAAGCAGTTTTTCCAGTAATATAATTCTTTTTCAAGTAGTGAAACTGGAAAAAAGTGATACAAATGTTTCGAATTATTTATCCGCTTTAAAAAATACATTTTTAATGCGTTTCAAAGTTCCTGGACCCCTATGTGGCACTGGAAGTCTTGAAACTTTGTCGTTATGCAATGCGTGACGATTCTGTTGTAGGGTATGTGTGTAGATCTTGCTAGATTGTGTGTTGGAGATTTCATTAAATTTACAGTGTACCTGATGGGAGTATTGGGTTTTGCATTTTCAATACGTCATTCAGGATCAGTGTACCTGCATAAATCTCTTGGAGCAAAAACATCGCTTGCTTATTGAATGGCATGTTTTGTTTCAAGGAAACCAGGAATGGCAAAGCTTTGGAAACTCACGGTCTGGAAGAAAAGCAACGGATGCGTGAATGAGTTTCATCTTTCAGTGAGAATTGCGTAACAAGAAAGGGAGAAGCATTCTCGTTTAGTGGTTGAGAAGTCCCTGAAGTCAAGAAAATCATCACATAAGAAGAAACTGGAAAGGTGAAGATTGCTATAGACACTTAAGTCCGCTCGAAGGAAATTAAGAAGGGCAGACAAAGATTTGATCTCTGCATCCCGAATGAGAGTCCAACAAGTCAACGATTACTCTGCTTCGGTAATCAGTGGATACCATACTGGCTGGATGTGCCTCTTCTGATTTACCGTGACTCCAAGTTAAATTTAGAGAGCCAGAGGATACAATGGAGTTCCTAAGTCATCTACAGCACAGGGGGTATCGAAGGTAGTTTTTCTTGTGGCTCGAGTTCTCAGTGCTCTCATTACCTGTAGTTAAAGCGAGCAGCTTCCACCGGAGAAGGCTATCAGAAAGGAGACGTGACTGCCGTAGAACCGTCGAACTTGTACAGGCTACATGCGGAGAGTAGCTCAAGGCCTGTATTTCTCAGATAGCCACATACTGTCGGGATCGTCAGGGCTACACTGTGCCAGCTGACTTGTTCGAGTGACCAACACACTCTCACTGGACAGGGGGGAGGATTAGTCCCTTGTGTGAGGGGAAACAGTAATTCTCCGCTACTGCTCATCAGAACCTATGACAGAAGTAAATAAAGGTTCAGGAGTAGCATTAAAATTCGAGGTGAAAGGTTCGCTGGTTACACCGCTATTGAAAGTGAGGGAGATAACAAAGAACTAGAGGTCCTGTTGAGTGGAAAGTGCGGTAGAATAAACACGGAACATGAACTGAATGGAATGGAAAAAAAGACGAATTATTGAGGAGTACCGTAAATAAAATTATGAATACACGTAACATCAAAATGGGGGTCACGTAGTAGACGAATAGAGATAATTGTGCTGCACTGCAATCAAAATAACGCAAGGCAGAACGAAGAAAAGAGGACGTAAAAAGTAGACGAGCAAAGAAAAAGGAGGCGTTCTTCGCTAGAACAAATTTACTGATGTCAAATATTGGCCTTAATTTGAGGAAGAAATGTGGCAGAATGTCTGCAGCACTGCGTTGAATTTCAGAGAATCATGAACTGTGGCAAAACGAAAAGAAGAGAATCAAAGAGTTTCAGATGTAGTGCTACGAAGGGGTGCTGAAAATTACGTTGACTAATAAGACATGAATGGGTCCTGTAGAGAACAGGCAAGGAAAAGAATATTTAGAAAATACTGATTAGAATGCGGTTTAGAACTTTATGACCATTGTTAAGACGTCAGGGAATATCGTCCTTGACACTACAGGGAGACATAGAGAGTAAAATCTCTGGGGAAAGACAGATTTTGAAATACATCCAGAAAATAATCGAGGACGCTATATGTAAATGTTAGTCGGAGGTGCAGAGGTTGGCGCAGGAAAGGGTGTTGGGGAAGGCTGCGTTAAACCAGTCCAGTAACTGAGGGGAAAAAAAAGCAGGAACACGGACTTCTTATGGCGTGTCGTGGTGCGAGGTGACTTATAAGTAATACATGGTCTCAGGCACCAGTCTCTTTTAAGGAACTGGGTTTCACCTTTTATATCTTCTTACAACTATTCATATTTTCGGTGTTGGTTTGTCATGAGAACAGACATCGAAACGAAGAGCCTCAGTAAAAGAGATGAACACTGTTATCATTGTGCCAGTGGAAAAGTCTGTTTACAGCCAACATCACTGCATAAAAGCTGTTGCGGTAGTGGCTGCGAACGTCGATTAAAATTACTCATATCCTGTGTGAAACCGATCGAGGTGGCGCAATGGCTCAGGAGTTGGACTTGTACTAGGAACAGCAGTGTTACAGCCTTCATTCCGGCCGCTGTGACTGAGCGGTTCAAGGCGCTTCAGTCCGGAACCGCCCTGCTGCTACGGTCGTAGGTGCGAATCCTGTCTCGGGCATGAATGTGTATGATGTCCCTAGGTTAGTCAGATTTAAGTAATTCTAAGTCTAGGGGCTGATGACCTCAGATGTTAAGTCCCTTAGTGCTTAGAGTCATTTGAACCATTTCACAGCCTTCTTCCGTTCGTCCTACACTTTTCCTTAATTTTTCTGCGCCACCACAGGTGGACTGGCTGCATCAAATGAGGCACCGTTTATTTCCTTTCCAGTCATGTGCAGTTCAACTAGGTTTCCGCTGCTAATAATTTAGATATCGATCACATTTGAAATTATTTCTTTCCTTGATGCTTCTTAACGCATCTTCGGAGGTGTAACAAATATATTGCTTCCATGGTTTTCGGGTGTACTACCGGATTCGATCGTCGACGATCCAGGATATTTCGGTGCACAACCGTTCCGTCATCTTCAGTTGCTGACGTAATTCTGTGGCGGATTTCGGACGATCGGATCCGACAACGCATCCGAGAACCATGAAAACAGCGTATACGCCGGGAAAGCCACAGATCACAACATAATTATTGTTAAGTTAAACTATCAAGAATTTTACTGTTGAATAAACACTATTTTGCGGCCTCTTTTTTTCTCCAAATGCACATTTACTTGTCATAGCTTCAGCAATAAAAAATTATTGCTCCCCTGAAGAAAAGGTAGTAAGGTCAGGTATTTTGTGACTTACGCAGGAACTTCTGTTTATTATTTGATGACGCATACGATGCTCACTGATGCAAGAAACACAAACTTAGCACGCGTTCAACGAGAATCTTCGCAGAATCTACTGCAAACAACGTTCCCTTTCTCAAAATAATGAATGCGTCGAGCGTCAGACAGTATTAGTCACCGCGTTATCGTGGACAATGAATTGCGTCTGAAGTGCACCAAACGTGGTTTGACGCTCGCTTCAGTGACATCAGCTACCGATAAATCAGCTGAGTATCCGCTCTGCGACAATCATGCGGACGCAACTACCAAAAGTCGCCGCGCGGAAGGAGATACGTCGGCCGCTTGGATTTCGCAAACACTGCGTCCCGCAGAAACGCGAAGAATGCGTCCGACCAGAAATACTGCAGGAAAAGCAAACACTTGTCCCTCAAACTTGGTCAGAACAAGGCGCGCGGCCGTTGTTTGCTCTACCTACTTTCATCTCAATTTGTTTTCGTCTTCGTCTGCTCCACAGAGCGTAATTAAACGGGAACATCGAGTGGTGTGTATCATCTCCAACGTCTTAACAGATCGAACAGGAATCCGTCTGCATTGCTCTTGCTTGGCGTCATCCACTGTCCGCGCTCCCTTTTCAGATTGTGTAAGACTTGGTCCCCAAACAAAATAATCAAGACACATCAATTCCACTCGAACGTCAGCGTGTCCTCTGTTCTTTGAAAAACGATTTACAGCATTGCAATAGGAAGAGGATAATATATATTGAGATTGTACTGACTGTCTCCCATCGTTTATTCTGAAGTGAAAAAAGTCATAGGATAACGCTTTGCACATATACAGATGGTGGTAGTATAGCGTACACAAGATAGGAAAGGGCAGTATAATGACGGAGCTGTCGTTTGTGCTCAGGTAATTCAAGTGAAAAGGTTTCCGACGTGATTCTGGCCGCACTACGGGAATTAATGGACTTCGGAAGCGGAACGGCAGTTGGAGTTAGACGCACGGAACATTCCATTTCAGAAATCGTTAGGGAATTCAATATTCCGAGATCTACTGTGTCAAGAGCGTGCCGAGAATATCACATTTCAGGCATTACCTCTTACCACAGACAAAGCTGTGGCGGCCCCTCAGCTAACGACCGAGAGAAGCGGCGTTTGAGTAGAGTTGTCAATGCTAACAGACAAGCAACACTACGTGAAATAACCGCAGGTATCAGTGTGGGACGTACGACGATCGTATCCGTTAGGACAGTATGGCGACATTTGGCGTGAACCGTCTATCGCAGAAGATGACCAACACGAGTGCATTTGCAAACAGCACGACATCGCCTGCAGCGCCTCTCCTGGCCTCGTGACCATATCGGTTGGATCATGGACGACTGGAAAACCGTGGTCTGGTCAAATGAGTTCCGATTTCAGTTGGTTAGAGCTGATGGTGCGAGTGTGGCGTACAACCCGCGAAGACATAGACCTAAGCAAGTTGGTGGTAGCTCCATAATGTTATGGGCTGTGTTTACATCGAATGGACTGGACCTCTGTATGTTCGCCTACTTGGACACCATTTGGAGCCATTCATGTTCTCAAAAAACCAACGAATTTTTATCGATGTCTATGCGCCATGTCACTGTGACACAGGTTCGCAATTGGTTTGAAGAACATTTTGGACAATTCGAGCGAATGGTTTGGTCACCCGGATCGCCCGACCTGAATCCCATCGAACATTTACGGAACATAATCGAGAGGTCAGATCACGTACAAAATCCTGCAGCGGCCACACTTCCGCAATTACGGACGGCTAATGAGGCAGCATTTCTGAAGGGGAGTCGATGCCACGTCTAATTGCTGCACTAAGACGGCCAAAAGTAGGTATCCCATGACTTATGTCATCTCTGTGTATCTCTCAGTGCAGGGTCCGCTGATTTAAAACTTCCTGGCAGATTAAAGCTGTGTGCCAGGCTGGAACTCGAACCTGGGACTTTTGCCTTTCGCGGGAAAGTGATCTGCCAAATGAACTTCTGTGAAGTATTCGTGGGAAGTAGAGATTTGAGGGGGATCATGCTTGGATAGCTGAGTCAGTAGAATGCTTGCCTACGAAAGGTGAAGTTCCCTGGTTCGAGTCATGGTGAGGCACGCACTTTTTAGCAGCAGGAACATTCAGCACGCTTCATTTTTAGATTCGGAACGGGTTCGCAGGCTGTACGAGAAGTAAGGGATTTCATCCATCTGGTAAGCAAAGGTGCAGAGAACGGACAGAACAATGAGTGTAGCAGCCTACCGAGGCGAGCCATGTTCCTGAAACCATTCTCGAATATTGTTCCAAAACAGCAATTACAGAAATGTGTCTAATAATTTATTTCCGGGTATGATTTCGCATAGTGAAATACGGACAATGAAAAACGCAGAAGACAAGAATGCAGTAGCTCCCGGGACTCACTGATGCACAAGAATATTGGAAACAGTCACTTTTCCATGCGAAAAGATGAAATTATTGATAATTACAGTGCGAATAAAATATTTACAAACCAAAGGAGCACTTTTGTGCAACGTCCACTGAATCTCCAGCACTAACTCATTCGGTAGTAAGGAGTTTGGAGTATGTAGTACAGATAAATTAGCGACTTGGTAGGAGCAGATGCACCACGGAAACAAGCTCATATTGAACTTATTGATCCAACGAATTGATTTCAATTTGTTGCTTAGCACTGTGATTGACAAACACCGCTGAGTAGAATTTAAAACAGCTGCTGGAACTACTTTGGTTTTTTTGTGTAGTGGATCTAAAGACTAGTAGCACTCGTGCTCTGAAGGTTACGCAAAAATTTGGTTACGTATATAGACAGTTCATCATCCTGGGAGTCGAGAAACTCAACGATTTTCTCCTGTTATCGAGATTGATACTGACAAGATATTGGTCCCAGGAATTCCAAGACATTCGAGAGGGTTTTAAGTTTAAAGTTGGATAACAAATGACAAAGGAAATATTTTGTGAGATATAATTACAAATTAACATTTTTTTTATTCATTCCTTTACTTTTACTGCGAAACCTCGCTCCTTTCCAAATTCTGATTCTAGGTAAACGTGAAGTGCCCTATAGGTTTTAATGAGTGGGACAGCGAATATCAAAATATGTGACAGAAATGGCTGTACCTTTTGCGTGCATTGACACACAGTCGACAACAAATAACAAAAAAAATCGTGTGATATAATGACCAATTAACAATTTTTGGGGATTTTTTTCCCTTCGGCTGCACTGTGAAACCTTGAATCTTGCCAAATTTCATGATTCCAGGTCAACGGGAAGTACCCTACAGATTTCGATGAGAGAGTTTGCGAGTATGAAAATAGTTCAAATGGCTCTGAGCACTATGGGACTTTACATCTGAGGTCATCAGTCGCCTAGAACTTAGAACTACTTAAACCTAACTAACCTAAGGACATCACATACATCCATACCCGAGGAAGGAGTCGAACCTGCGACAGTAGCAGTCGCGCGGTTCCAAACTGTAGCGCCTAGAACCGCTCGGCCACACCGGCCGGCTTGCGAGTTTCAAACCATGTGATATAAATGGCCATATATTTCGATTACGTTAACTTAAGCTTCAGTTTTGTACCCCGCCAATGTACGGTGAACCTTAGTATGCGGTATAAATTTCAACTTGATACTTTAACAAAAAAAATGGTTCAAATGACTCTGAGCACTATGGGACTTAACATCTGAGGTCATCAGTCCCCTAGAACTTAGAACTACTTAAACCTAACTAGCCTAAGGACATCACATACATCCATGCCCGAGGCAGGATTCGAACCTGCGACCATAGTGATCGCGCGGCTCCAGACTGAAGTGCCTAGAACCGCTCGGCCACACCGGCCGGCATACTTTAACACTTTGGTGAGAAAAAGGGTTCAACAGTCGGACAGACGGACATGTGATCCTATAAGGGTTACTTTTTTAATGGTTGAGGTACGGAACCTTAAAAAGGGAAAAAATAATAAGTGTTCTAAAAAATTTCATACTAACTTGTCAGTCTTACTTATCTTTCATTTTTATTGTAGTCATTACACCTTAGATGTATTTGTTCCTATCCTTAACTGGCTCTATCGCGTCCTAATTCGTCGCGCTAACAAGTTGATAGCAGCAGCAGTGCTGCGCCGTCAGTGCAGAAACTGGGTCAGATCATTAGCAGCTACGCCCTACCGCTAAATTTTGCCTCTCGTCCTATTTTCTCCACCGAGCGCCGGTCGCCATCCGTGCAGAAGAAACACACACACACACACACACACACACACACACACACACACACACACACACTTACTCACTCACACACACCGAGCAAAAACAAAAGCGACGTCGCGGAAGCAGAGAGCGACCAGTCACAGAACAAATATTTTGAAAACCTACAGAAGAGAGGAGGCGAAAAAAAGGGAAAGCATGACGGGAGGCGGTGAGCAGTTCGCGGTCTAGGAAGAGGAGCGGAAAATGAACAAAAATATGGCCACGTCCGTAAATTTCTTGCCACCGGCAGGCGTGTTTGCGGCGGCCGGCACCCAGCGACGTAAACACAAACACTCTGTGTGTGTGTGTGTGTGTGTGTGTGTGTGTGTGTGTGTGTGACGGGCTGCAGAAGGCGAGCACGCGGAACTGTCACGAAGGCCGGCCGGCGGCGAGCTCTGCGGTTTTTTGCGCTCCGTGATTCACGCGGGCGCCGACGACGAACTGCACACGGCGGCGGAGCGCCGCGTTGTCTGTCGGTGCGCGGGTCGGCGCGGCGGATGCGCTGGCCAGTTTTTGGTTTCGTGCGACCTGTTTCGGGGTCACAGGAAGCGAGCATCCTGCAGCATCAGCCGCCACACAAAGACCAGGTTCTGGCGTTACCGTGGCGACGGGTCGCGATAACGCCGCTACTGTGCGCCCGCTCCGAGATCGGAGCGCACCGTTCCTACCACTCCGATACGTGACCAGCGTCGGCTGTGTTTGGAGAACACGCCACACCGACCCCGGCGCGGGCAGGTAAACTGCTAGGGTAACCTACAGTCTGATTTAAATTACTTAGCATCTGACATTTAAGGTTCAAAGCTCCGACGGTGCCACAAAAAGTACTATCTGCAGACAGACGCCGCAGCTGGTGATAGAAATTCGCCTTAAAGTCTCTGTCACCTAAAGAGTCCGAAATTCATATGTAATATAGACGTCCATAATGTCCAAAAAACTACTCTCAAGTAAGGTTCCGTACATCAAGCGACAGAAACGGATCACTTATAAGATAACTTTTTTGTCCGTCTGTCCGTCACACTGTTCAAAACCCTTTTCCTCTGGAACTGGCAAATGTATCAAACTAAAATGTCACATGTTAAATTACATGGGCCCTTGGCTATCCAAAAAAAAGTGAACCTTCTAAGTGAAGGCAATCGAAAGATAGGACCATTTATGCCACATATTTTAATACTCGCAAACTCACACATCAACACATATGAGGTACTTTCCATTGAGGATACCAGTTCGATTTGGGATACCAGTTCGATTTTACACAGAGTACGCGAAGCAACTTGCCCCTCCCCCCCCCCCCCCCCCCTTCTTGCAGGGGTGTACCGTAGGTCTCTAGAAGAGTGTAGCGTTCCAAAGGATTGGAAAAGGGCACAGGTCATCCCCGTTTTCAAGAAGGGACGTCGAAAAGATGTGCAGAACTATAGACCTATATCTCTAACGTGGATCAGTTGTAGAATTTTGGAACACGTATTATGTTCGAGTATAATGACTTTCCTGGAGACTAGAAATCTACTCTGTAGGAATGAGCATGGGTTTCGAAAAAGACGATCGTGTGAAACCCAGCTCACGCTATTCGTCCACGAGACTCAGAGGGCCATAGACACGGGTTCCCAGGTAGATGCCGTGTTTCTTGACTTCCGCAAGGCGTTAGATACAGTTTCCCACAGTCGTTTAATGAACAAAGTAAGAGCATATGGACTATCAGACCAATTGTGTGATTGGATTCAAGTGTTCCTAAATAACAGAACGCAGCATGTCATTCTCAATGGAGAGAAGTCTTTCGAAGTAAGAGTGATTTCAGGTGTGCCTCAGGGGAGTGTCGTAGGACCGTTGCTATTCACAATATTTATAAATGACCTTGTGGATAACATCGGAAGTTCACCGAGGCTTTTTACGGATGATGCTGTAGTATATCGAGAGGTTTAACAATGGAAAATTGTACTGAAATGCAGGAGGATCTGCAACGAATTGACGCATGGTGCAGGGAATGGTAATTGAATCTCCATGTAGACAAGTGAAATGTGCTGCGAATACATAGAAAGAAAGATCCTTTATCATTTAGCTACAATATAGCAGGTCAGCAACTGGAAGCAGTTAATTCCATAAATTATCTGGGAGTAGGCATTAGGAGTGATTTAAAATAGAATTATCATATCAAGTTGATCGTCCGTAAAGCAGATGCCAGACTGAGATTCATTGGAAGAATCCTAAGGAAATGCAATCCGAAAACAAAGGAAGTAGTTTACAGTACACTTGTTCGCCCACTGCTTGAATATTGCTCACCAGTGTGGGATCCGTACCAGATAGGGCTGATAGAGGAGATAGAGGAGATCCAACGGAGAGCAGCGCGCTTCGTTACAGGATCATTTAGTAATCGAGAAAGCGTTGCGGAGATGATAGATAAACTCCAGTGGAAGACTCTGCAGGAGAGACGCTCAGTAGCTCCGTACGGGCTTTTGTTGAAGTTTCGATAACATACCTTCAACGAGGAGTCAAGCAGTATATAGCTCCCTCCTACGTATATCTCGCGAAGATACCATCAGGATAAACTCAGAGGGATTAGAGCCCACACAGAGGCATAACGACAATCTTTCTTTCCACGAACAATACGAGACTGGAATAGAAGAGAGAACCGATAGAGGTACTCAAAGTACCCTCCGCCACACACCGTCAGGTGGCTTGCGGAGTATGGATGTAGATTAGTCTGGAATCTTGAAATTTGGCAAGAAGCAAGGTTACACTGTACATGTAACCCAAAAATCCTAAAATTGTGTGAATTTGTAGCTAAATCAGACGAAAAATTTTTTGTCATTCGTTATCTGACTGCCTCTCGGCCCATCCATCTGTTACGACCCCTTTTACTAAGGAACGGGTAGAAGCATCAAATTTAAATTTATGCCACGTATTAAGATCTATAGTGTAAAAAATAAATAAATATGACCCAAACAAGGGAAGCTTGAGTCTCTTAGGTATAATGTTCTCTATAGTTATTACTGTAGCACTATCAAAGGCAACGTTTTCTCTGCGAGTTTGCAGGATCATTATTCAGTCGTAATATCTATTATCCAAGGCTGTTCACCGAAACACTGTGGTCTTTGTTCTCGTTTCCGGAGCTCCAGCTGCTTCCGACCAGTGTCCGCGTCCTGGAAGCCAGCGAGGGTGACAAAGGGGCAACGGTACCCGGCGCACCTGAGTGCTTTCTGCCGTCAACACTTTGGCCCGATTGCTGGTGAGAGCAGGCCGAGATACTCTTATCAGAGTAGCTTATCTCGCCTTGTTTTCCCCGTCTCTTTGTTGTTTCTCTAGCGGACAGTCATACTGCAACGACACTTCTATTTACCGGAGAAGATTCTTTACATGGCCGTCTCGTCCTCATCGGTATTCGTGAGTGCCGTAGGACTGACGTGTCACGAAAACATCACGAAGCGAAATTTTCACGCCTGTCTGAGAGTTGAGAAAGAGTAGTGTCCTCTTTAACACTAGTGCAGGAATGTGAAAACAGGTACAAAGAAGAAGCTTGGGTCTCTTCTAAACTTGAAGGATGCAAAACGTAGCAACATGTTTGTTGAGAAATGCTAATAGAATTAACGATTTGGCACATCTATGTTTGGAAACCGTCTTTAACGTGTTGAAGGAGGCACGGACTATTGACCTGCTAAACTATATTTTACTATCTTCCAGGAAAGAAGTAGTCGCCTTCATGCAGAAATATGTGGTGCTTGGAGAAGATGACAAATTGTGACACTTCGCAAACCACGAACAACACTCGAGCGGCTTCGTGGTAAAAGTGCTGTTCGCGGAAGGAAAATGGCAGTTTTCGACTCGCAATCCATGAAATACAAGGGGCGTTCAATAAGTAATACAAACTTTTCTCGGCCAATTTGGATTGTAAAAACTATGAAATTTGTTGTCGGACATCGTCGAATATTCCCGCTTCAGACCCCACAGTTTCGTGAAGTTTCGATAGGTGGCGAAGCTGTACTTAGCATTCAAAATGGCATCTGTAATGGAGGTGCGTTCCAACCAGAGAGATGTCACTGAGTTTCTTTAGTCGGAAAACCAGAGCATCATAGATATTCATAGCTCTTGCAGAATGTCTACGGAGAACTGGAAGCGAAAAAAAAGAACGGTGAGTCGTTGGGCGAGGTGTCTGTTCTCATTGCAACAATGTCGCGCAAACCTGTCCTACTTCCCGCGTGCCGGGCGGCTGCACACAGGTGTGACTCCTGCAATGTTGGAACGTGCGGACACTATCATTCGAGGTGACCGACGGCTCGCAATCAACCTCCTCCCTCCCCCAATTGGACGTGTCTTTTTGTGGGGCTGACATACTCGTCCACCAGTTGGGGTACTCACAGGTGTGCACGTTGTGTTCCTCCTCGCTTCACAAAAGACTGTACAGAGCAAAGAAGGACCAACTGGGCGAAACTGCTTGCACGTTACGAGGCTGATCGTCACAATTATTATTCTGCGCACCTGAGAGGAATTCGCAAAACTTCATTGGACTGGTCTTCCACACCCACCCTAAAGCCCGGATCTCGCATCTTGCGACTACCGTCTATTTGGGGCAATGGAGGATGCACTCTGCGGAAAGCAGTACTTGGATGATGGGGAGGCTACTGATGCAGCAAAGCGTTGGCCCTGACGTTGACCGGTAGGGTGGTACACAGGCTCTCCCAGCGAGGTGGCGTAAGGCCGTCGCTTTGAACCGATATTATGCTGAAAAATAATGTTTTGTAACGAAAGGAATGGGGAATAGCATGGTTATCTGAAAACCAGAATAAAATCTACCTGCTTTGAGGAAAAAAAAAATGTGTCGCATTGTTTACGGAATTCCACTTGCATTACCGGGCGAAATGATGTAATCCCCGTCGGACCATCCGTATTTAGTTTTCCTGTCGTTTTCCTAAATAGCTTAGGGGAATTGTTAGATTCCTTTGAAAAGCACACAGCCGATTTCCCTTCCCAATCACAGCTTGTTTATCGTATGTACAGGACTAGTTGTCGACGGGACTTTAAACCCTCGTCTTCCTTCTTCGTTCTTGCCACGTAACTCTTTCAAATGTCTCTGAGCGCTACGGGACTTAACATCCGAGGTCATCAATCCCCTGGAACTTAGAACTACTTAAATCTAACTAACCTAAGGACATCACACACATCCATGCCCGGGGCAGGATTCGAACCTGCGACCGTAGCGGTGGCGCGGTTCCAGATTGAAGTGGATAGAACCGCTCGGCCACTGCGGCCGGCACGTAATTCTTTCCATACTGGAATACAAAAACATGTAATGATGCACATGTCTTCCGGCGACGATTAATGACAAGTCTCTCAACAAAACACTTCTTTAGAGGAGACTCAGAGCTTACTCTTAGCAAATTAATAAACGTCCAACAAATACTGCACCACATGCATGATCACAGGAAAATCAGTGATAATACAGGAGAACTGGCGCTGAAACCGAGGGCTGCTCGATTTTGAAAGACTTTTCATTTAGGACACTTACGAAATTTTAGCTGTATGCTTGCTCTTTCACCCTGGTATGTAATCTCAATTGCCGACTTTGCCTTGGAAAGTAAGGTGTAGCTCTGCGTTAGGTGCAGCACTGCTGTCTCATCTCTATGGACGCACAGATCTACCGAATACCTACTTACCCTGCAATTTCGTTGCCAACTGCGAATCACGAGGTAGTATGAAACGGCCCGTGAAATGGTGGCCCCATTTCGCGAGTTCGCTAGGTCTGCAATTTCGCGGGCAAGTCGCCAGTTCTGTGGAGCCGACTTTCCGAATTCGCTGTACCCGCCGTTACCGGAACGGAAGAGTAAACAGCGCCACGGGGAGAAACTGGGAGAGGCGCAGGCCTTGACACCGACTTGCTGTCTATGAGCATCTGACGTCACCGCCCACTGGAGAGGTGGAGGTATCGAAAATATGTCAGTACAGCATGCGAGCGCCACACTGCTCTGTTGTGAAACTTCTCTCACACTTATTTTAGAGCCGGCTCTACAGCACAAATGGTAAAAACTGGGTATTAAAACTGTTCTCTTGCCGAATATAAGCTATTCACATTTAATGGAGCTCTGGGAAAATTATATGGGAGAACATCTTTACACTTTTAGAACACACCAAAGAATAAGATTATTTGAGTCTTTGATCGAGCGCTGCAATCATTTGTTAGACGAACTTTCTGATCGTTTAACAGCTGATGAAATAAAACGCTCTCGGGCAGTATCAGGCATTCATTTCGAAATAGTTGTATGAGACTCGAATGGGTTTAGAGGAAGTGGTTCTTGAAGAGCTTCCGAATTCTTTCTGCCATCCTTTCCCGATCCAGCTAATACGCCGCCTATAATGGTCGCGACACAGGCAAACTGTTACCGTCCTTCCGTCTCTGAAGTAATTTCTTTACCTTCAATTGTAGGCTAATTCCTTGCTTGTGAATGACATAGTTCGCACTCGTCCTTCTCCATTTCGAAAATTTCGTCATTGCCAGCAGTAAATTAACGTGCACATCAACGTAGGTAGCACTGGTTACTGACCAAAACCTGTTAACGTGTTTCTGACGTTTATAAGTAGGAGGGCAGCTCAACTTGCCCCTCGATAAAAACCTTGCTCATTTCCAGGTCAATGGACTCCGTTTTACGAGCTGCTTCCCGCTGCAGATGCCATCTGTAATTAAACATCGCCGCTGCCTTCAGAGTGTAGGATGAACGGGCCGAGATTAACTCTTACATCTCCGCCTTAGCAGCATATAGCCTGAGATTTTTTCTCTCTTGTTTATGTGAATCGTATTGGAGAGAATCGTATTGGAGAGAAAAGAGCTTTATGGCGCAGCTTGGCTAAAAGAAGGGGTAGGTTGATGGGACACAGCCTGAGGTATAAAGAAAGGAACTTTAAATGGGACGTCATACGGGGGAGGGGTAAAACTGCAGAGCAAGGAAAAATATAGTAAGCAGACTGGAATAGACGTGGTTTGCAGTAGTTATAAAGAAATGAATGGATTTGTACGGAATAGACTAGCGTGGAAAGCCGCATCAAATCAGTCTTCAGATCACAGGAAAAGATCCCTATTAGCTAAGGTATTTGGTAGTAGATTCCATTGCATGAGGTTAATGAAGAATGCAGACTTTCTGTCATGCGAGTCTATCAGCTACGGTGCAAAATGTACGCCAATCGATGGGTAAGTACGTGATATTTAACAGCTCATGATTTGCACACAGCGAAGATAAAACATAGTTTCGTATCTTTTTGCATTCTATTGCAAGACGTTCTTCGTCTGAAGCGTCTTTGCAATGGACAATAATTGGGAGTCTGAATATTTTGCTAATAACAATTCATTCCGTTAAAGCACACCAGCAAATTCTACTTTGCCATTAAATAAAACAGATGTGGATATTTTGTAGCTTAAACAACGCTAACAGATTGAATTTATGTGCAAAAGAGAGCTACACGCACAATCTAGATAATGTTTCCGAAGAATCTGCTTCGCCTTGCTGAGAGAGGTCAAGACATAACACGTTATGACTCGGGATTCCCTAGTCATTTACCAGAAACTTCTTTACATTTATCACATTTTGCTCAGAACAGAATAGCAGACGCAACTGTGGTCTTGCTTTTGTACGCTGCTTCACCTTCACGGTCGCTCATGTTTCGTACAATAGGCCTAGAGCATGAAATTCTGCAGGAACAGCTCATTTATCTGGCTATTTAGTCATAAGTGGGCTCGTGGGATGAAATGTTTCATCTGTGACTCAGTGCGCTTTCGATGGTTGGAGTAGTACTTATCTCCTTATCGCAAAGATAACACACCTGGAAATATAGCTCGGAACAATGTCATGTTGCTACCTAGGCCCGGCTATAAGACTTCAGGTTTTTTTCGGCCACGTCATTTTTTCGTAAATTTCAAAGGGAAACCCGTATTATTTTTTTTCTTGACGACTTAAATCTCGCTTCAAATACATAATGGTCACAACAGTTTTCACCACACGCGTGCAGCGGTCTCTCGCGTTACGAAGATCCATTAAAAGTCGATCTTACGTAGTACTTTTGAAGTACAAAGGTACAAACTAAGACCGATGTAAGGGCAGTTGCCAAAACCTTCTGTTAAATGCTACCTACATTATGTGTGAAATACGAGAAAATGAAAGGCTAGTAGTCAAACATTCGTAAGCTCCAGAGCGTATTTTCTTTTGTCAATAAACGCATCTTACTTGTGTGTTGACAGGAAATATAAAAAAGTTTCACTCCAAAGTGCAGCATCTTACTTCGTTCATTTTCTATTGCCGTAGTGCCCCAGAACGAAAGTCAGACAAACCTCAAAATAATTACTCGCATACTAAAACGTAAGAGTGACATTACGTTAAATGGTGCTGAATTGCTGAATACATGAATAGCGTTTAATTAGGAAGATTAGAGAAAATAATATTTTCAAATTCGGTGGCCTGACTGTGAGAATATTTCACTCTACAGGCAAATCTACGTTTGTTAACCTCTAACAGTGCTATGCTTTTTCGGTCCAGCTGATGTCCCCATGTAGCGTATTAGGTTATTTTATATGCAACCGAAACTGGCACTAACCTGTTTTAAGTATAGGTGGTTCGAAATAACACACACCTAGAGACATGCTGATATAGGAGACAAATTGCGGTACTGTTTGAAGTACATTTGTTTAACCTTAGTGGTGAGGGTGGGGGAGTCTGCCGTGAAAGCTTCGTCATGGTGGCTGTACTAGCAGAAGCAGTCATCAGCATCAAGTCTGACGAGAACGTCACAGCCACTTGTCGCCCTTGATGTGTTGGAGGCGCCTGTTTTCGAACAGATAATCGACTCGTCCAGCCAGTTACAAGAGGACCTATTGTATAGTGTGGAATTCTATTATCCCCGAACTACATTCTCAGAAACACGTAAAACACGAGGAAATATTCAGATCGGCTAGTTTCACAGCTGAATTATAGGAAAACTTGTCTACGTGCTAGTAGGACTTGCGCTGCGAGGGTTTTGTTCAAACTTAATTGTATCCATAGACAATCGATCCATACCAGGAATCGAGAATATCGACGACTGTTGCTTGTTATCGACATTGATATTGGCTAAACGTCGATTCCGAGAATTCCAAGACTTTCGAGAACGTTCTAATTTTAAGTTTGAAGTCGGATAGCAAATGACAAAAAATTATTTTTGTCGTGTGATATAATTACAAATTAACAGTTTTCTAATTTTTTTCACTTGTATTGTGAAACCTTGCTTCTTGCCAAACTTCGTGATTCTAGGTCAACGGGCCCTGTAGGCTTTAATGAGTGAGTTTGCGAGTATGAAAATATGTGACAAATGTTCGTACCTTTTGATTTCATTGACTCGGAAGCTTAATTATTTCACACCAGCAAGGGGCCATAGATCTTAGTACGTGGCATACTTTTCCACTTCCCGTTCCTGAGAAACGGCCTCTTAATAGACGGACTATCGGACAGACTGTCGGATAGCAAAAGAAAAAAAAAATCGCGTGACATAATTACAAATTCACCGTTTTCGGATTTTTTTCCTTTTTCATGTACTGTGAAGGCTCGCTTCTCGTCAAATTACATGGTTCTAGGCCAACATGAAGTACCTATAGGTTCTGATGAGTGAATGTATGACAGAAACGGCCGTAAAAATGGTTCAAATGGCTCTGAGCACTATGGGACTCAACTGCTGAGGTCATAACTCCCCTAGAACTTAGAACTAGTTAAACCTAACTAACCTAAGGACATCACAAACATCCATGCCCGAGGCAGGATTCGAACCTGCGACCGAAACGGCCGTATCTTTCAATTGCATTGACTTAGAAGTTTAATTTTTTTACGGAGCCAAGGGGCTGTAGACCTTCGTATGTGACAGAAGTTTCAATTTGATACGTCTACCACTTTCTGAGAAAAAGTTTTATTAATGGTCAGTCGGGCGAGGTGGCCGAGCTGTTCTAGGCGCTACAGTTTGGAACCGCGCGACCGCTACGGTCGCAGGTTCGAATCCTGCCTCAGCCATGGATGTGTATGATGTCATTAGGTTAGTTAGGTTTAAGTAGTTCTAAGTTCTAGGGGACTGATGACCTCAGAAGTTAAGTCCCATAGTGCTCAGAGCCATTTGAACCATTTTTTTTTATTAAAGGTCAGTCAGTCAGACGAACAGACAAACGAACTGAAAAGTGAGCCCATAAGGGTTCTGGCATTACCGATTGAGGCATGGGACACTAAAATTAAAAAAATGGCTTCACGGCGCAAAAATTGCCCTCTACAGTGGAAATAAAGAAACATCGCAGGCAGAGGTTCAAATGGCTCTGAGCACTATGGGACTTAACATCTTAGGTCATCAGTCCCCTAGAACTTAGAACTACTTAAACCTAACTAACCTAAGGACATCACACACATCCATACCCGAAGCAGGATTCGAACCTGCGACCGTAGCGGTCGCGTGGTTCCAGACTGTAGCGCCTAGAACCACTCGGCCACTCCGACCGGCAGGAAGAAAACAAACTTTTGCAGCCTATACGTAAAGAGAAAAAGGGATACTTCATTTCCGCGCGTCCCAGGATTGCAGACATATACGTGCAAAAAAAATATCAATTACATAACTTCATTTTTCTCCGCGTCTACCCCTTTATTACCCCCAAGAGATTAAGTAAACAGGGTGGAAATGGCTTTATTCTCCAGTGAGGTTCTTGGACGTAGGAGTAGTGGTGCTGTTAATATCGCATAGCGCAGGTCAACTCCAATAAAACTGGGAAGAAAAAGTCGGAAAGGATAGCATCAAGGACAGCAGGATGCCGCGTGTTTTGTGGCGGTCAGCTGTTTGCGATTCCAGTCCGAAAAGTGCCCTGGAGGGCTGGTGGTGTTGTGGTAGACAGGCGCGCCTTCCGGCAGCCGGTGACCGTGGCCGGCGGGCATCTGTATGCCGCCCGCCGCGGGTGGCCTCTGCCTTCAGCCAAGGACCCCGCGCGTCCGCCGAGCATGCCTGATGGCCGATGCCGCTCAGCGCGTGACGCACGCACTACCTATACCGAACCGCCCGCCACAAATCGCGCGGAATCACAATCGCCGCGAACTGGTGGGGAAGGTTACGTACAGAAGTACTTCTTTGTGCAACTAGGCGGAAGTTCCCCGGTATAGGACGATTACACGATTGCCGAAAAATCACTGGAAACTGTCACATCCGCCAATTACCAGGGATTATGGGCTTGGTTTGGGTCGTTTGGGGGAAGAGACCAGACAGCAAGGTCATCGGTCTCATCGGATTAGGGAAGGAAGTCGGCCGTGCCCTTTCAAAGGAACCATCCCGGCATTTGCCTGGAGCGATTTAGGGAAATCACGGAAAACCTAATTCAGGATGGCCGGACGCGGGATTGAACCGTCGTCCTCCCGAATGCGAGTCCAGTGTCAGGGATCATGCGCACGGAGGATTTAAAGCGTAACAGCCACAGTAAACTAACTGTAGAAAATGCAAATGCCTGACAGATTCATTAGAAGAATCCTCATGAAATATGGTCGACCCCAGTCAAGTAGCTTCCTAAACCTGCTTTCTACTGTTTCTTGAGTATTGCTCGTCAGTTGGGACCCTTACAAGATTGAACAGATACAGGTTCATCTGATAAGGACGAAAGCGTCACAGAGTCGTTACAGCACAGGCCCTGTGAATCACAGTGTGCTTTACTCTAAAATTCCCAGAGCGCACATTTCTAGATGCGCTAACCGGTACAGGGTGTAACGGGTGTAGTGCAGTGCAGACGTTTCTATTGTGACTGAAGACAGGGCACTGAACAACATTGCTTCATTTGTAGACTAACAATTATAGCTATTTGGAGTAGCATGTTTTTAGATTAGTTACTACTTCCGAGTACACGTGGCAAGAGCAAGCTATTAATGCTTATTTTCCCCTGGGCAGCAGGTCAAGTGTTGGTGTGGTACAAGGACGCAAAACTGTTAGTCTATACTGACAGGTGCAGTTACGACCATGGAGAAAACATCGGGTCATAAAGTTTGTGACATTTTTGTGGGAAGACTGTTAGATGCAGAGAAAAAATCAGTCAGCACACTGATGTATGTACATGTTAACGTAACACACACACAAATATCTGCACTTATACCCGTTAAACCCTGTATGTCGCTTCCTCCTACATATGTCTCACGAAAAGAACATGAAGGTAAAGTTAGAGAGACTCGACCCCACACTGATCGTTCTTCCCGTGCACCATTCGAGGCTGGAACGGGAAAGGTGGAAGGGACAGTGGTATACAAAATACACTCAGCCACACACAATAAGGCGACTAGTGATGTACAGATGTGGATGCAGAAAGGAAGCAAGGTAGAGCAGTCTTTTACTCCGGGTGTCTACAATGACGTCACAAGCTCTGATTGATGGAAGGAAGAGAAATGAATTCACCTGCATTCTTATCGAATGCACCATCCCGGCGTTAGCCTTGAGCTGTGTAGAGGAGACACGAAGAACCTGAAGCTGGATGGTAGAACGGGAATTCGAACCGCTGTCCTCTCGAACGAGAGGCCTTAACCACTGGATCGCATGGGTCGGTGCCTTTATTGGCTTGGAAAGTGAAATCGCGGATTTGAAACCTGCATTCAGCTTGGACTGAGTCCTGTAGACCTGTAAAAAATAGCACCGACGGTTTCGCAAATGAGTGTAGAAATTGCTATCAGGAAAAAAGTATACGGAAACATTGATCTTTGGAGAGTGCATGGCGGAACTGAAAAAAATGATTGATTCGCAGTCTGATGACAACTGAGTAACAACTGTGTAAAAACAAAATCGTATATCGAAGACGTGACGGATGGCATGAAGAAGAATTTAAAAGAGTATTAAAAATGTGAGAGGAAGAGTTGCCGATACTAATGTTCGGAGGCGATGAAATTCTTCCAGCTGGCAAAAACGTCGAATGACATCTCTATGAAACTTCCTGTGCCGGACTGAGAGTCGAACTCTAGACCTTTGCCTTTCGCGATCAGGTGCTGCAAGGCTCCCAGAAGGGCTTCTGTGAAATTTGGAAGGTAGGAGGCGAGGAACTAGCAGAATTGAATTTGTGAGGACGGATTGTGATTCGCGCTTGGATAGCTCAGTCGGTTAGAGCACTTGCCCGCGAAAGCCTAAGGTCCCGCGTTCGACTCTCGGTCCGAGGAAGTTTCATATCAGTGCACACTCCGCTGCAGAGTGAAAATCTGGAATGTCATCTCTATGTTTCCAAACTATTTGAGAAGAAGCGTAAGGCGGCAATCGGAGCCAGTTTCGATCAACGAAAGATCTATATGGAGGACATATTGACTCATATGTATATTCCAGATTACAGTACGACAAAACCGACAAATACTAAGAATTAAAGACCGATTAGTTACCTTCTGTGAATGGTTATGTTGGTACATTTGCAGTTTTCGTTACAAGAAGAAATCATGATGTCAGAGTAGATGGATATAATACACATGATAAGTGCAAGCGAACTCCGTAATCTGGAATTTGCCCAGCTTTGCCTGATCCAAAACACTGTAAACATTTGCGGGGAACGTAGAGAATATCTTAACTCGCGCAAGACTTGAGTGAATTTTTCCATGTTCATTTAATCTATATTCATTCCCACACAGTTGAGGTACACTGAGTGACATGTGAATATGCTCGATGCTAAGCTAACTAATATTAATATTTAATCTAATTCCCGAAATTAGAGTTCAGTTTTCTCCACCGCGGAAGCAATCAGATTGCGTTGTACCTGCGACGTCATAAGAAAGGGTTGTCGCTTTTAACCACAAGCATAACTCTCCGCGGTTTCGAAGGATTTTTATGTATACCAACAAACGCACAAGAAAATCCGGAAGTGTGGAAAATTATGTTGCTCCAGTCATCTGTGACGACAAAGCCACGGGCCGTTTATCGTGACGCTTTTAAACCCAATGTCGAGCCTACAAAATGCTCTATCAACGATTATTCTCGCAGCGTAAAGGTCAAATGAAGAAAGGTTAGCCTTCAGACGAGCGCTCAACTTCGTCATACGTCGCCGTTAAACATTTGTCGAATTCGCGACTCCTCGTCTTCAACGCTTCCTTGTTTTAAGAGAAATCGTTGTGGTTTAGACGGACAGCAGCGGGAAAAGTCAGACATAAGCTGGCAGGCGCTTTTTTTGCTTCTTGGTGCCGGCTCGAGTACTTAAGTCCTTTTGTTTCCTTTGTTTCGGGTGTTCACTCGCTGTACGAGCGACTCGCCGGTAGGTGCTCGGTTTCGCGCTGCAGCGGATTCGACATACGCCTGTTCTCTAGGATCGCCGGCGCTTTCGGGTGGGTGAAATCGCCACCTGCCCCACGAGGCCAATTGCAACAGGCGTGCCGGGACAGCGGATGGCGACAGGATGTTGCGACAGACACCTGAGGCGGGATCGGATGCTGCGGACCGCCTGCTCGCCTGTGGTAGAGCACGCCGTTTCCCAGTGCACCTGCTACTGCCCTGGTGACCACAAAGCGGAGTTTTCACCAAGGGCAGCGACTTACCTCCGTGGCTGAGGTCGCTAATTCACTGTGGGGACCGAACTGTTCGGCCCAAATACTGTGGTAGAGAAAGCATCAGATACAAATGCTAGCCAGCCGTACATATATGGTACCTTAAGTTTGCCGTTCCTTTGCTGCTTTGAAAGAACCGGCTTCGGATATCCGACTGCCCCATCTTCCTATACACCACTCATCCACAACAATTATTAGCACACCATTACGCTACACAGTCACTCTCATCCACTCGATACGAATCTGGTATCATCCACAGATATGCTGAAAGCAACTACAGATTACCTCCAATTTCCAAGACCGCTGTGCAATATTCGCAGTTTACCCCTAATGCCAGTGATGTCTCAGAAGGTAATACTCAGAAAACTGGTTGGCGCTTGCAAATCGACCAGACACCTTCTTCGACAACAGACAACAAGAACTCCTATGGACTCAGACAATATCAATTGCAGCGTTAGACTGGCTGCCCTGAAAAAAAAGGTCGCTTCCCAAATTTGTGCTATATGCCAAAGAAAGGGAAGGAATATTTAGCATGAAACTAAAAATAGGTGTAACACCTCATTATATCGGCCGAGGTGACGCAGTGGTTAGCATACTGGACTCGCATTCGGGAGGACGACGGTTCAAACCCGCGTTCGGCCATCCAGATTTAGGTTCTCGTGAATTCCCTAAATCGCTCCAGGAAAATTCCGGGAAGGTTCCTTTGACAAGGACGCGACCGATTTCCTTCCCCATCCTTGACGCCACCCGAGCTTCTGCTCCGTCTTTAATGACATCTATGTCGTCGTGTTGTTAAACCCAACCTTCCTTCCTTTCTTTCTTTTGTGTCGCCTTAATTCCAAGAAAAAATTCTCATAATAAAGACAAAGATTCTTCGCTCTATCCCTGTCAAACTGTATCTTGTGCTCTGCATGTTTTTTACGAGCAGTAGGAAAGCCAGTTACTAAAGTCAGTTTGCTACTATCTGCGACAAGCATTCTGGAAGCAATCACACAGTGATATTAATGTCTTCACTTGGTGTCATTCGATTCCCAGTAACGGAGCTACTTTTCCACAAAAGAAGCAGCGTGAGAGGAGTTGAAATTCTCACTGCCAAAGGTTGACTTCCCCTCTGTATTCTATCCGAATTTAAGCACTTAAATCACAAATTTGTTGGATGTAAACTTTTAACGACAGTCTCTTGCGAGAATGATTTCTTCGAAGAAGAGAAATCTTATGACGATAATAAGAACCCTTAATTACGTCCAGCCTCGATTAGTGTCACAGAAAAACCCAGCAGTTGGTGGTTGTTATTTTGAGAGACAACGATATATATGCTATAACTTGAGACTTTATCGCCTGACCTTGTTCAGACAAGGCCCCTGTTGTTGTTTATTCTAAGAGTGTATACGAAGTCAGCGCGAATTCACTGGTTTGCGATAGTCGATTTCACTTCCTCGTTGACTAGAAAACGCGTCAAGGCACTACAACTGCCTTTAACGATAATCTTACTACCACACTCAGACTTGGGTATAATTTCCTTATCCTGCTGCTTATTATGATGTGCAAGTGTTTCCCGTTTTATTTATGTTGATTCTGTCACGACTGTGACGCATTTTTAAAATATATTTATCTATTCGATTATTTCCGTGGATTTAGTTAAGGCTTTTTGGCGTTTACCTATGTTGTTCCTGACATCTAGCGTAGATGCAAATACTTCTAGACGAGGCTTCATGGCTACATATGAAATTATCACTTCAGATTATAATAAACGCCACTGAAAAAGCTGCAACGAACGGACAGTGACGAAATACAGATGTGAATACCTCAATCCCGAAATGCATATTGCATTGCAAATTAAGTCACTATGGGCTACCGAAAGCGGATATGTCCTCCCATCTTTAAAGCAGATAAGACAGCTACCAGTCTAACACCAAACACAATAGTTAAAATTTCGTTATAATATTTTAATGTTGAAGCAAGCCATACTGCGAAAAGGAGAAAATTAGAAAATGAGAAAGAGTTGGAGTAACGTGGAACGAGAAAGTCGAAAGGATGAAATCAAAGCGTGCCTTAGACTTTGAATGAAAAATTAGAAGAGATCGAAGTAGGTTGCCTATAGAGACTCTGTGAGGCAGAAATGATGTGACTCATTTCACATCAGTAACCATGTAACTGAGCGACCTATATCCACTCAGTACGTCAACCGTGTGCAGCGTGGCGTGATGTGAGTCCGGTGTCACTATGCTAAACTTTTGGAGACACATCAACAGTTAAATGGGTGCAGACAACAACTAATTGAAAAAATAATGAATCAGTAACGTATCGGCATCTTCTACAAAGTCTTTGTATACAACTGATGCACGATGTCTATTCGTGAAAGTTACATAAACAATCAGAAGAATAACGTGAAGCATGCACCAATGTAACCTGCTAATGACTTTTTGTCTTTACACTCATTGTAACCGTGAAGAACAGTTACGCAACTACTGGTTGTGACTATTTTTATTTCATGCGACATAGTAATCTACTTTGTTCATTTCTAAAACTTCTAAAAACTAATGTCGAAGTTCCTATATTACATGTAGAAAGCAAAATGATGAAGGTAGTGTTTCTGTCGCCTTAAATCGTCCGTTCTGGTCACACAGAGCTTGAATATTGAGCGATCTTGTTGCAGAACAATACCTCATTCTTAATCAAAACGCAGAGTTCACATAGCGGCCGCCATGCTGAAGCGGCGACGCTATATCGGGCTCGCTGAGCGATTCAGGACGCGTCCGAGACGCGTGGGCCGATGGCAATCCCGGAAGGACACAGGACCTCGGCCTTCGACCCTGCCTTGGGCACAGACTCTGCTTCCGGAAATGATGCGTGCCTCGACAACGAAGATCATGCGCCAGTTTCACTTGTCCATCTCTACGTCCGACCCATGGAAGCCCTTTACCGCTACCCGCTAAGCTCGCGAAGCAAACGGCAATGACAGGATTTGCAAGGTATGTCCTTGTCAAAGTTACGAGGTGTTGTGGTAGAGTTCCTGGTCGCGTCAGTCCAATTTCCCCGTGTTATCTACCGCCTGTTGCGAGCTACACGCGTGATTCACTGCCGCTGGCGCTCCCCGTTATCGGTCGAGAAAGTTGCGGACAATGTAGCAGTCAGTTAAAAGCGTAGTTTTGCGGGCTGACCTCACTTCCTGCTGTACATTATTCTCGCTGAATGCCTCCTCGTCTTAGGTCTGTGTCATGCTAAGTGAGACGTTCCTTCACTTTCCATTACGACATAACATACTTGGATGTCGAGACAGAAAGAAAGAAGTACTCTTCTCACCTTCACAGTTCTTAGTCCCTTCGCTGTTCGTGAAAAAGATCCAACATACGTAGTATGTGTTGGAAGTATAGAAGGGAAACGAAAACATCATACCACAACCGAGTTTCCAATCTCGATGAGAAAAAAATAAAAATTTTTCGACAGAATTTGGTCGGAAAGAGGTGGAGATGTTGTGGGGAAAAATGCCTGAGTTTAATCTCAGATCTCTGCGATGTGTTGTACACTCTACAAAAAACAAAAAAAGCCGACACATCACGAAGGAATTATCCGAATGGGACGGAAATCGTTAGATGTATATGCATGTACAGACAAACAAATGATTAAAATTTCGGAAAAATTGTATGTGATGTTTTCAAGAGAAAAAGCATCAAAAATTGAGCAAGACAAAAATGGGTTAGTCCAATTGGCGCGTTAGATCGTCAAAATCCCGAGATGGTTGGAGGGCCCTGCCCATAACGATCCAAACTTTCTAAATTGGGGACAGATCCGGCGATCTTGCTGGCCAAGGGAGGGTTTGGCAAGCACAAAGAAACGCAGTAGAAACTCTCATTGTCTGCGGGCGGGCATTACCCTGCTGGAACGTAAGCTGAGGATAGCTTGTCATGAAGGGCAACAAAACGGGGAGTAGAGTATCATCGAGCACTGTGCTGTAAGCGTGTTACAGGTGACGACCAAAGGGGTCCTGATATGAAATTAAGTGGCAATCCAGACCGCCGCTAGTTGTTGCTGGACCGTGTGGCAGACAGGTCTGGTGTCCCACTGACGTCCATGTCGTCTCCAGACAACGTCTTCGGCCTGGAATCTTATTGACTGCAGTAGAATTGTCTTCAGTGCTGAGTCTCGCTTCAGACTGAGTCCCGACGACCAGCGAAAACGTGTCAGGTGACGCATTCTATCAATCAGTGCAAACACATGGGCAAGAGGTGGACCTACGCGTTATTGACTTGCTCAATTTGCGAAGCTCTTTCTCCTGAATAAACCGCCCAGTTTTCTGAAGTTGTAATCATTTATTTGTGTGTACATGTACATCACATCTGCCTATTTCCGTTCCCTTCGTATACGCGTAATTCCTTGGTGGTGCGTCGTTTCTTTTTTTTTTTTTGCCTTAGAGTGATTTTTTGTAAGGTTTTCCCACTATTATAGTGATCCATCTGTTGATTAGGAAACCTAAATATCTATTCTCACGGCAGGTGGCTCTTGCCCCGTCGTTAGCGGTCAAACAGCCATGCGGATCAGGGAATAACCCGTAGCACATTTTACCCGTTAATTCTCGTTTCATTTTGTGTATTGTGCAAGGTCGACGTTCAGTTTTTTTTAAGCGCAAGAAAAGGGTATGAAGTTGATCGTAGACATGCACCCACCCATGCTAAATTTTTATTGTTCATATTAAGATATTGATAAGCAGTCACTGAATGTACTGTCGTTGCCAAATCTCTAGTATGTGTCCACTGTCCCGAAATGCCAACGTCCCGGGCGCAGTGGTAATCCCAGTTTCCGTCAAATCACCGAAGTGAAGCGCTGTTGGACTTGGCTTCCATTGTTAGATGGATCACCGTCCGGGTATGCCGAACGCTGTAGCCAAGCACCCTTGTGAGGCCAATGGAGGAACTTCTGGGTTGAGAAGTAGCGGATCTGGTCACGAAAACTGACAATTGCCGGGAGACCGGTGTACCGACCACATGTCCCTCCATATCCGCATCCAGGGACGTCTGTAGGCAGAGGATGATACGGCGATCGGTCGGTACTGTTGGGCCTAACGAGGCCTGTTGGACGGAGTTTAGTTTTACTCCCAAGAATATTGGTTGCGAGGGAAGATTTTAACCTGACTAAGCATTTATTTCATATTCTGCAAGAGCCCTGCTAACGAAGCTCTGTACGCACTGATACCTATGTCATCACCATCATGATCGTCGTCAACGCTGTACGCCCTTGTAGAAAGCGTCGAAGCCTGGTGCGGACTCAGCTGTGAGCACCGCGCCGTGTCTCATTCATTGCCAGTCGCGCTGCGTCGTCGCTGGGACTCGGCCAACATCTTTTTCAAGGGGAACCTCCGTAATGAAGAAGACTTGGCAACGAAGGGACGGCGCCACTGCCAACTGCAGAGCGCCGGCTCTACTGACTCAACAGCCCGTGTCACGCTCCGCAGCCACTGCCTGCGTTCTCTAACACATATCAGATCTCGTATTGCGTTCGTTTTGCTCCTGCTGTGCTGATAGAGTGACGTTCCAAGAACTCCAGTCCGACGAAAATTGCAGTAAAATCTAGTTACATTTGGACGAAACATTCCTTTCGTGCGCGGACTGGAAACTGACTCTCAGTGCAGATGTGGACCAACGCGTTGTTACAAAACTGTTAAGGCTTTTGTGGCCACTTGTTGACAAACTGCCGGCCGGAGTGGCCGTGTGGTTCTAGGCGCTACAGTCTGGAACCGCGTGACCGCTACGGTCGCAGGTTCGAATCCTGCCTCGGGCATGGATGGTTCAAATGGCTCTGAGCACTATGGGACTTAACATCTATGGTCATCAGTCCCCTAGAACTTAGAACTACTTAAACCTAACTAACCTAAGGACATCACACAACACCCAGCCATCACGAGGCAGAGAAAATCCCTGACCCCGCCGGGAATCGAACCCGGGAACCCGGGCGTGGGAAGCGAGAACGCTACCGCACGACCACGAGATGCGGGCGGGGCATGGATGTGTGTGATGTCCTTAGGTTAGTTATGTTTAAGTAGTTCTAAGTTCTAGGGTACTGATGACCTCAGAAGTTAAGTCCCATAGTGCTCAGAGCCATTTGAACAATTTTTTTGACGAACTGCCTGTTGTCTTCAGTTTCGGGTTGTTCGACCGTCGTTCGTCTGATGATTTTTCTGACGATTCGCCAGCGCAAGTGTCTGGCATTGTCAAAGTTTCAACCTCCAGCCACTTGTGCTGGCGAAACATCAGAAAAATCATCAGATGAGCGTCAGTCGAACAACCCGAGACAGAAGACAACAGGCAGTTTGTCAACGCGTTATTGCCTTGCTGAATTTGTGAAGCTCTTTCTTTTGAATAAATCATCTAATTTTTCTAAAACTGTAATCATTGGCTGTCTGTACACGTACATCAAATTTACTGATTTCCGTCCCATTCGGATAATACCTTCGTGGTGAGTCTTTCTTTTCTTTCTTTTTTTTTTTTTTTTTTAGTGAAAAATTAATGTGCCTTGTCCTGAGTACAGGAGACCCCATACTAGACGGGATTGCCGGCCGGTGTGGTCGAGCGGTTCTAGACACTTCAGTCCGGAACCACGCAGCTGCTACGGTCGCTGGTTCGAATCCTGCCTCGGGCATGGATGTGTGTGAAGTCCATAGGTTGGTTAGGTTTAAGTAGTTCTAAGTTCTAGGGCACAGATGACCTCAGATGTTAAGTCCCATAGTGCTCAGAGCCATTTGAATTTGAACTAGACGGGATTAAGATGAAGAAGAAGTCAGAAACATCACGTAACTACTTGCAAATCTCTGCAAGTCCAATTGCGTTTTGCCACTCGCTGCAGCAGGCAGCAGTTAAGCACAGTTGAGCGACGAATCCTACGTCCCGATTGTTCCACCGTTAATGTCGGAGCCAGCAGCAGATAAGCACCTATCTGACCCGATTAGATAGTAACGCCAGATACATTTCTCACGATCTGGCTTCTGCCTCCAGCGGCCCACCTCGTCTCCGCTTCGGAAACGATTCCCTCCCAGGCGCGGCGGCACGGCAGCGGTGAGCGAGGTCTGTGTGGGATGTTTTCTCCCGCGCGGAGTTTGTCAACACCTGCCGATGCACGAGCAGAGCGCTGACAGCCGTGAAGGCTAAAACGGAAAGCAGTGGTCCGGCGGCAAAGAGAAAAGCCGGCGGCTGTAATCGCGGGGAAACGGTCGGCTGCAAAACGAAAGCCGGCCGGCGGATTTTGTAAAGAGGGCCGAGCTGCGAAGGTCGGCAAGGCGCTGGCGCTGTCCGACGGGGCGTGACGGCACCCTCCAACCTCCAGAGGGCGAGAAGGCCTTCGGTCTTCCAGCAAATCCGTTTTCTCGATTCGGCCAAAAGCGCAGAATCGTGCAAATCCGAGATCGAGTTACGACAAGAGGGGGAGGTTTTTAGAGAAACGTTACGTCGATACGGAGGTCATTAGACACGTCATCCTAGAACTCACTTGAAGTGATAAAGCAAAGTGTGTGTGTGTGTGTGTGTGTGCGAATCACATTCGCTCAACTGGGAATTCTTTTGTCATCAGCTCTATTGGGTATGGCTATACTACCCGCTGGTGACTTATGAAAATTTGTACCGCACCGGGAGTCGAAGCAGGATTTCCCGTTTATCGCGAGCGGTTGCCTTACGATTTAGGCTATCCGAGCACCTGAACTTCCACATGTTCTGTTCTCTACATCCTCAAGTAGAAAACGTCACATATGGAAGTTAGGGTGGGTACGAAGAGCGTGCACGGATAGCCTAAAGCTAAGGCAACAGCTCGCAATAAGCGGGATATCCGACTTCGACTCCCGGTCAGGCACAAATTTTCATATGTTACCAATAGATACTCTAACCACACCCAATACAGACTATGCTACAATAATTCGCAACTCAGCGAATCTGTTTCGAAAAATATTTCGACAGCTGTAGGATCGTCAACCACAATACTGTATTATTTAGTTTAGTAGGCTGTTTAGATTTTTATGTCGGTAACGCCACGTAGCGCTCTGTATGAAAATCACTGGCTGTGCTGTGTGCAGTCTGTGGATGGTTGGCATTGTTGGAATATCCGCTATTGTAGTGTTGGGCAGTTGGATGTGAACAGCCCGTAGCGTTGTGCAGTTGGAGGTGAGCCGCCAGCGGTGGTGGATGTGGGGAGAGAGATGGCACAATTTTGAGAGCGGACAATCTGGACGTGTGTCCATCAGAAAGAGTAAATTTGTAATACTGGATATCATGAACTGATATATATATGATGACTTTTGAACATTATTAAGGTAAATGCATTGTTAGTTCTCTATCAAAATCTTTCATTTGCTAACTGTGCCTATCAGTAGTTAGTGCCTTCAGTAGTTAGAATCTTTTAGGTGGCAGTATTGGCGCTCGCTGTATTGCAGTAGTTCGAGTAACGATGATTTTTGTGAGGTAAGTGATTCATGAAAGGTATAGGTTATTGTTAGTCAGGGCCATTCTTTTGTAGGGATTATTGAAAATCAGATTGCGTTGCGCTAAAAATATTGTATGTCAGTTTAGTGTTGATCAGAATAAGTAAAGAGAGAAATGTCTGAGTACTTTCAGTTCTGTTCAGCTGTTTGAAAATCAAATAACGTAAGAGTTTTATCAGCGCAAGTAATTCATAAATTTTTCTAAGGGGACATTTCAACTGGTGCGGGTGGAAAGAGGCTTAAACCAAGCGTCCCGGTATTTAAGCACGGAGCCACGTCAGTTCGCGCCTGTTTTTTGCTAGTACTGTGTCTTGTTATGTAAGGTTTCTCCGCTGCAGACGGATGACGTCGATATCTTTCCACAATACTTCGGTTCGGCTGACAACTTGGCCAGACCAGTTTCTCTCCTGAACATCGCTGCCTCATTTTCAGTCGAAATAAGTCGGCAAGATGTCAGTGTCATCCTTGAACAGTTCCAAAACTCTATGGAATAGTCATTACAGCGGGAAAACGTCAAGTATTCCGTCTCACGGTAGTGTCTTGTTGGTCTGCCTCTGCACACAGGTACTCTGTGTTTCATACATTTTCTTGAGAATGGAATTCATAGAATTTCATCACGTCTTCTAGAGATATGATAAGCAGAGAATTATAGACTGAGTAACAGCGGATGTCTAATCATGGTATTCCGAAAATATGACTGCGTCCTCATGTTGTTAAACAGGTGAACTTTTCAGTCTCTGTTGCATTTGGATTTACGTTAACCAACCGGATGATGGCCACTTGCAAAGAATCGCCGAAACGTTGGTCTATGATACTTGAGGCGGAGAAGTTTTACTGAAGATGACAAGAGCCGCAGAAGCCTACACACATAGGTACGAATTGTAGTAGTAAACATAGCCTTTTACTTTTATTCGGGCAGTTACCACACCCGTATAAAATTTCTGAAATTACAACCTTTTCCACTCGTAATCATTATTTTCCACCATTGACTTGATTAAGTGCAAGCCACCAGCATACGGTGGGCATACATGAAACTTACAAGTATTTCTCCGTCATATGCTGATGGCTTGGCGGCTTTGTGGCTTCCTCTCATAAATGTCTACTAAGGCTATAAAATGTCAAATAATGATTACAAGTCGAAAGTGTTGACAATTCAGAATTTTGAAGAAAACGTTTACACATTGTTATTAGTTCTATCAGGATACTATGTCGAAAATACTTTCCACAAGATAAATTAAAAGTTGTTAGGTGTTTCAAGTGTCCTGCCATATGTCCTGACGTCCGCCTGCTTAGCTGGGTAGTAACGTGCTTGCCTCCCATGCACTGGGCCCGGGTTCGATTCCTGGCCGGGTTGGAGATTTTCTGCGCTCGGAAACTGGGTGTTATGTTGTCCTCGTCATCATTTCATCCTCATCGCCGGCCGCATGTCGCCAAATGTGGCGTCGAATGAAATAAGACTTACACTTGGGGGCCGAACGTGACTGGGACATCCCGGCCAACAATGCCAAACGATCATTTCACTCATATGTCCTGACGAATGCCAGGTTATTTCTTCCAACATAACGGGTTATTCCATGCCACATCTTTGACCAAGAAAGACAGCTCTTGAATGATTTACAAAATGGTTCAAATGGCTCTGAGCACTATGGGACTTAACATCTGAGGTGATCATTCCCCTAGAACTTAGAACTACTTAAACCTAACTAACCTAAGGACATCACACACATCCATGCCCGAGGCAGGATTCGAACCTGCGACCGTAGCGGTCGCGCGGTTGCAGACTGAAGCGCCTAGAACCGCTCGGCCACACTGGCAGACAGTGATTTACAGGACGAAGTAATGTCGACTCAAAAAGCTGCACTGTGGATGTTGACGCTCTGGCAGAAAGACAGACGCAGATAGAAGATTGTGGTTTCGTAAAGCACGTGATTTGCCCAGATCCGAGTCCCAGTTACGATTCGCCAATACGCTTTACAGATGTGATTTGAAATCTCTGGCAGACAAACCGTGTGTCAATACGGAGTCTTGCCTTAATCGGGCAACGTTGTTGTATTTCCCACTAAGTGCAAGAGGGGTACAGATCCGGCTGATAATTTTAATATAAATGTTTCAACACAGCCTAGACTGAGCAGTGGTGTGAAAGATTCATTACACGCTTAATTTGCCACCTTGATTTACACTCCTCTTTCTGTCGTCGACAGAGTTTCGTCTTGTGTTGACCCGGAATTTTTCTTACCTGTTTGGACAGCGTTTTCTCTTTGGACGCCGAGTGTGGCTGTCACAATAGCGCAGCTGCAACCTGTGGCTTTATTTCTCTCTGAAAGGCCAGTTGCCCCACCACCAGAGTGAGGATACAGAGAGAGAGAGACAGAGAGAGTACAGTTCCTGCCCAGCCCGTACGCTGCAGATGTGAGGCGAGCCAGCAGCAAGACAAGCCGCGCCAGCGCTGGCGCCGCGCCCGAACGCAATCCCACGTCACGCAGCAAAAAGACGCGTACATCACGCAGCGAGCCCGTCCAGCACGTGTTGCGCTCGCGGCCCTTCCCCAGCACCACTCTGAGGGACCTGCTGCACACCAGTCAGCGGCAGTCGAGGCGGCCTCAACTGGTATATTATCCGCTACACGCACAGTACAACTTCGCAGGGGATGATGGCACCGTAAGCAAGGGAGCGCAGCCTGGCTAATGGTCTACTGCAGAGGGAAGAGAGGTGCAGCGTTAAGGAGCCTCGCCTCTTTCTCGACGGGCAAGCAGCACACTGAAATTAACATTTCCTTAACGCTACCTACGTCCTCCCCCGGTAGCTGAGTGGTGCCGACACGGTAGCTCAGCGTGTTCGGTCAGAGGGTAATGTGCCCTCTGTAATAAAAAAACTGAGTTAACAGATCAACAACGATCTTAAATGGATGTCTTACGACGTTCGCCCCGAGCAGATTAAACGAACTAAAGCGAACAAAAAATGAAAATAAAAAAAAGTGGTCAGCCCGATAGACTGTCAATCCTAAGGGCCCGAGTTCGATTCCCGGCTGCGTCGGAGATTTTCTCCGCTCAGGGACTGGGTGTTGTGTTGTCCTAATCAGCATCATTCATCCCCATCGACGCGCAAGTCGCCGAAGTGGCGTCAAATCGAAAGACTTGCACCAGGCGAGCGGTCTACCCGACGGGAGGTCCTCGTCACACGACATAATTATTATAACGCTACCTACTACAATACTACAATAGGGTGTTTCAGTTGCCCCTACCGACGCCGTTTTATGCAGCCCGCGATGTTATAGCTGGCATTCATAAATCACGCGTGAGATTTTCATAGTCTCTGGCTCGCTAGGCGCAAACTATTGGTCCCGCAGAAAGAAAATGAGCAAATTCTTTTTGTAGGAAATTTAATGTAGGTCAATTTTGTACTTGGATACATTTTCGCTGGAGACGATGGTTTTCGAATTATTCAAGAAAAGCGTACGAAAGTGACGCTCAAACGCACCTCCAGCTTACACTGAACTAGTCAGGATTTCTGGTATGTTGTTCGTGGCACTCCCTCCTATCACTGTACAAAAATTCCCTATTACACGAACTATTCCCGATATTCGACCTCCTTTCGTTTCTGTCGATTGGGCTATTATCCTGCCAGCATTCGACTACTTCGTTAACATTATTAAATCAACCGTGCTCTTGAATGTGATGAACGTAAAACGACTTTTGTAAACGTCTTGATAAAACTAATAACGTTGCCAGCTCGTCCAAACTTAACCCCTAAAAGCACAGTAGTTTCATAGTCAGAAGGCTGGACGAATACAACGATGCAGTGGTGTTAAAACTGGCAAAACTGTTACGTAAAATTTACACAAAAGTCAGTTTTACAAGTTCTAAGTTCCCGACTAAGCCAGTGGCGTAATAAGGCAACTCAATGAAAACCAAAAAATTAGAAGATGGGAAACATTTTAACAGTGGCAAGGAGGAGTGCCATGAACAACACATTAGAAATCCTGACAGGTGCGAGCCGAGTGTGGGAGTGGGGGTGTGTCTGAAGGTCACTTTCCTACGTTTTTCTTGAATAACTCAAAAACTACGGCCTCTAGTGAAAGCGTGTCTCAGTACAATATTTCACTACTTTAAATTTCGTACAGGAAGATCCTGTTGAATCTTTTTATGTAGGACTAACAGTTCGCAAGGAGCGAGCGAGAGAATATGAAAAACCTTGCGCGTGGTTTATGAATGCGAGCTATAACATTGCGTGTTACATAAAAGACAGCGGTAGAGGAAGCTGAATATTTCTTGATTACAAGGTGTCGCTAGAGGAATGGTCTGTATTCATGGATGACAGGAACGATCATTCGAAGCTAAAAAGTGTAGTAAACATGGACTCTAAACTCCATACCTTCAAGCTATGAGCACTTCTTCAGTAGAGGAAATGAAGAAGTGATCATAGCTCTGAAGGAATGTAATTAAATCCCATGTTTACTACGCTCTATTGCTTCGAATGTAAAGTGTGTGACTGTGTTCGACGGTATGAGTTTCGAAAATGAAAGTAATCCAATTCCACGAAACCTGTCACGCAATACAAACGCATATCGTAACCTTCTGATTTGCTACCACGTCATTTGATAAGATAAAGAAAATTCCATGTTCAAGTTGGTGCAGTGTGGATAAGCAATAATTCGTACGTCGCTCATGAACCGGCCTTCCGCTTATCTGTTGTAGATTGAAGATTAAGCACCAGCCTTCCATCTTGGAACGACATTACCAGACTTGCGGTCTTGTTGAGCTGTCCTATTGAGAAGCGCTTTGACCAGTGTGATGTAACGGCGCCTGAGAAATCTGTTCCCAATGAGCAGAGAAGGCAGGCAGCTTCGACAACTGAGCTCTGACGCAGATTTATTGGGCGTCAATTGAGAACGCTCACCGGGCTGCCGGCGGTAGAGAGCATTCTCCAATATTGCTGCTAACGGACGCAACCTGAACACCTTTGCTAAAGGTTTTTCACGAAGTGTATCCAGTGAAATAGACGTCATCTTGTGAAGCAAAACCTATACACAGGGGCAGCTATCAGAAACCTCTAGTAAAATGTTAAAATTAATGCATATTTGTATTGTTCATTAATAAAAAAGGTGAGAAGACAAGGATTTGCTTAAACAACAATATTTTTCGCGACGTCCCCGCATCTGACTACAGCGAAAGAAGTAAGGAAACTATTTTTTTAGAAGGAACAACAGTTAACACTGAAGTAGTAGCGTGTGACACGTGGGATTACACTAGCGCCTAGTTACCAATGGATCACGAAGATATCGGTCGCGTACTGTAGAAGTTCTGCCAGGATAAAGAAGCTTTTAGCGTGACGAAAAACAGTATCGCGCATTCATGTGTTTTTAAGCAAATAATTTGACATTTATTCACATGAATCGTATTTCCTATTTGAAGGGAGTGAAAAATGATGATAGTTTGTATTTTCGTATACACCGGCATACAGGAACATTTACTTCGAAATTTCGAGACGTAGTTCCCGGAAATAAAATACTATTCGAACCCAAGATGAAGAAAAATCGTATGAGCATCGTTCACCAATAGTCAAAAGTATTTTTTCAGGAAAGTGAGAAATGAAAAAGCGATTCGGAAAAATCGTTACCGTATTAATAGCTGCTGACAAAGCACGGATTCGAGGTAATATTGAAAATCTAGAAACTGGTAGGCAAACGAAGTAAATCTTTTCAAGTCAAAGCTTATGCTTTGTTCAAAACATTAATAATTAATTAGTATTTAGTAATTTAAACACGTTATATGCATCCGGTATGTTTTTCTGACGCAAAAGGCTGTCGTCGGCAACTATACATCTTACCAATTCAATGCTATGTCTAGGAGATAGATAAATTTTATTCGTTGTTTTCTTACGGATCATCGTCGCATCTTTTGAGACTTGCCATCATGGGTCCCCGTGAGCGGCTGCGAAACATACTGGTTTTTATTTTCTTGTATAAAATATTGTCCTTAAGACGTTTGCGCTCGAAGAAACTATTAATGAACAAAGGAAATGCAACAATTGTCACTTCACTAGCGATGATCAGGTAACGCGCCAGGTCATTAGAGAGGGCACTTCACCTTTACGTAATGGAAATTAAGGTAATCTGTTGCCATAGTAAGTGAACGAAATTATTATTTGCGAACGTCTGATGTCATGAGCTTAACGTACACATATATGACTAAGGAACATGCTCGTTTTGGTTCTGTATTTTGGTACCGAGCGAAACAATGCGTTCGTTATGACAGTTATCTCAACTCAAGGAAGAAATTTGAGATTATGGTTTTCAGCCCTGCCTTTAATGATACAGATGTCGACGAGTGGTACCTTCCGTATAGCGAATTCTAAAGTAATGGCAATGAGTGTCAGAGACCGAGAAAATTCCGAGCGAGTTTTGCGCGGAAGTTCAAACTCCGTTTACGAGTAGGAGGTGAGTCACGCTTTAGACCATTGAAGCCGGAACGATCTCCGTGCGCTGACAAACGGAAGCGTGTGTTCCGGCTCGCGTTGCGTGTGTCGGGCTGTGCGTCATCGTTGCGGCTTGCGACACGTCGTGAGCGCCGGCGGCAGCTGCGAAAAGGCAGACCGACTGTCATCTCACCGCGGCTAAGGACCGCTCGTTCATGACTGGCTCCCAGCCCCGACATGTCCTTGCCACATTGTATGCAGATATCGCGCCATCGGCGGTGCCCAAAAGTGGGCGGGTACCTGCTACCCTCAGTCTGTTAGCAACTTTGCTATTGGACGGCATACCAAAACTCATATGACAGATGCATACACATGTAATCATTAAATGTATCCTGATTTTCTTATACTCGTTAGCAATCGAGGGTCATGTAATAGAAAAGTGAAATTCTTTGCACGTTTCCTTCGTTCTCAGTCTTGCAAAATGTACCTCGAGGGCCGAATCAGCGGTCAGTGTTCATAAAAGAAAGTCGTACGTCCAACAAAATGTTGTTAATGACTACTTAGTGCAGTTTAACTACTTTAGTCTTACCATTCTTCTAAAAAGTCAGACCATCTGACGCTATTCCATGAGAGTAACATACCTAATTCAGTTCTCATTTTAATTTCTACTCAAAACAATAACTAAAAAACTTATATAATTACAAATTTTTCAAAGCTTTTCATGTTCAGCAGGTTTCAAAACAACTATTTAAAGCGCGCGATGGTGAAAACTTTTTATATTAACATATGCGTATATGACGCTTTCGTGCGAATCCATCACTCAACAATGTTCAGCCTGTCGTGCGAAATACCTCCAAATGATAGTGAAAATACACCTATAAGAGATATTACTATTATTTGTACCGGCCTGAGTGTCTAATTATCTGTTACTGTCAACGAATTTAGAGATATTCTGCCAAGAAAAAAAGACAGTTTTCATTTTTTCCAGTAAAGGTTCCGATGTATTTCTCCAATCACTGTACGCTGTTGCCAAGTCAAGAACTGTATGTCCTACCAAAAAGAACATGAAAAAATGTCCGAAATATTTCCACAGTCTTCTCCGCCCTGACGAAAATTTTACTAACGTGTAGAGCATAAGCAGATAAAACACATATTGAGATGCTCAATCCCTTTTCTTTTACGTTTTTACTGCTGCGGGACCGACATACTGTTTGTCTTCGAACAAGAATCTGTAAAACTAATGATTTATGGATGTTTCGAGGGATTCTTTCAGCAGGCTACGGTAGTAATTAGCGGTAACAGAGAGTGCAGAATTGTAAGAGCAAGTTAAAAACATACTTATAAACGGAAAGCACAAAACAGTGGGTGGTCTACAATATATACTGTAGGAAATTCATATTTTTATACTTTTTTATTTGCAAATATTAAGTTTTTGTATCAAGAAGATGAAACAAACATGTAAAATTTACGTGTCCTTATACTTCTTTTAAAAGTAAGTGTTTCGAAAAAAGTAAGCAATAGTGGTTAGCTAGTTTCATAACATCTGTAGGAAATGTGCTGTATAACGGAAGGTTGCCGACTGATTTTGTTAAAGTTTACCCAAGACAGCTCAGATAAAATTAAAGCATCTCGTAACAAGTAGAGTTTTTATGGAAGAAACTGCAATGCGTTACAAGCGCTGAAATGGAAATATCCTAAACGTGCGTAAGAACTACGCCTGCACCCTTCCCTTGTAAACTGTTTGTTTCGTGTTCAAAGTGCTACTTCACGAGTAGCGCGAAAATAAGAAGTATGGCAACCTGTGAGTGCGGCGGAGAGAAGTTTCGTAGTGCCCTGCATACGGATACCGCAGCTGCTGGCGTACTCACCATTGCGTTTGTGTCCGAGATGTCTCCTCCCACGGGGAAGGCGTGTCCCGCTCCGCAGAGGAGGGCGCACGCCAGCACAGAGATCGCTGCCGCTGCGGTCGACATGCTGGTTGCCGCACCACTCGTGTGTCTGTGTGTCCTGTCCTGGTCACTCGAGACGCGTCGTCCACGGCAATCTCGCCTAGCTCTTGTACCACTACCAAGCTACCGTGGACCAGCTGCCTGACAGTTCCCAGACCCTACCTGCCGACTGTCCGCGGCGCGAACCCAACAGTGGTGTGACGGCGCGCGCGCCCGCGCGTTTTATTGCGGGCATAAGTCCCGCTTCCCAGAACGGCGCGCGGGTGGGGGCGAGCGGCCGCCAATCACGCGACTGCCTAGCGTGCTGCCGCCTGGCGACCGCCGCCGCAACTCCGTCCTCGAACTTGGTTCCGTAGCTTCCGAATGCATTCGTTGAACACATCTGGACACTCGTGGACTGCATCTTCAGGCCTTACGACGCCCTTCAGCTTCCCGGTTCTCTCAAAATCTCACGTCACACGACATTTGCTTACGTTTGTCCTTTTTTTTATATTTTAGTAACACATTCGCCAATCGCAAATCATCCTAAGCATAACCGAGTTCTTTGCACATAATCCTCTTGGCTTAGAGCAGGGTCGTCCAACCCGCTGATCGCACGTGGCCGAAAGCATGTACCAAAGCGGCTAAAATCGTACGACCATAAAAAAAAGTAATTCCATAAAATTCCTTCTATGTGTAGTTACGATAAATTGAATTTTTTCCATCTGGAACTCCTTCCACACGTTGCTATTCTCTCGTTGGGCCATCCCGGATTTTTTCCCCCTCTTAGCAGTTATTGTTAGCTGTGTTAAGTATGTTGTTTGTGACCGAAAAATACTTGTCTTCTTCCAGTGTGACCCAGGTAGGCTAAAAGGTTGAGCACCCTTGTTGTAGATGGTTTGAGTCAGGTGCGCATCCATGGTTCAGTTCTAGGGCGAAACAGAATTTATTTCTGTGTCGCCCTCTCCACCGCCCCAAACATAACTTGAGGTGCCACATAAAGTACGACTTCAGTATTAATAACAATAAAATTATGCAATAATGTTTTAATATAAATAATTTACTCGCATAAAACAAATAAAATAAGTTAACAGTACATTGTTTAGCATGACATCCGAGAAACTCCAGTTCAGGCAGAAACATAACATCTGAAAATCTGAAAAGTGCATGTGTCAGACAATTACGTCAAGAATGAAAGCAGCGAACTCTCAGAACTTTGATAACATCATAATTTACACAGCAAAGACTCGAAGTGTGCACTCGCAGCCATCGTTATTTCACTAAGCAGTAAGACAGTGAAATTGGTCTCCAAGTCATAACTACACGAGCGTGTAACAGAGAAATACTTTTTCTTTCAGTTACTTCCCATTACGCATGGAAAATAAATTTTTAAGGGTCTTTCCTCTTGTGAATTGTCTTACTCAAATTTCTATGGTTTCCTGGCTCTACATCTGCATGACTACAATTCACACGTACGTACGTGGCAGAGGGTTCTTCGAGTTACTTGCAGACTATCTATCTATCGTTCCACTCTCTAACTGCTCGTGGGAAAAAATGAAAACCTAAATCTTTCCGTACGAGCTCTGATCATATATATTATTTCTAAAAAAAGTCAGCATCCCTTTTTCCCAACTCACACTAATCGCACAGGGAATAATGAGGTATCGTTAGAAGGTATTTTAACCGACTTCTGACATTGCAGACCGATTTGTGCTAAAATCACTTGTGGAAAATTTTAACGTAGAAGAGACTTGACTATGATAGGCAAATGGGCGTCATGGACGCCCTGCTTCATACCTATATTTTACAAAACTAACTTATTAATCATGAATAATAGACTCCCTTTTCATGTTATCTTGTAACAAATACTATTTTATTTGTTTTAAAGTATTTATTGACTGCATAATTTGTTTACAACATTAATCACTGCGGTAGTCCATTACCTCTGCATGTCGTACAAGGTGATGTTTCTAAGCGAATATACTTTCCGAAACAACAAACACATGGTAACGTGTTTACATAAAGTACAGTGTACAATTAAAATCTCAAAACACAGTTAGAGGTTTTTGCGCCCTTAGTGATGCACCGGGAAAGAAGCGAACTGTACGTTCCAACCTATAAATTTCGCATTTGTTTACTTCTTTGTATTTTGTATTCGTATTTCTCACTAAACTTCTCTTCAGCAGCAAGTAAATGTAAATGTTACGGTCGAAAGATAGAAATTACAAGCAATAAAGCACGAAAATATACATATAAAGACGTATAATAAATTCATGGTTATTACTTTACGTTATTCGCTTCATTTTTAAAGATGTTTTCTCTTCATTCGCACAAGTCCCCCTATCCAACATCTATAATTATTCCAAATACTGTCATTATTTAAAACTATAAAAGTGCGAAAGTTTCGCACGGGTCCTCTTGTTTCTCATATTTTATTACGATGATCATTTTTCCCTACGTAGGTTGGCGACAGTAATATATTTTCGGATTTATAGTAGAAAGCTCGTGATTGAAATTTCTTGACAAGATCTCGCCGCAAAAGAAAAACACCTCTGGTGTAAGAATTGCCACCCCAATTCGCGTTCGTATCCGTAACACTCGCTCCTCTATTTCGCGATAATACGAAACGAGCTGCCCTTCTTTTAACTTTTTCGATGTCTTTCGTCAATGCTATCTGGTAAGCATGCCATACCACACAGCAATACTCTAACAGAGGACGAACAAGCATAGTGCAGACAGTCTCTTTAGTAGACGTGTTAATTTTCTGAGCGTTCTGCCAATAAAACGTAGGCTTTGGTTTGCTTTCTGGATTCACTAACCGTGTCGGATTTGTTGTTGGTACTAGATACAGTCAGCCTGTGAATGTGTGCCCTTACCTGGCCGATTTTTTCCCCCCACAATTTATTGGCTTTCAGGAGGTACCCGTTCAGCCACCTCAATAGGGGGATTTCAGTTCTGACGATACAAACGTCAGGACAACACTGTGTACACTCCCCAAGCGGAGAAAACCACCGAGCCGGTCGGCAGTGGAATCCAAGAGCCCTTTCGCACGCAGGTACCGAGACGTATGGCTGAAATGTTAGCTGTCACACCTCTAGCATATCCTATAGCACGCCTCCCGCAAGCAGATGAAATGTGTCATATGTTAAATAAAGCTAGTAACTTCTAGAATTCCTTGCCGTTTTCAAAACGCTTAACCTTGACGTTACTTTATTCAAACACAGTTCAGGCGGCATTTCAGGACTTATGACGCCATTACCAATGAGATGCGTGAAAGACTACTGCATCGTGTATGTCGATTTATTACGCCTTTGCTGCTGGGTCTATTCGCAATATATCTATTCGCAATATATTTCCAGTACCCACTTATGCCGCTGAACGTAACTACACAAATAAATCATTGCTTGACACATAGTTCAAGAGATACGACATCATAAACGCTGAAATGCGTGAAAAATTACGGCATCATGCATTTATTCTTTACTACTAAGACAATCGTACAGTCGAGTCAAATTAAGGAAATTCCAAACACCTGGTAGCGCTTTTGACAGCTTCCATCTGCGAAGCGCAAATGGTTGTAGGCGAAATCAGTAGCCGTCTATAGATCTATGAAGAGGCGTTCCCATAGAGACGTTTACGAAACCGCGTTGCAGACACGTGAAGTAGTTGGCGCCAGAATACTGTCCGGGATCACGTTACCTAATGGGGTTACTGTACTTATACATCTGTACGTTATGCACATTTCTTTGTACGACTGTTTCGTAATTTCAAATGCGTTCTCACGAATACATGGGAATGAAATATTTTCGATATTCACTACAAACAGAGCTCACTTTTCGTTTTCTTTTCTGATAGGAAATTGGCAAAGTGAATACCCGGGAAATGTCGCATTTGTCAGACAGTTTCTTGTAAATCAAAACATTTCTGTACACACCTCTACTGAACTAGTTAACACACTCTTCAAATATATCCACAAAAAGAAATGTAGCCGGGTTTGGGTTAGGTATCGAGGTGGCCTCGGCAATGGAACAATATTTTCTACACTTTGTAGCGACGCTGGAAGCCTAGAAGCTGTTTCGTCATCTGGGTTAAATATATCACCATGGTTTCACACCAAGGTTTGCATATCATTCCAACATTATCGGCCCAAAAGCAGTTCTTGGGAGAGCGTATAGGTGGAAAGAGTACAATGAGAGTCAGTGCGATTTGTAGGAACAGACGTGATAGAAGAAGAAATGAATGTCTGTTTGGAAGTTAAAGGGGATCCAGCATTAGACCCAGAGTTGCTCCGAGCTTTGGAAGACACAACAAGGAGATTTCATAGACGATATTCCTTCAGAATTTCCGAAACCATTGGCGGAAGTAACCATCAAACAACTGTTCAAGTCAGAGACTGGAAATATACATCTGACTTCAGGAAGATTATAAATCATTCAACCACTGTCGAAGATAGAAAGGGAGATAAATGTGAGAACGATCGCACAATAAACTTAAGTGCTGCATTTAAGTTCCTGATCAAAAAAAGTATGCAGAAGAGTATAAATGTAAACAAAGGATCCCTTTCATGACGGTGACTTTGACTGTAGAAAACGTGAAGAAATCAGGAAGGCAGTAGTGGAAGATTTAAGAATACTCAAGACACCTTCATAGGATTTGTCGAGATAGCTAACCATTCGACACAGTAAAATGTTGGAAGGTGAGTAACATACAACTTATACAAGAAATAAGATATAGCAGTAAGGATGGAAGACGAAGATACAAATACTCAGACTAAAAAGGATGTAGCGCAGTGCTGCAGTTTTTGTGACCTGCTATTCAAATTATATACCGAAGAAACACAATGAAAATAAAATAACTGTTCAAAAGTGGGCTAAAATTAAGAGGGTAAGAATATGTGAGAACGTTAATTTTGTTGACCTCAGTAAAAGAGAGCTACAATTGTAGGACCTTTTCAATAGGATGAACAATTGAGTACAGGATACATACTTAGAATAAAGTAAAGAATGACGAAGGTGTTGAGTAGATGGGAAAATTAGACCAATGGTCAACTTTTCATCAAAATTGTGGGCCATATAGTACAGGGAAGTGAAATAATTCTCCTCTGCGAAGAATTGATGAGAAAATAGGCCCATTTGGAAAACACTAACCAGAAAAAGGATTAGGCTGATTAAAAATGTATTGCTAGGGAAGCTGTCGAGGGGAAAACATAGAGGAAGACAGAAACTGGAACATATCCAACAAACAGTACAGGACGCAGGTTACGAGTGCTGCTCTGAGATGACGTTGGTGGCGCATCAGATCAGTAAGACGACTGAACGAAGAAAGAAGTTTCACACGGATTAGTTGGTTCAAATGGCTCTGAGCACTATGGGACTTAACATCTATGGTCATCAGTCCCCTAGAACCTAGAACTACTTAAACCTAACTAACCTAAGGACATCACACACATCCATGGCCGAGGCAGGATTCGAACCTGCGACCGTAGCAGGCGCGCGATTCCGGACTGAGCGCCTAGAACCGCGAGACCACCGCGGCCGGCCACACGGATTAGTTCCCAAAATCTAATGATACGCCCTTTGTTTGTTATATTCTTCCTGAACCACTGTTCTGCAGTAACGCCATGTGTGAAGACATCTGGTCCGAAACTCTGTAAAGAAAAGAATACTAGTCTACGGTATCAGGTAGGATGTGAGCACTTTCTGGTACCCTGTGTCCGAGCACAAAGTTATGCCTCAAATGATGAGTCGAATGCCGTATTACTACGTTGTTCCGCTTGACGTCAGTGACTGACTGTGATGAATGAATTCTATCGCAGATACACCTATTCCTGCGGGCCCTTAACTTTGCGCTACGTACTCCGACGAAGTTTCGTCACCAAACTACATTATATTTCGAAATTTAATGACAACCACAAGAAATAAAATTAGGGTTTATATGCAACCTTTACCACGGTCATCATGAGATCGCCTTGTTTGTAACATAGGATAAATTTACAATCTGAGAAAGCTGTCTCCAAGCCACATTCGCTGTCACTTTGATCGAAATCTTATAGTACGATGCCACCACCTGTTATCTCAACACTGAAAAATTTTAAGTGAGTCCTTCACGTTTCTCTTACGCTGCTGGAATACAAACTGAAGTACAGGCGCTTTCCCCTATACGGTTCACTGAAAAAAAATATCATACAGTACTCGGAACAGTTAGGTGCCCTAGGATACGATTACACGCTTTGGCACAGTGTACATCTAACAGTGTTACCACCTGAGGCGTCGAAATTTGTGCAGAATATGTACTTCAAGACGAGAGCGTATCTACTCCGATGGAAACTGTACCACAGCTCTGAGTCAACTGGAGTACTTGACTGACGCTCTTTCATCTAATTTTTTGCTAACTGGAAATTCCATGACACTGTATGGCGCCCTCAGCGACGCGTTTCTTAATCCACAGCAGCCGGCTATAGAAGACGCCGTGTTTTCCCCGCTGATGTCGAGTCCTTCTCGCTTATCTCGAATCAGAGTTCCAGCAGCAACCGAAGGAAGTGCCGCTACTAGGTGAGTGGATGGCTAGGACAATGAATGTACAGAAGCCTTTCTCTATGTGAGACTCATTTTCATACACAACGGTAGATAGTAATTCAGAGCCACGCAGGACAGTTTACACGATAAACCGCGTCTTCAACATGACCCACGTGCGTTCAGGCGTTTCTAACATCGTGATACCTAAGTAATGACGGTACGCTAGAAAACGCTACAATTAATCGGTATATTTTTCATTTTACAACCTACGCAAGGCATTCAAGCTGCTATCACCTTCTCGCGTTTGTCTCCGATCTGCCAATGCTTTGACACTCGTACGTCCGCGTCACGTGAATGAATTCAATGGCTACCTGTCCTGTGTGGTGGTACGTTTCTGTCGACATAGATTAGCGTGGGATGAAAGGAACGATATAACCTGTTGCTAGCCCTAAACGTATTCTTTACTAATCAGCATCAAGAGGGCCGTCATAGTATTCGTATTATATGCACAGGTAATAGCATAATACACACTCACTCGACAACGCAGTGAAATTCGATGCTATACAGTAGTGGATAATCTGATAATGAGAAACTGAACATTATCAACTCTTCTCTGCTTGTTGTCTGTGGCCATACAGTGGAAATATCTCACACCGCCAGTGTTGAAACTATCAACATCTCATTAAGTTTTGTGCAAGCGGGTAAATACGAGGGTTCGAACTTCAATAGTGGCGACTATTTATTTACAGCTACTACAAAATAGATGCGTGTTTCAAAGCTTTACTGACCTTCAAAGTAGTTACCAGCATTGCGTAAAACCCGTTGCCAGCGATGTGGGAGTCGTAGGATACCCTTAGCAGCGACAGTTGTGTTGACGGTTCGAGCGGCGCTATTGCCCGACGAATCTGTAGCAGTTCTGATGCGAATGCAGTGAAGTGTTTCCTTCAATTTAGAAATCGAGTAGAACTCACGAGGGCTTAAGTCAGAGGAGTGCAGTAGGTGGTACAGCACTTAGCAGCCCCGTCAGTCAAACAAATCACGTTTGAGGTGATTGAGCATTGTCCTGCAAAATGGTGGTCAGGTCCTGCAGAAAGTGTTATCACTTCTGTCTAAGCTGGTCGAAGGTTGTGTTCCTAAAATGAACAGCATAGAGACAGAAGTGATGACATTTTCTGCAGGACCTGACCATCATTTTGCTGGACAACGCTCGAGGACGTACAGTGCAAGCGTTACTGATTTGTTTGACTAATGGGGCTGCTAAGTGCTGTACCCCCTACCGCACTTCCCTGACTTAAGCGCTCTTAAGTTCAACTCAGTTTCTAGACTGAAGGAAAAACTTCACGGCATTCGCTTCAGAACTGCTACAAATTCGTCGGGCAATAGACCGCGCCGCTCGAACTGTCAACACAAATGGCATTGCTAAGAGTATCCTACGACTTCCACATCGCTGTCAACGGGTTACACACAATGCTGGTGACTACTTTGAAGGTCAGTAAAACTTTGAAACACGTATCTATTTTGTACGAGCTGTAAATAAATAGTTGCCACTATTAAAGTTCCAATCCTCGTATTTTAAGAAAGTCATATTCACCGAGAAAAGTAGCAGCTTGTACAATATATATTTTTTCAATTCTGTATCAGTTTTGATCGCCCACATCATCTTCAGATACCACAAAATGTCAATCCAGCATGTTTAAGATTTATAGCATTACTTCATCAATAATGAAATAGAATTTATATGGTTTTATAATAGGCTTTCACGTTGATAAGAGATCATACGGGGCCATGATATATGAGGTCCGTCACAGTTTAACTCCTCTCACAAGTTAACCCCACTGTTCACAACGTGTGAATTATTTCTTTTCAACCAAAAACCTATTTAAATAGTTGCTTTCTAGTAAAATACTACCATGATGACAACTCGGCCAATGAAACAAATCAGGAGATGACACTCATTTTGGAGGCTCAGAATGAAATGGCGATGACACTGTGACATTGGGTTCATTCTTTGGAAGACCAATATTCAAATGCCCATATTCTCATACCGATTTAATTGTTACGAGGTTTCCCTAATCATTTAGGTGAATGCTGGAATACAATATTCGACAAGTCTTCAGACGATTACCACTGGCGTTTCTGTTTTCCAAACTGAGCTAATGTTTTATACTATTCGCTCCTTTTCTTCTCTTATATGAAAGTGCGTAAATATTTTCATTTGCCCCAAATAAAGGATATCAGGCAGAATTTTAGAGCCGGAACAAGATTTGTGAGGCCACTCACTTCAATCAAGTCGCAGATATTTTGACTTCAGCTGATCGATTTTGCCCTACAGGACTTCAGAACTGGCCAAGTGATCTTTATAGAACCGACATGACTAAGTTGCTACTACTTATTTAAGTATGAATTGTCTCCATTCATGACAGACGGAAGAATATAACTGCCAGATAAATGATATCTAACGAAACGTTTACTTTAGCTCAGTTCCCAATGTGTGTTGTCGAAGATTTTTCGATGTCACCAGCCCCGTACTCTTATTTGGATGTATTGAAGGACATGGGCTATGAAAGAAAACAAGATCACACATTTACAGGATTTTAAAAACTGAAATTTTGCCTGCGAAATGAACGTCTATTGGATGCGAAGGCTGAGTTTGACACCCACCTTGGTGTTTTAGATAAGCGCACTGCGTCTACCACCAACTTACATCCTGTATCTTCGCCACCTTCATCATCAATAAAACTTTCACTAACCTACACTCTGTATGCGCTCCTCAATGTAGCCAGTAGAAATAGATATACCTCGGACAGCAAGCATTCATTCTTTGGAGAACAGAGGCTCATGTATTCGAATTATGAAAACTCTTGATTCATCATGACCACTCCTCCATTTCTGCCAGACATCAGAACATGTAACTATAGCTTACTGTAGACGACATAGTGTACTGCGCTGTCCATATCGGAAATGGTTTACATTCCACCGCCGTGTGAAATGGTTGTCAGCTGTGCCGAGAACGTTTGTCACTTTCTGTTGTTGCTTTCCTTGGATGAATTATCTGTAACATTGCTATCAGCATAATCGAGGATGCATCGTCCTCTGCACATGACCTTTAAACAAGACATCGTTGGTTCACCCAGTCACTACCCTCAATGATCGCAGTGTGAGCACAGCCATATTTACAACAACAAAAAAATGGTTCAAATGGCTCTAAGCACTATGGGACACAACATCTGAGGTCATCAGTCCCTTAAACTTAGAACTATGTAAACCTAACTAACCTAAGGACATCACACACATCAATGACCGAGACAGGATTCGAGCCTGCGACCGTAGCAGTCGCGTGCTTTCGGACTGAAGAGCCTAGAACCGCTCGGCCTCAGCGGTCGGCCATATTTACAACATTTCATCATGTTATCGAAATACTAACGTTGAATAAAGGACAGTGCTTCCCATCTCTATACGTTTTTCTGTTTGATAGACACCTACTCTCGCAAATATTAGAAGTGACATCACTCACAGCCGACGAGAGAAATATCGTTGCGAAGATGAATCCATGGTCGTTTTTCAGTAGAACTATCGCAATTAAAATCTCACCCTCACAGGCAGAAGTTCGAAAGAAGAATGACTCTAAATCGTGATTAACTAATAACTTTGTAGTTCTCTGCCTGCATGATGTCACCCATGTAGCGATACACGCTCAGATTCCGAGAAACAGTAACAGGTATCTGATGGCGAGGTTCAGCACGCCGTACTAAGCCTCACTCCTTTTCGCAGTAATAAAACGTTCGTTACTGGATTCACTTGTGGCGTTATTGAATGTACTGAATTTCTCAATCCTCTTTGTAAAACCGACCAACCAGACTGCGTTCGTTATAACTGCAACGAGAACTGATCGTATGATAGCTTTTGGAGAACAATATACGACGTCTAAACTGCGGAATACTGTTACACAACAAATATAACGCATCTGACGGATAAGGATTTGTAGTATAATCAGGTTTAAGTGGCACCACTGAATACTTTGCCGTTCAGAGGTTTGTGATGAAACAGAACTATTTACGTCATTTATGTAATAACGTTTTCACGATGGGTGTCAATAACACGCCGGATGCTTACCTAGTTGACAGGTTGTGATTCAACACGCGTGCTGCATTATGCCCACAATAGTTTGAATGATGCTACGCGTCACATCTTCGTATCGTTGGTGCTTCTACAGTCAGCTGTGTGACGGTAGAGGACCACCACACTTTTGTCGATGCTCGGGGCAGCTATATTCGAAACCTAGAGACGAGATGAATTCATGAATCACGGATTACCAGCCTGGAAAAGACATGTTGTATTAAAGTCTGTGCCGTATCATCTGTGATACACGAGGAGTATTCGGCGGAATCAGTTACCTTCCGTGGGTTCCGTATGTAGAAAACCTGTCAAAGTACTTTTGTTAGCTCTACACATCAGATGCAAGTCCTTTTCGACAGTTGCTTGATGGACCCTATTGGATTATAGCATGTTCAGGTTTCCTGTGTGAATGACCATCAGAGACTATTGATTTTGTTTGTCGCCGAGGTAATGTCCAGGAAATTATCGGCTTCAATTGCAGAAACTAAATTTCAAGGTCGTTCCAGTCGATGTAGCACTGTTAGGTAGATACCATAATTGAGACTGTATATCATAACAGAATAAGAAGGATAAATCCATTACGTGAGGCGTAACAAGGACATACTGTAGGTGAGGAACTGTCAGTATAATCGACGATAATGCTCAGATATTTCTATGAACATATATTGATTCAGGAGTCATTTCGGTACTTAATATGTGTCATTGAAACATTAGGTAACAAAATTAGTTAATAATTTTCGGAAATATCACAGCACTATATGGTGTGACGTTCCTAACTAGTACCATGGAGCGCCTCTTGACTTTTTTTTCCCCCGGTCATCAGTCTTTCGACTGGTTTCATGTTGTTCTCTATCTTTCCTACAGTATCTTGTGGTAATCTTTCTGCCTCTACGTAACTACTACAGCCAACATCCTCTGTAATCTGTTTCGCGTATTCTAGTCTTGATCTGCCTCTACTACTCTTTCCAGTACCTGATTATTTATTGCTGAATGCCGTAACAGATGTCCCGCTACCTCGTTCGTTCTTCAGGTAAGGATCTTCCGTAGACTTCTCACACATTCTTTTTAGCGCTTCTTCATTTCGCACTTTAACGGTCCACTTAATTTATAGCATTCTCCTATAGCGGCACATTTCAAATGCTGTCAGCCTGTTCCTCTCCGAACTAGCGATGGTTGTCGCCTGACTTCCAAACAACGCTGTGCGTCAGACGTGGAGCAGAGTTATACTTTGGAACACTTTTCAGACCTTAACCCCTTTGCAGCTTTGCATAAAAATTTAATATATTTTCTTCTTTCATTTCGTGTGTTACAGTCTTTTTCTGAAATTACAAAAATTTCCCCGAGGAAATAAGGTTTTTCAAATTTGAAAAAATGTTCCAAGGCACAACGTGGTCATGTTCCTAGGAACAAATATTCCGTTGAAATTTAAAAGTTTTGCAGTCAAGAAAATCTTGTCAGTAACGTATTTAATAGTCTATCTGTTACATTGTTACTCTACCACATACCGGCAATCATCAGGTGAAATCAAATTAAGAAGAAGCATTATCAAAAACCAGTTACAACATAAAACGTTTTAAATTAGAAGCGCTTGGAAAAAACACAAATGTCCATTTACAGGACGGGGATAAGGCTAACGCATCAAAGAAGCTCTGTCCGTTCAGATGTTCCATGGTAGAAGACTTCCTTCCGTTTCAAGGTACGAGGTGGTGCACGATTGACGAAAGATGGCTTAACCGTCCACACGTTATGTAACTGAAATGGAAATTAAAACACCTCCAGACTTCTCTTTTGCATTTAATTTATTTACGTAACCAGTCTCGGTGTTCTATTACATCTTCTTCAGACCCCTTGACCAACATACATTGGGAGGAATTAAATATCGTCTGCAGTAATAATAGTAGCCAATATTAAATAAACGGTATCCGTAGATCTCTGGTTTACATAGCACTACCCCTTCGCTCATCAACGGACGTGTGTTTTAAAAGTAACAGAATTTTACTCACTATAAAACTATTTACCTGAAGAATTAACAATAGCCTCCAAACACCGTTAAAATGCCGTACAGCGTTTAAATACGTAGGACTCCAAGTATTTACAAACGCTTCACAAAACACAACCTAGTGTCTCACAGCCACAAAAACAGTAGAAAAATCCGGAAACTGGCGGTTTCTAGAGCGCGTTTCTTTATGTGATTCTCTAGACTGAAACAACTACCAGGAAACATCCTATGTTCGTAGGAACACTACATTCTAAATACAACTTTGACGAACTTTTTTCTGAGTTCCGTATCAAAATCTGGTGCCAAAGGCTTGCTGTACTGAAGAAAGCTTCTTCGCATATTCCCAATCTACATTGGGTGTAATCTTGTTTCCTAGATACGAGAATTCTTTCACCTCTTTTGTTACAGTGTCGTTCCAAATTTTGATGATGAGCAACTCGTTATTCTTTCTACTACTCTTCATCACCTTGTTCCGTTTATTTTTGAGTGGCATTTCGTGCTATGTAGGTTGTCCAATCTTTCCATCAGACCTAAGTCCTGCTTGGATCCTCTCAGAAGGACTGCATTGTCTGTGGATCCCTCATCATATTTTTATCTCCTCTTGCGAAACTTTTCCTAACTTTCTTTATTGCTTCTTCCATGTACAAGTTGCATATAACAAAATGGAGCAATACTTCTTTTGTTTATTTTGCGAATAATTCACAAGCGTATTTGCTCAGGTTATTCGTGTCCATGACATTACCGGCAGAATTTATTCAGGCGAGTGTGGAGAAGAGGGTGTTATGTGATGTAACACTGTGGGTGAGAGCGAGACACAGCTGGAGAAGAGGTTTGAATTGATGTATGTACAAGAGAGAAGGGAACTGCGTATATTGCTTATCTGAAGCTCTTGTATTGTTGGACAGTCATTAGTGAATAAGATAAGTATTCGGTTATCTTAAATGTTTTCTTGTTCTTTCAGCAAATGTTGTCAATGTATAGAAATACATGTTTTGTACCTGACAGTTATCTATGGCGGAATTTGAGGTATTTAATGATATCTGGTAGGCTATGTTCACTGTCTTGAAGCTAAGTTACCATTGCAGATTCCTGGCATATATCTAGAAGCAGAATTTACATGTGTTTATCGTGTATTGTGCCAACCTGCGTACCTGTCACACCTATGTAAATATCAGGCAAATTGTATTTGTTAACTTTGTTGTAACGGTAAGTAAGAATTACTTTGTGTTATTGTTTGAGCAGTTGCTCATTTTAATGCCATGTCTTTTGAATCCCTCTTGTTTATTTTTATGAAAATGGGCGATGCAGACGCTACTGAGATATTAATCGGAATAATCGGAGCACAAAAGTTCACAGTGCGAAAAAAGTAACAGCACTTGGATGTGTGTCGCCTCACAATGTCAGAGAGGCTTACCAACAGTGGCGAAAGTTTGTATCTGGAGGAATGTCGCATCAGATCCGTGGCCGAAAAACGGTGCCGGCGAACCGGAACGGCGAGCGTGTTTCACGCCTCTTGGCTAAAACTCGCTTCGTTTCGAGGTAGCAACTGCCGCAACAAACCGACAGTAGACCTACCGAAGTGCCCGGGCTCGGAGTCCCCACTGTGAGCTGCACGACATGGAGTTACGAAATGAAGTACGCCTGCACAGTTCCATCAGCAAGCCAACCTTGTCACACTGGACTAAGCGCCTTAATTATCTACAGGGGTGTTCCAAGAAAATTCATCCAGTTCCACACTATTGTATCATGTACACGAATGAAGATAGCAGTGGGGTAAATTTCAACGTACGTATCGAAACTAAAAGATTACCTTGGCGCCAGTTGTTAATTGCCATTCACTTGATAGACAATGGGGGCTCCTCGGTGCAGCTATCTTGATCGAGCGCTCATCCATTACCCAAAGTGCGTCGAGATGTAGATAATACGGTAACAAATGGCGTTTTGAGTTCTCTGTTTCACCAGGTGCAATTCAGTGATAACTGAATCTAGTGGAGACTATGGCACTGGATCTTTCACAGCGTAAATCACATTTAAATAGGCCATATTTTACCTTAATGTGTGGCCGCAATGGTGTTGCCCTCAATATTGTTGCGCTGTGGCTGCAATACTCGGCAATATTCTGGGATAATCGGACAGTATTGCTTATGAATGAGGCTGAAGGTAGCTGCTGAGATACTGCCGAGTTTTTGCCAGTGTTGTGCACCAAGGGTGGAGAACATTTCGTCTTGTAGGGCTATATGTGTCTGTGTCCTTGTCTGTAAATGGTTCCCCATCAGTCTCAGCATTGCTTCCTCTTTCTCACGCCCACGCCACTGCAGCTCCAGGTCAAACTACAAGTAATCGAGGGCTGAAACAACATTACTGCGCTTCAGTTCGAAAGATGGCGTGTTGAAGTGATCTCTGTTTGTTGTCTGGAGGAATAAGTGGACAAACGAGACAACTGTGATTCCATAAATGTGATGCATATATCAACGATCAGAGCAACGAAACACAGAAAGTAATACAAACAAAGATCGAAAGCTGCAGTGCCGAGCCATAGTTTCTTAAGGCTTCTAAAGTATGTGGAAGCTTCGCCACGTTTCTTACCGTGTTCATGGACATCAACTTACCTTCTCTTTTTTTCCCTTTATTATTGTTATAGTCTTTGTAAACATCATTTTTCACGTCCCACGGCTATAATCGTTGATGTAACGCATTTATGAAATTCGTAGCTCTACCATTGCACTGGTGAATCACAAAAAATGCAACATAGTCATTTGATTGCTGCTTCAGACAACTGTAGTGATTTCCTTCGGTACTTCCACGGAAGAGTTGCAAACCTCTGGTACCAAGGGGCATATCAATGAGAATTATTCCTACACTTTAAGGAGGTACACCAAACTTTTGTAAGAATCGCCAGCAGCCAAAACTGAAGAGCGCTCGCGAGTATAGTGACACTTCTTTCAATTTCGTATTGGTCTTACCAGTTCTTGGTCAATTGCTTTTAAACGATGTATTTAAATTCATGTTTCAGCATTCTGGGTATTGTATACATCCAGCAACAGCTCACGAACTAAAGCAGTTCGCTTATTTAAAGACGAACGCGACCACAAACCGAGATTTCTGTTTTCGTGCTAACTTTTTTCCCGGAAATAGTAGTGCCCTGCGTAAACATTTCTGGCCCGGAAATGTATCGCCGCAACTGTTACCGGGCAACGGTACCTGGCAATGTCGCAGAACTTTTGGCTGCAATTAGTGTAGCTGTAATATCCCCAGACATCATTACCAGGCTGTAGTGGAGGACTTAAGTTCAACTACGGCAGAAGGGATCGATCGATAACATTCCATCAGAATTTCTAACATCATTAGAGGAAGTGGCAACAAAACAGCTATTCACATTGGTGTGTAGAATGTACGAGTCTGGCAATCTATCGTCTGACTTTCGGAGAAATATCATTCACACAATTCCGAAGAGTGCAAGAGCTGACAAGCTGAGAAAATTATTGCACAATCAGCTTAACAGCTCATGCATCCAAGTTGCTGACAAGAATAATATATAGAAGCACGGAAAAGAAAGTTGAGGATGTATTAGATGACGATCAGTTTGGCTTTAGGAAAGGCAAAGGCACCAGAGAGGCAATTCTGACGTTGCGGTTGAAAATGGAAGCAAGACTAAAGAAAAATCAAGACACGATCATAGGATTTGTCGACCTGGAAAAAGCGTTTGACAATGTAAAATGGTGCAAGATGTTCGAAATTGTGAGAAAAATTGAGGTAAGCTATAGGGAGAGACGGGTAATACACAATATGTACAACAGCCAAGAGGGAATAATAAGAGTGGGCGACCAACAACGAAATGCTCGGATGAAAATGGGTGTAATACAGGGATGTAGTCTTTCACCCCTACTGTTCAATCTGTACATCGAAGAAGCAATGATGGAAATAAAAGAAAGGTTCAGGAGTGGAATTAAAATTCAAGATGAAAGAGTACCAATGATACGATTCGCTGACGACATTGCTCTCCTGAAAGAAAGCGAAGAAGAATTACATGACATGCTGAATTGAATTAACCGTATAATGAGTACAGAATATGGACTGAGGGTAAATCGAAGAAAGACGAAAGCAATGAGAAGTAGCAGAAATGAGAACAGCAAGAAACTTACCATCAGGATTGATGGTCACGAAGCAGATGAGGTTAAGGAATTCTGCTACCTTGGGAGTAAAATAGCCCATGACGGAAGGGGCAATGAGGACATCAGAAGCAGACTAGCACTGGCAAGAAGAGCATTCCTGGCCAAGAGAAGTCTAGTAGCATCAAACATAGGTCTTAAGTTGAGGAAGAAATTTCTGAGAATATCCGTTTGGAGCACAGCATTGTATGGTTCTGAAACGTGGACTGTGAGGAAACCGGAACAGAAGAGAATCGAAGCATTTGAGGTGTGGTGCTACAGACGAATGATAAAAATTAGGTGGACTGATAAGGTAAGAAATGAGGAGTTTCTGCGCAGAATCGGAGAGGAAAGGAATATGTGGAAAACACTGAGAAGGAGAAGTGACAGGATGATAGGACATCTGTTAAGACATCAGGGACTAGAGGGAGCTATAGAGGGCAAAAACTGTAGAGGAATACTGAGATTGCAATACATCCAGCGGGCAATTGAGGACGTAGGTTGCAAGTGCTACTCTGAGATGAAGAGATTGGCACAGGAGAGAAATTCGTTGCGGACCGCTTCAAACCAGTCAGGAGACTGATGACACAAAAAAAAGAAAAAACGTTCACGGCGATATACAGGGTGAGGCAAAAGGCTGGATGCGCCCCTACAAAAGTCGAACTCTGTGAGAAATCACAATGGCGTCTGCTATGGGGTATCTGTAAGTGGGGGTGCAACTTACAAAAGCTGTGGCGTCAGCAGCGCCCATATTGAAATCCGCCATCTTGGATTTGGGCTGTATGTTTCAAATGGGAGGGGGATCATGTGGGTCATCATTTTGAACTGTCTTTTTCTCAGGGATATACACACGTGAAATGTGTTTTAAGATATCTTTATTTGTGTAGGAGTTATGACCTGTTAAAGTTGAAATTGCAAGGACGTGATCAATTTTGTTTATTGCTGCAGCTGATAAACGATGACACTTACACAGCAGGAACGAATTGAAATTTTTTTAATGAGTGGTGGGCGAAGTACCAAGTGATTGCTGCTGACTTCAGTGCCCGGCATCCTGAGAGAAACGACATTTCGCATATGACAGTACCCAAGTTACTGGACAAATTTCGGGTGACATATCTGTGGTGACAGTCCACGCAGTAGGCGTCCAAGAACAGCCAACGATGAGGAGACTGCAACAGCAATTGTGACATCGCTTATGAAAGTCCGCATCGTACTACGCGGCGGTCATCAGCAATACCCAGTGTCAGTCAGCGTCCAATCCTGCATGTGTTGCACACACACCAATGGCATCCGTACAAGCCACAGTTGCAACATCATCTCTCAGAGGATTACACTGATCGGCGAGTGCCGTTTGCAGACTGGGCTCTGGATCAGTGTAACAGAAATCCAAACTTCATATGGCAGGTGTTGTTCAGTGACGAGGAAAATTTTTGTGAGCATGAGAACTAAACAACCAGAATCATCTTTACTAGTCAGATGCAAATCCCTCTTGGGTGGATCCCTGCAAAGGTGCTCGTGGTGAAACGGAGTTGGTTTGGTGTATGATTTGGGACCCAAGAATCGTGAGTCCGGTGTGTATTGATGGAACCTTGAACGAGGAGCGTTATCTTAACATGCTTTGTGATTACGTGCTTCCAACGCTGTTGAATCCGCTGGGTGATTTCCCAACCTGCTTCCAACAAGATGGTGCACGTCCTCACTACGCTACTGAAGTCAGACAGTATCTGGATGAACAGTTCGGAGGTCACTGGATATGTAGGAGGGGTCCTATCGAATGGCCACCATAGTCCCCTGATCTTACACCTCTTGACTTTTATCTGTGGGAACATTTCAAATCAATTGTGTACGAGGTAAAATTCAACACTGTAGCCCATCTTGGCTGGCGTATTGAGGAGGCGTGTGCCTCTGTTGACCCACAGATCCTCCGACATATATAGCACGACTGGTGAAAAAGACTCCGGCTGTGTGTCCAGCAGGAGGTCATATTGAACATATGCTGTAGTGTCGACTCTGACAAATGTCCTAAGCTTTAATAGGACATAACTTCTATACAAATAAAGTTATCTTAAAACAGATTTCACGTGTGTGCTACTGAGAAAGAGGCAATTCAAAATGATGCGCTACATGACACCCTTACCATTTAAAACACGTACCCCAAGTCCAAGCTGGCGGTTTTCAAGCTGGGCCCCACTGACGCCCTAGCTCACCTACAGACCTCCCCTCCCCCTCCGCCATTAGACGCCATTATGATTCCTCGCATTGTTCGACTTTTATAGAGGTGTAACCAGACTACAGCGTCACCCTCTACAATTTTTATGGCCCGTGAACGTACTTGTAGAGAGTCCTGAGGATCGTGCATTGCGCCGTTGGCCGTCGTGGTCACCTGATCTGACCATACACTTTTTCTGGGGTGGTATTTGGGGAAGGGGGGTTACTTTGTGCAAGACTGCATCTATAAACCTGCCCTTCCAATAACTTTGGGAGAATTGCGATACCCCGTAGCAATAACGGTGAATGTAGAAACTCTACATTGCTCTCAACAGTATGGAACTAGTCTGACTATCGTCTTTATACACTACTGGCCATGAAAATTGCTACACCACGAAGTTGACGTGCTACAGACGCGAAATTTAACCGACAGGCAGAAGATGCTGTGATATGCAAATGATTAGTTTTCAGAGCATTCACACAAGGTTGTCGAAGGTGGCGACACCTACAGCGTGCTGACATGAGGAAAGTTTCCAAGCGATTTCTCATACACAAACAGTAGTTGACCGGCGTTGCCTGGTGAAACGTTGTAGTGATGCCTCGTGTAAGGAGGAGAAATGCGTACCATCACGTTTCCGACTTTGATAAAGGTCGGATTGTGGCCTATCGCGATTGTGGTTTATCGTATCGCGACATTGCTGCTCCAGTTGGTCGAGATCCAATGACTGTTAGCAGAATATGGAATCGGTGGGTTCAGGAGAGTAATACGGAACCCCGTGCTGGATTCCAACGGCCTCGAAGCACTAGCAGTCGAGATGACAGGCATCTTACCCGCATGGCTGTAACGGATCGTGCAGCCACGTCTCGATCCCTGAGTCAACAGATGGGGACGTTTGCAAGACAACAACCATCTGCACGAACAGCTCGACGATGTTTGCAGCAGCATGGACTATCAGTTCGGAGACCATGGCTGCGGCTACCCTTGACGCTGCATCACAGACAGGAGCGCCTGCGATGGTGTACTGAACGCCGAACCTGGGTGCAAGAATGGAAAAACGTCCTTTTTTTCGGATGAATCCAGGTTCTGTTTACAGCATCATGATGGTCGCATCCATGTTTGGCGACATCGCGGTGAACGCACATTGGTAGCGTGTATTCGTCATCGCCATACTGCCTAAACTGAAGAAACATCAGCCACATTATACTCGAAGTATGCTCGTCCTCGCAGATCAGAAGTAGGAAAGGTCAACACGAAATTAGTCAACTGCAGTAGCATTTACGATACATCATAGCCGGCCGCTGTGGCCGAGCGGTTCTAGGCGCTTCAGCCCGGAACCGCGCTGCTGCTACGGTCGCAGGTTCGAATCTTGCCTTGGGCATGGATGTGTGGCTGTCCTAAGGTTAGTTGGGTTTAAGTGGTACTACGTCTAGGGGACTGATGGCCTCAGATGTTAAGTCCCATAGTGCTTAGAGCCATTCGAACCATTTTTGTACTCCCAGGTTGTGAAAGCAGGGATGTAAAAGATATACCCTCCTAAAATCGGGTGGTTATTTTGAGAATAAAAACTTTTTAGTCCTATTCATAAGTTCAATTTAACCCTAAGTTTCTGCATTCATTCTCGTGAAATCGGATAAATCTTTTTGAAACATCATTTACTCATTCGAATCACAAGGCTATAAATGAATACTATTTGGGCTGCATACGTTATCTGCAGTAGAGAAGCTTCGAGAGGCATTCCACGGAGAAGTTTCTGTGATACCCTAGAGATTCGTGAATAGCGCAGAAGTGGCACCCGTAGTTGAATTCACAGTTACTTCAGCAAGCTGCTCGACAAAAATAGCTCATCACGTGTATGAGCAACGGACAATGCTATAAGTGCGCAACAGAATGTCTGTGCCTCCCTACAACTGTATCTGATTGACGTTATATATAGGAAGAAAACAGCAGGTATGCTCTCCAAAGGATGTACCACATATCGCGTCGATGGCTCTTCAAGAAAATAAATTCTTCTGACCTCTTAGTAGATTCAAGATTGGACTGAGAATTTCTTGGCTAGCAAAATCCAGCACGTTACCTTGTACAGAAAGAAATCAACAAACACAAATAACATTTTAATGTTGGTGTGCTCACCCACTACTAATCAAGATTTATGTTAACATGTCATCGTATATCTCTGGAAAGGTATCTCATTCCGAACACTACCAACTTAACTACATTATGTTTTATTACAATTCAGCGCATATTTTGAACCCTCGAACTCCTTCAACTGTTAGACATAGAACAAGGTAGTGTTACCAAGACTTACATTTACCAGGTCGCTAAGTGCAAAACGTTCACGAGCTGTAGCATGTGCTGATCTACACTAGCGTTGAAACTTCCTGGCAGATTAAAACTGTGTGCCGGACCGAGACTCGAACTCGGGACCTTTGCCTTTCGCGGGCAAGTGCTCTGTGAGGACAGGGCGTCAGTCGAGCTTGGGTAGCTCAGTTGGTAGAGTACTTGCCCGCGAAAGGCAAAGATCCCGAATTCGAGTCTCGATTCGGCACACAGTTTTAATCTGCCAGGAAGTTTCATATCAGCGCACACTCCGCTGTAGAGTGAAAATTTCATTCTAGAAACATCCCCCAGGCTGTGGCTAAGCCATGTCTCCGCAATATCCTTTCTTCCGGGTGTGCTAGTTCTGCAAGGTTCGTAGAAGAGCTTCTGTGAAGTTTGGAAGGTAGGAGACGAGGTACTGGCGCAATTAAAGCTGTGAGGACGGGGCGTGAGTCGTGCTTGGGTAGCTCAGTTGGTAGAGCACTTGCCCGCGAGAGGCAAAGGTCCCGAGTTCGAGTCTCAGTCCGGCACACAGATTTAAGCTGCCAGGAAGTTTCATATCAGCACACACTCCATTGTAGAGTGAAAATTTCATTCCACACTAGCGTTGCTTTGAATGAAAAGACTTCCCAAACATGTGTAGCTGCTGCAAAGGGAACGTCCGGAAAGGTACCGTATTTTGTTAACTGGAATCTAATATGATGCAGTGATCAATGAGAAAGAGGTACCCTACAAAAATGTAATGACATCCAGCCTCATCGTGACACAAATTTAATAGAGTGCAGTGACTGACAAATAAAGGTAAGCACTCCTAGTAAAATTAAAGTTATACGCCTCAATAACTTAAAAGGTAAATCATGTATTAGAATTCTGTTACACTGTTAACGGCTTGCCGCTGGAGTCAATCTTAACACATAAGTAACTAGTAGTAGTAATGTTTGAGGATAGGAAAAGTCAGTCGTCACAAAGGCTCAATAGCTAATGCACATGGGGAAGAGAAAACGGGGAAGAATTCGATTCACTGGACGTTGCACGGATACTGCGAAACTCCAGCGTTTCTAAGAAATCAGTTGTCTACAAAACATTTGATATGCTACGTGTGTAGGCTCAGTGTGAGGCTGGACGATGAGACAACTAGAGGTGCCTTCGGAGAAGGGCTACGTGAATGATCGCCAGCTTGTCTGACGCAACCGAGAATGTCATGGAAATCGCGGAAAATCAGAACTTTGACAAAGTAAAGAAAGTCGTCTAGCAAATTATAGAATCGCAATTCCAAGAACTTTGTTTTAAAGGAAACCACTTGTTCTTTGGACAATCGATGATAACAATCCTCAACCTTAATTCGACGCCTCGTGGCAGTCAGACATCATCTTCCAACACGTGTGTTGACACTTACGGTGACAAGAGGCTTGGAGGCTTCAGTATGCACAAGGAACTTTTTACCTTCCTGTATGAAGAAAAAGTAAACGCGTGAAATACAAATCTGCGATCTGATGGAACTAAAAGTAACTTGTAAATTTGAATTTACGTCTTAATTTACACGGTTTAATACGGCAACTACAGATGACTCATGGAGGATCTATGGAGCATGTATGCTGTTGATACTTTCGTCACTTACATAAATCTATTAACTATCGCTCTGTGCAACTTACATTACTTTCATTTCTCTCTCTTTCAGTCTCTTAAAGTTTTAACTGACTCAACGAGATGCCACATAAACTCTAATGCTGAACCTTCGATCGAACTCATTATGCCTCTCCACCTAGTGAAGCAAAAGATGTTGCATACGACCCACTTAAAGCAATAAATAAAGTTGTTAAGGAATTGCAGGAGTTCATTATTAAGGCTTATAAACAGTATGTAGACGACTGTACGACTAGTGACGTAAAGGCCAATACAGAGAATAAATAGAAGGCCGGACATTAGCACGTGTTCCCATGATTCCGGCGGCGTAGTCCGCCGTTCGCGGACGAATACACGCTACGGAGAAGGACTCGCCCGCTGTTTGTCGCTTGAGTAGAAAAAGTGAATTGATCAGCGAGAATTGAATGATTCATGAGCGAGCCGCCAGGGTCCTGGGTTTGTGTTGCATACAGAAGCCCCCGCGCCACCGGAATTGTAATTACACACTCCCTCCTTCGGAACGTTTGTCGTCCTTTCATTATCCCTGCTAACGTTCCAAGGTCGGGAAACTGTACCTTGAGCCAACTGTCAGTGTCTTCATCCATATTATGGAGAAAAGAGGTTCATAATACTTTTACCAGTAGATAGTTTGTATGTCGGTAGAATCTAGGCATCTGCGAAGGATGTTACTTTAAATTACAATGATACTGAAGAAGACAGTAAAACAACGATTCAAATATTCTTTTTGCGCAAAAAAAAGCTGCTGACTTAAGTATAGGTGAAAGATAGAGGTGCCATACCGCTACAGAGAGAAATTAAGTATTCGTTTCCAATAATTTGGAGAAAAGTAATGCAGTATTGCTCAGTCGAGATTTGAACTCGATACTTCCCGACTACTGCTCTGGGACTGCTAACTCTCTACCTGCTGAAGCAATGTTAAGTCCACAGAGACCTGCGGAGAGTTAGAAAAGACATAACAACTGGTAGCTGTTGATTACTGGTCTCTTCCTACACTGGTGGATACAGTAGATCAGTTCTCACTACTAGATCGGAACATACAATATATTTAGAGTTTTTTGTATGTAAATCCTTTTCAAAGTGGAGTACTAACTTATTTTCGATAATCAATACAATGTGATAGTATTTCTGATTTATAGTGAATCAAAAATGTTCGGATGCTTTCTAAAATACACGTAGAGAACCTAGTTCTTATTACATATCTACATCTACATCTATACTCCACAAACTACCTTACAATGTGCAGAGGTTCCTCTGTTATTTTTCCCCTTCCTTGTAACATTCGCGAATGGTAAAGGGAAGGACGACTTTTGGTAATTTCCGTACGAGGTTTATTTTTTATGATTTGTCGTCACGCTCATTTCGCGAGACTATTTCGAAGAAGCAATATGTTGCACGAACCTTCTTGGGACGTACGCTCTCTGAATTTTGACAGTAAAGCTCACTGTCATGCGCTACTAGCTTCTGCCACTGGAGTTCGTTGATCATCTTCGTAACGCTCTCATTCTTTCTTAAGGAACCCGTGACGCAACATGTCGCTCTTCGCTGGATATTCTCTATCTCATCAATAAGCCGTCTTGGTAAGGATGGCAGAGTGATGAGCAACACTGAAGATTCACTCGGACGAGTCTTTTGCAAGGCACTTCTTCCGTGTATGAATTAAATTTCGTTAAGATATTACCACTGAATCCGAGAGTGGCACCTGTTTTTCGTACAACTATTTTCGTGTGGCCATGCCACTGTAGATCGCTTTGGACGGTTATTCCTTGGAATTTTACGGTGGTCACTATTTAAAGTGATTTCTCGCCAGTAGTGGCATGGAACAGTAAAGCACCAGTTACTTCCATTATGGACTGGGAATATACCACAGTACACAACTCTGGACAGTTGCAAATCCTTGAGCAGTCATGGAGGTAAGGCACTCGTAATTTTTCATCAGTTACCAACTTTTGTCTTAATCCACTACGCGTTTAGATAGCTAACCACTATCGTAAGGTGGAAGGCATCTTTTCTATAGCTGTACTCAGTCATAAGTAACGGCGATTTCTTGCAGATGCAAGTTAGGAGTCCCAGTAGTTAGGCTGAGACTTGCACTGTTAATTATTAAATGAGTTAGCAAGAGAAGTTATAGATATACACATCAGACGTTTGGAAGGTATTAAAGGTACATACATTGTAAGAAGAACAGAACATGTGCAGAATTCAGCAGCTTAAATTCGCGTTTTATGCTTCTTAAAGTATTCGTCACACAATATTGTGGTTGTATAGCAAAAAGGTAGAATTTATTGCCAATCAGTTTAGAACCAAAGAGAATTATAGCAAGCAAAACATTGATGACGACGTATATGTACGTTTCTTGTGTTACTGTGAAGAGAAATTCACTAAACTACTTCTGAATTGTTCTCAGTTTTACAATTAACAGATTATGTGTAATAGTATAACGAAAATTTTCTGGCCCTTGCCATACGAAGAAGAAGCACTACACGTGATTTCACAATATACATGTATCCACAACCACAAGCACCACCATTCACAATCAATCAAACTAGCGATTGATCCATAAACAAGCAACGCTCAGATTAATGTGTTACAGATAAAATACACTGAAGAGACAAAGTAACTGGTACACCTGCCTGATATCGTGTAGGGCCCACGCGAGCATATCGACGTACCACAACGCGACGTGGCATGGACTCGACTGGAGGGAATTGACACCACGAACCCTACAGGGCTGTCCATAAATCCTTAAGATTACGAGGAGGGTGGGGGGGAGGAGGGGGGGCGGGTGCAGATCTCTTCTGAAGAGCACGTTGCAAGGCATCCCAGATACACTCGATAATGGTCATATCTGGGGTGTTTGGTGCCAGCGGAAGTGTCTAAACTCAGAAGACTGTTCCTGGAGCCACTCTGTAGCAATTCTGGACGTGTGGGGCATCGCATTGTCCTGCTGGAATTGCCCAAGCCCGTCGGAATGTACAATGGACATGAATGGATGCAGGTGATCAGACAGGATGCTTACGTATGTGTCACCTGTTTGTGGACGTATGAGGGGTCCCATATCACTGCACACGCCCCACACCGTTACAGAGCCTCCACCAGGATCAACAGTCCCCCGGTGACATCCAGGGTCCATGGATTCATGAGTTTTGTCTCCATGTCCGTACACGCCCATCCGTTCGATACAATTTGAAACGATACTCGTCCGACCAGGTGAAATGTTTCCAGTCATCAACAGTCCAGTGACGGTGTTCACGGGCCCGGGTGAGGCGTAAAGCTTTGTGTCCTGCAGTCATCAAGGGTACACGAGTGGGCCTTCGGCTCCGAAAGCCCAAATCGATGGTGTTCCATTGAATAGTTCGTACGCTGACACTTGTTGATGGCCCAGCATTGAAATATGCAGCAATTTGCGGAAGTGCTGCACTTCTGTTGTCGATTATCTTGAGTTGTCCTTTGTCCTCTTCTTGCAGGATCTTTTTCCGACCCCAGCGATGTCGGAGATTTAAGGTTTTACCGTATTCCTGATATTCACGGTACACTCGTGAAATGGTCGTGCGGGAAAACTCCACTTCATCGCTACCTCGGAGATGTGTCCCATAACTCGTGCGCCGATTGTAACATCACGTTCAAACACACTTAAATCTTGATAACCTGTAATTGTACCAGCAGTTACCGATCTAACAACTACGCCAGGCGCAACGCCTAGCTTTCCCGACCGGAGCGCTATAATCTGCCGTATCTCTGTATTTGAATACGCGTGCCTATACCAGTTTATTTGGCGCTTCAATGTAGAATACCCATAAACAAACAGAACTACAGATAGGAGATAGATACAAAAAAATACAGAGCAGCAGAGAATGGTTATGACAGGCTACCTATATGACTGAGGAACTAATCCAAAAATACATAAACAGTCAAGGCATAAAGGGACACATGCAAACAAGACCTTGCATGACAACAGAGAAGTAGTAGAACACACAGACAATGACGACCAACAGGGCGTCACAGAGGACGAACAAAGAAACACAGTCCGGACGGGACCAGAAGGCCCAATGGTACCGACCGGCCGTCGTATCATCCCCAGGCGTCACCGGAGGCGGATACAGAGGGGCATGTGGTCAGCTCACTGCTCTCCTGGCCGTTGTCAGTTTACGTGATCGGAGCCGCTACTCCTCAATCAAGTAGCTCCTCAATTGGCCTCACAAGGGCTGAGTGCATCCCGCTTGCCAACAGCACTCGGCAGACCCGGACGGTGATCCATCCAAGTGCTTGCCAAGCCCGACAGCGCTTAACTTCGGTACCTGACGGGAACAGGTGTTGCCACAGCGGTAAGGCCGTTGGCTAACAGAGACAGAACCCACACAGAAAACAAAATGACACCTACTTACATACAACAGCAAAATAGTTCATGCAATGGGCAACATTTAAAAGTCACAGGGACTTCAAATAGGATGCAGACAGACAGACAAGATAACACAGAGAAAACGCAGAATACAGGAAAAATCCACACATAAATGCAACAGATCAGGCATACACGAATTTACGTGTAACCTTTGTGATTCAGAACACACAGGACAAAGACGCAGGACTTTAGAACAGGATATTTAGAAATATAAAAAGTAAAAGCTCCCATAGCTCATTTGCTGATCATTTGATAGCCTATAACCATCAATCAACGAAAATCGAGTCAAAGCCTATACTATAAACTTAGACTTACAACGGAAGAAAACTACCGCATGCAGAAAGATAAAAGATTATAAACGATGACATTGCACTATGTAATACTTCAAAGGAGCTCTACGGAAAAGACGAAGCAAACAGATAAGTAGACGGTCGCACTCATTCAGTCACTCACACACACACACACACACACACACACACACACAAACACACACAAACGCGCGCGCGCGCGCGCGCGCGCGCGGAGCAAGAGAAAGAGAGAAAAAGAGATAGAATAAACGAAATGAAAATTTGGCATCGAAGTGATATCAGATCAAGTGAACGTCAGTAGGGACTGGATACATCAGCAAAATAAACATAGTATTTTGAAAAGTGACACACTGTAACCTGCGAGTAGAGTTCCTGAAAAACATGTATCTTGCCTGTGTGTGCATTTGCGGAGCCGAAGAGAATGGAAACTACAACGGATATTTCGAAACTAACATTAAGTAATCGAGAAATATCTTCGCACAACAAAATAATATATATAGACAAAGTGTTTTGTGAACACTTCAGCCATTAACACAGTAACATTAATGATTTTCAGGTGACAAGCTACCAAGTTACAGTAACGTAAACAGGGTCCTAAATAATCCTACAATTTAGAAAACATTAAGGTAATAACAACAAGAGACAAAAATTGCTTTCAGGCCCAGTTTCGTTAGAATAATTATTACCTGAAACTTGTTTACATTTGACAAGAACAATGTTTCAAATGGCTCTAAGCACTATGGGACTTAACATCTGAGGTCATCAGTCCTCTAGACTTAGAAGTACTTAAACCTAACTAACCAAAGGACATCACACACATCTATTCACGAGGCAGGATTCGAACCTGCGACCGCAGGAGCAGCGCGGTCCTGGACTGAAGTGCCTAGAACTGCTCGGCCACAGCGGACGGCTTACATTTTACAGAACTGAATAAAAGTTCCCACTGAGTATGGCACTGAAGTGTCAAAACACATTTTAGTTTATATTAAAAATAGTTGTCTGCATAATAGGCAGAAGTGAAATCCGATACGCCATGTAAAGCTATGTCTGGCTTCATAAAAATCAATTCATCACGCTCATCTCATAATCTCCAGCACCGTTTTTCTATCGGATAGTAATCCGGGGCTGTACTGTTTCAACTAATAGAACTTTTCAGTGACCACACAGTTTGAAAAGTGCACGTAACCTGAAGTTTATTTGAGATTTATTGCCACAGTTGTTGCAGAATACACCTCTTGTCGTCCACAACAGTATGTGGTTTTCAACAACATTGTTAAACAACCCCACTTCCATATCAGTGTCTATGACCATCTGCACAACAATTCCCTTCATCGCTGTATAGGATGGGAGATCATGTTCGAGGTCCACCACAATCATTGGAGCCCACTTCCAACGATATTTTACATAAGATTACATGTAGTCATCAACGTGTGAAACCCCAGGAGAAACTGAAGAGGAACTGATTGGTGATATCCTAACTGCCGCTGTACAACACACAAAATGGGTGCGCGAGACAATGCTGCAGAATTTTATGCGCCGTTGTAATGAGTGTGTCGAGACTGCCAATCTTCACTTTGAGCAGCTGGTAAGAGCCTAAGATGTTGCTGTACGGCGTAAGTTGTTCATATCAGAAGCTAATAGAAAAAACAAAATCACTTGACAGAACTATTGTCCTGCATTAGTGTAATGTTCTTATAGGCATACTGCAAAACGAAGCTGTAGACCATAATCAAAGCATTTATTGTTTGTTAGAAGGAATTCATGCACAGTGTCAAGAGCCACTTTCGTCAACGTTGGCTTCATCATTTGTTTACGCCACAGAATAAATTTCCTTTAGTAGTGAAGGAAAGGAAATTTATTCTGTATTCAGATCATTGTTCAATTCGCGATAAAAGGTATCCAGCGTCATCTGCCGCAGTTCCGATCACTTCCTTTGTAAGATTTCGATTGCGGCACGGGCTTTACGCGGTACACTTGTTCAGAATTTTAGTAGCAAGCTGTCCGTACTGTGAAGAGTACCAGGAAGAAAAGCTGATATGGGCTATTCACTTCTCGGATGGACTAAATTCTAAGTGCAACTCTAGATGTATTCTGTACGAAAAACCTAGTTACCGACAAGTGTTATAGACATTTCATGCAGATTTGAAGCTACCATATGTTTAAATATTTGGCAGTAGGTAAATCTGCCCAAGACTAGGCTTATGTGAGGAAAACAGCAATATTTTCTCATACACAGAACTTAGTTAATGGAATATCGCTGTGAACGTGAGCAATAATTTCTTCTTATGGTTAAAAATACTATGGATTATTTCATTAAAATCAAACTACTAGCCTTGTTTTGTAGACGCCCATATGTGTGGATAATGCATAAGAAAAATCGATATTTGTATTAAAATTATTTCTCGTTTCACCTTACATAGGTATGTAAGCATCATAAGTATGTAATGGATAAATTTTAAAATGTAACAACCACGTCTACAACTACATCTACATCCACACTCCGCAAGACATCTGATGGTGTGTGGCGGAGGGTACTCTGAGTACCTTTATCGGTTCGCCGGCCGTTGTGGCCGAGCGGTTCTAGGCGCTACAGTCTGGAGCCGCGCGACCGCTACGGTCGCAGGTTCGAATCCTGCCTCGGGCATGGATGTGTGTGATGTCCTTAGGTTGGTTAGGTTTAAGTAGTTCCAAGTTCTAGGGGACTGATGACCTCAGATGTTACGTCCCATAGTGCTCACAACCATTTGAACCATTTTTATCGGTTCTCCCTTCTATTCCAGTCTCGTATTGTTCGCGGAAAGAAAGATTGTCGGTATACCTCTGTGTGGGCTCTAATCTCTCTGATTTTATCCTCATGGTCTCTTCGCGAGATATACGTAGGAGGGAGCAATATACTGCGTGAGTCCTCGGTGAAGGTATGTTCTCGAAACTTCAACAAAAGCCCGTACCGAGCTACTGAGCGCCTCTCCTGCAGAGTCTTCCACTGGAGTTTATCTATCATCTCCGTAACGCTTTCGCGATTACTAAATGATCCTGTAATGAAGCGCGCTGCCCTGTGTTGGATCTTCTGCCGGCCGAAGTGGCCGTGCGGTTAAAGGCGCTGCAGTCTGGAACCGCAAGACCGCTACGGTCGCAGGTTCGAATCCTGCCTCGGGCATGGATGTTTGTGATGTCCTTAGGTTAGTTAGGTTTAACTAGTTCTAAGTTCTAGGGGACTAATGACCTCAGCAGTTGAGTCCCATAGTGCTCAGAGCCATTTGGATTTTCTCTATCTCTTCCATCAACCCCATCTGGTACGGATCCCACACTGGTGAGCAATATTCAAGCAGTGGGCGAACAAGTGTACTGTAACCTACTTCCTTTGTTTTCGGATTGCATTTCCCTAGGATTCTTCCAATGAATCTCAGTCTGGCATCTGCTTTACCGACGATCAACTTAATATGATCATTCCATTTTAAATCACTCCTAATGCCTACTCCTAGATAATTTATGAAATTAACTGCTTCCAGTTGCTGTCCTGCTATATTGTAGCTAAATGATAAAGGATCTTTCTTTCTATGTACTCGCAGCACATTACACTTGTCTACATTGAGATTCAATTGCCATTCCCTGCACCATGCGTCAATTTGATGCAGATCCTCCTGCATTTCAGTACAATTTTCCATTGTTACAACCTCTCGATATACTACAGCATCATCCGAAAAAAGCCTCAGTGAACTTCCGATGTTATCCATAAGGTCATTTGTATATATTGTGAATAGCAACGGTCCTACGACACTCCCCTGCGGCACACCTGAAATTACTCTTACTTCGGAAGACTTCTCTCCATTGAGAATGACATGCTGCGTTCTTTTATTTAGGAACTCTTCAATCCAATCACACAATTGGTCTGATAGTCCATATGCTCTTACTTCATTTAACGACTGTGGGAAACTGTGTCGAACGCCTTGCGGAAGTCAAGAAACACGGCATCTACCTGGGAACCCGTGTCTATGGCTCTCTGAGTCTCGTGGACGAATAGCGCGAGCTGGGTTTCACACAATCGATTACTTATTGTTACGCACTCATGTCCATTATCCATAAAATTCTACTGTAACGTTGCACAGGAAAGTTACTGTGGTAGACATCCTTAGACTCAGTGGTGGTCCATTGCGTATTGATAAACGACACATAGAGACTGAAACAAAGATGGCTCCAAGATGTTGTGAGTCCCTCCCGTGACCTACCCTACAAGTCCATTCACTAGGCAGCTTCCCGCTTATGTGTTCATGTTGTTACACCAATGTCAGCCGGGCTCTGTACAATGCGTCACTCCTCGCGAGCCACGCTGTCTGGCAAATATTTAGCAAAGCGAGTGGAGAGACATCGAGTCTCGCACGTGAATCATCGGACTTCCGGCGTAGGCCGATACGAACGCTCCAGCAATTGACAACTTTGATATGTGCACCCTGCACGGCGCACCAAAATAAACAGGAAATGACTCGGTGGTAGGAATTCATTGAGAAAAAGAGGATGCCGTCCAACTTGCTGAGTGAGTCAGCGGAAAATGGGCTCGGTGACGCGACAGCCGGCAGGCGCACCTATCGCACCCACTTCCTTCGAGAAGGCTGCCAGAGGGGAACCACTCTGGTGAACGCTCTGGGAACTATTTTCTGGCAGCAGTCCAAATGGGGAGGGATTATCGGATCATAGGAAAAAAATAGGTCCAAATAAGGAGCAATTGCTGGCTGTTTGGTGATCAGCTCCGATCCTAGAGTTGTAGCACGTTTTCACGGACTCGTACAGATGGAGGGCCACTTGGCCTTGCCCACAATCTGCGAAAATGTGTGTCTCCAGCCAGTGCGTTAATAATGCGCGTTTTTGTTCTGCTGTAGTGTTTGGGTTGTTGTCGACCAGAAAGAAATGGGAGATCGTGTAGCACAGCGTCGGCACGTATTCCACTATTCTCGAGCAGAGCATAGGAAGGCGTCGATTCGATGGACAACTTATCACCAGGTGTCTCATGTTCTCACTCCAGAAGAGCTTGTATAGGATTTAGCGCAGAACTGATGCTCAAGAACTGAACGCCACTCATCTGTCATCTCACATCTCACGCGCGATGAAGTGTTGAGATCTGGATAACTCTAAAGGCTGACTGGTTTGATGTTACCTGCTGCCAGTTCCTCTTCTGTGCCAACTTTTTCATCTCAGAGTAGCACTTGGAACCTACGTCCTCAATTATTCGAGTTATGTGTTCCAGTCTGTCTTTCTCTGCATTATTTACCCTCTGCCGGTCCCTCGTGTACAACAGAAATTATACTGTCATATCTTAACAGATGTCCTATCATCCTGTCCCTTCTTCTTGTTAGTGTTTTCCAAATATTCCTTTCCTCGCTGATTCTCAAGATAACTTCCTCGTTCCATACCTTATCAATCCATCTAATTTTCAGCAGTGTTCTGTAGCACCACATCTCAAAACTTAGATTCTCTTCTGTTCTCGTTTATTCACAGTCTATATTTGCAACCATACAATGCTGTGCTGCAAACGTACATTCTCCGAAATTTCTTCCTCAGATTAAGGCCCATGTTTGACACTAGTAGACTTCTCTAGGCCAGGAATGCCCTTTTTGCCAGTGCTAGTCTGTTTTTCACGCTCTCCTTCCTCCGTCCGTCGTAGGTTATTTTGCTGCCTAGGTAGCAGAATTCCCTAACTTCACCAACTTCGTGGTCACAAATCCTGATGTTTCTCGCTGTTATCATTTCTGCTGCTTCTCATTACATTCGTCTTTCTTCAATTTACTCTAATCCCTATTCTGTGCTCATTAGACCTTTTATTCCATTCAGCAGGTCCTGTAATTTTTCTTAATTTTTACCGAGGAGAGCAATGTCTTCAGCGAATCTTATCATTGGTATCCTTTCATCTTAAATTTTAATGCTACTCTTCAATCTTTCTCCTATTTCCGTCATTGCTTCTTCGATGTAGAGACTGAACAATAGGAGCAAAATAGTACATCGGTAACTTACACCCTTTTTAATCCGGGCACTTCGTTCTTCGTCTTCCACTTTTATTGTTCCCTCGTGGATGTTGTACATCCTGTATATTACCCGTCTTTCCCCATAGTTTACCCTTTTTTCCTCAGAATTTCGAACATATTGCACCATTTGACAACAGTGAATTCTTTTTTCAGGTCGAAAAATCCAGTAAACTTTTCTTGATTTTTCTTTAGTCTCTCTTCCATTATCAACCGAAACGTCAGAATTGCTTCTCTGGATTATCTGCCGTCCTAAAGCCAAACTGATGGTCATCTAACAAATCCTCTATTTTCTTTTCCATTCTTCTGTATATTATTCATGTCAGCAACTTGGATGCATAAGCTGTTCAATTGGTTGTGCGATTGTTCTCGCACTTTCAGCTCTTGCAGTTACTGGACTTGTAAGGATATTGTTTTACCGACAATCAGATGGTACATCGCCAGACTCATATATTCTAGACACTAAGGTGGTAGTTTTGTTGCCACTTACCTCAATGGCACCGAGCGAGGTGGCGCAGTGGTTAGCACACTGGACTCGCATTCGGGAGGACGACGGTTCAATCCCGTCTCCAGCCATCCTGATTTAGGTTTTCCGTGATTTCCCTAAATCGTTTCAGGTAAATGCCGGGATGGTTCCTTTGAAAGGGCACGGCCGATTTCCTTCCCAATCCTTCCCTAACCCGAGCTTGCGCTCCGTCTCTAATGACCTCGTTGTCGACGGGACGTTAAACACTAACCACCACCACCACCACCTCAATGGTTTTCATAAATTCTGATGGAGTGTTATCTATCACTTCTACCTTATTGGATCTTAAGTCTTCCAAAGCTCTTTTAAGTTCTGGTTAGCTGTATGTTCCGTATCGACTCCTGTTTCTTCTTCCATCACATCCATCCATCCACCTCAGACTTTTCCCCCTATTTTACAGTGGAATTCCTATTTCGCTTTTAACGTTACCACCCTTACTTTTAATTTCACCAAAGGTTGTTTGACTTTTCTGTATGCTGACTCAGTCCTTCCGACCTTCATATCTTTTTCAATTTTTCGCCTACACTTCCTATTTATTTCATTCCTCAGCAACATGTATTTCTGTGTTCCTGACATTCTCTGAACATTCTTGTACTTCCTTGTTTCATCGATCAACTGGAATATTTCTTCTTTTGCCCATGATGTCTTCTTCTTTGTACCTATATTTTTCTTTCCATCTTCTGTGATTGCCCTTTTTAGAGAAATCAGTTCCTCTTCATCTGAATTGCCTACTGAACTATTCCTTAGAGCTGTATCTGTAGCCTTAGAGTACTTCAAGCGTTTCTCTTCTTTCTATAGAACTTCCATACCCCACTTCTTTGCGCATTTGCCTAGAAATGGCAAAGATTCCATAACCGAGTCTCGACCCGGCATACGATTTTAATCTGCTACAAGTTTTGAATCTGAGCACACTCCGCTGCAGAGTGACAATTTTTTGTTTAGTTTGTTCGACTTGTGAGCTCCCTCGCTTGCTCATTTAATGGATAAGTTCTCCTCTCCGTGTCGAATATGCGTTGTTTCGTCAATATTATTATTTAATAATCGAGTGGGTTGAGATGTCACTATTAGTTCACTGTAAGTTTTGTCGAAAGGTACTGCCGTATTCAGTTATAGTAACAAAATCATGCCACAAGATTTGAAAAAAACATCAACTTTCTTGAATGCTTCCATCTCGGATGGACGACTTTCCTTATTCCGAACGAGCGCTGACGACCGCCCACATCTGGAAGACTCCGCATTAATACTGCCGCGCTGGCGGGCGTTCAAAAACAAGAAAGCATAAAACCTAATGCGGAGCCCAGAGATGCTTAACCGCGCGTTGTCGCACCTCCAAGAGGTTGTATTTACTCTCATTTCGATCGAGACGCGGTAACGGTGACCTCATGTAGACATACTCGTCTTTCTGTAACCGGTTTGTCCAAGTTTGCAGGTCTACGGCTTCTTAAGACGTCTCTAATTTAAGCGATTTCAATAACTGGAATGTCTGTTTACTGTTATTAGCTTTCTGCACGGAATAAAAACATGTTTCTGACGTACTCCAATATGGCCATAATCAATGTTGCCACCATTCTGTTATTGCCGGCCGGAGTGGCCGTGCGGTTCTGGGCGCTACAGTCTGGAGCCGAGCGACCGCTACGGTCCCAGGTTCGAATCTTGCCTCGGGTATGGATGTGTGTGATGTCCTTAGGTTAATTAGGTTTAATTAGTTCTATGTTCTAGGGGACTGATGACCTCAGAAGTTAAGTCGCATAGTGCTCAGAGCCATTTGAACCATTTTTGAACCATTCTGTTATTCACAAATGAAATTTAAAGCGTTATATGAATCTGTCTCAGGTCGCCGATGCTGGACGGTGGTTCGGAAATTGCGACTGCTTGTGACAGTTAAATATAAATTAAAACGTCTGTATCAGCTACTTTTCATTTACTCCACGACTTGATTCAGGAGTTTACACCCTCATCTTCAGATGAATCAGTAGAGTACATTACTTTTTGTTTGTTAAATGAAGGCAGATCTCTGTTTCGAGTTTCGTATCGCTACAAATAAGGTATAACCATCACTTGGCAACCCAATATGGCACTAGGGCTACCAATTTTAAATCATAATAAAGTCGAAACTTCGCGGTAGATTAAAACTGTGTGTTTCACCGAGACTCGAATTCGGGATCTTTGGCTTCTGTGAATTTTGGAAGGTGTGAGAGGAGGTACTGGCGACGAAAGTAAAGCTGTGAGGGCGCCTCGTGAATCTTGCTTGGGTAGCTTAGCTGGCAGAGCACGTGGCCGCGAAAGGCAGAGGTACTCACTTCTAGCCTAGGAGCGGCACACAGTTTTAATCTGCCTGGAAGTTTCATATCAGCAAGCACTCCGTTGCAGATTCAAAATTTTATGCTGGAATAATAATGCTACTTGCAGTATGTACCAGCAGAAAATACCCTGAGGTTCATAATAAATATGACGTTTTCATCTTTAGATGTCACACAAACACGAACCGACAACATAAACAGTCCAGAGATTGTGCAGTGAACCGATATGCTGCCTTGAGAGAATTCTTTACTGTCTCACATTGCGAATCAAAGGTACAGATAACAAAGACATGTAATTATATATTTGCTATCTGTGTCTTTGACAGAATAGTATTACGTAGTTTAGAGACATCAGCCAGAGACAGGAGATTGCTTATGTTCCACTGAGTCGTGTTCCACCTTCTTCCAAGATGAAGGACGTGAAAGCTGCGGTATCGAAGGTTTCTCTGTCGACCACACGCGGTGCGTCGCTCACATCGCTAAAAGGGGCAATTATCGAAGTTAGATGTACAAATTTAGGTACGAAGAAGGTAACTGCAAAGAAGCATTGGGTAACAGAAAAAAACTCAGTTTTTCCTCGAAGGAAAGAAGTAATCCAGTAGCATCAGCTACGTGGGAATGAAAGAAATGGCACGTGTAGGTAAGCTAAAGCGAAAGGGATGCAGTAAAAATGTGAAGAAATTGAAACAGAAATGGTCGATGGTCGTCGACAGGATTTGTTTAGTGTGAAGAAAAGTTAGAACAACCTTCGGTGTAATTAAAAGCAAAGGCAGCAGCGTTAAGAGTGCAAGAGGAATTTTTCTGTTAAAGACAGAGTAAAGAGGATATGGATGCGAGAAACACACTGAAGGCCTCTGCGAGGGGTAGGAACCGTCTGATGGCTTGATAGAGAAAGAGATGGGTGCAGACAGGAAGATATAGGGGATGCAATATTAGAGTCAAAATTTAATAGAGCTTTGGAAGACTTGAGATCAGATAAGGCCGAAGGGGTGGATAACATTCCATCGCAATTTCTAGGCAACCAAGCGACTTCCAGAAAAATTGATCCACACAGTTTCGAAGACAGCAAAGGTAGATAATTGCGAAAAGTACGAAAAGTATCGTACAATCAGATTAACAGTTGATGCATGAAAATTTCTGACAAGGATAATATACAAAAGAATGGAAAAGAAAACTAAGGATCCATTATATGATGATCAGTTGGACTTTAGGAAGCGTAAATGCATCAGAGAGCCATTTCTGACGTTGAGCTTAATAGTGGACTGAAGAAAATTCAAGGTTTACTCATACAATTCGTGAGCGTAGAAAATGCGTATGACAATGTAAAATGGTGGAAAATGTTTGAAGTTCTCAAGAATACATGAATGACCTATGGGGAAAGACGGATAATACACAGAACGTGCAAAAACTAAGAGGCAATAGTAATAATGGTAGACGAAGAACGAAGTGCTCGGATGAAAATTGGTGTGAAGACAGGGATGCAGTGTTTCGCCACTACTGTTTAATCTATACACTGGAGAAACAGTGATGAAAAGTAAAGGAAAGCTTCTGGAGTGGGATTAAAATTCATGGTGAAAGGATATGACACTGTAAACCACAGAGAAAGTTAAGCCGAATGAAAGGACCTGTTGAATGGAACGAACACTCCAATGAATAAATAATAAGGATTACCAGGAATGAGATTAGCGATAAACTTATCAAAATTAGTGACCATCAGGTAGAGATAGTGAAGGGATTCTGCTGTCTTGGGAGCAAAATAACATGATGGAGAAGCAAGCAGACTATCACAGGTGAAGAGGGCATTCCTAGATTAAGCAGTTTACTGGTGTCTAATATCGGTTTTAATATGAGGAAGAATTTCCCAAGAATGTACATCTGGAGCACAGGGATGTATGGCAGTGAATCATGGACTGTTGAAAAACCGGAAGAGAGGAGAATCGAAGCATTTGAAATGTGGTGCTGTTTAAGGATTAGGGGGACTGGTAGCAGAGGAAACTGCAGATGCTTAAAACTGTTAAAGAAGGCAGAAAATGGAACACATCAACAAATAATTGAGGACACTGGGTGCAGCGGTTACTTGGAGGTGAAGAGGTTGGCGCAGGAGAGGATTTGGTGGTGGGTCGCATCAAACCTTCATCAGACTTATGATCCAAAAAGAAAAACAAAAAATAAACTGTTGTTCATCTGTTCATTTATCAAGCAAAGTATATCTAGCTATAACTGTTCCACTAGAGTACCTTGATGCCACTATTGTTCGTTGCATCTGTCGAGATCTTGTTTCGACTGTCGTTCATAAATTTAGGGAAACTGCAAATTTGCAGTAGCAAAACAAGATATGTAATAAAAAGGGAAGAAAAGTACGTCCATACTAATAACAGAGGGAAATGAAATGATAAGAAATGTGAATAATACGAAAATCTATCCTTGGTAACGGCAGACGTACTCGTATTTTCACTTGTCCGAAAAGCTGGAGTCATCCATATTTCGACATGTTTTGTAAAGCTTCCTCAAATGCAGTGGCGGTAAGTCAATAAAAAACGGTTACTGACAGCAATATCAGGTCTATGTCAACTGAAACAGGACATAAATGCTATGCAGACCCATCGCAGCCCCCTGTCTCGCAGGTTAGAGCGCAACACGCTACGCTATATTGCAAAAGTATCATTTACTCAACGCATATGAAATTAAAATAATACTTCTTACTAAAATTTTATCTCTCAAATCTTTTCTTCTTTTGCCTTATGTAAGAATGGTGCCTTAACGTCTTACAGGAAATCCGAAGAACTTTGTAGCAGTTGGTAAGGCTCAGAAATGCCTCCGTGCAGTCCAACCCGAAACGAGACAGTTAACTCAGTTCCTCTGCACCGGTTGTTGGAAAGTTAGTTTGTTGGTGACCTGCCATGCACTGAACTTCCTTTGACTTCCCCACGAGAGAACACGCCCAAGATGTTTTCTCGTTCCATTTTCCCTTATTCGGAGTGTCCGGCGATACCTCCTACTACGACAATCTGCGGTAGCGGTTTCTGTGGTTGCGTGTTCTTCCTGACTATGCGAAAACTCCTCAGCCTACATTAGGAAGCAAAATTCTACCTCTTTCCGAAACACGTTTTCGCCAGTTTGAGAGTCAAATGAGTGGCGATCGAGTACTTGGCCTAAAATTACCAAAATGTTTCGCGTCTGAAACTTCAGACCATTGTTAGACCGTTTGCCAGTTGTAAGAATAAACGTTTGGTTAAGAGAGGAAATTGAGGGGAGAAATGGAGGAGGAAGTTTGTGTTTAACGTCCAGTCGACGTAGAGGTCGTTGGAGACGGAGTACAAATTCGGATTGGTGAAAAAATGGGAAAGGGAATAGAACGTCTCGTTTACGAAGGAAACATGCCTTAAGAGATTGAGGGAACAAAGAACATCTGAATCTGGACGACCGGACGGATATTTCAACTGCTGTCCTTCCTAAATCGAGTTCAGTTTGCTAATATCTGCGCGACCTTCCTCCGTGTCGAACATGAAAATTTGCTATCGCAGAAAGCTCTCTATCAACTGAGCCATCCGAAAAATTCTTCCTCCTTGTCTCACATCTTCATTCCGTCAGTGTTTTTTTATGTTGAAGCTTCTACCTTCGCCCCTGCACGTAGTTGTCACGCTACCCTGAGGAAGAGTAGGCGGAGGCAATTTCATATTATGCGTAAAAGTTCTGGAAATAAACCTATTTGGTATACAATTTGTCGACGTTGATCCATCTTACTGATGAAAATATTTTGCTAGCAGTGAAGTTAGGAACAACAGGAAAAATTACTGGTGACTGAAGCAATGAGACGTGCTGATGCGTTGCCGACAAAAGATAAATATCCATCTCGAGGACCAGTTGGGCACGCTGTTCTGATCTGTCAGGTCGTGGATGTCTGTCAATCTAATCTGCAGTGTTTAAAGCCTGCCTGCTATAAAGCCTGCCTGCTATTCATTGTCTGTGTATTTCGCACTTAAAACCAGAATGTTGAAAGAACGGGCTTCAATACAAAATGGTAGAGCTGTTCCATCTGGTTTGCAAAATATATGGAAGAAAAGTTGTAGCTCCGCAGTGAGGACCAAACCAAGAGACAACGACCGGCTAACGTGTCGTGATACGCTTTATGGACGCGGTATGGAGGAATATGCAGTAAGCACACCGCTCTCCGTCACTCAGGTAGCTCCTCAATTGGTCTTGAAATGCTGAGTGTATCCACTTACAGTCTATCCAACTAGGAAAATTCTCTAGTAGTACAGGGAACTGAATGCGGATCCCTGAACGTAGCAGTTCGCACCATATTTAATTGATAATTCAGACGTTCCTCCATTCTTAAAATTTAAAGTACTTTCTTTTTCTTCGGAAATCCCTTGCATCTCAGTCTTCCTTTACTTCAAAATTTAAATTTATACTTTTTTTCTCAGTACAAAGTATTCTGATATTGTGTCAAAATTTAATCACTTGGTCATTCTTTACGTTGTAGTAATTGTTTCTTATTGTACTACCATTACAATCAAGAGCACAAGCTACATATTTAAAGCATACATTTTATGACTTTTATAAGTAGTTATCGTCTTTTCTGGTTGCCTTGTTACTAACAGGTGTGGATTTTGGGTAGAGGTTATGCTTCATGTGTCTTTTCCTGTAATTCCGCTTGCTTTCATTTGACCCTACAGTCCGCATTCTTTGGAATTTCCCTACACCTTTACCATTATTCGCCGACAGTCAGTTCTCGGTATGGGAGATCGCCTCCGATATTTTGCTTCACCTTCAGTCTCGCTATCCCCTCGATCACTGTTGCAAATTGTTGAGGACTCTTGTTTACAACGCTTTGCCGCACTTCGTTGCTCCATGCAGAAATTTTCGTCTTTGACTTCTCGGTCAAAATTTGGCTCCCATTTTCTGTACCAACAGACTCACTTGCGCCCATTTGCGATTTTTCTGTTCTTTCAGATGGTGAATCTGCTAGTGCTTCCGTTGGATGTAACATCGATCTCGTTTCAAGACCTGTCTCCGGACCACCGCTCTTCACATTTCCTGAACGACCTTCAACTCAGACGTTTTGAGTTACTTCGTGTTTGCTCATGTCCATTATAATTATCCGGGCTGTTATGCCGTGGTCGGTTGATGAATTCTGTGGTGATTCCCAACGTTAAAAATGTAACGGAAAGAATAGGGAGGATCTTGACGAAGCGGAATATTACCGTAATTTACAAGCCCACTAGGAAGATACAGGAATACCTTAGGCCTGCCAAGGACGCTCGCAAACCATTGGAAAAATCTGGAGTCTATAGGATCCCATGCAGCTGTGGTGATGTTTATGTGGGTACCACCAAAAGAACTGTTTCTAAACGTTTGGAAGAGCACAAGGGAAATTGTAGAAGAGGAGAAACGGAACGATCAGCTGTTGCGGAGCATGCTTTCCAGCCAGGGAACCACAATATTCTGTTTCGAGGAGACGCAAGTACTAGCGGCCACGAGCGGATACTACGAAAGGCTCTACAGGGAGGCAATCGAAATCGCTAAACACCCAAATAATTTCAACCGAAAGGAGGAGGGCGTCGAATTAAACGGTATATGGATGCCGGTGTTAAAGAAGATGTTTACCACTCGTCCACTACTGGGTGATGGCAACGGCGATCGACGGCGACGGACAGCGGCCAATTGCACTGACGTTTTCAAAACACGTGACGTCACGCCGCGGCGCGGGGGCGCGCGGACACGGAATTTAGCGGCAGTCAGTAGCGAGCCAGTGTGTGTGTTGGACCTTCCATCAAGCTACGGACCCCCTTGAAGATGTCTCCCACAGTCGGAGACGAAACGTTGGGAATCACCACAGAATTCATCAACCGACCACGGCATAACAGCCCGTATAATTATAATGGACATGATATATCCGGCCGTGAAAGTTTACATTTTAGTGTTCGTGTTTGCTATCCGACCGTGATTGCAACTTTGACGATCATGTAGTTTACAGTTCGTTAACTCGAAATTGCAACTGTGCTGTTCGATCAGCATGCAAGTATTACGGAAAAGCTTCGTGAGCTCAGATGGGAATCCTTGGAGGGAGGACAATCTCTTTTTATCAAGACATTATTACGGAAATTTAGAGAGCGGCATTTGAGGCCGACTGCAGAACGATTCCACCGGCACCAACGAACGTTTCACGTAAGGACCACAAAGATTCGATTCGTGAAATTAGCCCTCTGTTTGCGAGTGCAACAGGAAATGTATTGACTAGTAAGTGGAACGTGATACCGTCTGCCGTGCTTGCGGAATTTGTATGCAGATTTAGATTATATTCGGTTATCCTGCTCGCCTGGGCTTGACTATTGGGCAAGGGATCAGTATTCTCCGTCCTAAATCGTCATGACACTCTCCATGTAGACCAAAGATGTAAATGCACGTTGGTTTAAAGCACTTCATACATCTCTACTCGCTTCAAAGTCGGCATCACTAACAGCAACGGTATTATATTTAGCAAATGTAGCACCGTAGTGCTACCGGTACTCAACTCATTCCTGCTATGAGGTCAGAATATAAAGATTTACATTCAGGTGGGTTGAGTTAAAGACAAAATTTTCGTCTTGGACGGTCCCGTATAACATGGTATGTTTGATTGCATGCGTGAAGCTTCCTCATAGTTGCCCCATATTTGTTATGTGTGCTTCATAGCTCCCAGTCCTCATTAAGGAGAGAATCCTGTTTTTAACCTCCATTATTATAGAGCTTCTTCCATTTGGGACAGCTAACGATAAAAATCTGCCCAGTCCTGATACATAATGGATGAACTTTTCCGCAAGTCTGCAATTTGAGATGTATTGGTTAGTTTAGAATTTCGACGGGAAAGTTAGACATCTTCACATTTGTCAAGTTGGCTTCGGTTGGGCTAATGGTAAACTTCAAGACAAAGCCTGTTCTTAATATTACTTCAAAGTTACCAGCAGGTTACTCTCTCGCACAAAAAAGTTAGAGCAAAGTTTGAAATACTAAGCTGACTTGTTAGCATTGAGTTGCACACTGTCTACTTGATCTCTTGTTAGTCACCCATTTCTGATTTAGAGAGTTATTGGCGGCTCGTTATCCTTGGCGAATTCCAGTTTTACAGTATTCTTCCGGGGGTGCATTTCCATTGTTACTTATACTTTTTCACACAACTAAGGCAGTGTGGACAAAAGTGTGGAGGCTGTATGATTTTTCCCTTAACGCGGCTGTGTATTAGAAGTTACGTGAGCCGGAACGATAAATATGTAACTCGTAAACACGGTACAGAACCACAAGACCACCAGGCTCTACACGCTGTCTTGAGTCGTGGACATCCAACATCTTGTCGCCTCCTCCTGCGCTCACCATTCTTCGATCGATAGCCCTCGAACAGCCGACCAGATTCTTCGTTTCCGCGATGCTCTTACCCAGGCTCTGGATCGTAACAATCTGCCCTTTGTCTGAGTCGCCTATGTCAACGAACGTTTCCAATGGCTGTTCATACCATCGCTAGAATGATGCACCATTCGTCCCTGCTTCATTTATATACTTTCATTACTGCCTCTCGTGTTCGCAAAACCACCAGGGCTCATTGTCTCGCAATGGGCGGAAGTCATAATGTTTTGTCTGCTTCTGCTGATTAAAGGTTTGAAGAGACTAAAAGTTAAGGTCATTACTCCGTTATTAACCTCAAGGACGAAATCTGTGTACCTCATTTTTCTGCATCTAGGGTTAATCCGAGGTGAAAGTGTGAGAACGTTTCTCTAAATGTCTGCGTATCGTGTATCTGAGACAGAATGTGGGTACCGGCCCGGTATTCACCAAGTGCGCTGAGAGAAATCGACCGCCTTCAAACCACATCTGGGCTGATCGGTTCACCAATCCTCATCGTGAAACTGGAGCAAGCTTATGTTCCCGAGTCCCGAAAGCAGTGCATTAATGCCCTCCATTATTGATGGTAGTCATCATGTTTTAGCTCATCGGAGTATTCCGGTAATACAAGCAAATCAAGGGTTTAAATTATATGTATATATATATATATATATATATATATATATATATATATATATATATATATATATATTACCGGAATACTCCGATGAGATAAAACATTATATATATATATATATATATATATATATATATATATATATATATATATATAAGCGCCATCGTTCTCTCCAGCTTCCCATTCTTGCTTTTCATGAAATTTCTGATCTTCTTGTGATCGTTTGTTCTGAGTCTCACTGTTATCCATTGATATAGTCTTTGTTGGAGTTCTTGACGCTTAAAGGGGTTCTCCTCGGTGATCTAATGTCTCAGTTAGAATAGAGTCATTACTAAGTCTTTTTATGGATTTGATGTCTCCAACCATTGTTCATAGCTCTCGTGGATAAAAGATAAAAACAGCTTCTCAGACGTCACTATCACTTGTCCTAGTGCAATTGAAAACTGATTATGCTGCAAATGAGTTGTACTACAGTGTATATTTTGCAGTTTAGTTTGCTCATTTCGCCAGCCACGTATCAATCTAGACTGGTCGAGTTGTCTGAGGCAGTGAGAGGGCCATGTACTCCCAATCGAATGCTACAGACACAGCGAGCTGTGTGCCGTCAGGAGCTGTATCACACGATGCATAACACATGAGAGCACTTAGATACGAACCTGGACACTCGACACCGACAGAGCAACTCTTTACATAAAACCACCAACACAAAGGCGTAAACAGCGTCAAGAAAATACTCTGCAGGAACAAAACAAACAAACACACACACACACACACACACACACACCACTGGAGCAGAAACATTCTCTTGGCGTTGCAATTCTCATGCGCGTTCCGACTGTTACACACCTCTGGAGAGTGCCTATCAGAACCGAGTAGGGTTCTTGCACAAGACACAGATGGACGAAAGCAAATAATATAAGACGATTTAATAATTATAATATGTGTTAAACATTTTTCCAAGAGCATGCCCTATTATTATTTCTGTAGTTCCATCTTGTCTAAATGGAATGGGACTGCAGCTGGTCAAAGACTTGAAGAAAATAAATACCGACATCCGTAACTTTATGAATTATTTCTTTGACTTCCAGTTTCGGTGCCTCAACTTCAAGCCAATATGCACGTAGCTAGATAAGCCGTACAAACGCCTGTCCTCCTATAGGGATCACTAATTTCTATTGGCTACCTTGGATTTCTGAAACTTCTCTGTAGGCGTGGACTCTTCACATCTCATTAAATCCGTAGTAACAGAGTAAATGGCTACACATCTATAGATAACTTAGTGTTTATACTATTGTAAACGATGAAGATTTGTGATTTTTTTTCTTCTTTTTGGATCGTTAGTCTTCTGTCCTGGCCGGTTTGATGCAGCCCCCCACGAACCTCTTCATCTCAGAGTAGCACTTGCGCCCTATGTCCACAATTATTTCTTGGATGTGTTACAGTCTCTGTTTTCCCTTCAGTTTTTGCCATCTGCGTCTCCCTCTACTGCTATGAAACCCATAACTTGGTTTATTAACACGTGAACGATCATCCAGTCCCTTCTTATACTTCGTGATTCCCACTTATTCCTTTCCTCGACGATTCTGTGTAGAACTTCCTCGTTTCTTATAATATCAATTTATGTAGTGTGGTGTGTAGCTTGTCGTGGCGTGTAAAATGTCTGTCTGTATGAATCGTGTCCGCAGCTCGAGGTCGTGCGGTAGCGTTCTCGCTTCCCACGCCCGGGTTCCCGGGTTTGATTCGCGGCGGGGCCAGGGATTTTCTCTGCCTCGTGATGACTGGGTGTTGAGTGATGTCCTTAGGTTAGTTAGGTTTAAGTAGTTCTAAGTTCTAGGGGACTGATGACCATAGATGTTAAGTCCCATAGTGCTCAGAGCCATTTGAACCATTTTGTATGAATCGTGGTATTGTATTAATGTATTATAAAGACATGCAGACACTGTGAAATGTATCGTACGAGTCTGACAAAGCTTGTTTGTGTACAGTAAATGTTTGAGTGTGGGCCTAGTTTAATATTGTTTGCGTAGTATGTTACGTTAAACTTTCAAAATTCACACTGAAAACAATCTTCGAGGATCTAGAATGTATTCAAATGCAGGTAGCTAGCTTTACCTCTGAAATTTCCTTTAAATTGGAGCAGCATGCACATACGTAACAGCAGTTCTCTTTGGTGGTAAGATCCTATTAATTGTTTATCTGCTTTATCAGAAATTATATCTCACTTACTCGCATAAACCACAACCACACGGTATTAAACTGTCTTTGGTGGATATAGCTATAAGTTCCGGCTACTAAGCTCTCAGGGCCATCTTTTAATTAAATACAAAATATAGTTCTTTAATAAAATATCCAGCTATCATGGTTACGTCCTAGCATGAACAACTGTATGTACTATCTCGTAATACTTGAAACTTCTCTCGCTAAATTTTTGCTTTTTTAAAGTATTAATGAAACATCATCTTTGCCTCAGATTCTATCAGCATTCCTTGAAATTAAGAAAAATACCTATCCACTCTGAAATAGTATTATTAGTATTTTTTTTTAAAACAAGTGTGAGTTGAATATTATTAATCAGTTCAGAAATATGGTTAAATCACGTTATCGGCCTTAAGATGGCCGACAACAATATGTATAGCATCTGCGCCTCTCGTGAGTTATTTAAAATATTCTGACACTTCTTAAAGCGTAGGCCGGTGGGATTAGCAAATGCTACAATAAGAGAGTACAAAATTAGGTAAAAATTCATCTATTGCTTTAAATTACCGTATTACACTTCCAGAAATCACGTCTGGCCTCCAGCACGCTCAAGATACAACATCAGAAAACGAGCATTTGTTCTAAGAATGACAATGATCATATATATTAGTTTCCCACATAAGAGTTCTTCGTAGGTCATGACACATTTAATTAATATTTTACATTATATTTTTGTAATGAAAGTTCGTTGTTACCGGTTTTTGACACTTTATAACCCGTAACGAAGTTTCTCGTGGTAAATGAGGTTCACTTTCACGGAAGTTTATTGCACAAGTGTCTGTTCCAGGAGGCAAGCAGTATATTCTGTTTTCCCTTCAGTTTTTACGCTCTGCGTCTACCTCTGCTACTATGGAACCTGTACTTTGATATATTAATACTTGTACTACCATCCGGTCCCTTCTTATACTTCGTGATTCCTACATATTCCTCTCCTTGAGCATTCTGTGTAGAACTTCCTCGTTTATTATATTATCAGTTTATTTAGTTTTCAACATCTTTTTGTAACAGCACAACGTAAACGCTTCAGTTCTGTCCTTTTTACGCTACGACTAGACAAAATTTTTTTTAATAATTACAAAAAAGCCACAAAAGTACCAGTTACAAAAGAAGACTCATTGTTGCCAGACATCTGTGTAAAATAACAGAAAAACATTTACGAATTACATTGACGTGTCCTTATTGTTTACTTTTTCTGTATCCATAGATTAGACCGCATTACTGTCAAAGCTTAAAGGAGGTCGGCGTACGATATTGTGCTGCGCACCTTCAAATCTTTCTGCTATACTTTACCACTGCCTATTACTGTTATTTAATTTTCGGTACATTGGCGTTCGGGTGTTACAAGCAAGACAGTTTAGAAACAGGAATAATCGAGACACTAGATGTCGTCTGATCAAGCAGTGCAAGAACTGGGACCTCCTCTCCCAACCAGCATCCGAGAAATGTTGCACTGACCTAGCTGCTCCGTTTCTCCATGATGTGTGGTAGTGCGATTTCGTACTGATACATGTACTTATAGGTATAATCGTTTTTTAATTAAACCAAATGAACTAGAGAAATAATTTTGCCTAACAACCACGTGACGAACAGAAAAGTTTGTAGTGCTTAGTACAACATTCTTTACAGACGGTTCTACTTTTGTACACTTAAGCATACTTCTCTAGTACTGAGTGTTTCAAACAAAATAGTAAATCTTTCAGAACACAATAACTCCTGCAAACTGGGTGGAAAGTGAGGGTGTGAAGATGGAAGCAGCTCCAGAACAACATTACAACAATGAGTGTACTGCTGAAGTACGTTTTCGTCTAGAAGACGTAAACTTGGAGCTGGTTCCAGAATAAGTCAACCACAACAACAAGGGCACTTACTCTGAACGCAATAAATAAATAAATATATAAATGGGGGAGTAAATGACACTTTCTGCATAACGCTAGCAGCTGCTACAGGCGAACGTCACAAAGAGTACACGACAGGTTCTCACGTGGACTCGAGTCCATGCTAATTTACATACGCACATACATCTAGTAAAAGTGTTAACATGTCTCGACCTGCCATTAATGTTTTCAGTAAATCGAAACCAGTAAATCTATTTCAGTGCCAAGGTTGGAAGACTACAAGAGGCCATCCAGGCCCACACAGAAACATATATATAGTCGTACAGAATATCGTTAGGACCGAACAAAGCAATTGGAGACTGGTTATTGGTAGTGTTGCACGAAATTATAAGCTATAATGTGAAAGACTTTATAATATAAGATACGGAGAATAAGCTATGTTAACATTAAATATTATTTGAACTTCACTGGTTAATAGACGGGGCGTTAAAACCTAATCTTCCTTCGTTCATAGTTTAATGTAAATTTCATATTGGGGCACTGATGTCTTGGCAGTTTGAATTTCCTGTCTTAGATAAAAGATCGAAAATCTTCTCCGCAGATAGTCACATTAATTTCTTAGTAGAATACATGGAGTCATTCCTGCTTTTCGCAAACAGTGCTTCTACATTTGCATCTACATGAGTAATCTGCAATTCACAATTAAGTTCCTCGCAGTGGGGTTCATTGAATCACTTTCAAGACGTTTCTCTACCGCTCCACTCTTGAACAGTGCGCAGGAAAATCAACACTTGAACTTTTCCGCGCGAGCTCCGATATCTCTTATTTTATTATAATTATCATTTCTCCCTATGTAAGTGGCCGCCAACAAAGTATTTTCGCATTCGGAGGAAGTGAAGTTGAACGTACTTTCGTGTCTTTATGGGTTATTATCGCAGAATTTGTTTCATTCTGACGTTAGACAATAATCCTGTGCGTTAGAATATCAAGCTCTTAGTTATATCAATGAAGATGGTGCACATCTCTCTGAGGAACAAATTGAGTACCTCTGTAATGTTCGTATACTGATGAAGCACATTCATTACCAATCACATTAACCTCCGGACCGTACATATACACTTTTCTTGTTCTTAACTGGTTAGGAACACTACACAAGGGCTGGTTACCGAACTCCTGTAGTGGACCTACCTCGCAGACAAGTTCAGACCTGCTGTGAGAAATTCCGATGAACGCCGTGTGGTCATTTCTTTTCCACTACAGTATATATATAGTCCTTCAGTCACTCATCGTTTCCAACAGTCAGTCCACCGCAAAGTTTTTCAGCATTGTAGCTCCTTTATAAGAATTTACAACGGTGGTTACTCAACTCAAGCGGTACTTAGGCCGCTTATGATTTTTCTCACATTAAATTTCAGCAGTCTGTTACTGTCTGAAGTACCTACTATTATCTGGACTCGTCCATTTTGCCCTGAAGCCACCTTACTGTAAGTAACGGAATTTTGAATGAAAAGCTATCTGGAAACCTGTTCATACACTTTGTGACTAACGGAGATCTCAATACGGTTCCCTGAAGGGCCTAAATCTCGAGTCGTTGTCGATAACTAATTCCTAATTCAGAGACATTCTGAGCTTTACAGGCCAAGAAAACTTTTCTTACTTACTCAAACGTTCCATAAGAAAGCGTTATGTTTATATGATGACATTGACAAACTATACAAACTCTTTTCCAGAATAGTCAAACTGAAGAATTATTCAGACAACACCTACCTGAGCCTTCTGGATTTTTTATAAGAAAATATAAAATGCCTTACATAGAGCAGATCTTTCTAAAATTTGTACTGACAACTACAGACACGTTCTGTATAGTCCTGAGGGAAGCTATATCTTCGCACTTAATGTTCTAAAAAACTATACTGTTAACTGGTGTGTGGAATATACATCTTTATCTTGCTCATGAGGTTTATTTCCACTTATTCTTTTTACACGCAGACTTTCCCTTTAACGAGCGGAGTGCTGTATTCAGTTACAGTGACTCTACTCGTGGGAATATAAAAAATCTTCAGTAAACATTTACTCCATGCACGTGGACGAAATTGTTTGCGTATACTTAAATACACTGCTAACGACGTTGAGGCAGCTTGAGGCATTCGGAATGTGCCCTCCAAGGCACTGAAAAAACTGTAGGACGTTGCACTGAAATATACAAGGTGCCCCCCCCCCCAAAAAAAAAAAAAATTAAAAAAAATACACCGACAAGCTTTAGGGTTAGGTTGCTTACACCAAAACAAGGGAAAAATGTATAGTAAACAAGGGCTCTAAAGCGCGTAGCTTAAGAGATATGAGCACTTGTTCATCTTCGATACTATGAAACAGATCTCTTTTACTGTGTGTCTTTGCTTTGCATATTTTGGGAGAAGGTAGTATGGACCAAAACTAGGAAAAAAAATCTAGTAAACATTGCTCGAAAATACATGCCCTTAGACCTATGAACACTTGCTCAGCAGAAAATAGGTATCACGCTAGCGAAGATGAAAAAGTGCCCATAGCTCTTAAAGTGTGCATTTTAGACCCCATGTTTACTAGCCTCATTGCTTACACTCGAAGAGATCTGTTTCATGGTTTCGAAGATGAACACTTCCTCGCACCTCTTAAGATTGCATTTTAGAGCCATTTTAATAGACTTCTTATTTCTGTAAAAATGTTCAAATGTGTGTGAAATCTTATGGGACTTAACTACTAAGGTCATCAGTCGCTAAGCTTACACACTACTTAACCTAAATTATCTTAAGGACAAACACACACACACACACACACACACACACACACTCATGCCCGAGGGAGGACTCGAACCTCCGCCGGGACCAGAGCACTCTTATTTCTGTAATAGAGTTCTTATTTCTGTATAAAGAACCTGCCCTCACGTTTGCCGGTGTCTATTGGGACACCCTAAGGAATAAAATTACAAGTCAGTTAGCCACTCCATAGGTGAAGTTTGTTACTTCAGAATTTTTCTTGTGTAATTATGTCAGGAGTGTGGCAAAAAAGGGCGAAAATAAAAGTATTCTTTCTACTAAAGCAGTTCAGTGTAGTGTCAAAGTCTAAACTCGGAATTTATTATAGTAACAATGCTGAATGACGGTGAAGTCTTAAACCGACGTTTTGTTTTACGTAAGAAGAATGGCCAAAAGCCACAGGACCTAAGAATCAAACACTGAACAAGCGCCGACAGACTCCATTGTACTTACGTCATGGTGATTTCACTATAGAGATGTTCAATATTTCATGGCAAATGACACTGGAAGTAACCAGTGCAGCGCGGGGTAGCCGCGCGGTCTTAGGCATTTTGTCACGGTTCACGTGTCTCCTCCCGTTGGAGGTTCGAGTCCTCCCACGGGTATGGGTGTGTGTGTGTTGTCCTTAGCATAAGTTAGATTAAGAAGTGTGTAAGCTTAGGGACCGATGACCTCAGCAGTTTGATCTCATAAGACCTTACCACAAATTTTCAAGTAACCAGTCGTAGATTAGAGTTTGCTTACTGGCAATTTTTCGTCGTAGCAATTGTAACCTAAAGGTAGAAGGAAGAAAATCAGAGCTATTAGGCGACCATCGTTTCTTCTCTCTACATATACGTACCTGGATCGATTTAGAGGGTCCGTACGCAGAATACATAAGGATTCGCGTAACGCGATGTGTGATATTTCTGTAAAATAGAAGAATAATGCGACCAAATGCACGACGAAGGAATTCGCATTGTATTTGAAAGTAGTATCGTCAACGCTGGTGTTCTTTATACAGAATGGTCGAATAATACTGGCCCGAAAATGTTTATATTTTTGTTGCGAAATAAGTCACCCTAGACACGGAAGCAGAGAACTTGTATTCAGAAAATGTTGGACATGGCCACCGTTGTGGTCAAAGAAGCGCTATGCGGGATTATTGGAGTAAATCTGACCCTTAAGCACACTTCACAATGTAAAAATCACTGGGAGGAAGATAACGCGATCGTGAAGTCTAGGAGTTTCCTAACTTTGCTGACGGTTTTCTCCTCACCGAACACCTCACAAACACGTGCCAAAGTTGCTTGTGCGGTGAGAGCTATTACTACAATCGGCTGAAAAGGTCTATACATTCGTGCATTTTCTGTCAGTTGTTCCACAAACGGATTAAAACAGATTTCAGACCCGCCAGATTTTGATCACTCGCTACTCACAATCCGGACATCGTATATTCTTATGAAATATGTAAGGTACTTCCGCATTCCATGTTAACACCGCCTCTTAAATCGGAGGTCCTGGATTCGAATACTACAATAGGTGTAGATGTGGGACTCGAATGTGACGTTGTTTGTCCTATGAGAACGAAAATTATAAGACAGAATTGCTTATACGTGTGTAATGGATGGATATTTGTGTGCAAATACCCTATAATCTAATTTGTAAAATACGATGTGCGTTCGATAACTAATGGAACACATTTTTTGTCAGCCAGTTTCGGTTCAAAAATGTGAAATTTGTTATGGGAGTTCATGCAGTAAGAGTATTCCCGCTTCAGCCCCTGTAGTTTCATGGAATTCGAATAGGTGGCGGCGCTATATACTAAGGTGACAAATGTCATGGACCAGCGATATGCACATATACAAAAGGTGGTGGTGGTGGTAGCGCATACACAAGGTACAAAAGGGCGTTGCATTGGTGGAGCCCTCATTTGTACTTGCGTGATCCATGTGAAAAGGTTTCCGACGTGATTATCGCCGCACGACGGGAGTTAACAGACTTTGAACGCAGAATGGTAGTTGGGGCTAGACGCAGGGGACATTTCATTTCGGAAATCGTTAGGGAATTCAGTATTCCGACGTCCGCAGTGGCGATAGTGTGCTGAGAATGGTTCAAATGGCTCTGAGCACTATGGGACTTAACATCTGAGGTCATCAGTCCCCTAGAACTTAGAACTACTTAAACCTAACTAACCTAAGGACATCACACACATCCATGCCCGAGGCAGGATTCGAACCTGCGACCATAGCAGTGGCGCGGTTCCGGATGTGCTGAGAATCCCAAATTTCAGACATTACCTTTCAGCACGGCAACGCAGTGGCCGACGGCCTTCACTTAACGACCGAGGGCAGCGGTGTTTGTGTATGATTGCCAGTGCTAACACGATATATATAAATGACCTAGTAGATAGTGTCGGAAGTTCCATGCGGCTTTTCGCGGATGATGCTGTAGTATACAGAGAAGTTGCAGCATTAGAAAATTGTAGCGAAATGCAGGAAGATCTGCAGCGGATAGGCACTTGGTGCAGGGAGTGGCAACTGACCCTTAACATAGACAAATGTAATGTATTGCGAATACATAGAAAGAAGGATCCTTTATTGTACGATTATATGATAGCGGTAAAAACACTGGTAGAAGTTACTTCTGTAAAATATCTGGGAGTATGCGTGCGGAACGATTTGAAGTGGAATGATCATATAAAATTAATTGTTGGTAAGGCGGGTACCAGGTTGAGATTCATTGGGAGAGTCCTTAGAAAATGTAGTCCATCAACAAAGGACGTGGCTTACTCGTTCGACCTATACTTGAGTATTGCTCATCAGTGTGGGATCCGTACCAGATCGGGTTGACGGAGGAGATGGAGAAGATCCAAAGAAGAGCGGCGCGTTTCGTCACAGGGTTATTTGGTAACCGTGATAGCGTTACGGAGATGCTTAACAAACTCAAGTGGCAGACTCTGCAAGAGAGGCGCTCTGCATCGCGGTGTAGCTTGCTCGCCAGGTTTCGAGAGGTTGCGTTTCTGGATGAGGTATCGAATATATTGCTTCCCCCTACTTATACCTCCCGAGGAGATCACGAATGTAAAATTAGAGAGATTCGAGCGCGCACGGAGGCTTTCAGACAGCCGTTCTTCCCGCGAACCATACGCGACTGGAACAGGAAAGGGAGGTAATGACAGTGGCACGTAAAGTGCCCTCTGCCACACACCGTTGAGTGGCTTGCGGAGTATAAATGTAGATGTAGATGTAGACAAGCAACACTGTATGAAACAACCACAGAAATTAATGTGGAACGTTTGAAGAACTATCTGAAATCTGGCGTTAGAGAGCTATGGCAGCAAAAGACCCACACGAGTGCCTTTTCTAACAGTGCGACATCGCCTGCAGCGCCTCTCCTGGGATCCTAACCATATAAGTTGCACCTTCAGCGACTGGCAAAAACTGGCCTGACCAGATGAGTCCAGATTTCAGTTGGTAAGAGCTGATGGTAGTTTTCGAGTGTGGTGCACACCCCACAAAGCCATGTCAGAAGGCACTGTTCAAGCTGGTGTTGGCTCCTTAATGTTGTGGGCTGTGTTTACATGGAATGGACAGAGTCCACTAGACCAACTGAACCGATTATTGACTATTTGCAGCTATTCATTCCTGGACATCATATTCCCAAACAACGATGGGCCATGTCACTGAGCCACAGGTTTTGTGATTGGTTTGAAGAACATTCTGGACAATTCGAGCTAATGATTTGGCCACCCGGATCGCCCGACTTGAATCCCATCGAACATTTATGCAACATAATTGACAGCTCAATTCGTGCACAAAATCCTGCACCGACAACAGTTCCGGAATTATGGACGGCTGTAGAGGCAGCACGGCTCAATATTTCTGCAGAGGACCTCCAGCGACTTGTTGTGTTGTTACGGTACGCCGGGCAAAAGGAGGTCTACATCTACAGCTACATGGATACTCTGCAAATCACATTTAAGTACCTGGCAGAGGGTTCATCGAATCACCTTCACAAGTCTCTAATTATTCCAATCTCGTACAGCGCGCGGAAAGAATGAACACCTATATCTTTCCGTACGAGCTCTGATTTCCCTTATTTTATCGTGATGATTGTTCTTCCCTATGTAGGTCGGTGTCAACAAAATATTTTCGCATTCGGGGGAGAAAGTTGGTGATTGGAATTTCGTGAGAAGATTCCGTCGCAACGAAAAACGGCTTTCTTTTAATGATGTCCTGCCCAAATCCTGTATCATTTCTGTGACACTCTCTCCCATATTTCGCGGCAATACGAAACGAGCTGACCTTCTTCGAACTTGTTAGATGTACTCCGTCAGTCGTCCCACACCTCGCGGCAGTATTCTAAAAGAGGACGGACAGACGTAGTATAGGCAGTCTCCTTAGTAGGTCTGTTACATTTTCTAAGTGTCCTGCCAATAAAATGCAGTCTTTAGTTAGCCTTCCCCAAAACATTTTCTATGTGCTCCTTCCAATTTAAGTTGCTCTTAATTGTAATACCTAGGTATTTAGTTGAATTTACGGCTTTTAGATGAGACTGATTTATCTTGTAACCGAAGTTTAACGAGTTCCTTTTAGCACTCATGTGGATGACCTCACACTTTTCGTTGTTTAGGGTCAACTGCCACTTTCCTAAATCGTTTTGCAGTTTGTTTTGATCTTCTGATTACTTTCTTAGTCGATAAACCACAGCAACATCTGCAAACAACCGAGACGGCTGCTCATATTGTCTCCAAGATCGTTTATATAGATAAGGAACAGAAAAGGGGCTATAACACTATCTTGGGGAACGCCAGAAATCACTTCTGTTTTACTCGATGGCTTTCCGTCAATTACTACGAACTGTGACCTCTCTGACAGAAAATCACAAATCCAGTCTCATAACTGAGACGTTATTCCATAAGCACGCAATTTCATTATGAGCCCCTTGTGCGGTACAGTGTCAAAAGCCTTCCGGAAATCCAGAAATACGGAATCCACCTGAAATCCCTTGTCAATAGCATTCAACACTTCATGTGAATAAAGAGCTAGTTGTGTTTCACATGAACGATGTTTTCTAAACACATGTTGACTGTGTGTCAAAAGACAGTTTTCTTCGAGGTATTCATAATGTTCGAACACAATATACGTTCCAGAATCCTGCTACATATCAGCGTTAACGATATGGAGCAATAATTTAGTGGATTACTCCTACTACCTTTCTTGAATATTGCTGTGGCCTGTGCAAGTTTCCAGTCTTTGGCTACGGATCTTCCGTCGAGCGAACGGTTGTATATGATTGTTAAGTATGGAGGTAATGCATCAGCATACTCCGAAAGGAACCCAATTGGTATACAGTCTGGACCAGAAGACTTGCTTTTATTAAGTGATTTAAGTTTCTTCACTACTCCGAGGATATTTACTTCTACTTTACTCTTGTTGGCAGCTGTTCTCGATTCGAATTCTGTAATATTTACTTCGTCTTCCTTTGTGAAGGCATTTCGGAAGACCGACATAATATTGGGAGGCATCCCATACATTTGTCAGCTCAGTTTATTTAGCTTTCTAAATGGCGTCTGTAATGGAGGTGCGTTCAGAGCTGAGAGATGTCATTGAGTTTCTTTTGGTGCGAACACAGTATTCATAGGCATTTAAGGAATGTCTACGGAGACACGGCAGTGAACAAAAGCACGGAGAGTGGGTGGTCGAGGCATCTGTCATCATCGCAAGAACGTCGCGTAAACGTCACTGGTGCAGGGTTGCTGCACATAGCTGTGACTCCTATGATGTTGGAACTTACGGACACTCTCATTCGAGGTGTTCGACGGATCGTAATACAACCCTTCACTGCACTGCTGGACGTTTCTGTTGGCAGTGCTGACACACTCGTCCACCAGTTGAGGTACTCAAAGGTGTGTGATCGCAGGGTTACTCGCCGCCTAGCAGAAGAGCAACGGAGAACCATCTGTGCGGAATTGCTTGCGCTGTATGAGGCTGATCGTGACTTTTTTCGTCGAATGGTACGTGGACGATGGGGCAGTTATTGATGCAGGAAAGTGTTGGCTCCAACGTCGACCAGTAGAGTGGCTCCACGAGGGCATAGAGGCCTTCCCAGTAAGGTGGCGTAAGGCCGTTGCACTGAAGGGAGATTATGTTGAAAAGTAGGGTTTTGTAGCCAAAAGAGTGGAGAATGAAATGGTCCATTGGAATTCTGAATAAAACCAAGCTGCTTTCAGAAAAAAAATTGCACTACGTATTGAACGCTCTTCATATGTTGGATCTAAAATCTCAGGTTTTCGAATTAAGCTCAACAGGTATAAAAATTCTAAAATTTTATATAGGTGAATAAAGGGTAGAGCTTAACGTCTCTTCGTAACTGAGGTAATTACAGACGGAGTATTTAAGGGTGCGGGAGGAACTCAGGTTTACCTTTTTCAAAAGAACCATAGCGACGTTCGACTGCTTTAGTAAGGGAACTATTGCGAACTTAAATGTGAACGAGTGAATGTAAATATGAGGTCCCAGAATATCTGATAGTTGTGCAAGGAATCATCAGGCAACTATATATATATATATATATATATATATATATATATATATATATATATATATATATATATATATGAGGAAAGAACGATACATGTTACTTTCCAATCTTATTTATGAACCAGTACTTACCATTTTAACACTATCTTTCCGAGTCTCAGAGTACATTTACTGAAGCTGAACCGATGAATCCTGATTCGCAAAATGTATTGCAACATACATGTGTGAAGGAGGCAAAGGAAAGCCACGCGTAAATATAGATTCATAATTTAAACAACAAATAAAAGATAAGAGAGACTAACATTTTCTAAATTACTAAATAGTACCTGTTCGACTACGAATCGTTTTTAGAACCAATCTGAGAATTAATTATTTGTTCAGCCAAGTACCTGAAAATAAAAAAATTCAGAGGAATCAGTCTCTGTGCCCTACGCAGAAGTGGATTTTGGAGTGGTGTCCTGGGTTACGACACTTAACCATTTTTTTCCTTCTTCTGCTTTAAAGAAACTGTGCCAGGAGATTCGGTAGACCAATTGCTTTCATAGCCACCCAGAAGGTCGTCTGGCACGTACGTTTTGTTCCAATTTATTTTGGGTACGTGCAGGATTCCGGGCGTATGTGACATGTTGCTCCGTCAGGCGCCAGCAGACTAAACAACCACGTCTTCGCACCGCTTCGTTCAGCAGCTGGTCCTCCTTGCAAGTTTTGAAGGACAAATGCAAATAAACAACGAAACAACCAGCGATGGCAGCAAGATGTGCTCAGGCGACGAAAAATCTCGCGCGATGTCGTAATGCAAGGTTTCAGACTAGTCTTGCAAAATGTCCGTGTCCTGTAACATTTGTGATTAGCAAGTGAAGCTAATGTTTCGTTTTGCCCTATACGCACTCTGTTGTAAGTTCAGGTCACTCTTCATGAACGCTGTTGATACCACATGTGACGATAATATAACGTTATTAAACGCTAGTACCCTGCAGCTTATTGCTTTATTCTGTTTAGTTCTGGAATGATGAGAGAAGTAGAGCTTTGGTAAATCTAAGTCATAAGTCAACGTGTTCTCTCCAGTTTATTATACAACGTTTTTTACATTCTTCACAACCGGTCCATCTTTCACACCGGATAACAAGGAAGGAATTTTCTTTACGTAACAGAGGTCCCATACGATACAGTCACCCTTACCTGGTTGGGAAAAGACGTGCATCACTTGTATTTGTAGGACAGCTATAGCAGGACAATCACAAGAAACAGCATATTCTACAATAGGTGTTTATACAATACGTGCCTATGCGTACAACAATTTGTCTATAAGTCTACAAACACAAAAATTTAGTTTCATAGTCATTGGCTACTAAATCTGTTTTTATAAGATTTGTAATTGTAATACATACAAGTAACGATTAAAATTGTTAAATACTGAAAACAGGAATCATGCAAATGACATCAGTGCCACGTAACAGCAATAAAAGTTCGTAATGCAAATAATTAGAATTACAAAGCGGTAGTAGATATGTGTGCAAAGCAGCGACTTCATACGACCATGTTAGGCGATAAAACACTTGCGTTCGTGAAAATTTCATCAAGATAGAACAAAAGGAAGAGTTCAAACTTGGAGGGTACTTGTCGTGATAGATATAACTTGAGAGATCTGGAGACAGAGTAGGCTCAGTAACACCCTCTTTTGTGTGGCCGGAAAGGTAAGTTACGCTATGTTTGTGCAGAGAACAGCTGCTAAAACGGAGAGGAAAAGTGAGAGCAAGTACTGGTATACATCATCGGCGAAAGGCGCTGTTTTAGCAAATGAGAGAGTTAGAACGAGGATGAATGATTTGCCTTCGTAAATTGGGTTGTTATGGGCAGATGTCTACATACCGTTACCCCATGTAAAGGTGAACCATTCCTGGCACAGAGGGTTTACCGGACAAGAGCACGTGATGCCCTATATCTAACCAGCATGCCAGCATGGGCGTCTCTCTCTTTTTCCTGAGCCTTGTCCCACAGTTATGCAGGGTCGGCCATGGTCAATCGGATGCGGCATGTTAACTGAACGGGTGGCTGGATGCCCTTCCTGTCGCCATCCCATAACCTCCCCCCCCCCCCCCCCCCCGCCCTGGGACAGAACCCCGTCTGCATCTAGTGTAAGCCATGGAAGAGTGCGAATGTCTTTAGATGTCTGCGAGCCGGGTAACTGGAACGTGGGGACTAGCCCTGTATTCACCTAGTGGGATGTGAGAAACCGCCTAAAAATCACATCCAGGCTTACTGGCACACCGGCCCTCGTCGTTAACTCGCCTTGCGGATTCGATCCGGTGCTGGCGTGCCTACCTGAATCCAGGATGTGGCATGTCAGCGCTCTCGGCTACCCTGGCGGGCCTAACCAGCATGGGCGTAACTGCCCTTAAGAGCTTTATTCCACAGCGTTGAATTGAAGGGGAAGCACTGGTGTAGGTAAGGTCACCAGACAAAAAACTAGTCAGCCCTAGAGAACTCATTAGGAGAGTCATTTAATTCCGTGTGGCTCCTCCCCTGGACTTGATATCCACATGGATTTGGTTAGCAAGTGAGTCCACAATGTTGCACAGGTACGTCGCATCCAGGATAAGCCTCTTGCTGAGGATTTCTTAGCGCAGTTACACCAAATTGTGAAGATGCTGATATAGGCATTTTATCCTCTGTTCCAACAAGACCCACTGGTTTTCTATTTGGTTCAAGTCAGGCAGTTTTGCAGGTCAGCCAAGATGTAGTAAGGTGGGGCAGTATTGAGAACACTAGTCACATATTCTTCCTCCCTGATGAGCTTTGCTGTTGTGCTTATGTGCCTGTGTGAGCGATGGCCTCTTGCGGTGACCACCTCCAAATGTTCACTGCATGTGGTTCCCATGCGGTTCTCGTCGCAATGTTCTCTCGCTAAGATGTTGGGATGGACCTTCAGTCATTGCCTGCAACACTTGCTTTGGAAGCGATTTTGATTCACAAGCCGTGAAACACGTCCCCGGTCCCTCTCAATAAGAATCCTTTTTCGGCCACAGTTCTGACGTAGTGTTTCGTGGCCACAAGGGTTACACCAATCCTCGTAGACAAGTTGAACAGCCCGCAGCAAACTCTAACAAATCCAGAAACTTCACACCCTGTATGCACATGGGCACGGCCAAAGACGATTGCCCCTTTTTGTCACTCTGTCACGTCCTTACATTTACCCAAGTGTGCGTAAAATGTACGCTTGAAACTTAAATGTCTCGCGGATCGCTACTGCCTTATACTCACCTAGAGATAGTGCTTGCACATTGGGGTAACTAATTTGTTGTCCGGTGAGCTCACCTCTGTATCGGTGGACGAGATCTGCGGCACTGCACCGCAAGCCGTCACTGGCGTGCTGAATGGGCAAATAAAATGATTTCGGACGAGATCCGCTCCAGCTTCGCCCACAGTGAGAGCCGCATTCATGTCAGATGCATAACGCGTTGTTGAGCGTCGTTACACAATGGCCATGTCTGATGGTTTGATATTTCAGTGGATGCATCCTGCGATCTGAAAGTCTGCGTGATGATGGCAGTCAGAACATCAGCCGTTACTTCAGTGAGGTTGCAGGAGTCTGAAGCACGACAACACGTTTTAAGTGTCGTTATAAAGAGGTCAACTTTGACAGTTGGAAATTGCAGCGGATGCCTCTTGCGACCTCGGCATCTACACGCATTGAACAATTTGCAACTACCACTATGAGGTATTGCCTTTCTCTCGTACACCATATGCTCGACGGATAGAGGCCATATGCGAAGAGGAGTATGTAATCATTCCTTGTGATATGACGGGTACCACTGATTCTCTGGTCTGAACATATGACTGGTTGACTATCGAACATATTTGGGATACGTCTGGTCGCCTTTCTTGCTCCTCTTCTTCGAGCAGCCTGCTTTGTGGCCGCAAAAACAAATTCCGCAAAACCAAGATTGTCTAGGCGCATATCCAGTCCCTCTTTGGTTCCAGGCCTCGGTCTTGATGGTCAAAGTACAGAATATGGAGAGAGCGGCTAATACTTCCCCTACACAGTCGTTTAGGTCAAAGGCGTGGACAACAGAGGAACGAAACGGTACAGCAAAATAAGTTAGTGACATCGGTACAAGTTCTTTTCGAGTGTCAGCACACCGATGGATTACTGGAGCTAGCGCGCAGTTGACTGCCCGCCCCCCCCCCACCTCCCCCCCGTCCCCTCCCTCCCCACTTGAGGAGGCATCTGGCGAGGGGTGTATTACGTGCACACGGTCCATCGCACAGGATACCATGCACACCCAAAATAACCGACACTGACTGCTGGCATGCCAATAGCCTCTGCAGGGAATATCGGTTCGGTTTGATCCGAGCTGTCTTCAAGGTATCCTATAAGGATCAATTCTTTCTTCCGGAACAATTTATTTAGCGCCACACGAGATGAACGCTTAGCACCACTATCCAAAGTGCGATTACTGTGAAAATCGCCAGATGCTACGAACTGCGAGTACTATCAACAGCTACCATTTCATCAGTGAAGCTGCTGTGGATGTAATAACATTCTTATTTGACACATTACTTAAGCCGTATACGAGTAAAATATTTCTAATTATGTTGTAGCAAAGAACATTTAGTTCATCATGCCTTTACGACAGATACGCCTTCTTTCACATATCTGCGCATACATCTGTAGTCTGCAAGCCACTGCACATGTTGGTGATTTTGTCAAACGATGGCTTAACCTAACGCTCCTCCAATACGCGATGTCATTAAATATCGGACGGGAATAGAATGTACAGCGAGTGCTATTCCTCTGAGACGTAATAAACACTCTTAGACTGGGTACCACAAAAAGCACGAGGACTCTAACCACAGCACGTAGCACCTTCATCAAATACTCAGGTATGTTTTATCGCTCAGTTTTGAAAGTTAAAATGCATTACTGTACTGAACATCACATATTTCTTATGGCATCCTCGTGGTGTTTAGTGTTCACTTCAGAGGAAGCTTGTACACAGCTGCTCTTCCCATTTCGGAAGAAAATTTTCAGTAGTCCAGAATGCATCTTTGGTAGTGTTTATGTACTTGTGTTCTTCATAGGAATTTTGCGTTTTAAGGGAGAACTTACTCGACTGTACAGTAAGAGATACTTCCGTGCAACGTGATCCAATGGTCAGAACACTGATTTCATATTCGTTTCCAACGACTGAATCACATTGGAAGAGGTTCTTTTCTCCTTGTAAATGCGTGCGTAAAATACACTGCCTGACAAGAGAAGTGAAACACGCAGAAGGGAAGGAGGAAACGAAATAAAACTTGATAGATTAAAAAGATGTGTGAAGTTATTTCGGTGATTGTAAAATAGCCATATTTAAAAAGAACCTGCAGTACGAGCCCACTTGTATGTCTGACGTTGCACTTCCCTCGGCCCTGAATTATTGCACTGATTCGGTTGGGAAGCACTTCGTAAAACCATTGTGTCCTCTCCTGTGGCAAGCTGGCCACAGTTTTTGTAACTGGTCCGTTGTCCTGGATACTGGCTCTAGGACGGAACTGACATCCGGTCTGGCGAACGATGGCCATCCGGGGTAGTGCACAACAGCGATCCATCGCTGAACACAATGCGACGCCATTGATTAGCACTTCATACTTCCCAGTCAGCCGCTATTCCAAACACACACGTTTGTTTCCAGAATGAGATTTTCACTCTGCAGCGGAGTGTGCGCTGATATGAAACTTCCTGGCAGATTAAAACTGTGTGCCCGACCGAGACTCGAACTCGGGACCTTTGCCTTTCGCGGGCAAGTGCTCTACCACGTTTGTGATTTGGTGTTAATGGAAGCCTACACATGGGACGGTATTTCTCTAATGTGACTGCTACTAGTCTGCAACCAACGGAGCGGCTAGACACAAAATTCTGTAGCGAGTCCATTACTTCTTGTCGGATGGCAGGAAGAGATGTGAAGAGTTACATTGTGCTTTGTACGCAATACGACGATCCTCCCAAGTGATGACCAGACGTGGTCGACCAGAGTTTTAGAGACGAGTGTGCCAGCCCTCTCAATCCCATGCAGCCCAGCATCGGTCCACTGTCACATCCGAATACCCCACAAATCTAAATACTGTACCATTCGACGAGCCTGCCAAATCGTGACCCACAGTGACGCTCATTTCATACTCTGCCAAATACTGATACTGCACGGGCAAACTTAGGTAACTTTCGGCGCGCTGGCTGTCTACAGGTCGTGGTCCAGTGGCGCCGGCACGGTAGCTCAGCGTGTTCGGTCAGAGAGCCGGTTGGCCTCTGTAATAAAAAACTGAGTGGAAGGATCAACCACCGAACTTGAACAGGATGTCTTCCGACGTCCGCAACGACCAAACACAACGATCAAAAACGAAAAAAATGCAAAAAAATGTGGCTAGAGTTACTGCCTCTGGATTACGGGGTTCCCGGTTCGATTCCCGGCCGGCTTGGTTTTTTTTCTGCCCGGGGACTGGGTATTTGTGTTGTCCTCATCATTTCATCGTCATCACACACAGTCAACAGGGGTTTAGAAAATATCGTTCCTGTGAAACACAACTAGCTCTTTATTCGCATGAAGTGTTGAATGCTATTGACAAGGGATTTCAGGTCGATTCCGTATTTCTGGATTTCCGGAAGGCTTTTGACACGGTACCACACAAGCGGCTCGTAGTGAAATTGCGTGCTTACGGAATATCGTCTCAGTTATGTGACTGGATTTGTGAATTCCTGTCAGAGAGATCACAGTTCGTAGTAATTCCTGGCGTTCCCCAAGATAGTGTTATAGGCCCTTTGGTGTTCCTTATCTATATAAACGATTTGGGAGACAATCTGAGCAGCCGTCTTCGGTTGTTTGCAGATGACGCTGTCGTTTATCGAATAATAAAGTCATCAGAAGATCAAAACAAACTGCAAACGATTTAGAAAAGACATCTGAAAGGTGCAAAAAGTGTCAGTTGACCCTAAATAACGAAAAGTGTGAGGTCATCCACATGAGTGCTAAAAGTAACTCGTTAAACTTCGGTAACACGATAAATCTGTCTAATCTAAAAACCGTAAATTCAGCTAAATACCTAGGTATTACAATTACGAACAACTTAAATTGGAAGGAACACATAGAAAATGTTGTGGGGAAGGCTAACCAAAGATTGCGTTTTATTGGCAGGACACTTAGAAAATGTAACAGATCTACTAAGGAGACCGTCTACACTACCCCTGTCCGTCCTCTTTTACAATACTGCTGAGCGGTGTGGGATCCTTACCAGATAGGACTGACGGAGCACATCGAAAAAGTTCAAAGAAAGGCAGGATGTTCTGCATTATCGCGAAATATGGGAGAGAGTGTAACAGAAATGATACAGGATTTGGGCTGGAAATCGTTAAAAGAAAGGCGTTTTTCGTTGCGACGGAATGCTCTCACGAAATTCCGATAACCAACTTTCTCCTCCGAATGCGAAAATATTTTGTTGACACCGACTTACATAGGGAGGAACGATCACCACGATAAAATAAGGGAAATCAGAGCTCGTACGGAAACATATACACTCCTGGAAATTGAAATAAGAACACCGTGAATTCATTGTCCCAGGAAGCGGAAACTTTATTGACACATTCCTGGGGTCAGATACATCACATGATCACACTGACAGAACCACAGGCACATAGACACAGGCAACAGAGCATGCACAATGTCGGCACTAGCACAGTGTATATCCACCTTTCGCAGCAATGCAGGCTGCTATTCTCCCATGGAGACGATCGTAGAGATGCTGGATGTAGTCCTGTGGAACAGCTTGCCATGCCATTTCCACCTGGCGCCTCAGTTGGACCAGCGTTCGTGCTGGACGTGCAGACCGCGTGAGACGACGCTTCATCCAGTCCCAAACATGCTCAATGGGGGACAGATCCGGAGATCTTGCTGGCCAGGGTAGTTGACTTACACCTTCTAGAGCACGTTGGGTGGCACGGGATATATGCGGACGTGCATTGTCCTGTTGGAACAGCAAGTTCCCTTGCCGGTCTAGGAATGGTAGAACGATGGGTTCGATGACGGTTTGGATGTACCGTGCACTATTCAGTGTCCCCTCGACGATCACCAGTGGTGTACGGCCAGTGTAGGAGATCGCTCCCCACACCATGATGCCGGGTGTTGGCCCTGTGTGCCTCGGTCGTATGCAGTCCTGATTGTGGCGCTCACCTGCACGGCGCCAAACACGCATACGACCATCATTGGCACCAAGGCAGAAGCGACTCTCATCGCTGAAGACGACACGTCTCCGTTCGTCCCTCCATTCACGCCTGTCGCGACACCACTGGAGGCGGGCTGCACGATGTTGGGGCGTGAGCGGAAGACGGCCTAACGGTGTGCGGGACCGTAGCCCAGCTTCATGGAGACGGTTGCGAATGGTCCTCGCCGATACCCCAGGAGCAACAGTGTCCCTAATTTGCTGGGAAGTGGCGGTGCGGTCCCCTACGGCACTGCGTAGGATCCTACGGTCTTGGCGTGCATCCGTGCGCCGCTGCGGTCCGGTCCCAGGTCGACGGGCACGTCCACCTTCCGCCGACCACTGGCGGCAACATCGATGTACTGTGGAGACCTCACGCCCCACGTGTTGAGCAATTCGGCGGTACGTCCACCCGGCCTTCCGCATGCCCACTATACGCCCTCGCTCAAAGTCCGTCAACTGCACATACGGTTCACGTCCACGCTGTCGCGGCATGCTACCAGTGTTAAAGCCTGCGATGGAACTCCGTATGCCACGGCAAACTGGCTGACACTGACGGCGGCGGTGCACAAATGCTGCGCAGCTAGCGCCATTCGACGGCCAACACCGCGGTTCCTGGTGTGTCCGGTGTGCCGCGTGTGTGATCATTGCTTGTACAGCCCTCTCGCAGTGTCCGGAGCAAGTATGGTGGGTCTGACACACCGGTGTCAATGTGTTCTTTTTTCCATTTCCAGGAGTGTAGGTGTTCATTCTTTCCGCGCGGTATACGAGATTGGAATAATAGAGAATTGTGAAGTTGGTTCGATGAACGCTCTGCCAGGTACTTAAATGTGAGTTGCAGAGTATCCATGTAGATGTAGATGTAAATGTAGATGTAGATCATCATCATTCGTTACAGTGGCTAGACTGGACTGTGAAAAAAACTGGACTGTTTAAAAATTGGGACTTTGTATGGGCGCTGATGACCGCACAGTTGAGTGCCCCACAAAACCAAACATCATCGACATCATCGCCGCGCTGGCTGCTGGGAGCGACCGTAAATTGGAGTGTCAACTTAGTTTGCGATGACAGTAACGCTGTCTCACACGAGTACGTGGAATCTCTGTGTCCTTCACACTAGTCACTCAGCGAAATACAAAACCTAATACCTAACTTTCTCACAACAGGTAAACGCGTTTCACCTCACTCTGTAGCAAATGTTATGTATTAGACAACTTAGACCTGACGATGAATCCACAGTGTCCGAAATGCACCCTTAATTTAAGAAAACACGAAAATATTTATGACTGATGGCGTTTTTATTCGAACTTCCCACACATTGCCTCCACATTACTCTCTACGAGTTGCCACTTGTTGCACCATAGGTGGATCCTAGAACTTCGTCGCCTGGTGCTAAAGCCGCAGAGAACATTGTGACTCAGACGTGATTATATTCCCGCAGCGTGCTTGCTACTCCTGACTCCACCAAACCGTGAAGAATGTTTGTACGTGCTACGAACATTTGCTTGAATCCCATTTGCAACATTTGCGTTGTACCTGCGTTTCTGGATTTCTGAAACAATATACGCTACTGGCCATTAAAATTGCTACACCAAGAAGAAACGCAGATGATAAACGGGTATTCATTGGACAAATATATTATACGAGAACTGACACGTGGTTACATTTTCACACAATTTGGATGCATAGATCCTGAGATATCAGTACCCAGAACAACCACCACTGGCCGTAATAACGGCCTTAATACGCCTGGGCATTGAGTCAAACAGAGCTTGGATGGCGTATACAGGTACAGCTGCCCCTGCAGTTTCAACACGATACCACAGTTCATCAAGAGTAGTGACTGGCGTATTGTGACGAGCCAGTTGCTCGGCCACCAATGACCAGACATTTTCAATTGGTGAGAGATCTGGAGAATATGGTGGCCAGGGCAGCAGTCGAACATTTTCTGTATCCAGAAAGGCCCGTACAGGACCTGCAACATGCGGTCTTGCATTATCCTGCTGAAATGTAGAGTTTCGCAGGGATCGAATGAAGGGTAGAGCCAAGGGTCGTAACACATCTGAAATGTAACGTCCACTGTTCAAAGTGCCGTCAATGCGAACAAGAGGTGACTGAGACGTGTAACCAATGGCACCCAATACCATCACGCCGGGTGATACGCCAGTATGGCGATGACGAATACACGCTTCAACTGTGCGTTCACCGCGATGTCGCCAAATACGGATGCGACCATCATAATGCTGTAAAAAGAACCTGAATTCATCCGAAAAAATGACGTTTCGCCATTCGTGCACCCAGGTTCGTCGTTGAGTACACCATCGCAGGCGCTCCTGTCTGTGATGCAGCGTCAAGGGTAACCGCAGCCATGGTCTCCGAGCTCATAGTCCATGCTGCTGCAAACGTCATCGAACTGTTCTTGCAGATGGTTGTTGTCTTGAAAACGTCGCCATCTGTTGACTCAGGGATCGAGACGAGGCTGCACGATCCGTTACAGCCATGCGGATAAGATGCCTGTCATCTCGACTGCTAGTGATACGAGGCCGTTGGGATCCAGCACGGCGTTCCATATTACCCTCCTGAACCCTCCGATTCTTTATTCTGCTAACAGTCATTGGATCTCGATCAACGCGAGCATCAGTGTAGCGATACGATAAACCGCCATCGCGATAGGCTACAATCCGACCTTTATGAAAGTCGGAAACGTGATGGTACGCATTTGTCCTCCTTACACGCGGCATCACAACAACGTTTCGCCAGGCCTGTGTGAATGCTCTGAAAGGCTAATCATTTGCATATCACAGCATCTTCTTCCTGTTGGTTAAATTTCGCGTCTGTAGCACGTCATCTTCATGGTGTAGCAATTTTAATGGCCAGTAGTGTATATTAAAGCTATTGTTTGTAGAGTATAAAAATTCGCATTGAAAAATTATTTTATCAGAATGACTTGGTAACGTGTATGTCGCTCTTACGTACTGATGAGAAATTAAGAAAACGGGGCATCACAAATGACGTCACACAGAAACACCATATTCTCGTAAGACGCTGATCAGTGACACTACAATAATTTAGTGCGTGTAATATTTATGGCTTTACAGCAATCGTATTTAGTTACACGATGCTCTCGTTAGAGCATTTGAGAAGGCAGCAGTGGGAAGATGTGAGCTACCTGTGACAGTTGGTTCGTTCGGTAAGGGTATGGTGAGAAAGACCGCCTAAATTTTGGCCCCCCTCCTTGATTAGCCGCCGTGTTCCTAAGTAGTTCGTCAAACTGATAAATTTGCGTTATTAATATCAGAAAAAAAACAGTGACTTTACTTGCAATTCACATAAAAGCCTGTTTCAGTAACAAGCTATCATTCCGTTATTTCAGAAGTGTTAATTATCCGCAAAACAATTACAATTGCAAAATGAAAAGGGGAACGAAGCACTATGGAGATCTTCGGGTCACACCTAATTTGGATGACGCGCAAGGTGCCGTATGAGAGCTGGTTCGTCATTCTCGGAGGGCAGACATGTTGTCAGCCGCTGTCGTATGGATTAAGAATTTACAAGCAATGTCTTATTTTTGGACGAAGTACTATAGACCGCGCCTAACTTGGATGATGAGTGAGGTACTTTGGCTGTCAAATCAGAGCTGGTTCGCCGTTCTCGGAGGACAGGCGTGTTGTCTGCCGCTGTCATATGGATTAAGAACTTATAAGCAATGTATAGTTTTTTGACATGTAACTGAGAACTAATTTGATCGTGTTTACGCAGACACACAATTCATCAGTTTGTTTATTCTCTGTGAAGGTGCCAATAATGGGAATTATCAGTGATCTATAAAATAGACAATAATTGTGCAGTTTCTCGCCGCCCATTGTGGGCGAGCGGTTCTAGGCGCTTCAGTCCGGAACCGCGCTGCTGCTACGGTCTCAGGTTCGCATCCTGCCTCGGGAATGGATGTGTGTGATGTCCTTAGGTTAGTTAGGTTTACGCAGCTCTAAGTCTAGGGGACTGATGACCTCAGATGTTAACTCCCATAATGCTCAGGGCTATTTGAACCATTTGCAGTTTCTCGTAATCTGGTAATAAAATGCAAGTGGCATCCCGTTAAAACAAATCAATTCAAAATTTAATTATTTATACAACAGTTTATTGTAGCCTCAAGATAACGGATCCTCGACCTATGTGCCGGCCGGTGTGGCCGAGCTGTTCTAGGCGCTTCAGTCTGGAACCGCACGACGCTACTGTCGCAGGTTCGAATCCTGCCTCAGGCATGCATGTGTGTGATCTCCTTAGGTTAGTTAGGTTTAAATAGTTCTACGTTCTAGGGGACTGATGACCTCAGGTGTTAACTCCCATAGTGCTCAGAGCCATTTGAACCATTTTTTGAACAATTTTGAACCACGATCTATGTGCTATTTTCCGCGCAGGGGACAACAACTATAGCAGACTGCAGGTTTGTGAACGTTATACCGAACTCATGCATTCCACTCATGGCGGAGGAGGCAACTAGGCACTCGCGTGTACTGCAGTCTTAGCACAAATAAGATCAATGGCACGTCCTCTGTGCTGACACAGAGGAGGTATGAAGTAAGAAAATTTTCAACGGAAGGGACTTATCTCTCTCTCTCTCTCCATTCGTTTAGTCGGTTCCGACTCTTCGTGACCCCATGAACCAAATCACGCCACTTTTTCCTGTCTTGCGCTTTCTCCCGTAGACCTTCCAGGTTGGAACCCATTGCTTCTGTGATGCCATCGATCCATCTCATCCGCTGACGTCCTCTTCTTCTAGTTCCTTCAATCTTCCCCAGCATTAAGGTTTTTTCCAACGAGACATGCCTTGGCATTGTGTGTCCAAAGTAGGTCAGCTTTTGTTTTAACATTAGACCTTCCAGGGAGAAATCTGGTTTTATTTGATCCAATATTGATCTGTTGGTTCTCTTTGCAGTCCATGGAACTCTAGGAAGTTTCCTCCAACATCACAATTCGAAGGAGTCAATTCTTCGCCGTTCAGCCTTTCTAATGGTCCAGGTCTCACGTCCATACATCACATATAAATCTCTCTCTCTCTCTCTCTCTCTCTCTCTCTCTCTCTCTCTCTCTCTTTTTCACTTGTCGTACAAACGGGATGCCACTCTCTTTTTATTAGCAGAATACGAGAAACTGCATAACTATAATCCACTTTATGAATCACTAATAATGTCAATTCTTCACACTTTCACAGAGAATACACAAAATGATGAACTGTGTGTTTGCGTAATCACTGTCAAGTTATAACTCAGTTACATGTCCAAAAACAAGACATTGCTTATAAGTTCTTAACCCATAACGACGGTGGCAGACAGCATGTCTGTCCTTCGTGACTGCTTAACCAGATCTGATCGGACAGGCGAACCACCTCGCCCGCCATCCAGGTTAGGTGAGAACCGAAGATCTCCGAAGCTGTTGTTTATTATTCTACTGGGTACTAATACTTGTGAAATCATGAAATGATAGCCTACTACTGAAAGATGCTTTCATGTGTAATGCAAGTTAATTCACTGTTTAGCTTTTCTAATACTGATAACAGAAGTTTATCATTTTGGCACGCTACTTCCGAACACAGCAGCCAGTCGTGGAGTAGGACCACAAATTATGCAGTCTTTCTCACGATACACATACCGAATAAATCCTCTACCACTGGTACCTCACACCACCGTATGTTATATTCCCCCTGCTCCCGTCTCAACTGCCCTAATAAGAGATAGTTGTAGCTAAATATGATGGCTGTTAAGCGAGAAATATTACAAGCACTGTACCTAGGGCAGAGTAGAAATCATTAACTGACCTTGAAAGAAGGGGAGCGGGACTGCTACGGTCGCATGTTCGAATCCTGCCTCGGGCATGGATGTGTGTGATGTCCTTAGGTTAGTTAGGTTTAAGTAGTTCTAAGTTCTAGGGGACTGATGACCACAGATGTTAAGTCCCATAGTGCTCAGAGCCATTTTTTTTTTTTTTTTTTTGAAGGGGAGCGGGGGGTGGGAGGGGAGCAATGCAGTATGGTCCCGGCTCGATGGGGGTGTCGAAGGGAGAGCATGCCATTTGTCTCTAACCTGATTACTAACTGGTACTCAAAACTACATTGTTAGTTATTTTGCTTTATCTATAACAGTTAAGTGCTATATTCCGTAGAAATATTGGAACACTTGAGGCAATACTGACGCTACGACTTATCTTAGAAGCTAGATTAAGAAAAGACAAACCTACGTTTCTAGCATTTGTAGACTTATAGAAAGCTTTTGACAATGTTGACTGGAATACTTTCTTTCAAATTCTGAAGGTGACAGGAGTAAAATACAGGGAGCGAAAGGCTATTTACACTTTGTACAGAAACCATATGGCAGTTATAAGAGTCGAGGGACATGAAAGGAAAGCAGTGGTTGGTAAGGGAGTGAAACAGGGTTGTATCCTCTCCCCGATGTTATTCAATCTGTATATTGAGCAAGCAATAAAGGAAACAAAAGAAAAATTCGGAGTAGGTATTAAAATCCATGGAGAAGAAATAAAAACTTTAAGGTTCGCCGATGACATTGTAATTCTGCCAGAGACAGTAAAGGACTTGGAAGAGCAGTTGAACGGAATGGGCAGTATCTTGAAAGGAGGATATAAGATGAACATCAACAAAAGCAAAACGAAGATAACGGACTGTAGTCGAATAAAATCGGGTGGTGCTGAGGGAATTAGATTAGGGAATGAGACACTTAAAGTAGTAAAGGAGTTTTGCTATTTGGGAGCAAAATAACTGATGATGGTCGAAGCAGAAAGGATATAAAATGTAGACTGGTAATGACAAGGAAAGCATTTCTGAAGAAGAGAAATTTGTTAACATCGAGTATAGATTTAAGTGTCAGGAAGTCGTTTCTGAGAGTATTTGTATGGAGTGTAGCCATGTATGGAAGTAAAATATGGATGATAAATAGTTTGGACAAGAAGAGAATAGAAGCTTTCGAAATATGGTGCTACAGAAGAATGCTGAAGATTAGATGGGTAGATCACATAACTAATGAGGAGATATTGAATAGAATTGGGGAGAAGAGGATTTTGTGGCACAACTTGACTAGAAGAAGGGATCGGTTGGTAGGACATGTTCTGAGGCATCAAGGGATCACCAATTTAGTATTGGAGGGCAGCGAGGAGGGTAAAAATCGTAGATGGGGACCAAGAGATGAATACATTAAGCAGATTCAGAAGGATGTAGGCTGCAGTAGGTACTGGGAGATGAAGCAGCTTGCACAGGATAGAGTAGCATGGACATCTGCATCAAACCAGTCTCAGCACTGAAGACCACAACAACAACAACAACAAGTGCTATATGATGATAGGCCTGCAATTCGTTTGACATACGTTTTGAGGTTACATGAATTTTTTGGGGTTGATTATGTATTGGCTTTCACAATACTAGCTCCTTTATTACCTTAGCACCACCATCACATTCGCACAGCCCCACAGCTTGTTTCTTTACAATGTACCTAAGGCCCGTGTTTCAACTGATAACTCTGTGCCGCGCAGGATTAACCGAGCGGTCTAATGCGCTGCAGTCATGGACTGTGCGGCTGGTCCCGGCGGAGGCTCGAGTCCTCCCTCGTGCATGGTTGTGTGTGTTTGTCCTTAGGATAATTTAGGTTAAGTAGTGTGTAAGCTTAGCGACTGATAATCTTAGCAGTTAAGTCCCATAGGATTTCACACACATTTGAACATTTGATAACACTGTAATATGATGATAATAAATTAAATATTATGTAACAGGGTCGCCAAAAGATATTCCTATTTAGAAAAGGAAGAAGTAACTTCTGCTGCACTTTATGTCTACGTCAGAGCAGCTAATCAACTTTCCTAAACACATATTGCCAACTGGGAGAAATTACTCACAAGCTGTGACGACAGTTGTATACAATGAGGCACATCGATATATAATTTCTATACATTTCTTGGCAAGTACTGAGAAAAACATCTCAGAGATAATAAAACACGTAAATAAATAGCAGCAGAGTGACCATGCATCTAATCCTAGATACTCATCCACGTGTGCCATCGGCCATACTTGGAATTTTTACTCACACTCGTCTGTACTCAGCCAGTCTTGTTGGGCACCTAGAAGACGTCCGTTTTGCATCATATCCCAGCCACGAGTGATGTCCTACCCAGCGGCGTTAGCGGGAAGCATCAGATTCAACAGCATAACTTTGAATTGCGCCAGTTGGCGTTTACCAGATTCCCCCTCCACAAGTCAGGAGACCTGTTGTTGTAAATACAGATTTATTGTGTAATATTCATTAAATAAACATCTTCCTTTAACAGGAGTCTTTTTTATTTTATGAAACTACTTACTATTTCATATCGCTAACTGCGCTAATAGACTGACGGGAAAAAAGTCACACCACCAGTAAGGGGCTGTACGTTGTAAGGTGGCGTGGACTCCTGACCTTCATTTCTTACATATTCCGATCTCACCATAGTATTCTGCGTATCAAGACATTTCATTCGAGCCCAAACTCTATAGGGTAGAGTCAGTTTTACATATTCCCATTTAATCGATATGCTAGTACGCACTGATATTAAAAAGTCGAGGCTGGCGTACACAAACATTCAAAACCCGATGGCCACAGGAGTTTTTGTTCAGTGGAGGCAACCAGCCTGCTGGAAAGTCGGTAGGAGGATGGGTTAGCACACAGCTGCGCCGGCCAGCCGACGGCCGATGGACCAAAACAGTTTTTGCCAGAGAAAAGGGATAATGACCTGCGCGTTCACCTTAATTGCAAAACCCACTGTATTGTTTGGGAGAGCCCAAGCATACACATTTTTTTGTCAGACCTAGTGCGCAGTTTCAGAGTTCTCACAAGTGGACAGTAAACGCCTAACGCAGATGCTACGTATTTCTGGATTGGTCGGCTTAGCCATTCTCCCGTTTGTAAGACTAACTCTGATTAGTGGACAACTTCTGACGCAATGAGCCGGAGGAGTGAGGGAAAGACAGCGAATTATATATCCTTTCGCTTTTTGCGTGGAGGGAAGTGGTTCTGGTGACGCTCTTGTAGGGGGAACACATAGCGGGAGCATGTGCGCTCGTGCGTGTACACAGAGAGCGAGGAACAAAGCCTCTACTCAGTACTGCACTGAGAGAGCACCTCTGTCACTAACGCATCGGAGTGATACTCTGTATTGAGTGGCTCGCGATTAAGCGTTTGTTCACTGTGTTGGCCACAACACTTAATGTGCGGTGTGAACACAGACAGAGTATTAGTTAGCGCCTGCAAGCGAACATCGAGTGGCATCGCGGTGGACTGGTCATCTGACCGGTGTACCACGCCAATAGTTAGACTAGGGCCAGATAGGAGTCCTTGACTTCATCAATGCGTAGTGAGAGTTCAATTGGAGATGGTCAGTCCAGATAGAAAGAGTTAGTTTTGTTATTTTTCAGTGGTGAACGACACAGTCGTCGCAGCTCACGCTACTGTGCGCTACAGTGTAGGCGAGCCCCATCTTTCCTCTATTAGAAATTACATACTTCATTCACGTCATTCCATTACTCGCAGCCAGCCGGAGTGGCCAAGCGGTTCTAGGCGCTACAGTCTGGAACCGCGCGACCGCTATGGTCGCAGGTTCGAATCCTGCCTCGGGCTTGGATGTATGTGATGTCCTTAGGTTAGTTAGGTTTAAGTAGTTCTAAGTTGTAGGGGACTGATGACCAAAGTAGTTAAGTCCCATAGTGCTCAGAGCCATTTGAACCATTTTGAACCATTACTCACACGACAGCCTCGATCGTACTTAGAAAAATTCAATCGGATAATTATTAAAGTTGAGTAGGTGCGTCTCGCAGCCATTATACCGAAAAGTGATAAAAATGCTTTCCCATATCTTGTATATAAATGTCATTAACAGGATTCCTATCCATAAGAGGTAACCTCCTATTCCAAAAAGATCCTGGAAATTTGTGTATCAGTTTATAAATAAAAGTTTCATTTGATTTTTCTTAGATTTTGCAAAAAATAATATTTTCCGTTCGTTTAATGTTTTTCTTACACTAACTAGCAATACTCCAGTACCCAAGTATCCCACTAGTTACGTAAGAAACTAGAATATTTCTGTGTCTTTTCCTTACAGCGGACGACTCCAGATGATATTTATTCCTGAAAGTTTTTCAGGCATTTCTTTTCGGTACGTTAGGAGCGTCTGTCTGACTTCTGTATTAGTGTGGGGTGGAAATTGCTTCTTGCAGGAACAAAGGGTACTTGTCAGATCAATCCGTTGCGCAACTCGTCAACATAACACCCGCACACTGACAACGTCACAAAGGAACGTTGGTAGGCTTGTTTCTACATCTGAAACATGATGTCTGTTCAAATTTCACACAACTCGCAGTAGAGTGGCACTAGTAGCGCTACTACGAGGCGAGTCAGGTTTTCTTCAAGTACACGCTGTAACAGTCGTGAGCGTTACTTACCTTTGAGATTGGAAGTGGCGAGTAGATGTTACTCAAGGAGGCGGCAACGACGCCATTATCAACACGTCACTGAGATCGTATTGTGTCCCGTAATAAGGCTACGAGAAGCTGGATGTTCATTATGAAATACTGTAGAAAAACTTGGCGGGAATGTATCCACTCTACATGATAGCTGGAAGCCGTGGCCACGAGAATGTAGGGTTGCAAGAAGACTGGGTTCCGCACGGTCATGTGGCACTACCGAGAAGACTATCGTTTTCGGCGTATGGCTCTGCTACCTCGTACTGCATCTTTAGTAGCAATTTGAGCACAATTTCACACAACAGTGACACAACGAACTGTTACAAATCGGTTACTTCAAGGACAGCTCCGAGCCAGACGCCCTGTAGTGTGCATTCTATTGATCCCAAACCACCCCCATTTGCGACTTCAGTGCTGTCAAGCGAGAGCTTATTGGATGGCAAGATGGAGGTCTGTTGTGTTTTCTGATGAAAGCTGGTTCTGCCTCGGTGCCAGTGACAGCCGTGTGTTGGTTAGAAGGAGGCAGCTGAGGTCCTGCAACCAACCTGTCTGAGTGCTAGACACACTGGACCTACACCTTGTGGCCTGGGGTGCGATTCCGTATGACAGCAGGAGCATTCTGGTCGTTATCCCACACACCACCACTGCAAAACAGTACGTCAGTCTGGTCATTCGAACTGTCAAGCTGCCATTCATGAACACCATTCCACAGGGTGTTTTCCCAACAGACCGCTGTCGTAACACAATATGTGTTGACATGTTGCCTTGGCCTGCTCGATCACCAGACCTGTCTCCCAATTGATCACGCCATCGAACGACAAAATCTGAAAAAAAGGAATATTGGGATTAACCTCCCATCAACATCGAGGTCATTACTTTTCACAACGATTGGTATTGGGCATAGCAAAATCAGGTTGAAATTACGTGGAGCAAAGTAGTTGTAACAAACATCTCACTTTGCGTAAAAACGCATTAGCAACGCGGCTTATAGCCACGTGTTGCACGATGTGCTTTTGAACTCAGTCTGTTATGATACCACACAAATGCAAACACAAATAATGAAACTGTGTATCCAATGAAAAAACTGAGACTCTGCTGCCTCAGTCTCCGTTTTATGTTGAAAAAATCATGCGCAGAAACATGAAGGATAGCGTTCACAGTTCGGCTCTAATGCTGGGATTAACCATCGCAAGGTTCTAGAAAATTACTACCCTTTTTGAAGACAACATGAGTGAACCTCTGCTAATTGCTAAGTGCCACCACGTATAAACTCGTTTAAATATGAAAGTAATAAAAATGAAATGTAATTTATTTAAAAGATATTTGAATATCAATCCATTTAATTGTCTCCGAAAGTCTATACATTATTTTATTTACGGATGTGCACTACTCGCCATTAAAATTCTACACCAAGAAGAAATGCAGATGATAAACGGGTATTCCTTGGACAATTATATTATACTAGAACTGACATGTGATTACATTTTCACCCAGTTTGGGTGCATAGATACTGAGAAATCAGTACCCAGAACAACCACCTCTGGCCGTAATAACGGCCTTGATACGCCTGGGCATTGAGTCAAATAGAGCTTGGATGCCGTGTACAGGTACAGCTGCCCATGCAGCTTCAACACCTTACCACAGTTGATCAAGAATAGTGACTGGCGTATTGTGACGAGCCAGTTGCTCGGCCGCCATTGACCAGACGTTTTCAATTGGTGAGAGATCTGGAAATGTGCTGGGGTCGAATGAAGGGTAGAGCCACGGGTCGTAACACATCTGAAATGTAACGTCCACTGTTCAAAGTGCCGTTAGTGCGAACAAGAGGTGACCGAGACGTGTAACCAATGGCACCCCATACCATCACGCCTTGTGATACGCCAGTATGGCGATGACGAATACACGCTTCCAATGTGCGTTCACCGCGATGTCCCCAAACACGGATGCGATCATCATGATGCTGTAAACAGAACCTGGATTCATCCGAAAAAATGACATTTTGCCATTCGTTCATCGTTGAGTATACAATCGTAGGCGCTCTTGTCTGTGATGCAGCGTCAAGGGCAACCGCAGCCATGGTCTCCGAGCTGATAGTCCATGCTGCTGCAAACGTCGTCGAACTGTTCGTGCAGATGGTTGTTGTCTTGCAAACGTCCCCATCTGTTGACTCAGGGATCGAGACGTGGCTGCACGATCCGTTAAAGCCATGCAGATAAGATGCCTGTCATCTCGACTGCTAGTGATACGAGGCCGTTGGGATCCAGCACGGCGTTCCGTATTACCTTCCCGAACCCACCGATTCCATATTCTGCTAACAAGCATTGGATCTCGACCAACGTGAGCAGCAATGTCGCGATACGATAAACCGCAATCGCGATAGGCTACAATCCGATCTTTATCAAAGTCGGAAACGTGATGATAGGCATTTCTCATATGAGGCATCACAAGAACGTTTCAGGAGGCACAGCCGGTCAACTGCTACTTGTCTATGAGAAATCGGTTTGGAAACTTTCTTCATGTCAGCACGTTGTAGGTGTCGCCACCGGCGCCAACGTTGTGTGAATGCTCTGAAAAGCTAATCATTTGCATATCACAGCATCTTCTGCCTGTCGGTTAAATTTCGCGTCTTTAGCAGGTCATCTTCCTGGTGTAGCAATTTTAATGGCCAGTAGTAATTTTCAGTAACTATTGTATGTTTATATTATTTCCGAATATGACAAATTATTTTGTCGAAACCAGTAAAGCGTAATAAAAATACACTGAAGAGCCAAAGAAACTTTTACACTTGCCTAATATTATGTAGGGCCCCCGCGAGCAGACAGAAGTGCTGCAACACGACGTGGCATGGACTCGACTAATGTCTGAAGTAGTGCTGGAGGGAACTGACACCATGAATCCTGCAGGGATGTCCATAAATCCGTAAGAGTACGCGGGGGTGCAGATCTCTTCTGAACAGCACGTTGCAAGGCATCCCAGATATGTTCAATAACGTTCATATCTGGGGAGTCTGGGGGCAAGCTGAAGTGTTTAAAGTCAGAAGACTATTCCTGGAGCCACTCTGTAGCAATTCTGGACGTATGGGGTATCGCATTGTCCTGTGGAATTGCCCAACTCCGTCTGAAAACATGATGGACATGAATGGATGCAGGTAACCAGACAGGATGCTTACGTACGTGTCACCTGTCAGAGTCGTATCTAGACGTATCAGGGGTCCAATGTCACTCCAACTGCACACGCCCCACACCATTATAGAGCCTCCACCAGCTTGAACAGTCCCCTGCTGACATGCGGGATCCATGGATTCATGAGGTTCTCTCCATACCTGTACAAGTCCATCCGCTCGATACAATTTGAAATGAGACTCGTCCGAGCAGGCATAATGTTTCCAGTCATCAACAGTCCAATGTCGGTGTTGCCGGGCCCAGGCAAGCCGTAAGGCTTTGTGTTGTGCAGTCATCAAGGATACACGAGTGAGCCTTCGGCTCCGAAAGCACATATCGATTATGTTTCGTTGAATGGTTTACACGCTGACACTTGTTGATGGCCCAGCTTTGAAATCTGCAGCAATTTGCGGAAAGGTTGCACTTCTGTCACGCTGAACGACTCTATTCAGTCGTCGTTGGTTCCGTCCTTGCAGGATTTTTTCCGGCCGCAGCAATTCGGACATTTGATGCTTTCCCGGATTCATTATATTCACACTATGCTAGTGGAAATGTCGTACGGGAAAATTCCCACTTCGTTGCTTCCTCGGAGATGTTGTCTCCCATCGCTCGTGCGCCAACTATAACATCACGTGCAAACTCATTTAAATGTTGATAACCTCCCATTGTAGCAGCAGCAACCGATCTCACAACTGCGCCAGACACTTTTG